>NC_059517.1:3750000-5000000 GCF_905147795.1 Pieris rapae
TTTATAATAAGTCACTAAAAAATTAATACACTGTTACATTAATACATATCATGTTGAGTTGATATATTTAAATATTTAATATATTTTAAAGTTAACATTGTATCATGTATCCTAATTAGTGTTATTCAATGTACTTGGTGAGCCTACAACATCAATTATTTCGCCAACAGGTTTTGATTCTCCATCAGTGTTGGTATTGCACAATGATGGCGGTATTGTCAGGGTCTAAAACAAAAATGTTACAAAGTAAAAAATATAATTATTTAAACATCTTAAACATAAAATAGCTAATTATGATCTCATTCTTATTATTAACATGTAACAAAATACTAAACCTACATTGAATTATACATAAATTAAAAATAAAACTACTTAGTTTAATCTGCAACTTAACTTGCAAAAAATTTGTAGTATTGTTTTTAAACTTTTTTTTTGTGCAAGATAATTAGGAATTGCTCACTTTTCCCGGATTTAGTGCTTCATACTGATGCCGCAGTGCCTGCAGTTCAAATTCACAAGAAGCCAATGCATTTTTTAAATCCAATACTAGGGCTAAATCAGACCGCAACTCATTGAAATGCTTACAAATAGCTTCTGTAGGTGTGGGTGCGATATCTGCAATTGTTTGAAATATTGATTAATCTTTTTTATTGTTTGAACTCTATTGTGTAGCCTTCAGTGACAGTGGTTAGGTCTAGATAAGTTTTTTTTGCAATATTATTATATTTGAAAGTTAAACAAAATACATCTTTTTATGCAAAATTTTACACAATATGATTTCTTATTTTGTCTTTAACATTGAATATATGAACTAGAAAATATATGTAAATATATTGATATTATATATACCTATAGACATGAGACGCAATTCTTGTTCTAAGGCTTTTGTCTTCCTCTGACCAATTCCAGGAGGTAACTTCATACGCTGAGAGCGTAACCAAACGCCAGTACCACGAGCCTCGGGAAACTTTATGCCCGCCCATTCTACCGTCTGATAATTTATAAAAATGTAGGTAAAACTGAAGCACTATGTTTATAAACACAATAAAAACAGTTATATAAAAAAATATTACAATTAGTTTGTAAGTTTTATCTTTATTTATGTTGGTATCAGAACTCTCTTCCAAGATAATAGGACGAGCATTCCTCTTTATAAGGACCAGTTTTTTTTATAGAAGTTTAAACTTTGGATATATACTTGCTACATAATTTATTATAAAACTGGCCGCCAGTTCCAGAAAATCGGTCCAGTACTTGAGCCAATTTGTTATAAAAATACTAACATACAAATCTTTCCTTTTTATAATATTAGTTTAGATATGATTATCCTGATTAGAATCACGATATAAAAACAGTGAAAACGCTTAGTATAAAAATCAGCTAAGTAGACAATACTGTAATAAATTAAAACATACCACTGCCTCAACAGCACGAACAGGTCTTTGTTGTGATGATATTTTTTTTTTATGTAACTTCCTGTCATGGCGCCTAGCTATACTAGATGCATTTGGCAGAGTATTGGCCCCATCATTTATGTTTGATTGGATTATATTATTTCCTCCACTGTCAGCCCTAGATATGAGTTTCTGGAGATCCTGTGTCTTTCTTTCTCTTTCCCGCTTTCTTGCCTCAATCTTCTTTACTTCAGTCAACAGCATTTGTTCTTCATCAATCTAAATCACAACAAGATTGAATGAGTTTAAGAGTACTGCACTAAGCACAAGCTATTTTTGAACCTATCAAAATCAGAAAGAGGTCCTTGCCTTTACAGACTTACAAAATTCAAGGAAGAAATCAAGTCATTCTAAACAGCAAATTGCTCTGGAAATAAATTTAATACAAACTAAACCAGTAAGTATGCATCCTGCTCTAGGTTTATGGGACAGATACCACAACACACAGTTATTCTTAATAGGGCGATATCCGCGTTATGTGATAGAATTTCTAATCAACACAAGAGAAATTATAACGGCTGGCCCGTATCCGCTCCTCGCTTGCATGTGCGAATCTGGATTCGACATAGATCTATAGAACTCTAACAAAACCGATGGTCCTGGAACTCTAACAAACAGTGATAGGGACAATTACGTCTTTTTTATCCTAGCTGCAGATAGTCCCTTGTGCGGAGGCAGTTTCAGCACAGAAGAATTAGTCACCCACGTAGTCTGTGGCTAACCAACATAGAAGCCTGCATAGTGTCCAGGAGACTTCCGTGCTTCTGAAAGGAGCTAGGCTGGCTTAGTTAGACAGAAGTTCACGCTCAATGTAGAGCCGTTGCACCTGAGCGTTTAAGTGTGAAATCTGAGACCATCAACCATTACCATTACTTGAGTAGCACCATGCACTGGAGGCAATAACCCAGACAACCTGGGTTTAGTGGATCTCTAGGGATATGATACTACCAACAATTTTGCAAGGAGGGAAAACAATCTGATACTAGAATAAATGATTTATTACCAGATAAAATAAAAGTATGTATTTAAAAGTTTGCTATGTATGTAAGAAATATATGATATTAAAAAATAAACTTACTTGTTCTTGAGTCCTTTCAAACAGTCTTTTTAACTGTTCTTTCCTCTTTCTTTCATGGTCTGCATCATAGTGGTACACTCTCTTCTCACCATTCACCATTGTGATTGTATTTGACCAGGGGTTTGTTTTGATCTGTTAGTAAAATGTCAGTGTATATATTTTACTGTACAATTCTATGGCAGTATGAAGAATATGTTATAATTATGGATACTAGTACTGTGTAAGATTACAAGTGAACACAGTAATAACTGGTTGATATCAGAGTGAACTTAACATTTAAAAATAAAATAGGTAGGTGTGGGTGTAAAAACAAATATGTATGTATATACAAAGTAATTGTTTGTTTTAAAGTATAATATCAATTTACTTTTAAATTACATACCTTACTTAAAATTGCACAAATGTTGTAATATCTTTCCTTTAAATCTTCAACACTTCTATCTCTAAAAGCAGCTTTGTCCCATCTATCATGAATAATAATAAAGCGGAGATCAAATCTTTGACACAAGTCCATTAAATGGTCAGTTTCAGCTTGACTCCAGTCTTCTGATTTCAAGTATTGATTGTATTCTGATTCAGAGTATGATGGAATTGATACTTGCTGTAAAGGATGTAAATTATAGTGAAATTTTGATATAATATCACAAGCCCAAAAAGGGCTGACATAAAGAATCTACATACACATGATTTCTAACCAGACTAGCAGGTTACCAATCAGGTAATATTTATTTAAAGGGGTATTGCACATAAATGTTAAACTAGACCTTGTTAAATTGTGCAAAAGGATATTCCTTAGCTTCATCTGCAGCTCTTTTCCAGTGATAAAATACAGCATTGTCTTTCCGAGCTGGGTTTGTAAATGGTGCCCAGGCCCACTTTCTAACTTTCCGCATACCAAGCTTAGCTTTATTCTGTTTGTATGCTTTACCTGATGAAAAATAATTGGCAGTTAACATTTAACAGATAAATTCAATTGATATTGTAGTAAACCAAGCAACTAAATTCAAGCAGGGAGTTTCTAAGCCCAATCCTTACCAGTATCAGTAGGCAATAAAGGTGGCAATTCCTTGTTATCATTATACAGCAACGCAAACACTTCACGATGCATTCCCTCAGGCCTTCGGACTGCTTTTGCAGTAACATACTTTTTCTTATTTTTATCACCATGTATTATACTATCCTTAGTTATTTCAGATGCACTAGGCTGTTCTATATCTAAGATATCAAGAATATCTGCCATTTTTATTTAATATTACTAACTTTCTGTGACAGTTACATTTAATGTGTTTTAATCCTTTAACGAATTGTAAATAATAATTCTTGAATTCAGATTTCAATATAAATTCAAGTTGATTGAAACTGTATTAAAATATTGACAACACTGCTATGTTTGTTTTTTTTTAATTTATTTAATAGCCGTGGTCCGTGGATACAGAGTCCTTCAGTCTGAATCATAGATATTGGTATGTTTAGAGATAACGAGTGTTGCCAGATGGTCTCGGTGACGTACCCCTAGAATAATTTGATTTTCCCCAAAAATCCCCTAGAATGCCCTTACCGAGCGGATGGTAGCATGGACCATGGCGCGGTAAGCGGTTCTTTTCTTTCTTTCTTGTGTATTGTTATTACAGAATTTTCATGTAATTTTAGAATTTGTATTTAATTTAAATCACATCCTTCTTTGATAGCTCAAAGGAAAGTAAGTAGTAAGATTAACTACACGGATCCTATTCTTACAATGTGTTCGTTCTTCAATTCAGTTCCAAAACAGGAACGAAATAATACAAAAAGCAAAAAACTGTATTTGGTGTGTTTTTAAAATTTCCCCTAAAAAACCCGCAAATAATTTCTCCCCTCTATTCTACCCCTAACTCAGTTGAGAAACCCCTAAATTTTGGGGAAAATCTTTTGATCTGGCAACACTGGAGATAACATTTCTTTCCTTGTATCCGGTTAATAAATTAATTAAAAAAAATCATTTCTTTCCTTTCCAAAACACAGAAAGAAACTTTTTTGAAAATACCAATTCGCAATAATTGAGAAATAACAACGGACATTGGCTAATGTACAAACCGTGCTAGAGCCAAAAAAACGGAGATTGATTATTGACACTTCATTGTCTAATCACTAATCGCAATGATACGATATATTCGTACCCTATTGTACATGCCATCTATATTTTTATATTAATTACATCTACATCATTTACCACATCAATAATATAATGAATGAATAAAAACAGCCTGGAATATTATTTCATCTAAATATATATATATATCTTTATTTTACAAATTGTTAAAAATAAACAAACAATCAAAAAATTTTAATGTTCTTTTCTATCTACCCGTACCGAATTTCTATTGATTGTAATTGACGCGGGCTAGAAATAATACTCTCCAAATTCTTAAATTTAGTCACGGCTTGTTCTTTGGCAGTTAGTCACGTTTGTCTACTTTGATTTACAGTTAAAAATTCATAATTTAGTAAGGGTCTAAACCTAAACATTAAGACATTACTGAGTATTTATTTCAAATATAAGGCGCTTATTAATTTGGTAAGAGAACTGCTATGTTCTTTAGTTTAAGTGTTTATTGAGTAATAAATTTTGGAGTAAATATTCAAAAAAATCTTTTTTAATTTCTTGTTTGAAAATTTTAAAGTAAAAATTAAGATAGTCGAGTTATCCTTTCCAGCATCTTTTTAGTTGCAACAGGATTATCCAAAAGTGCCTGGAAAAAAATATATACAGATTATATTATGTGATTTACCTTACCTTACATCTACTGCTTAAAGTTTATTATATTATTCTTAAAGGTAATTCAAAAACAGAGTGGTGACTGAAAAAAATCTAAGCTAAATAAAAATTATGACTCCCTCTATTGCCTATGCAAAATATATTTTTTATGTTTAGTGGTAAGGGGTGTTGCCATCAAAAACATTCAAATATAAATGTACTTACAGATTGTCCAGCAACGTTAATCCAGTAAAAATTAAGGCGACTCGATTCACGGAAGTAACCCTCAATTTGTCTGTTGATAATGAGCGTTTGTCTCGCCGCTTCAGTGAACTGAGTATTGCCAGGCCATTTTAAATTATTTATCCATTCCAGTTGCCCTGTATCAGATGACTTATGAAATACTATATGTAGGGTAAGGAACAAAATACCACGAACGGTACGTAATCTCAGGCGTTAAAATAAGGCCCAAAGTTAGTTGTTCCATACATACCTGGTGTATTTGCTACTGCGTCAAGATTCCCGTTAAATATTGTTACAGTAACGCTTGTAGTGTTTAATATTTGCTCCACTAAAATTTAAGTAAAATTATTAAAGTTGTTTTTTCAGTTACAAATGAAATTGAAGATTGGAAAACTTTTAAAATATACAAATTTGTTATGGATGCGTAAGTATCGTTGGTCGTTTTGTTTGTGTCTATATCTAGTTTTTGAAGTGAAACTTCTTTAGAATCGTTGTGATTTCAAACCGGATGCAACGAAAAAGCGACAGTAAAAAGAGACAGAAACATTAATTCATATGATTTAACGTGGGAGAAAATGTGATAGATAAACTTCTTTCGAATCGTCGTGATTTCAAACCGGATGCAGCGGTAAAGAGACAGAAACATCAATTCATCATATGATTTAACGTGGGAGAAAATGAGATAGCAGGCATTATACAGCCTCTCTTTACTGCCGCTTTTTCATTTGATCGAATTTCAAACTTTCGATGTTTTAGTTTTTCCCAAATTAAAAATTTATATTAAACTTATAAATTAAAATTTATCATTAAAATATACTGTTTTAAAAGAACACACACATTTAGATAATGGAAAATGATTAATTTATATATGATTAATAATAAAAAAAATGTTTTTGAAGGTTTCACTTCTACCATGTGTGAATTGCCCATATGTTTTTTTTTATAATTTATATTTGTAGTCTTGGAGTAAGTCATACTACAAGGCCTGCAGCAAGATCAGCCGTATAATGAATTGTATCCACTTCACTATCGACTTCTATTCGTCGTTGTCGACAATGGTGAGGGGCAGACCGACGAATTTGTACGAAATTTCAGTTTATCCGAGGTGCCAAAAACTACCACAATTTTTTTGTTATGTTATGTTGGCAAAATGTATACAGTCGTATCATACATACAATTAAACTGCATTTCATACACATTGTTGGCATTTTTCATAACAGTGCTATTTTCTAATAAATACATTCGTCTTTACCCGTTACACGTACAACTAATTACATATTATTTAAGTATAATATCATATTCGAGTAAAATTAAAATATATGTAAGAGTTTACCTTTGTCAACGTAGTTTTCCATGTAAATAGATCTTAGGGCATATAAAGTAAAGTTCCGGCTCTCATCATAATTTACATTTCCTGAGATTCCAAGAGATGGCGCTATGACAGTTTCCATAAATATTTTCATATCAATATTAGAGGGCACTATTCTATCGTAATATAAATTTTGACCAAAATAATCTGAAAACAGATAACAACTGCGGATAATGTTGATTGCTCTTATTTTTTTAATCGAGTATAAATCTCAGGGAGATAAATATCATTTAAAAATCAAACATACAATTAATGAAACGGTTAAAAAAATAGAATTTGGAAAATGTGTAACTTTATATTTAGGCAAATTGTATTAATTATTATTATTTAATAGACAATCTAACCTCTTTCTGATTCAGGAGTCAACTTCTCTACAATACGACCTAAATTCGCGGCAATGCTTCCGGCGTTGTTGTTAATTACTGTTCCCAAGGTTATGAACTGATCGAATGCCTCTTCCAACTTCTGTTCAGAAACTAAAGAGTTCACTGAGTTTGAAAATTCTTCCGTTATAATTCTACCATATCCATCAATCATAGCGAGTTCCTCTAAATAAAATCCTAGTTTTGTTAGAACAAGTGCTGGTGCAATGATGGGGTTACCCAAAAATAAGCCTTTTAGTTTGTTTGAAAAGTTTTCATCCTGTAATATAGAAAAGAATTAATAAATCGGTAGCCGCTCCCACTCCAAATAAAACGGTTTTACCTTTGTATAAGAGAAGATCATTTTTATTTTGAAAAGTTATTCTCACAGGAACACGCAATCTACCAAAGATCTTATTGTTTTGAAATTATTATTTACATTAATATACTATAATTAATTCAAAATTCTACTTTATTAATACAAATAATTTTGAACTATACTTACGTATATACGTACGTATTACGTTATATATAATTAATATACTTTTACTTACGTTTGTTAAACGAATCGTTAAAGGAACGGCTAAATGGGAACCATCACCTTGCTCGTATATATAAAGAGGTGCATCGCTGTAATTCCCGTGAATATTATAAAATGACTTCAGTACCTGAACTAAATTATCCACTGAAAAAGATACCATCCATTTGTTAATATAAACACAAACTTTACATTATGTAATCACGTAAATGTAAAAATATGTGTAAGAAAAAGCCGAAACTAAGTTAACGTAATGTACCTACATTATGTATACGTTGTAGTTGGACTAAGTCACTTCGGAATGTTATAAAATATTCATGAAACATTTTATGAAATGTTTAAAGAACTTTATTTCTCATTACAAAAACAGAAATATTTTATTTACATGAGAAACTTAATATTAATATGTATATATTATATACGAGCGAGATACACGTCGCCATTAGCCGTAACAATTTTAGTCAGCTATGTTCATTCTAACATGCATCTTTAATGCCTTTTTGAATTTGTCAAACACTCCAATATTGCGAATTTGAGATGGTAATTGGTTAAATAATTGCACACCCTCATACCTAATAGATTTCTTCAAATAATTTGTACGCGGCTTCGGTAAGATAAGCAAACTCGCTCGACGAGTATTGCGTGTCGTTGTGTGTTTGATTTTTTTAAACGACAAGCAACTATGGATAGAGTTATTTAAAATTTTTTTTATCAAAATACAGGTGCTATATACATACAGTTGTTTAATTGTCATAATTTTGGTTTCTTGGTAGATTTTATTAGTCGGTGTTAAAAAATTGTATCTAAATAATGATTTTATTAATTTATAATTTTATGAAATAGCCAAAACTAGCTTATCATCGTAAAAGATTTCAGTTTGCCATATCATTAATATGTTTCATATTGTACCTCTACCATGACTATACATAAAGAATACCTAATTTATCCACATTGATGCTGTTCTGTGTCTCATCTGATTTGCTAAATCCTGTGCCCACGATACCGTCTATAAATAGCAGGCTGTAATCATTGACCTTTAAAAAATGAAGTAAATATTTATAGTCACGGTCTCAAATGCAATAACATATTTGACGATAATCACCAACCAATGAGTCGTTTCTCGCGTTTAAATGGAAGTCCAGAGGCCCGATTTCTCCAAAGTTAAGCAGAAAACTATGAGGTAGACCAGTAATACTTCCCAAAAATAGAAGGATCGGCTTACTGACGCCCGCTTTCGAGGGGAAGAACCACCAGAATATCTCGCCTGCTGTCGGAATTCTTGTAAATGCGGCAGTATATGAAACATCTTTAAATCCGTCACCTTCAAGAACTAAAACAGATAATACAGAAGAATTCCGATGGTTAAGTAAAAGACTTGCTTAAAGTAACTCTACACCGCAATAAGAGAGGTACTGAACAGCTCTGCTGGCAACTGTGGAGGAAGAAAGGTACCAGCATACCTTCCAACTAAAAGGAGGATCCTCGAATCACTGACCGGCCGAAGGCCACGTTTATAACACAAGATCTTCACCACCATCGAAAGGTTGTGTATATATTATATACACAAGTTCGAAAACATTGCGGAAAAGCAATTCGTATTGTTTGTAGGCGTAGATTGTAGGTGTCGCTACACAACCATCCAAGAAAATAAAAAGTCTACTAATAATATTTGCTAAGATCATTTAACTTACTAATTGTAACAATTTCATTCGAATCAGAATCGGAAACTAGCCACCATATTAGAACACCTAGTCCAGCAAGAACTACAACACTGAACACTACGGAAATAGCAATTACAACTTTCTTTGACATTTTATCTTGTTAACAGATTTTACATGAAACCTCAAAAAGCTATCAACACCTAATTATTTGTAAGTGATAAATATTCTTGCTGCTTATCGCATTGTGATATCTATGGCATTATTTATCAGTATAATAACCTATTTTATTTATCAAGTAACTACTGGATATTTTTATCGATAATTAAGCTTATTAGTCGATTTATTATCACTGTTACGCAATTAAAGGATATGAATTGTCTTGGGGTCCATCAAGATAAGGCAACGTACTTACGATCCTTCTGGCAGTTACTTACTTACCAGCTACTTACCATCAGATGAGGCGCTTGTCCGTTTGCCCCCAGTTGTATAAAAAAAATATAAAGCAAGCATATGCTTGCTGTGGTTGGTTACAGTAAAGTTTAGGTAACAGTAGTAGTTTTTGTAGACTTTGATGGATTACTCTATCTTTGAGGTGCTTTATTGGGGTAATTGTCTCTAAGTAAAAAAATACTCAGAGCCCTTACTATAGCGATACCGACAGCAAATTTGATTTTAATCGAGTTATAGTTCCACGCGGTTGCGACAGCGCTACAGATATTAAGGGAACTACATGGAACTGACATATAAAAAAAGCACGGGAGCAGTGTCACTGTTCCCGACGTTTTAATAAAATGATTTATCCAATTCAATCAGAATTAGACTTAATTAAAAATGCATAAAATATTCTATATAAGGTATTCTCGCCTACGTAATTCTATTCTACTAACAGCATTTACATGACGACTACGAATTGGTATACTTAATTTCAAGATTTAGTCGACCATCCTTATGAATTAATAATTCTTTGGCGATTATTATTATATTATACTAGCGGAGCCGACAGACGTTGTCCTGTCTACACGTCTTTAATTTCAAAATTTCAATTTTTAATAAGCCATTTTGATGAAAATTATTATTCAAATGTTATGACAATATCTAACGATCCAGCACATGGTCACACACGATATAACACAATGATAACAAAACTTTTTTTAAATTTCGGGACAGACTAAAATTAAAATTCGAATATTATTTAAAATTTGACACTGCGATGGTAGCGCCGTCTGTCGGATCCAATGTAAAACATTCCAAAATCAACAACAACTAATAAATTGAAAATTAATTAAAAAAACATTGTCCAGCGGACAAAATTGTGAATCTAAACCATTCCCAGATCCCCTTGAACACACACAAAAAATTTCGTCTAAATCGGTCCAGTCGTTTAGGAGGAGTTCAGTCACATACACACGCACACAAGAAATATATATATTAAGATTTGTAACGCAGTCACGGACACCCCATTTGCAGAAAATAATAATGAAACTATCAGTTCTCTGAATTATGAATAGTCAGTTCATGATGCAACATTTTTAAGTAATAAAAGAATACCTTATCTTAGAGTTTTGCAAAATGAGGAAGAATTAACAGGAATTATGTTTTTTCTTAAACTCCGTAATATTACAAATTGGACGGGTTATTGGTATTATTTTTATTATAAGTTTCTATCAGTAGTTCATTAAAGTAGGAAATAACTTCGTCGATACATGAATTCAACGCAATGCCATTACTTATATAAATTATTCCATATTTTCACGTGCAAACGCCTGCCGTCCCAGCAGTTGGTACAATTGCACTGATGCGTTCCGACTACACTAAAATAAATTAAACTATAGATATTAAAACATCTCTCTTGACTGTCATAATTTCAAAAAAAATATTTACAATGCCTCCCGTGAGTTTTCTTAAATATTACAACATACATGATATCTTATATAATTTTTATTTTAAGTAATAACTAAATAACGAAGCTTTAAAGACAGTTCAAAGTACGTATTATGTATAATGCCAAATCTGCAGCCGTTAGCAGACGGTCGATGTGTTTTTTTCAAATGTAACATGACACCCCAGCTTACAAAACAATGAAAACATTATATAAACAAACACTATTTCATTTGCCAAAATTTCCGGTTTTGAATTGATTGATTAAATAGATGCCGATTGATTGATATAAAATCCATAGATACTCCAGCAGATACGATCAGGACTTGTGAGGTCATGTCAATGCTATGTGAAGTGCAGATTCCGTCTCTCCATTGCAATGTGTGTTGCCTTTTAATTTAAGGCTAAATAAATAATATGTTAATATTTAGAAAATAGAAGAGTACTTTTAACGGTGCCTATGCACCTGGGTTGCATAGGGCATATCCTGTCGTCTATTCGTTTTAAATATACATAGCATAGTGGTTATTAATTATTGAAATTTCTATGGCCATAGGCTAAGCTGAAATCAACAAGGGATCTATCTATCTTCTTAGGGTAATTCTTAAGGTTCATGTTAGAGTCCTCTATGTTCAATCTTTTGTCTCGACTCTGAAGTCTGAGGCTAAACCCAATATTCTCTCAAAAAACAGATAATGAGAACAGCATCGTATAGAGTCAGATTTCTGGTGATAATTTACAAATTCAATGGCTGATGTCTGACGAAACTTGCTTTTAAGGCCTATGACAAAAAAAAAAACGCAATAGACTATGATGACTTTTATGTTATATTAATCTTTTTAATGATATTTATAATGTATTGTACTGTAACTCAATTTTATTTGGGTTTTTAGATAAACAGTAAAATGTGTAACATCAAGATTTTTTTAAAATTATTACAGTGACTTAGATAAAGAAGAAGCATTTAGATTATCTTCTTTATTTAAAATACTTGAAAAGAATCTTATTGTATTAAGTGGGGCAAGGTAAAAATAATACATTATTTGCGATTTTTAACCGAATGACGTCATGTCTCGAAGAAAAGCGTTGGATCCAGCTGGGTTGTCTCTTGGTACCTGAAATAAAGACACGTCGTTGATTTTAAGCCATATCTTTCATGTGCATGGACACCTAGGTCACTAGTTAGCCAAGCACTTTTTTTTGTAATTCTGTAAGAAAATTTACAATACGTATAATATATTTACAAATAGTACTCAGACCCTCTCGGAACTGAAAGAAAAAAGGAAACTAACACATTAATATTTAAATTTCAATAATATACGTACGCTATGTCCAGCCTTGTTAATCCAGAAGAATCTAAACTTGCCATAACTCTTATAGTATCCTTCTAATTTGTTGTTTTCCCATATTGGTTGTCTAGTTGCGTTTTTATAATTTTCAGCCCCGGGCCACTTAAGGCGATCTACCCATAGTATTTGACCTGTCAAATTAAACACACTGTTTGAGCTGTGTTACTGTATGTCTAGGTGAGCGACTCTCAACGGCATGGACGTGATGTTAAACCAAGTTGTGTACGAAGTTTTGTGCGTTTATTATTCACTGATTGTGTAAAAACGAGGTGTGTCAGTTAAGATAACTTCCATAAAGAGAGGGAGGAGGTTAATTAATTATTTTGCTAACACTAATCTAATAAAGAATACTGATAACGAAGGAAGCGTGGATTTTTTAACCTTATAATAATATTATTGTAACTAAATAGTCAGGTTGCGAACGCAATACCGCGTGATCGGAACAACGCGTACGTGTGAATATGTAAAATAAAGAAAACAATCATTAGCAACTGCGTTTAATCATATGATATTTCCCGTTATACTAAATAAATGTTGTTTTTTTGATTATTGTTATTATTAGGTATTGAATACAGAGTATTATTTCACTTTTTTAACTTAAGTACCTCTTTCTGTAAAATTCTACCAGCATTGCCATGAAAAGTTTATATGAATAAGGCGAACTTTATGAACCACTATATAAAAACATAAGCAGCAATATATAGCTAATATAATACAAATTCCTTATAAAATAATTCTTAGTATACAATTTTTTTTAAAGATATGCGATTTAATGAAACAGTACTCACAAATAGTATGACTATATAATCACGCTTTTTGATACCTCATAAATTATAAAAAAATTTACTTGCACTAATTCTTCTACAGATCATATTATACTCTATTATGGATCACGTAGTATGATATAGTAAATATTACAGTAAAACTTACCAGGAGTATCACAAATCAGATCCAAGTTTCCATTATACTTTGTCACAATTATATCAGTTTCGTTTAATAGTTTTTCAACTGAAACATCATGGTATTATTGATCACATTAAATTTTTGCAAGCGTATATACATGTGTATAAATATAATTTGCAGCTACAAATATGTTTTTATAGGTTTTTCACCATAAGAAATATGTTTTTAAGCATGGCTAATCAGACTTAGGAGTGCCTTTGAAATATTGCATAAACAATTTTTAAATTAAAATTATTGACAAACCATATATACGACTGAGATTAAGTACTAACAAAGACCATATCCTAATAATTTGCCTGTGGAAGTGTGTCTGGGAATGTGCAATGTGGAAATCCATTCGATTTGCTTATTGTTTTCGAACGTGCATAAGGATTTCCCTTTATCCATTGTTTAGTTTATATTATACTCGACACTTGCAGTTTTGCTATTTTTGGTATAATTACCTAATAAATTGTTTCAATTATGATTAAAACAATTATTATATATTAGCTAATTATGAATTAAAGTATTATATTTTTTACAGTAGAGTGCTTTTTTGAAGCTAATCAATAAATTTAATAAATAAGCCATATACAGTAACGGATCCTAAATGGATCACTGATACAGTGCTCATAAAATTTATACACTTTTACGCCGTCAAGTATTGCGTCAATTAATACTATAAACAACCTATAGGAATACCAGTAAGAATATTAAAATCTTTAATGATGTACTTACTGCCGTCAGTAACTGGTTTCATAAAATCGGTACGCAATGTATCAAACACATTATTTGCTTGTGAGGCCCAGACAACTTTTTCTGGTATACGAAGTGCTTGTTTAACCTGTGTATTCATTAAAGTCCCGAGGTCATATTCTTGTCGTCCTGGGACTCCATATGATATATCCCTTATCATCATATTTTTTAAATATTCTGAAACAAATTACTATACAAATTTATCATGCTTATATCAAACATCTATCTTGTTTCAAACGAAGTTAATACACATATTTTGATTTCTCTGATCTAACCAATATTTAATGTTAATATTTATAGAGCTTATATTATAGATTATTAATGTTACCTTCAACTTTTCTAGGAGTGTCCGGTATAGAATACATTTTTGTTAAAATATTATAGAAATCAACACGAGTGGTAGCTCGAAACACCGCTGACTGTGTTAGTGCCCATTGTTGAGTCGATGCGTAGTATTGACCGGCGTTAAATAATCGTTCGGCTTCTCTAGCTTGCAGTTGAATATCTTCATACCCACTTTGATCTACTAGACCAGCAGCCAGCAACAGAGGGCCCCAGGTTAAAGTTGCATCAACGGGAGATATCCAGGCATTACCCATAGCAATTCCTCGAAGGTTAGATTTGATACTTCCATTTAGTTCAGCCTACAAGGTTACCACTTTTTTCAATAGTAATTCTATATTTTTTATGGTAAGCATAATCATTTTAGAAGTCGATTATTTAAATTGCTTGACAAAGTGTACCTTTTGAGAGCAATATATAATATGTATCTTTAAAACACTAAATACCAAATTATCGCTGAATACATCTTTAAAAATAACAATGAATCACAAAACATGTTGCTAAGCGCAAAACTAGAAGGCGTCTGGGCCAGTTTGATTCATATTTTTATTCAAGTATTGAACTCTGAGGGAGGTTTTTCTAGAAATCGAAAAATTCCATGGTAAAACCTTTGGTGTAGTATAGTAAAATATTCCATAAAAATCATAATAACGCGAACTGAAGTTTGCGGGGACAGCTAATAAAAAAATAACTAGTTATATAAAATATTAGATTCATTACTTCTCGCATACGAATACCCATGTCTACGGCCATTTTTCCTCCATAAGACTGTCCGTAAATGTATAGCGGTACTGTTTCAAATTCTGGATGTTTTGTGTAGAAACCTTGCATAACTTTTACGAAATCTTGTGCTGAAACACAAAAACACACATGAAATATTGAATTGTACAAATCTCGACTTCGAAAGAAAGTTTGATCACTTAATAACCAAGGATAAGTTGTCGTCTTTTTAGTCGTCGTACTAGTTGAAAATATATACCGCAAAAATAATAACATTAAATTCAATTTCAAAAAATTTCATTATTAAGCAATTTTGTCCATTTAAAATTCCTAATGGTTAAAATGATTAAAATTTACTAGTCTAGATCTTATGTTCAGAGTTAAAAGCTATGTAAACATTGGTACAAGCGTAAAAATAATAAGAAGTTTAGGTATTACACGTGAATATCTAAAGATACATGGATATCGTACCATCGCTCTTTGACACACCTGTATTTGTTGTAGTTTATTAAATTCAATCATGTGCTTTTAGTCAAAAAAATCATTTTATGACTAAATTACATGATTGAATTTAATGTTATTATTTTTGCGGTTTATGTTTTCGACTAGTACGACGACAAACA
This sequence comes from Pieris rapae, assembly GCF_905147795.1. NCBI lineage: Eukaryota > Metazoa > Arthropoda > Insecta > Lepidoptera > Pieridae > Pieris > Pieris rapae. The sequence continues at coordinate 3,766,050 of NC_059517.1, forward strand.
GTTGACAATATAATATATAGGGAAAAAAAGAAGATATAAAATAAAGAATACAGCGTTAAGGAAAATAACAATCAATAAACTTAAGTGGAAATGGGCGGGGCACATGGTAAGATACACCAAACGCAAAAGAGGGAGACAACTCAGAAAGTGGATAGACCACATTATAGAAACAGCAGGTCGTACATGGCAGATAGTGGCTTAGTGCAGAGAGGAATGGCGGGATTTAGAGGAGGCCTTGGCCAAAAAAGGGCACGCAGATACACTAGAAGAGGATTAAAATGGAAATTTGTTTAAATTTAAATATAAAATGTATCTGAATAAAGGCTATTATTATTATTATTATCTATAGCTTGATACTGCTTTTACTGACTTTACAACTTCACTTTCACCCTGATTATAAATATGTCAGTCATGTAATTACCTATTTCATCGTTAGTGGTTGTAAGAAGGCTTAAGTCATCGACATAACTAAATCCTGTCCCGACCGGATTGTCCAAGAAGATAACATTAAAGTTTTTAATCTAAAAACATAAATATTATGTAGCATTGAAATCTTTTATTTACAAACTATGAACATCTCTATACGAAACAGAATTCAAAACTTACCCACGTATAGTTCCTCTCTTGTAAAGACAAATCGAGGGGTCCCAAAATCTCAAAATTTCCAGTACCCGTGGATGAACCTCCAGGCCCGCCTTGAAGCCAAACTATCAATGGTCTCTCTGTGTAGTTGCTTACGTCTGCCGTGGTATAATATAGCCAATAAAACATATGGGCACCTGTTCTAACTTCCACATACCCGAAGTCTTGTTTGTAGTCACCGAACTGAGCTGTAATTATAAAATCATGAGATACAGAAATAATTATTACGTAAAATAAAATAAACTTTAGTTTCCTATACCCCAAATTAGTTACCTTGGACATTTTGAAGTAATAAAATTGAAATAAATAACAGATATATCAACATTTTGTACTAAGTTTAATTTCAGTACTAAATAGATGTCGATTAATTGATTTAGTGACACGTTTATCTTTAAGCTACGTTATCTTATCCGATATATTGGGTAAGAGCTTTAATTGGTACGCATAGAGAATGACAGATAAAGATAATACGTATTCAAATTCAAATTCAAATTCAAAATTTATTTATTCATGTAGGTAACAATGTACACTTATGAACGTCAAAAAAAGAAATATTAAATGAATTTAATTTTACATTTACTGCCAGTTCTCAAATCAAGGGCGTAGAACGGAAGAGAAGAACTGGCAATAAACTCTCCGCCACTCTTTTTAATCGCCAAGTTTTTTTTTACACAATGCTTGTAAGGAGCTGCAACCACTACACCAAGTTCCATATGACATATTGAGTAATAAAGAATTAAAAAAAAAATTAAAAAAAAAATAAAAAAAAAAAAATAAAAAAATTAAAAAATTTTTTTAGTAGTAGATTGCATCTTGAAGGAAGATAACTAAAATTTAACATCTAACTTGGTTTTAGATGTTATATTAACTTACTGTAGTCAGATGTTCCTTAACGTAATGGCGTTTGAGGCTGAAACATTTCTGGATGTGTTTGATTGATTACTTTTCTTTAGGAATGTAGGTGTCATTGGGCAAACGTATATGAGTCCTTACATTGACTCCCTTTCCCATAGATCAAGTATTTATCCTACACATAGAAATAAATATGCATTGGCGCATGGCCGGGGTTTGAACTCAAGACTGTAATTATCATAACAATAGTATAATTTTGTATCCTTTAAGGAGTGTAATTTTCTAAACAACTGTTCAGATTATTATCGCGATACGGAAAAAGTGCATTGTATAATAATTATTTTCACGTGGTCCGAACGAAGGGCGGTTCATCAAATCACATGACATTTATTCTGATAATGAAGACATATGTTTGAATAAAGTTTTAGCAACTCGTGACGTTAGTTTACTTTGGGACGCATTTTTTGAGGATAGTCGAAATTTGCATTACTCTAAATGGTGGACCAACATTCCGTTAATCGCATTAAAAAAAAACTATTTTGTTTACATCGTAAATAATAGTAATTAAACATGTACCTTTTTGTAATTAAAAGTTATCAAAGAGCCTTAGAAAACGAATAATAAAGTAAGAAAATTTACAGTTTTACGTATATATGATATCTTAAAAATATTCTGATGAAATATTTTTAGATCAATCCATATAAACGACGTATATTGACAACCATTTTCATATTGGGATGATCACTGACAAAAAATATATACATCGAATGGCCTTTTTTAGGTTCTTAAAAAGTATGTTAACTAAGTATGTTCGTAGCAGCAGGCTACGTGTCGTAGCGGCATTACGTCGTCAACGGTTGTACTACTATTTTTCTGCAACTTGGTTTAGAAAAAAAGTATTGAACGCCATGTTTATATGAGCCATTTAACATAACAAGAATATTTCACTGTTTTAAAAATAGTTTTAAGACTATTTTTGGTAATATATTATTACATTTACTTCATTAAGAATTACAAGTAACCTTATTCAAATGTTAAATCATCCAATTATTTTTAGTAAATTTATTGTGTTTTAACGACCATATTCTATCTTGTCATGAACTAAGTATCGCCTTGACTAGCGTCACACGTACAAGTTAATAACAACCTTTTGTCTATAAATAAAGCAATTTAAAACATAACATATCTAATATTCATAGTTTGTAATAGGCAAAAGGACGCTTATGTTTACCTCTCTGTCTATCCCTGTCTATTTATTTGTCCTTCAATTGACTTTAAAATATTCGCCTAGAAAGAAAGAGTTATGTCATGGAATTTCAAGGCTATAGAATTTCAGAAGAGCGTAGGCTATAGCTATGAGATCCCATGAATTATAATCGTTCTTAAGAAAAGACTGAGCATCACGCCACGGACGAGTTGGTAAACAGCCTAGCCGTATACGGAAGGCAGTGTTGTATTAAATAGTCTAATATGCTTATTGTGATTAGATGCTAGTAGTTTAAAAAAAATATTCTCCGTCCTGGACTCTCACGAAGGCTTCATATCATAATATAACCATAAATATCATGGTTATTCCCATTACATTATTTTTATTAAAGGAGTTTGTTTACGCTAATGCTTAATGCAATCTAATTTTTCTATGAAAAATAAAAATTGTTTTATGATTTTAATGGAACCTTAATTTTTATGCATTTTTCCAGATTGTTGGAATACTCGTAGTACGTCTAAAATTTTCTCAATATGATTGTCGTGATAGTTGTATTTTCTTTTTGGATCTGTTAAATTTAAACGATTTGATAACCTCTCAATTACTTGTTTATTTGTATTTCTACTTTAAACATTAGCTGTATTAGCAAGTAAACTCACATGACAATTGTAAATACATGATTTTTGATTGTGATCTCTAATCTATAATAACGTGTTTAACGGCAAAACGTCTTCAGTCAGCAGCTTAGATCAATACATCACGGTCTTGCTGACTCCAGTTGGGAAATTAATTACAAAATATAAATAAGGATTAAATAAATTAAGAAATATAATCGGTGTCAATTAAATAGTGATTATAAACTCATAAAGGACGATGACGAAGTTATCAACTGCGTTTTTAAAACAGGTAACCATTTTTAATTACTTCGTGAGATAAATTAATTTTTGATAAACGCGAGTAATACATTTAAATAATGAAATAAATCAATATGTCACATTCGAATATTAATTAAAAATATGAAATATGCAATGTGTAAAAATTTAGTTCATTAGAAAATAATTAGGTATGAATTATTAGTTATGGTGATTTTTGTAGTTTTTGTTTGATGCCTCAGTTGTTTTGTTGTTACGACTATTTATAGTTATACATTTATGTGATTTTATAGAAATATTTAACGACTTTTTTAAGACGATTATAATAGTAGAAAGTTAGTTTAAAATTCATTAATACAGTTCAGAGGTCAGAGTCATTTTTATTGATTTATTTAAGTTCCAAAACATGCGCATGCTAATATTATAATATTAATTTTATACATATTCACATCAATTATAGTAATCACAAAATAAAATTAAAAAATTTAGAAATAGGAAACAAAGAAATATTTTTTAATTTAATAATTCAATATTGATTAGTATGGCCAAAATCCTGGATGCGTTCGAGGACTCGGTTTTTTGACGTATGCTTAAAATATCTTGGACAGACCGAATACGAATTTTATAAATATCGATATTATTTTAATAATATAACGTGGTTGCGAATCATCTTACGTAGCATGTGGAACGTAAGCTTTCCTAAAAAATTTCAATATTGAATATTGAACTATTTTTTAATAAGGCCAATTATATATGTAATATTTAAATTTCCCTCAGATTACAGTTGCCGCATTATTTAGTACCTTCTATTACTCACTATATTGAATAAAGATATCATTTAAGAAACGTAACGGTTAAGGAAAAGTCAAGTACTTAAAATGAGATTATCTTAACGCAATTGCGATTGCGATTTGAATCACATGATTGATCCACTTCAAAAATCCTTTTTATCTGAACGACTTGATTTACAGAACAAGTGGGAAGCTAATCGATAGATGAGATCTATTGACGCATATTACAATATCTTTCGGTATGTCAATCAGTAAAATACTAGATCAGACTACAAAATAAAATTAATACCCAAGGGCAAATGGAAACTGACGTTTACAGCCATATGGGGTTGCAGCACCACTGGATCTTAATAATTTATTTAAAAAATATACCAATTCACACAATGATAACTTATAGATGTATATTTCGTCAAGTTGTCCTCATATTTATTTTCATTGCAAAGAATTGAGTTCAAACTGTTCTGTTATGTATCGATGAGTAGACGCCAAAAATTGTAGTTTAACTATGAATTAAATGTTCCACTTAAACACGACAATTTTGTTTAAAAGTTCAGGTTCTCGAACAATCAGGACTTTCTGCAAGTAAACGTTTGGTTTAATGTTATATTATGATATTTTTGCGTGGTAAATCATTATTAACATAACTTATAGGACTAACTAACCCCCCATTCGATCATACTATTATGTTTTTAAAATATTTTACTATTTTTATTGTGTTTTCGTTTAGCTATGGTTAACAATTGCTGCATCACTGGCGTTTCTCATTATCGGATTGGTCCGAGGTTACTCTTCATCTGCCCTTCCATCAATAGAGTCACATGACCCTATTCTAATGCAATCGAGTGAACAAAAGTCCTGGATTGGTAAGAAGCTACTTAATGTCACCAAAAATAATTAAAATAAATGAATTTTCCGCTTTGTATATGAAATACAAAACCTTTTGAATTTGAATGTACTTAAATCATGTACATGCTCGCTACTGCTATATACAATATGTCATAGTAATATGACATAGTCAATTTGTAAAGTAGAAAAATTGTAAAAGTAATGCACATAAATAGCAAAATTACTTTTGATTGCCTCATTTCGGATAATAGAAATATTAGCCGCGATTCTCTCTATTACAATCATACTTTTCTGTAAGTGATACGTAATGTTTACATGTTTTCAAATTTAGATAACAGAACTTTTGACTATTTTTGGCTGCATCATTTCGATGTTAGTGAAATGAAAGCTTATCATTTGCTTTGGTTTGATAGACATTCAATTCTGATTCACCAACCTTCCCAAAGCTATATTCTTAAAAAGAAAAAATAATGTTTTCAAATCTTCATCCGCCTATTGAGGTTTTGATACTTTAACAAAACTGAAGAAATTTAATTTCTAATTTTGTACAGGTTCAATCACACCATTGGGGTCATTTCTGGGCAGTTTGTTATCGGGACCTTTAATGCATCATGCGGGTAGAAGACGGACCCTTCAGCTGACAGCACCATTGTGGGGAGCAGGATGGCTCATCCTAGGTTTCGCACCTAATTTTCCGATCGTGCTATTGGGAAGGATTATATCCGGTCTAGGAATCGGCCTAGTGCTGGCACCCACGCAAGTATATGTGAGTTCTCCTCCAAAACGGAAATAAGATTGTTGTAATCATTATAATAAAATGTCGGTAATTTTGAAAAGATGAGTTGTCGAAAACACAGTTGAAAAAGATAAAATATAAAACTATTTAATATGATAACGTGATTGTTTTACATGTTTTGACATAAATTAAACAATTTTTCTGCTTACTGTATTCGCTAAAATATTTAGGTAATCCACTACTTTTTCACTAAAGGTGAGTGAATGCTGCGACCCTGAGATCCGTGGTCGTCTTGGCTCCTTACCTACACTGTCTATGTCCCTGGGAATTCTCATCTCCTACATCGCAGGCAGCTGGCTTTACTGGAGATATCTTGCATTTCTGTCCGCCACATTTTGTGGTAAGTTATTTATTTGTCATTATAAATAATCTATTTCTCTTGCATTATACTGTAACAATGTTTTTCGACTAGCTTCGTAATTACTCCTGTCCCAAATTATAGCAGTAAATTATAGTAAGTATAAGTACTAAGATAGGCTACAATTAGATACCGCCACATCTAAGATTTGTAATAAAAATTTTAACACATCGATATATCATAGTACTATATGGCTGAGACATTTTATTTCTCTTGGACTTGACTTCGGGTGTCCAATACACTTTTTATATTATTTTCTATTATCCAGCGGCACTATTCGTGGTTTTGATTCCACTACCCGAGTCACCTGTGTGGTTAGAAACCCAAGGCATAGACAACGAGTATGCCATGAAATGGCTCCATCTTTCAAAGCATGCCGTGGCTGCTGCGAATGGAGAAATACAGGAGTAAGTTTTCTTATTTATAATATTTAACACCTCCTGGCTCGTTGCATGCAAAGAGAGCGGATAAGTGCTATCTGTATTTTTAAATAACTTCGTGAGACCCATTCGTATGTCATATATCACCCTCCTAGACATCAATGATTGTGGCATTATATATTTTGACTCGGCATACTCAAACTCAAAATATCTTTATTCAATAAGTAAACAAGTACACTTATGAACGTCGAAAAGCGGGCAAGAAGATCTGGCAAGAAACTTTCGAGTCATACAAATTGTTTGAATTAGAGCAAACCAATCCCAAGAATTAGCGTCATTTAAGTATTCGTCAAATTTATAAAAAGCGAGGGCTTTGAATTTATTTGTTGATAATTCTCTAATTTCGCTTGGGAGGGGATATTAAAATTTATATTTTATTCTCATAAGAATTATTTATACTTGTCAGTATTCTTTAATTTCAACTTGGCTAACGTTGTTTCAGACCTGTAAAATCTATAAGCGGTAACAGCCTCCAACCAGTAGAAGAACCTCCAAGGAGTTTGTTCACACGAGAGGTGTTTTTTTCGCCTTCAGTAACAAAACCTCTAATTATTGGGTTCGCGTTGCTGTTCCTCCAACAGTTTAGCGGTATCGACACCATCATTTACTTTACTGTAGAAATCTTTCAAAATGCAGGTATGTTTTCTGTATATATTGGATGTGGCTTTACCAACTTCTTCAAATTCAATTTCAGTAACGAAATACGTAAACGTATTTCTTTTATATTTTAGCAACAAATAATGTGATTTATTAGAGGCTTACGCAAGAGGTCTATCCTAGATCTGTTTAGACAGTCAATATACTTATAAAATTAATGCACTTTTCATCTGACTATGAAATGAATGCAACGTGTAATATTACGTAAAATATACACGTCGCATTCATTGTGTATGAACTTGAGTATATATGTCACTATTTTGTTAATAGGCAGCACATTAAACCCAATGACCGCAACTATTATTGTGGGTGCAGTGCAATTGTTTAGCAATGGTATCAGCACCATGTTAGTGGACAGAGCTGGACGGAGGCCATTACTACTACTTTCTTCTATCACAATGTGCGTTTCGATGGTTTCAATGGGAGCCGCGTTTTACTTCGAATTTGATAAGGCGTCATGGCTAGGGTATGTGTAATTAATTGTATTATTTTTATTTAGATTAGAGCTAATGGTTGTGATGTCAAAAGTAAAATGAAAAATATTAGACATTTTTAATTACTTCCTATTTAAGCGTCTTATCGTGTATTGAAATTTTAATAATTATAATAAAAACAAAACAGTTACACGAATCTATTAAATTTATAGAAATCATTTTATATCATCCTTCAAAAAGAATTTTTTTAATACGGCAAGAATAAATCTGCAAATTTTGTATATAAAAAATGAAACTGTGTTCACTTGGCTTGGTTCTGTTCCTGTTCTAGAAATATTATCTATGCTTTACATTTCAGCTATTGAGAACTATAAAACGTATACAATACAAGCCGTAGTTATTAGTCTCAATTTTTTTGCAAAATGCACATCGCCAAATAAAACATTAGTGATACATACATTCTTCGGTCACTTACCTTGATGATCGTGACTTGGTCGTTACTTAAACGACACTTCAAAAGAACTCTAAAATTTTAGCTAATATTGATCAATCAGTAAGAGACCTATATTTTTTGTACAGGAAAAACAAGCCTTAATAAAATCCTTCGAGTGTATAATGAAATTACGGCGTTTTTCTTTTGTTAATTGTTTTTTTTTGTAATCAGGTATCTTCCCATCATGAGCCTTGTGGTGTTCATGTTGGGATTCTCCTTAGGATTCGGTGGTCTTCCATTCCTACTGCTGGGTGAACTGTTTCCCAAACATTACAGATCGCAGCTCTCTGCAATGGCAAGCGCAGTGAACTTATCGTCCATGTTTGTGGTCCTTAAGTCTTATCACCCGTTAGAGGTATGCAAACAAAAATAATAATTCCGGTAACTATCAGGATTTGTATTATACATAGGAAAAAAGATATATATCACGTAATTTTATTTAACCTGCTATGTTTTTTTTTTGTTAATGATTTCTACTATAAAAGTTAGGTTAAGAATAACATTATTTCTCATGAGAATTGAATACATAATTCACTTACTGAGGAACAATATAAACTTAAAAAAAAATATTATTAGAGCGCTCAGATATAAAATTACAAAACAAAACAGCAAGAAAATGTAGACATAATAAATTCAATCGGTGTAGTGCCTATGTTTTTTTTCACACTTGGGCCTGCATAATTTAAATGTAATGGTGCTTTTCATGCCAAATGTCATAGTTAAATTTCATTTCTTTTGATTAACGAATTTATTGCAGCATATTATAACATCAGCTGGTACATTCTGGATGTACGCAGCCTTCTCTGGGCTGGCGTTCTTCTTCGTCGTGTTCTTCGTTCCTGAGACAAAGGGAAAGTCCCTCGCGGAGATTGAGCAGCACTTTAGAGGAAAAAAACACCAGGAGAGTATTGATTTACAAAATGTTCAAACGAAATTCTAGATCATCTCGTTTGACGATTCAAATGGAAAAACGCTGTATAATTCCGACCATCTCAGACTCTCTGGAGAAATGTTATTTTCCATTGTTGATTTCTAAATTCAGTTGTGTGATTTAGACAACGACAGGGAGAAGAGTGTGACATATAGTGTCACATTTATTGACACTATTTTATGTTGTAACCTAACCTAACATAATATTTTACATACTATATGTTTACAGTGTAACAGCAAATTTTGAATAACTTAACTGCCATTGAAATAAAATAGTTTTTTGTAAACGCGAGTAAAAACCATTTAAGTGAATTTCCATTTCTGTTAAATGGAAATTCACTTAAATGGTTTTTCTTCACTTAAAAATTAAAAATGCGTAGTTGACTACCTATGACATTAACGTTTCGAAATTAGCTTTACAGTAGAAAGTAAGATTTATTAATGTAACACTAAGTCGTATTTTACCTGTCAAACGAGTGGTTGTTTTAATGCATCTGATTTATCTTTTATTAAATGTTTAATTTATATCGTTATTCAATAAGAATTTTCTTTAACCTAGTAAGTATTTTTTTAGGATACAAATTTTTTACATGCTGTTTACTGTGATATGCATTAGTTCTCTAGTCGTAATATTTAACAGTTGAAGTGTCTTTTAAGTACAATAGAACCCGTTTTATTCAATCCACACAAATCAAATAGTTGCACGTATACTATTATAATATTTCAATTTATTGATAGTTAATTTATGATACGTGATACTTCATTTGTTAGCTAGTAGTTTGTAAATAATAAGTATAGATTATGTATATAATAATATTGTACAGAACGAGATATTTGAAACTTGAGTAATTAAAGTATGATATAAAATAAAATCTTGGTCTCTTATTTTCCTATGCTCAGGCAGTTTCACTATATTGAAACGTACTACGTAGTACTTATTTTGAATGTAAAATGTTTTATTTAATATGTTTATGCTTTGTTTGTGTTTTTAAAGAACTGTAGACCAGGTGGTCAACCGGGAACCGACCTCCACTTCAGTACACATTATTTACATTTTGATAGATAGAACGTGTCCGTTTGCAGACCCTTTTTAAATAAATCATATTTAGATACCTGATTTAATAAGTAGATAGTTTATGAGATTTGAACAAATATATAATTTTTTTTTAACAATAGTTATTCTTATGATCCTGGGTGTGGCATCATTAAACCCATCACTTAAAAATAGAATGCAGGCATACCGTTTCCTCAATAACACTTTTAGGGTTTAGAATATTACTGTTCATACTAGTACGTGGGTAACACTAAAAATACTTAGATTAGAACTGGCCAATGACATTGCTTATTAAAACTTTATTGAATTTCAACTTTAAAATTAATGTAGTAAAAAGCATTGTCATTTGTTTTTGTGAATTGGCGGCAAAAATAAAACTCTTGTTACACGTGAAAATGAACCTAACGCGAGAAAATTTTCGGTCAATGATTTATTATGACTTTAGTTGTGGTCTTACTTAACAACAAAGCTATTGTAGGTGACCAAATTAGCTGTTAACGTTATGTCGTTGATACATGAATAAATTGTACTGAAAAGAACAGTTTATACGTTTGCGTAAGATACGAGTGTGTTCTGAAAAGAACAGTTTTGTCAGCGTATCGCATAGGCTACAAGCATATCGAAGTGATCTCAGGAGGACATATCCGAACGCTTCAGCCGCTGCGCGCAGAAAAGGGTCAAATTTTTGCCGCGCCTCGCTTTTGTTGAAACACGAGTCTAAGGGCCTGTTTTATGGCCGGATAAGTTCCAAATAAGCTATTTGTTACTTATTGGTAGGATAAACAGTATTATTGCGTTTCACGACTGTCAGATAGCGCTATACGTCATGAAATTCGAAGTATCTTATTTGGAACTTTTATATTTCGAATAATTTATGTGTTGCATAGCTATTTGGCACTTTATCCATACATTGTGAAACAGGCCCTTAGTATTTCTTAATGAAGTCAATATCTAGTGTCCCTACTTACGATTGGTTTAACGAGTTTAAGCGTCGAAGTAGCAATCTCAATGATGATGCGCGTGAGGGGTCACCAGTACTATCTATCAGGCGCTACCTTATACGTTTAATTAGAAATTATTCACATAAAATATGAAAAATTTAGAAGCACCGCGTAAGCCATGTCAGATGTTAGTTAATGTTAAAATAAATAGCGTTGGACCCTTAGCTGAGGGAGGGAGGAACCCCGTAGTTCAAATTTTGTAAATGTTAGGAGTATCTGTAGTGTATGTTTTAGCACGGTGCACTAGATAAATAAATATATGACAGCGTGAGTACCAAAAATTAAATGTACACACACATAAAAAGTACGGGATGATGATGCACCAAGAGACCTAGGGCAACAGACGGAGGCAAACGGATAGGATCCAAGGTTCAAAGTGGTGGTTTTATTTCAAAGCTATCGAGCACCACGTTAATTTTCTTGAAGGAGTCTTCGCCACTTTGAGACGTAGTGAGAAAAGAATAGGAACCTACAGACAATAGAACAATAATCAAATATGATTTGTTGTTATAAAACAACATCTTACATACTACTTACACCTAATCACACATATATAATATTATTCTAGTGGGCTGTTGGTGTACATCATCATACTAAATTCCAGGTGAGTCGTGTAAGGTCATTATCAAATATAATCATAACATTAATCAAATCGGCCTTTACGCTAAGTGTAATGCATCAACTAAGTACTTGGCAAATAGGCCCCATACGTGATAATTAATAAAAGAAAATAGTATAATTTGCTGTTTTTAACATCACATCAACTTATTTGCACTTAGAAATTTTTCAGGCGATATGTTTTTATGATACCATTATACATTTTACGGTGAACATTTTGATATTATGTAGACTGTTTAACATGAATAATCTTACTTTAATAATTAGAATATATTAGGAATATATAGGCTTATGTATAATAGCTATGTCTTATCCATTATAGTGACAATTGTTCTTCAAGTTTGATAATGTTTAACTTGTAAGAATGATGTTATGTATCGGACCAATTTTAAACCAAGAGTGTATTACAAATTAGCAATAATTGTAATTTAATTTCTGAACGATTGGTATACCGTATACGAGGTTTTACCAATTTTATTAGGCATTAATTAGTCGTAGACTTAAAAAAGGAATATCTTAACTGATATTTAAATAATCATCAATGGATTTTATTAGTGATATTCGCTGTCGCCGGATAGTGTGCTAAAGGAAATGGCATCACTTTTTTCACGAGCAAATTGAAAACTTTTCTGTATTGTCAATTTAAGAACATTTCAAATTTCCTGTTCAATTATCAGTACAAGTTAATAAAAAAACATTATTCAAAGGTTTGTATGGTGATTACTAATTTTAATTATATATAATTATATAAGTACATTTAAATTGATTTTATGAATTACTCATTCAAAATACTTTTTTTAACTTTTTACAGAATAACAGCAATAGTAGAGAGAACGAGTTTTGGTTAGGCCAAATTTAGATCAACCTATGATTTGATCTATCAATACAATTTCATAAACTTTTTAATGAGGCACCATTGACGGGCGTGCACCGCCGTGCACTGTGCACAATTGTTCAATAATTTTTCTTTCTATCCGCGCTATTAATATTTGTGCGTACGAAAACGGATGCCATGGTGAGACTGGTTTTAGAACCAGATAAACAAACCAGATATGTCAGGCACAAATGGTTAATTATCAACAAAAAGAAACTGATGAAAGAAAGTAAGGATAAGATACAGAACGGACTGTCGCGCCACGGGACTATTATTATTGGTCACTGATTATAATATTTAATATCATTGATAAATTTTGTTAGATGGAGGTTAACAACTGATACTGGATTATCTTTGCTTTGTTCTTAAGTTAGCATCGACAAATGACATAGACTCTATTTTCGATGGTTTGTTTTTACGTTTTCTTAGATGATGTTCAATAAACAAGTCTATATATTTTAGTTGGCGAAACTTATACTAAAATAATATCATACGTAATTAACAGCTTTTACTTAATTGGATTGATTGATTGATTGGATTGGATGGTCCAAAAAATATGAAAATATATATATTTATTTTTTTTGTTGTGAAGCGATGGCCCGGAGTAAAGTACCATCTTTCCTTTATCCAAACAGACATACACAAAAAGTGTGTTTTATGGGAAAGAAAACAGACCGTTAATTAAAATGACGCGATACCTAATATCAGTAGAATAGATGTTTAATGAGATTTTTTCTGGTTTACATAAACATACGAAAAAAAGCAACAACGAGCATACAAAAGGTGGTCAAATTGAATGGTTAGCACTGAACTGGGATTTATACACAACAAATTAACACCATCAAAATCTCGTATTACCTGTTGATAGAACCAATTGGCTTATGTAATTACTTAAGATTATAGTTTGGGAAATATAATGGTTTATGTGCTTAGAATTCATTAGGATTTGAATAACAATTTTTCACAAATAATATATAGTTGATTTATAATCTGGTACGATTAAGAATTAATGTCAGTTTTTAAATTACGTAAACGAAATCGCAGCAATAGACTATCGCATTTGTCATTATTATTCATATGTAATTTTTCAAACATAACTCATATGTTTGAACATTAATACTGAACACAAAACATAACTGTTATGTAAAGAAATATTTGAATTAGACCTTTTTATAGTCCGTTAAATCCGTTTTCAATTCAACGTGGATTTCAATCAACGTCAGCATCATACACTAAAAAAATATTAACTCAACTTTGCAAAGATCGCATAATAAATTTGATTTGTTTACAAGTTGTCTAAATCTAGTGCTCTATCGGGTAAATGTCGGCTCACATGACGACTTTGTAGGAGATTTTTGATTGTAAGCACTAGTATAATGTTCGGCGGAAGTGTTTGGGTGCAGTTACAGCGGAGGATCAAGCCAGTGCGGTCTCTCTCTAAATTAAACCGCGAATCAGACATTCTGTGCTATAGTTATATTGTTTTGAAAACTACAATGAACATTTCACCAGCATTTTTAAAGCAGGTATTGTTTAAAAACATTATCGTGAATCGTAATATTATTATTTTAATATGTAACAGTCTATAAATAAATAATTTTAAGTAATAGGTTGCATTTGAATGTTAGACAATATTTTTTATAATTTAAACATTAACTAACTAAATTTAGTTATGGCAATAATATTTTAATTTAATAATAAATTACAAATGTATGAGCACCACGTGCTTAGGTACGCCAAAATCTAACAATATATATTAGATTATTACAAAAATAGATAACTAAGAAAATTGTGTTAATTTTTTTAGGATGGTGGTCTTAAAGTCATTATTAGATCTTAATGTATTTTTACGCGAATAATTTTTCGTTAAAACTGACGTTACCGATTTAAAAAAAAAAACAATGTAATAGAATTTTTCTACAGAGACTACATAAATGTTAATGAGCTTCCTTATCTTTTGTTAATATCCATTATTGCAATTCAATCGCGTAGATACAAAAAGTTTAGTTAAGGTTTAAGACCGCAACTTCTGCTCTGTGAAGAACAGATACTCATTTTGATTCAAATATTTTTTAGATCAAATAATTGAAAAATATGTTAAAGCTTATATATTGATATAAAATGTACTATACGTATATTGTAATACATTGTTTGACTAAATTGTATTTCCATTCATTTAAGTAAATACATTTATAAAAAGATAATTAAAATGTTGCAGCTAAGTGTCATACATCTTGACACTCCAAGGTTAACACATTATAGTTTCCATTCTTAGTCGAATTCGATTTCCTTTTTTATTTGTCTTAAACCTGATAGATGTCATTGCAAAGAAAATATTTGAAAATATTTTTACCTCCATAATTCGATCCAAACACAAGCCTAGTCTCAAAATCAGAAAAACCGTATTTTCCTGTGAGAATATCGAACAATCTCAATCGATAATTACAAATAACGTTCAATAATTTCTATGAGAGCTATATTTTCGCGTACCGATCCTTAAAAGACCGGCAACGCATTTGCGAGCCTTATGACAATGTGAGTGTCCATGGGCGGATAATACCACCTTTTGCTTCTTATTACATTTAAAGAAAATACTCTCTCGCTAGCTTGCAAGTGAATTCGGAATAACTGAGAAGAGAAGCAAATGGGAACAACATATAATAGCTATTTTGGGGACACCAAACTTTCTAAACATCAGAGTTAGCCAACTTAAGGATACATTCTGTTAATATTGACCTCAAAATTGGCCAGAAACCGGTTCCTATTCATTTTTATTAGAGAGACCTTGAATTTGAATACGGCATGTGTTGGGTAACTATCTGTAGCATGGATACGTATGTATGCTTGTATGGGTTCTATCTAAAATACTGTAGAGTTCAGAGCTGAGTTAGGTATTTAACGAGTAACTCTTTCGCATTCTTTGCAGATTGGTATAATAAATACACAACAAAGTACATAAAGTTACTCCAAAAGCTTTTCTTGTAAACAAGTTAATTACCTATGTTTTTTTAATCAGTGATGTGCCGACAAATCTTTTTTACGTTTTATTTTTGTATTCTTGGTCTTGTTTGCTTAATATGCAAATTAAAATAATATTGAAGATGAAAAACGTACTATTAATTAATGGATATCCGAAACCGGTTTAGTACGGTATGTCAATTATACAAAAAAGTGCTATGATCAATAAAATGAGGCCTGGCAGTATAGTTTACTTAAAATCACATAGAGATATACCTTATTATCTATGACTCATTTAAATGAACTGCAAAACCTTTTTTTTAATTACGAATAACATTAGTTATATTAAGACACAGGTTAAAATGTCAAACTGCAACTGCTATGACATTTAATTATTAAATTTATACGAAATATACATCTGAAATATTTTCATATGTCTTATTTAGAACGATTTTATCCTAGACTTTTGACTGGTAGGTACAATATATTACTCAAATAGAAGAGAGAGAATATGGGTTCTCCTAAGTGGAAGCTGATGGTTATGCGAAGTGATTCAGGGTCCAATTGTGTTAATGATGATGATGATGCGTTATAGATAATGAATTTATTTGTTAAATGCGGCTTTGGCATGGCATTACTGATAAAGGCCAGACGCGTTTTGTCTTTCGCTTAGCTTCGCTTTTATCTACTCATTCTGACTCAGATATTTAACATTCATTCATAATTTTGATACACGTTAGACACCTGACTGCCTATTTTGTTTGATAGGTTAGGACTTAAATTAAAGAAAATTAATTTATGACAACCTTGATTTAAGAAAAATAAGGAAGGAGTTGATATTTTTTCATATGTATAATTAAAAATAAAATTTTAATAGATAAGAAAACGCTCTGTCAATTTCGTGAAGGTCAAAACGACAATTCCATACATTTCCAATATATTACGGGATGATAAATTTAAAGTATGAAGTATACTACTACTAGACTGTACTTATTTTTATTAATAATAATTTTTCATTAATATTGTAATCAGATTCATAGAGAAATATGAGCTCTAAGTGAGTCAAATAAAATATATTTTTGAAATACGGTTTTCATATTTTTACACTTGAATATTATAAGATTATTTTGATAAATCTTACTAATAAAATAATATTATTTTTCCTCAAAATCTGTAAAGCATATTAAGTGTAATTATTTAATATGGACTTGAACTTAACTTGAACAATTCATACTTAGCAGTTGTATGAATTGTTTTATCTAGATGCTAGCGTGGAATATTTTGTATTGTGTGCAAGATTAATATAAACTGAGCCGTTTTCCGCTTATACCAGCTTATTCATGCATATATGTTATTATACTATATATAGCATTAAAATAGCAAATTAAGTTAATGCGACAAGATGTAAGGTTTTATTCTAAAGGTACATAGATAATAACCCTATAATTATAAAAACATTTAAAGAATACATAGAAAAGAAAGAAAATTACGTCACTGAATGTTTTTTTTAATAATAAGTATTCCAAAACTTACACTACGAGTGTAATTTAAAGTACACATATTGAGGAAAGTATCTTTTATAAACAATTAAGCAAGACTACCATAATTTTAGTATACTATAGTTTTGTATGAACAATATATACCTTGATTTTTTTACTATAGTTAGCTATTTATATACGTTTAGGTGCTACATCCTTCTTGCCAGCAATCGCAAACTATCAAACAATCACTGCACGCTACTCGGATTAAACTATTAATAAAATTCCGTTGTCGGTCGTGACAATTGTTCGAAGGAAGACAATTTCAAGCCTATTTATAATAAATGTAAATAAGAAACGGTGCCTTTAATTATTACTGAAAAGCTAAAAAAACTTAGACAGAAAGATGTTTACTTGAGTACTTTATTAAAACTTACAATAAGTCCGATAATAAATCAAAAAATCAAAACTCAAACTCAAAAATATCTTTATTCATTTAGGTAAACATGTACACTTATGAACGTCAAAAAAAGACAAATTAAATTAATTGTAAATTTACATTTACAACCAGTTCGCAAGTCAAGGTCGTAGAGCGGGTAAGAAGAACTGGCAAGAAACTTTCCGCCACTCTTTTGAATCGCCAAGTTTTTAATACAAATTGTTTGAACTGGAGCAAATCAATCCCAAGGATTAGGATCATTTAAGTATTCGTCAAATTTATTTAATTTTATAAAATTTTATGGGTTTAGACACATTTGTGGTGGTTTCAAATTGCAAACATTGCAGCACACATTTTAATATTGCCCTTCACGCAGACAAACTTAATTACGTAATTAAAAACAGTTACCTCTATGTTAATTACATATCTAAGAATCCACTTAGGTTGTGCATTATCTCTTCAATATGTGTTAGTTAATTGTAATGTTAATTGATTAATCAACAGCCGATGTCTGAACAATTATCCTCCTTTTATAACATCCCCATTGTTCTAAATACTAAACGTATAACATCAATGAAGTACGTTGAATTCTCTTGAGTGACTTCTAGTTGTAAGAATATAAGCAATCCTTATATATTATAGGTTGAAGTCCCTCGGCCATATTTGTATGAACAGAAAAATATCATGGATATTTGTTCGGGTTTTTATACTGTTATTCCTTTGGAAGTTGAGCAGCAACGACCAGTGTTGGCCTAGTGGCTTCAGCGTGCGACTATCATACCTGAGGTCGTAGGTTCGATCCCCGGCTGCGCACCAATGGTGTTTCTTCCTTGGTGCGCATTTAACATTTGTTCGAACCGCGGTGAATAAAAACATCGTGAGAAAACCGACATGTCTTAGACCCAAAAAGTCGACGGCGTGTGTCTGGCACTGGAGGCTGATCACCTACTTGCCTATTAGATTTAAAAATAATTATGAAACAGATTCAGAATTCTGAGGCCAAGACCTAAAGAGGTTGAGAGGGGCCACTGATTTATTTTATTTTTTATTCCTGAGGAAGGTGTTTTGTATTATAAAATATACTAATTCTTATTGATAGTAGGAAAGACTACAATAGAATATTATAATAATATTTTTCAATCATAATGCCGAACATAAGTGTTTATTTTTTTACAGTTATGGCTTACAATAGGTGCCTCGTTGGCGTTTTTAATCATCGGTCTGGTTCGCGGATATACTGCGTCAGCGCTGCCTTCAATAGAACAGTATAATCCTACAATTGTACAACACAGCGAACAAAAGTCATGGACAGGTAAATTACGATTATTGTTAATATTTGAACTAAATATTGCTTGGCTCAAGTTGTTGAGACATTGATTGAATTTGTTAAGATTTGTGAATTAGGAGAGTGTGGTATTTATTTTTATTCATTAGGTGCAAGCTTGGTTGGAAGCTAGCCTAATTTAAGTCTGGTGATAAGTCATAAAGTTAATGTAGAAATATTTAATGTTTTAGATAATTGCATGTTATGTTGCAGTACATATAGTGATGAAAATTTACATAAGAGTATACGTAATTATATAACTTTACTAGCTGACCTGGCAAACGTCGTTTTGCCATGTATATTCATGTAATTCGTAATTCATTCATTATAAAAAATAGGGGTTGATCGTAGAGGAGTGAAAATGAGGGGTTGTATGTATTTTTTAATGCTGTATCATAAAAAAATTTTTTTTTTTTCTAAAATTAAAAAAAAAAAATTTAGTGGTGGATTATCCTTAACATTTAGGGGGATGAAAAAAAGATGTTGTCCGATTCTCAGACCTACCCAATATGCACACAAAATTTCATGAGAATCGGGAAAGCCGTTTTGGAGGAGTTTAAACACAAACACCGCGACACTAGAATTTTATGTACAAGATTTTAGAAGATTAATATCCAATCTTTTTATAGGTGCAATTGCGTCATTTGGAGCTTTCTTGGGAAGTATGTGCTCCGGACCATTAATGCAACGGGCTGGTCGAAAAAGAGCGCTAAAGCTCACAGCTCCCCTTTGGATTGCCGCATGGATAATTGTTGGTTTTGCACGCATCTTTCCAATCCTGCTACTCGGTAGAATACTCACTGGCTTATGTGTGGGATTTGTATTAGCTCCAGTTCAAGTTTACGTAAGTATGACATTCTTTTTTAATATTCTTGCTATTTTTAACAAGATGATTCAAAAGATCTCTCTTTACCGTTTCACTTTGCCGCTTTAAATGTTGAACCAGTTTGGTAATCAGATAACGAAAAGTAAGTAAAAATTTAATATCGTTTAAAAAGGAAATAGTAAAGTCCCCGTGATACTATCTAAATGATGCGGTGAAAGTTATCTTTAACTTAATTTTTCGCAAAAATAACATATAATTTAATAGAGTATTCGCAAAGACAATTCATATATTATTAGGTAACAGCTATGTATGCATAAAGTATTATCAAATTTACAAAGTTTCCAAATAGCCCTCACTTATAATCCTTAAATGATGTAAATAACCTGTGTAAACATTTGTTGAAACTATATTTTGTAACCCGTGCCATGTGTCAACTTGAAAGGAAAATGTATAAATATTAGCATTATGCGTCATAAAAAGTTTTCCAATTTCACTCACCTAATTTGTTCAATATAAACAAGAATATTCTACTGGATTGATTGTGTCATGTTGACGGAGACAACAGCATTACCAGAGATATTAGATAACACTGCTTTGCTTTTTTTTCTATGGAATATTTTTGGCACTTTTCTAATTTTTTTTTAATTTCAATAGTAATTTCCTTTCCAGTTGAGACTGTTACGTAAATAAACGGTGAACTGATGTTAAGTGCTCACTCGAGCCGGGTCTTTATGAAAAAACTTTTCAATCAAATAAAATTGTTTCGCTATTGCTTTTAATTAGTTGTGTTATGGTTAAAAAACCATAACACAACTAATAAAATATACTATATTTTTGTGAATAAAAACACAAATATTGTTTTCAATATTCACAGATAAGTTAAAGCCCAAATTAGACAGACATTTGATATTTCTGTGCCCGTCTCACTGATTATTATTAAAAACCGGTTAGAAGCCTCCTTTGGTCGGTTTTTTCCCAACCAGAACTTTCCCAACAGTATTTATTTTAAAACAACGAATGTAATTATCATAATTTTTACCATTATCTTTCTTTAGTTACCTACTTCGTAAATCCAACCAAGTTGAATGAGAATAACTATAATTTTGTGAATTAAAATAATATAGAAACGTATCAAAACCACATATGTATTGAAGTTTAGGTTGGTTGCAGGACATTTGCTGTCATATTGTATAACATCCGTTTAAATTTCTATTGTTTTGGTATAGAGTTTCACCGGCTAACACGTTATCATAAATTAGAAAGTTCCCACATGTTTTTCGTGCTCAATATTTAATAGGTAAATTATCCTTTACTTGGCTATTTTCTTTAAATTCAAGGGATAAATCAATAAATAATAGTATGTTCCCAAAAATGACAATAAGAAATAGAAGTTTACTAGGATCTATTTTTGAAATATAATATGTATATCTGAAAAAGAATATGCTGTTTCCAAATGTCTATAATATTTTTTTATTCGTATATAGTTATATCACCTAACACCTCTTTTCTTTAATATTTTGTCGTTGTTCAAAAATTTTCTAATCTCTGATCCTCCTTGGCGATGAGAGCACGTCTTCAAACCTATTCTGTATCCTCTCGCCTTCTATGAAACAAGGCCTATTTCACATTTATGCCCTTTGCGTACCACCACCACCACCTTAGTGCGTAC
The DNA here is from genome assembly GCF_905147795.1 of Pieris rapae. NCBI lineage: Eukaryota > Metazoa > Arthropoda > Insecta > Lepidoptera > Pieridae > Pieris > Pieris rapae. The sequence continues at coordinate 3,787,609 of NC_059517.1, forward strand.
GTTTGTATGTATTACTATTACGCATTATTTTCTATAATATATTCAAAATAATACCCGTAGACTTTTATATAATAACTGATCTTCAGACGTGTAGAAAAAAACGTACCTGAATCTTGTATTCATGCTTTGGCATTCTTTAACCAAGGAAGTAATTTAGCAAATACTAGTTTTTTGCCATTCATTAGACAAAAAAGTCAAGAAACACTCAGTCAGATAAATAATACATGAACGATCCATTAGATGATGTTGATCAAATACGGTATCGGTACTCCAAGGTCTTTAGATATTAATATTTAAATTAAATGATTAGAATTTGCGGATCAATTTCCTTCTTCCAATTCTATCAGAATCCGGAGAAATGCCTTAATGTTTATACAGTAGTTATTTGTAATTTTAAGCTCATTATAAGGGTATCACTGTAATATTATGATATTAATAATGTGAAAAACAAATACGTTCGCGTTTTTAACGTACCAATACATCGATTCTGATCCAACTGCGCATACGCACTCGCGTGTACCATATGCTTAGAGCGAATCGTATCTTATTTCGGCTATACAATGCGCAGAGGCGATGAACTTGGAGAAACTAATCTTCGAAAACAGAAGGCAAAAGATCACGTGGCCTTTCACCAACCAGATGGACCGATCAAGTGAAATATTCATTGTCCTCAAAACTGTACTGTCGTAAAGGGGGAGGGGGGGAGCTGGACAGAAACCGGTGAAAACATAATATATGTATATAACTTTTGATTCTTCTGCACCTAAGCATGATTTATTTCTCAATTTTTAACATTTACGTCTACTTTATTATTATTATGCATGCTGTGTTGGCTTTTAAGCCGAACTTACTTTAACGACTTGTAAGAAATCGCTATCGAAAGCTGAGAAATAAATAAATATTTTTAATACATATGTTTTTATTAGACTCATAAAAAATTTGCATATATTGTTGCATAATAATTGAATGTTAAATTAGCTTGGAAAACACAGTACCTATAATTCATTTCTCATTTAACAACGTTATATTTCACAAACAGTTTAGATACTCAATGCTGTTGCGTTTTCTATGAAATTGTTTATGTAATAGCACGTTGTATTATGTGGCAACGATACGACCAAAACCGTTATGTGTGGTTCCATACCTCAGTTTGATGTCAGTGATAGCAATGGTAGCCATGTTTGTTCATCTATTAACCTATTAAAATACTAGCCTTTTCGCGCCACTTTTTTTCCTGTTGTATACTTACTTTCAGCTGCATTTTAATTTAGACGATCCGTTTCTTAAGCGAAGAAGGTTACTTACCATTCTGTCTAAGGTTATTTCTTTTCCTAGAGCAAATTTTACTATCAGTAGTTAAGGCGTGAAAGCGTTAGAGTAACTGACTATATATATATATAGGCTCGCTAGTATATTATATAATATGTACTAGCTAGCCCGACAGACGTTGCCTTAAATACACGTATAAAAACAAACAAATCTAATCCATAAACTTAATTGTAAATTCACAATTCAAATACATTCAACTGAACCGGTCCAGACACTAAATACATAAGAATATTAAATATTTAGTGAAGACGATTAGCAAATTAATAATAATAAGAGTATACAAAGGATAGCAGCGTTGGTTTTTACTCTTAATTTACACAAAAACACCAGTCATTGTAATATTGTTAAATTATTATTAATTTCCTTTATTACCTAAGTGTAATTTGTAGAAAAACAAAAATTATAATTGCAGGTGAGTGAATGCTGCGACCCTGAGATACGTGGTCGTCTCGGGTCCCTACCGACGCTGTCCATGTCGCTGGGCATCCTCATCTCCTACATCGCGGGCAGCTGGCTTTACTGGAGATACCTCGCCTTTCTCTCAGCCACCTTTTGCGGTTCGTGTATTACTTTTAATATTCGTATGTATGTATTTAGTCTCGTTGGCATGTGGCATACTTGTTCGGTATTCTCATGATATGAGCAAGTTAATTGAGCAGATAGAAAAATATAGGAGTTGTTGGTGAAGTGTTAGAATGCACGATTCTATCAGTGTATATAGAATATTCCTTAATGAGTTGCTTCCTTTGATAGGCGAGTAAAAGTTATATAACACCTTGAGGTCATAAAAATAGTCTAGGACGTTCATATTAAAATAAGCAACGGATGTGGGTGACGTGTTCGTCTAATCCAGGTGTAATTTTCTACTAACCACGTTTGTACACACTGATCATTTAGGTGATCAAATGTGATCCTCTGTCATGATATTCCTATTCATTCAAACAAACAAACAAATAAAAATCATTTATTCATATAGGTAACATAATGTACACTCATGAACGTCAAAAAAAGAAAATTAGAATCATTTTATGTAAATATACATAAAATGATTCTAATTTTAAATTTACTAGTTCTCAAATCAAGGGCGTAGAACGGAAGAGAAGAACTGGCAATAAACTCTCCCATTATTTTTCTAATTCAGAAATTGAGAGTCACCATTAAACGAGTAATAAAATATACAAATTTCTTTATTTTATTTTATTGTATTGCAAGTATATAATCTAAGTATCTTCAACAGATTAGAAGTCCGTAAAATCCTGTAATTTTGTTCTTGATATTTATTTTATCTATTAATAGCAAAAAGAGTATTTTTTATTTTGAATCTAACTAAATTGTTTATCCAGGACAATTGTGACAAAAGACAGGAGGTAATAGTAGTGAAATAAGGTAATTTTTGATGAAACAATTATTTTTTCAGTGGGTATGTTTGTTGTCCTCCTCCCGTTACCAGAATCTCCAGTATGGCTTGAGACACAAGGTTTAGACAACAGTGCATCTATGAAGTGGCTTCACCTCTCCAAACACGCTGTTGCTAAAGTTAAAGATGGTATACAAGAGTAAGTATCATATATATAGCATTATAAACCCTATTTTTATTGAAAAGTTAATAATCAAAAGTGTTATGTATATCGTAAACCCACGTATTATAATAAAAACACGTTCATGAGAAAGATAGAGCAACATTATTGGTCTTACATAGATAGAGAAACAACATTGTTCTTCTTCATAGATACAAATATATTCAATAGAACACTATATATAATATGTTAGTCTAATTAATTATTTAACGACTACAATATTTTAAAACGGATATTATTAAAATATACTTACTATTAATCTTACTTCAAAATGTTCTTAGAGATCTGACTAAAATTGGCTTCTTGGCGTCTTCTTCATTAACATTGTATCTTTCTAGGCCTGTGAAGAGTATATCTGGCAATTTGAATCCAGCACCTGCAGAGCCTGAACCAAAGAGTCTTTTCACTCGGGAAGTGTTCTTCTCACCTCCCGTGATCAAGCCATTGATAATTGTATTCGCACTACTTTTCTTCCAACAATTTAGTGGCATAGATGCCGTAATTTTCTTTACAGTCGAAATCTTCCAAAAATCAGGTAAAATGTTTTAATTTTTTTCTTCATAAATAAATAAGTACTGAAATAGTATATGTTGCCAAATAATTACTAAGGTTATCCAATGTCTGTCAATAGGTCAATGCAAAATCTTATGCAAGGGACTGTATGATACCTTTTTGCATTGGTAACTATGTGTACAATGTACAAAAGTAGAAATGAACAGCCTTGGTTCAAAGACACCAAAATATGGCCATAGATATTTTAGCAAAACGAAATGATTAAATCACATCCCCTATTCATTTCCAATCGTTGACTTATATGAAATTATCTTATTGAAGCTGCTCTGTGCCATTTAGTTGCCGAGTAGAATTTGTCTTATATCGAGAACGAAAAATCTTTCAAGGAGAAAATTTATATTCGTTAAATAAATCAACGAAAATGTGGAGTGAATTGCTTGTAACGAAATTGTTGCTATAATGTATTATTTAGTATGTGTATTTTAAATAACGTATACAGATAAATCGATATACAATATCTGCACTTCTAAATAACCGATAAGAATTGGTTATTACAGATTTAAAAAAAAATTGGTGTCTGGTTTTCGATACAACTAGAATATCAATCAAAGACGTTATTGTCATCGTATCTGATTTATCTTTGTTATTTTAATAAAATGTCAAGAACCTTACTGAGTTTTCATGACAAACATAACAAGAGATTCTTAAAATTTGTTTTTGTTTGTGAGACATGTTATTAATTTATAATCTCGTTTTCTATATCACTACTGAACCAATGTTAGTAATCTAAGGGCTAGTAAGCTAAGTTTTTAAAAGGTGAAATATCTACCAGGAGAGGTTTTTCACGTAATTCATTTTCTGGCAGGTAGCAAATTAGACCCAATGATGGCCACAATAACAGTGGGTGCGGTGCAATTATTCAGCAATGGAATTAGTACAATTCTAGTCGACCGTGCTGGCCGAAGGCCACTACTCCTGCTCTCAGCAGCAACTATGTCAGTCTCCATGGTTTCCATGGGAGCCTCGTTTTACTTCGAATTCGACCAAGATTCATGGTTGGGGTAAGTTTCAGCCCTAATTTTAATTTCATAAGATATATAAGAAGAAAATGATGAGGCGCAGACATTATAGGCAAAATTAGATTTTTATGGTTTACCAAAAACAGATTATATCATTTATCACAAACAGATTACATCTCTCACCTCAGCTATCTTGCTAGGTGCTCGAAACAAAGACACATACAAGTCATGTCAAATTAAATACTCTGCTTCGGCAGTATGTATCAGGAATGAGTAGTAATCAGTAAATCGGCCAACCCATAACGCGGTGGGTGACTTAAGAACGATAATGAACTAAAACCTCTTTACGTTATTTAAAAAAAACTATTTATTTAATATTATATTCGTTTATTAACATAATAATTAATGTGGGGTGGATTCTTTTGTAGTAGTTCTCAGCTAATATTTGGTATAATTATTATGTGTAATTTATGTAACAAAACATAGAGGTCTCCTATGCACACATTACTTATTATCTGACACAATTCCCAATATTCCGAAAATTGGTATTAGTTGCTAACGCTTACTACATAACAGCATTATCAGATTGGGTAACTGTTTGCACTATTTATAATGAAGTATTACTATGACAACTTGACATCCTAACTTTGTTTATAAGTTCAATGCACTGAAATACCGTGACTGGCATATTAAAAACTAAATGTTAACAGTATTTTTGTGAATACTCGTGAGAATAGGCCAAGGTTGAAAAATTCTAGTTACATTACGAAATCGTGTTAATATATTAATATAGGTAATTTTTTCGTACTCGATTGCATAATGGTCAAGCATTTTTTAAGGTCACACCTAGCCTATTTTTATTATGTTGTATTATGAAAACTGGTCTAATATTTGAGGCTGATTCCAGTTAAATGACGTTAAATTTTCATAAAAAGTTGTTTCGTTGGCGTAGGCGTACCTCTTACGGAAATCCCCCAGCCACACGCAACGCGATAAAAGCTATTATTTATTAAAAATAATAACAATCCATCGGCGTAAAATCACTACATGGCGTCTCTCTTTATCTTGTATTAACAAAATCTGGTTTTTACATACACGCGATAATATTTAAATTAGTATTTATAAAACTAAAATAAGGTGTACTGTATGTTTCTATCAAATACTCTGTGGGATTAAATGCCAACCCAAATCAAGGAAGTTTTGATGACAATAGGACTCGATAAGTGAAAAACTATATCCGGAAGGATAGTATGGTTGGAGTATAATAGATTGCTTTAATAGAAATAATTTGATCAGTTCCTTAACTTTGAACAAAACATATTGTTGGTAACTTATTGGAAGGTAATTTCTAGGAAGAAATCAGCAATTTGTGGTAATTATTATAATATATTCAACACATTACCTATAAAAACGATAGCATAAACAACGTTAATTCTAACTTTTTTTTTTCAGCTATCTGCCCATTGCAAGTCTGGTAGTTTTCATGTTGGGCTTCTCACTGGGTTTTGGTGGACTTCCCTTCTTGTTGCTTGGTGAACTCTTTCCCAAGCACTACAGATCTCAGCTGTCAGGAATGGCCAGCGCGGTCAATCTGCTCTCCATGTTTTCTGTTATTAAGTCCTATCATGCTCTAGATGTAAGTATTAAGGAAATATTTTATAAGTTGTACATTGCATGTACATCATACATAGTGTAAACCGAACACTCTACTAGTGTTTGGTTTACACATTTGAGTAAAAACATTAACGAATATTCTCGGCGCCAATTACTATCCTATTAATGTCGAGTTATGTAACAAAAACGTGTTTAGGAAGTTTTTTTAAGAATACTATTAGCCAATCACACTAAACCCATTTTTTAATATACTTAAATTCACTTATCTAACTTCAGTATATGAGGGATCTTCTGTATCAAATGCGCACTACCCTTCGGCTACCCTATGTTTATAAAAAAAAATCAAAACAAGTTGAACCCGCGAACTTCGGTTCTTCTTCATGTGATTTTACTTAGCCTACCTTTTTAGTACATACCAACGGTTTTCCGGAATCAAAACTTTTTAGGTTTTTCTGTTATTAGATCTAAAAAATAAATATGTAGTGTAGACGTTTGCTTCCAAATGAGAGTGTTTACTTTAAATTTGCCTTACGTTTTGTCTAAAAAAATATGTTTTTTTTTCAGCATGTATTAACATCAGCCGGTACATTCTGGCTGTATGCAGTATTTTGTGGACTGGCGTTGATCTTTGTCGCGTTCTTCGTTCCTGAGACTAAAGGAAAGTCTCTCGCGGAGATTGAGCAGCATTTCAGAGGCAACAAGCACCAGGAAACCGTCAGCTTGCAAAATATACAAACAAAATTTTGATTTTTACTTGAAAATAGGCAATTATAGTATTATTTACAATAGTATAATATAAATAAGGGGTTGCTGCATCTGGCGCAGGATAAGATGCGGTTCAGAGAACTGACGGCCAACCTCCAGTAATGGAGTGGCACTTGAAGAAGAAGAATATAAATAACTTACAGTTTTATCGAATTTTAGTTCATCATTTCAGTTTTATTTATTTTTTTATAAAAAAAAAAATTCACATCTATTCGGAAGACTGTAAGTTAAAACTATTATGAAATCTATTCACTTCCGATGTCAGGTTTGTAACTTTGCGATGTTGTGCAACAACTATTAAAATATAATTGACACCAAATTAATGCTAAGTTAAGGTTAAGAAATAATTAAAATCAAGAATAGAAAGGCTTGAATTAAAAAGCTTTTTGTAGTGTTATTCGAATCTGAAAAGTAAACTTCACTAGAAGTATGTTTTCATCTAATCCGTTATACAGAAGTATGTTAAATCAATCTCATATCCATCAAGCGACTTTACCTGTGATAAATTTTTAAATAGTCTAGTCGTATAAAAAACCTTTCGTTCATAATTGTACGAAATTGTGTACTAAGAATATTATGACAGATAGGACACCAAGTATCTTATATGAGTTGTCTGAAAAGTTAAGTCATAAGTCAGACAAACTGGCTCACTGAATAATGTTTTTAAATAATTTGGCAAACATGGAAAAGGGGGCAAACCCCCCATTCGTAATTGCACCGATTTAGCTAAAGTATCAGACTCATTATGACGAGATAATACTTTAGTTGAAAGAGTGCATTTTGTGTTTATAAGACTATGTCAGGGATATTTTAGAGTCTATATTATAGTATATATATGAACATTGTACGCGGAAAGCTGTCGCTCATATCAGATTAATATTATAATGTTATTAATAATTAATAAATCATTAAGGATTAATCTGATAGCATGACATTATTTTAAAATTAACATTGAAGCACCATTGAAAATTATTTTAGCATTAGTATATATGTATATTTTAATTTATAAGCACTTTGACTCGTTGTTATGTAATAATTAAAGTTTCGGGCGAAAACCAAATTTAGATTTGGTAACAAATTGTCTGGCATTCTTGATTTACAAATTTTTGACAAAATGTTTGAGATTCAGTTTAGATTATATCTAGACATATAGACTCTCATCAATTTTGCGTGTTTTTAGGAGTTACTGCTGTATCTGCGTGACTTCGAAGAAACAGAGAAGCGCTTTATAAAAGATATGTCTATCTTATCTAATCTAATCTATACTATTGTTAGAATGTGATAAATATTGGTATTTACGCTCCATCCTCATAAGGATCTTGTCTCGTGGAAAAAGGCACTTATTACACCCCCTAAAAATGTTTTGTTATATTAATGTGTGCACATAAAACGTGAAACTTATGATAAGAATAATATATATTAGATGTATAAATCCTTCTTGAATTAATTTATCATACCATGAACATCGCATTAATATCGCAACGCATATTTTTTGATTATTATTTATTACATATGATTTAGTACTTTAGTACAGACGTCAAACATGCGTACTCTATATTGTGTAATTTTATAACTGGTAATTACGAAATTACACAGTATAACACTAATAAAGAAATTGAAGAACCTAAATAATAATCGATAGCATATTGTGTATCCATAAAAACCTCAAGATTTATATTTTCTAAGCTTAGAAAGTGTTCAAGAAAGAGAACTTAAAGGGAATACGGTCAAATAAGTAAGAATGAAAATAGTAAAGAATGAAATGTTGCTAGATATTTTAATATATATTTATTTTGATACAATTGCCCGTTAGGTTCACATTCGATATTGTTATTGTTGGCTGTGTATTGTTATTTGTTATTATTTTGAAATAAAATATACCTTTATCGTGTTTACTTTATTTTATTTTTGCAAGTAAATTCTGCATAAGGTATTAGCGTGCGGTAGTGGACAATGAATTCACTCGCACTATTTATATTTCAGAATATCAGCGAAATCTAGTAAATTTAAGCTCCGGAGTGCGCTAGGTTGTATACAGGTTTTATAATCGTCAGATTGGCTGTATTTATTTTATCATGGATGGTATACCGCCTTATATATTACGAGATTGTGCCGTTGTACTTGCTGAACCACTGCTCCACATTTATAACCTATGTCTCAAAGCAGCAACATTTCCCACATGTTGGAAAACCAGTCGGGTGATCCCAATTCCTAAAGTAAGATGCCATGATAAAGTAGAACAGCATAGACCGATAGCTATTTTGTCATGTCCGGCGAAAGTATTGGAAGCGGCACTTCAAAAATGCATATTTAATCAAGTGAGTTCCCAACTATCGGAAGCGCAACACGGGTTTCGGCCTATGAGGAGTACCACTAGTAACCTCTTGAATTATATGGCTAATATTAGCCCAGCTGTGGACAGTGGAAAACAGGTAGACGCTGCTTATTTTGATATCAAAAAAGCGTTCGACCTGGTCGATAATGACGTGCTTTTGCAGAAGTTTGCACATATAGGATTCACTCCACACTTATTAAACTTTATGGCCAGTTCTATGGAAGATCGAACGCAATACGTGGATTACGCGGGGTGTAGGTCAGAGGCCTACTTTACGAGATCAGGCGTGACACAAGGCAGCAATTTGGGACCGTTAGAATTTCTGATAATGCTGAATGACCTACCGAAAGTTGTCAAGAATGCAAAGTGCTTGCTCTTCGCTGATGATCTCAAACTGTACATGCCTATAGAGAGTATAGATGACTGCATTCGGCTGCAGGAAGACATTGATCGAGTGGTTAACTGGAGCAGGAGAAATAGATTGGAGTTTAATTTGGCAAAATGTAAAGTGATATCTTTTTCAAGGGCACGGTTAATCACTCGGTACAATTATACCATTAGTGGGCTAACCTTGGCGCAAGTCTCAGAGGTCAAGGATTTGGGAGTTTATTTTGATACGAATCTTGGTTTCGCGCGACATGTAGAGATGGTATGCAAAAAGGCGTACAGAAATCTGGGGTTCGTATTAAGAACAGCTTGTGGCCTTGAAAACATCGGTGCGATCAAAATCTTATACAACGCGCTAGTGAGAAGTCACTTGGAGTGCAACGCAATGGTGTGGGCCCCATATGAGGCTAAATACAGTCTCATGTTAGAGCGAGTACAAAATAAATTCACTCGCTACCTCTACAAGAGACTGTATGGAGTGTTGCTCTTGTGTATCCGCTCTTCTGTGAGGCGGACAACAGCCAGTTCGGGCTGAGCCCACGCTGGCGGTGTGGTTGTTCGCGTCCTGCCGATGCAGAACGGTACTGGGGCGGGCGTATAGCCCTTGGTGTGGCGGAGACGAGGAGCGTCGGGCTCGACTCGTCTCAATCGTCTTCTTTTGTTTCCTCATCCGTTGTGGGGGGCGTCGGGCAGCGTCGCGGCTCGCGGTCTAGTCCCGCCGAGAGCGGCGAGATGACCTGCGGGTGATGCTGCGTTGTCCGTCCGTGCCCCGGTGTCTGCTACGGTGGGGGTACCCGCGCGAATCAGTTCGCGCGGATACGAAAATCTTGTGTCTGGAGGTCTGGAGTGCCACGGCGCGAGTTGCTGCAAGTGCGGGAAGCGGGACGCGTCCGCTTGCTCGAACATGTTCTTCGCCGCCTGTGCTACGAAGTCGTCGATGCTCTCTAGGCGTAGGTCGCGTGCGATGGTGGCGTTTCTCACGTATCGCTGCGCGTTTACTGCGCGCCGGAGTGTAGTATTCTGCACGGTGCGCAGTCGTTGGCGGCTCGTTTCTGAGGTGAGCGCGAACCATGCTGGCGCCGCGTACGTTAGGTGCGGGCGGATGTACATTTTGTAGAGTGTGAGCTTGGTGCGCAGCGGTAAGTTGCCCGACACTAGCGGGCGAAGCTTCCTCAGCGCCCACTTAGCCCTGCCGGCAGCCATAGAGACGTGTTTTGACATGGTTAGCCTCCGATCTACCTGTACTCCCAGATAGGTGACCGTGCTCTGCCATGTCAGGTCCTCGTTGAGAAAGCGTAGCGGTGGCGGTGTATGCTTAGCACCGAAGGTTATTGCTTGGGTCTTCTTTGGGTTCGCGGCGAGTCTCCACTTGTCCAGCCATTCAGGGAGCAGGTCGAGCGAACGCTGGACTTTTTTGGCGGCGTGTTGGTTGTTGAGAGACGTCGCTATATACGCCGTGTCGTCGGCGTAGAGCGCGAGTTTGCATCCCTCGGCGCACGGGACATCGTCGGTGTAGAGGGCGTAGAGGGCCGGCGCGATGACGCTGCCCTGCGGGACGCCCGCCGTTATCTTGCGTTGGCTCGACGTCGCCTTACCGACTGCCACCGTAAAGCGACGGTCCTCGAGGTAGGAGCGGAGCACCGCTACGATGCGGCGAGGCAGTGGAGATTCTGCGAGCTTGAGCACCAGGCCGGCGTGCCAGACGCGGTCGAACGCCTTTTCCATGTCTAGCATGACGGCGACTGCCGCCTCTTTCCTGTTAAGGGCGGTCGCGGCGGTGTAGATGATTCTTGTTAGCTGCTGCGTGGTGCTGTGTTCGCTGCGGAATCCAAATTGTTCGGGCCTCGGCTCTATGTGCTTGTTGTAGTGTCGCAGCAGAAGCCTCTCAAACATTTTAGACTGGGTCGACAGCAGGGTGATAGGCCGGTAACTCTCCGGCCTGGTGGTGTCTTTGCCTGGTTTGGGGATTGTGATTAGTTTTCCTTCCTTCCAAGAGCTCGGAAAGAGCCCGTGTCGGACGATCCCGGTGAAGAGGCGTGCGAGCGCCGCTAGCCAGCGCATCGGGAGGTGGCGGAGTGCTCGGTGAGTGATGCCGTCGGGTCCGGGAGCCTTCTTTAGTGGCAGCGAGGTGATCACTTTCCGTACCTGTGTGGGCGAAAAAAAGATTGCTTCTTCGTCGGGCGGCGGCGGCCTCGAGGCTAGCGCACGGGCTGCGCTCTCGACCTCTTCGATGCGGCTAGGAGAGACCGCGGGATTTGGCGAAAACTGGTCCTCGAAGTGGGATGCTAGCAGTTCGGCTCGCCCGGCGTCGTCGTAGATGTAGACGCCGTCGCGGTCGCGCAGCGGGCGTATGGGCTCGGGAGTTCTGTAAAGTCTGCGGCAGAGGCCATAGAGTCGCTCTTGCTCCACGGTGGCTTCTCCGAGGATCCTCTCCCAGGTCAGCCTCTGGTGTTTGGTCAGCTCCGCCTTGACGTGGTCGGTCGCCTGGTAGAGTTTGGCTTTGATCCTCGGGCAACGGGTGCGCTGCCATTGCCTCCTAAGGGCGCGTTTCGCGCGAATCAGCCGGCTTATGTAGGCTGGCAGCGGCGGTGCGGATGTCGGAGGGTCGCGTTCGCTCGTGGCACTCCGTAGCGCGTTTTGGATGGCGGCTGTGATGGTATCGGCCATCGCGTTCACTTCTGCGGCTGTGGTTGGCGGCCCTGGAGTCGGTGCGCTCTCCATGATGGCGGTGAATGCGTCCCAGTCCGTTACCTGCACCGATGAACGTGCAGGCGGAATGGGTGGCCCCGTGACAATGCAGAGCACCGGCTGGTGGTCAGACTGGAGGTTGTCCATCAGGACCTGCTGTTCGATGTGAGACGCCACTCCCTTGTGCGCGATGAGGTCGATTGTGTCCGGTGTTTGGTTGTCGTCGTAGGGGTAGTGTGTCGGTGAGTCCGGCCCCTCTACCGTGAAACCTAGAGCCTCGGCGTAGTGCGCCAGCCTGTTACCGCGGGAATTGCAAAGATTAGAGTGCCAATCGGTGTGTTTCGCATTCCAGTCGCCCGCGATAATCGTCGGCTGGTCGTGGTTGAGTAGCGTGCGCAGCGCCTCCGGTGTGAATTTTTCTGCTGGCGGGCAGTAGAGAGCTAAGAGGCGGGTGGGTTGTCCGGCGATTGTCAGCTCCACGCCCAACGTGTGAAACTGTTGGTGGTTGCAGGCTGGTATTGTGCGGTGCGCGATTGAGCGCCGGATGAATATAGCGAGGCCACGGTAGGCTTTACCATCTGTAGGGCACACATTATTTTCCCTATATACTATATACCCCGGTGCGCTCAGACGGTCTGTGGCGCGTAGCATGTGCTCACTGATGAGTGCCACATCGATGTTATATTCGCGTAGGACGTGGCGTAGTAGGACGACCTTTCGTCTCAGGCCGTCGGCGTTCCAATGTAGAAGGCGTAGGTTCATTGTGTAAACCTTACGCCTTGGCTGCGCGACCTACGTCCCCCGGATGGCAGGGGGTGATCTGCGTTTTTGGTGGCGAGCAGTTGTTTAACTGCTTTGTCCACAACCCTGCTTACTTCCGCCGCGGTGAAGTAATTCTCACCGGGGCCCCGACTACGGGGGCGCTCAGTCGTAGCAGTAGATGTGGCGCGCTGTGCGAGCGCAGGAGTTGGGGCCGGTCCTCTGGGTTTTCCCCTGCCTCTGCGGCGGGGCCGGCGCGTTGGAGCCGCTGCGTCCATCGACGAAGTTGTCGGTAGTGCCTGCGAAGAAGAATAAACGTGTTTGCCTGCGGGCGTAGGCGCAGGCGCAGGCGCGCGATGTTGTTGGTGGTGTTGCTGTTGGTGAGCCACGGTTCCGCCGCGTCGGTTTCGCGCCTCATCCTTCAGTACCGGGCACGTGGAGTGGTTAGCAGGGTGTGGGCCCTGGCAGTTGGCACACTTGGGTGTGCTTCCTTTCGGTAGAGGGCAATCAGCCGCGCGGTGGCCTTCCCCGCAGCGGACGCATGCAATGCGTCGGTGGCATTGGTGGGACGAGTGCCGGAAGCCTTGGCAGCGGTAGCACTGCGCGGGGCCCCGCTTGCCTCTCCAGACTTCTATGGTCACCCCCGGCATGCAGAGTAGCTCCTTGACATTATAGATGGCCGGAGTTAGCTCGGGAGTGCGGCGCAGGATTGCGAGGAATATACACCCCGGTCTTCCTTTCGCAGCACGGATGGGCTGCACATGTTCGGGCTCGAAGCCGAGGTTTCGTAGCTCGGCGAGGATCAGCTCTGGGTCGGTGTCCACAGGGATGCCGCGGATAGCTACCTTAAGTTGACGTTCTGCGGGCAGAGAATATGAGAAGTATACGACCTGTACACCTTTTTTCTCTAAATCTGCCAGATACCGCTGGACGACTCGGTATTCGTCCCCGTCCTCCGGCGAGATTTTGAGGCCCGTTCCGAACGCTCTGGCGTTGATTGTTCGTCCCAGGCGATTCTTCATTTCCTTGACGTGGCTTAGCCAGTCAGGCAGGGACTCAATGATGAATGGCGGGTACTTGGGCGCCTGTGCTGTTGCCGATGTTGTTGCCGTTGTTGGAGGCAGAGGCGCAAGTGTTGGACGCTTTGCCACAGCTGGGGCAGTCGCCATTACAGCGTACGTGGGTGCAACTGAAACAGGCACAGGCACAGGCATCACAGGCACAGGCGTCACAGGTACGGGTAAAACAGGCGCGGATGTTACAGGCGCGGGCGTCACAGGCACGGGCGTCACAGGCACAGGTGTCATAGTCACTGGCGTCGTGGGCGCGGCGGGTTCCGAGGAGGCTGTGTTGCACTCTTCGGGTGTTAGCGTCTCCATCAGGCGGCGGCGGCGCGGGTCTCGTTGAGACAGCTGCGCCGGCTGTGGCTGTGAAAGCGGCGGCGTTATGACCGCACACTTGCGCTTTGGGGTCGCCCGGGCTTCGTCTTCGTCCGAGTCGGGTGGCGGGGGGCGACGTAGCGATGGTTGCTGGCTGGCTATAGGCAGCGTAACTTGATCGTCCCTGGAAGTAGGCGTCGCTGTTAAAGGTATTCCTTCACTTTGTTTTAGGCTGTGGTGAGTGTGTGCTAGGTAGTAGCACATGGCTTTAGCAAGCCCCGGCGTTACAACTTGATCACGGAGCGTTTTCGTAACGAATATCACGTCGCTCTCGTATCCGGCGCGGGGAGACACTGGCTGTGGTGGCTGTAGGTCACCTTCTAGCCTCGCGAGCAACTCTTCTGGGTTGCAGACGCGGACGAGGTCTACCTGTGAATTATTATTATTATTACGCGACACTCCTACGACCGTGTGTGACACTATAGGCGATGGCGACGGTGACGCGGCTCGACCGCGAGAGCGGGAGCGTTCATTGGCGCGCGGGCCAGACTCGCGGAGCACGGTTTCGGCCGTACACTGCACTGAATTAGTAGGCGGCGGCGGCGGCGCGGCTCGTCCGCGAGAGCGGGAGCGTTCATTGGCACGCGGGCCAGAATCACAAAGTACGGTTTCGGTCGTACATGGCACTACATTAGAAGGCGGCGGTGGCGACGCGACTCGACCGCGAGAGCGGGAGCGAGCAATGGCGCGCGGGCCAGAATCGCGACGTACTCTTTGCTCCATTCGGAGAGCAGAAATCGGGCTAGGCCCAGGCACTTTTATGTTTGCTTGAGTGCAGGCATCCTACATGGCACGAAGGAGCGCAACACAACACAAGCGAACACTAAGCACTGGTACTGGCACTAAAACACTGGAGCGGCGGAGCGGAGACGTCCGCACTGGTCGGCGGTCGGACTGCGAATGTGTATGGAGTGTATCCCTTGTATCCGCTTATGTACCCGACCCTGTTTGTTCTGGGTATGGTGGGGTATGACCAGCTACGCCTCAGAAGAGAGGTAGCTGTGACCGTTTATATATTTAAAATACTTACGGGTCGGGTGCATAATCCGGATATAATGGAGAGACTGGGTCTACGGGTACCAAGTAGAAACCTGAGGCTTACGTCCAAGCTTTTGGATGTACCGCGCGCACATTCCAACTTGGTTAGCAAAGCGCCACTCACGCGAGCAATACAGATCATTAACAAAATTTCCATTGAGGTGGACCTATTTGTTTGTACGCTGGCTGAGTTCACAAGAGTTGCTTGCTATATTGTTAGTTATAAGGTTTAGGAATTTTAGTTTAATTTTTTAATGTTTGTATGTAGGTTAGTTGGTGTGGGTAGTATAATGGATTTCTATCGCATTAGTTTTAACTGTAAAGATAGGAAAATTTAATGGAAAATAAATAAATAAATAAATAAATCATATATTTTTAGTATAGACAAGCATAATATAATGAGACTTCTATGACTGATATGTCATCAATTCTTTTGGTCTATAACTTGCCTTAGAATATTATTTTTATCGTCTCCGTACGAAAAAGTGTTAATAGCGACGGGATTTGATTTAGAGAGTCACATGCATAGGTTAACACTGTTTATTGTAGGACATATATAAAATTGTATGATACTATTCTTCTAATTCCTGTGTTTATTTTCAATGGTCACATCCAATATATTGTAGTTACGCCAGAATTAGAGCTCCAAACCGTTATCAAACAAAGCCGAATAGTCAAATTCCATAGGCTCCGCTTTGCATTCTTAAGTTTATTTCTTCAGAGTTTGGGATAACATAATATGCTAATTATTTCCTATTAAATATTATATTTACGATCTAATTATAAGATAAGACCTTAAAACACTGGGAAGTTGAAGTATGAATAAGATGTTATTAATATATATAATTGCTTATATTGCAAACAGATTGTGTAACGATTGCTTAGATTATATCTGTTTTTTTTAATTAAATTTGCCTAATAACCCTTTTTCTGAACCATGTTGCCTTTCTTTTCCAACTTGACTGTATAGTTATTATATATAAAGTAAACATAGTTTACAGGAGATCCTGTTTTTTCTTTCGTTATTTAAAATATCTATATTATTTTGTTATGAGAGATGCAACTATACTATTGCAAAACTTCAAAGCCTAAGATTAAAAATAATACCATTCAATATTGAATATAGACCATTTGCAATGGTTCGTGACATGTGCATCGGTGTCATCCCGAACACGGCGTAAGCGCAGCTGTATTGTGCAATATAGCTTGATTACTTGGCTGTTTTCGCAAATATATATTCAATCGGTTACTTTTTTTATTAAGGCCTTTTAAATACAGACTTTTTAGCTTGATCTATACAATTTTTTTTTCAGTTTTCGTATTGGTAGGATTTTCAATACGATGATATCTAGCATCAGCTGGAACGGATGTATTCTCTATGCAAGTTTAATACGAAAGACTAGGTGAATCCTATTTGAATTTTGGATGGTCGTCTTTTGTTAAATTTTATCGTTACAACCTGTTTTCGATGTTATGTATTGTTCGTGCTATAACAAAAGTTCTTTCACGGTTGAATGCTATGTACTACGGCATAGCTGGCAATGACATAGAGTTTTATAAAATTAAATAGTTAAAATGTAAAAATTGATGCATTAAGTATTATTGGTATGGCAACCTGAACATCAAGAAGTTTAATTACCCTTATACATATTACTGTATCTTAGTTCTCTATAGTTATAAATTAATATAAATAAAAAGTAATAATGTAAGATATTGATTTCATAATAAATTATACAAAGGCTTCTATCTCGTGCTTCGTACGAAATTATACCTATGAAAGGACACGAAATCCGTGAGGTACTTTAGCCCGTATCACGCTCTTCGTTAGAATCGTTCCTATATAAGGTCCAAGTTAATCCACTTTTAAACATTCAGGAGTCAACTTCCAGTATCAACAGCCCTTTGTATTAAGGGCAATAATACTTCTTTTATATCATAATTAAATAAAATCGAATTCACGATGATTTTAGTAAGTAAAATTTGTGTTAAGTACTGGCACATTATTTATCATTACATTGCTAATTTATGGATTTTTTTTTTTCAGTGGGCGATCTGTTTAACTGCACTTGTGTGGACCACAACTAAATGTGAACCACCAGTTAACAGCTATCTACCTCCATCTGGTAGTAATTCTAGACCATCTTCTCAATATGGCACACCAGCTCTAAATGGTCAAAGGGGCCGGGGCCAGCCTCAATCTCAAAGATTCCAAAATCAACCTTCCGATAGTTTTAACACACCTGGCTCGGGACAAAGTCTGACATCTGAATATGGGGTACCTGGCCAAGGATCTGGTTTTCCAAGGGGTGGTCAACGTGGATTGGGACAGGGCAACATACCAAGCTCGCAATACGGATCTCCAAATGGTTTTGATGGGCAATCATCATTTGGTTCAGGTAGCAATCGTCCTCAAACATCTTACGGAACACCAAATCAAGATGGTTATAACCAATTTGGAGGACGCAATGCTCAAAGACCTGATGCTGCCTACGGAACACCTGCAAGTGGCTTCCAGCCATCCGGTGGTTTTGGCTCTGATGGATTTTCCGGTTCTGGTTCTCGCCCTGGAAGTAGAGGCCGTCAACCGCAGAGAGGCTCACCTTCGTCATCTTATGGAACCCCTGATTTCGGTAATAATGTAGATGGTTCAAGTCAAAATTATCGTGGATCAGGGGTAGATGGTTCTAATGTAAGTAAAAAATAACTGTCAACCTTTAAATAAAACAAGAAAATAAACATTACTTAATTAAGAGCTTTAAAGCTTATGATTTACAGAATCTTATTTTTCCAGGAACCTGCCAAATATCAGTTTAGTTATGAGGTAGACGATGCTGAAACAGGTACAAAATTCGGTCATTCCGAGCAAAGAGATGGTGATGTAGCTATTGGGGAATATAACGTAGTGCTACCTGACGGTAGGAAACAGATTGTTGAGTATGAGGCTGACCAGGATGGATATAAGCCTCAAATACGATACGAGGGTTTGTTTATTCTTTCCTATAAAATTAAGCAATGGGTTTAGTAGAATTTTATTGAATTTAAAAAGCATACAGTATTATCTTAAATTATTGGCCGTTGTCCGCTTCCGGAATGAATCACAATGAGGCAGAGTATTTCGATCTATACAGAATAGCCCTTTGTTTGAAAACACTGGTTGCGTTCGTTTCACTGGTCTCGATTCGAAACTATTCATTTACATAAATGTTTTGGTATTTTAAACAGTTTTTCGTTTTCAGGAGATGCATCTGGTTCCGGATCTGGCTTTGGGTCCGGCGTTGGATTTGGTAAATCATTTTTTACAAAAGATAGTACAATTGGCCCCAATCTATCTAAATTTTTAGATTTAAAGCATAAATTACCTTAAAATACTTTATTTCCCTTGTAAACACTACATTAACTAATTTATTAAAGTTGATATTTAATTTATGACACTGATTATATGAGTACGTGGATTTCTTTAAACGTTTTTTATTGTTGTTTTATTTATGTACAGGTGGTGGTCGTGGAAGTGGTCAAGGGGGCAGCCAAGGATATCCTCGTGGTGGTGCAGGTGCTAATGCGTTTGCCGGTGCTGATGCTGGTTATCCGCGAGGTCCTGGTTCTCAAGGTATCTCTGGTGGTTTTGGACAAAGCGCACCTGGTGGACAAGGAGGAAACTTCCCTGGCGCTGGGTATCCCGGTCGCGGCCAAGGCCCGAGAGGCCCTGGTTTTGGGTCAGGTGGTGACGACGAAGGCTATCCTAGTGGTGGACCAAACGGACCGAGAGGTTCTGGATATTAATGGATTCCCTAAGCAGACGGTTGCTCAACATTTCTCACTTTGTACGCTTTGTAAATAAACGATGAAATATAAACTGACTTCTTTTTAAAGCATTTAATAACAAAATTTAACTTCAAATAAAGCTCATTCGGAAATGCAGCGATACATTTTTCGCACTGTTCCTATTAATACTGGAAGTTTACTATTTTATGTTTCTACACTACAGAATGAAAATCTCTTAATTAATAACAAAAAATAATTTAGCGAAACTAAATGCAATTCGAAAAATATTAACGTTTTACGTGCAGTTAAGATAAGAAAAACCGTAATTTGCTTAAGATCGAGAAACGTTTTTAACTTGTTTCAAAAGTTTTATAACTGTGACATCATATTATAATTTGTAATACAACCATCATCATTACGATTGAAAATGAAATTCTCATGATAGCTCCGATACCTGTAAAATAAAATACCAAATAAGCATATCTTTGCAAATATAAAGCAATCACTCCCTAACTAGAGTTCGTTAAAAGTTGAATACAATTAACACTTAATATTGTTTATGGCCTACCTTGGTCATTCTGAGATTCAACTACCGCCATCTCTATGTCATCATACGAGCTAATCTGAGTATGTTGATCAAATAATTTGTTTATTTCCTCATTAATAACGTCCTCAGATATCGGATCGATTCTATTGTCTTCTGCGCGTATTATATGATGTACAACCTCGTCTTGATACAAAGGCGCTATACTGGCCTGACACTGAAAATTTTATAGTGAATACGATTCGCTATGGTGGAATATTTCTATTGTAACAATTCATGTTTAAATTATACATGCAAATATAGCCTAATCTTTATTCATGACGCGTTCAAGATACCACGAATCTATGATTATAAAAAAATAACTTTTTAAAGTTATGACTTTTGAATCGGTCGTAGTGTGATGAACTCTATATCTGTGGCCATATGTCAGGTATATGATAAATGCAATTTTATTGCTTTACAGGACAAGCAATTAAATTACAATAAAATCTTTAAGGCACTATTATAATATGAAACACGCAGTGTATTAATAAGTTATACTGAGCAAAAATTAACTTATCACTATCTGACCACAGATATAAGGCTCCTCGATAGTTGTAATATTCAACAAGAAATGTCTGAATTAGTTATTTCTGAAATTAGCGGTTTTATTTCTACCTTTCAGGTATATAATATTAGTTATTTTTGTAATTTTAATATAATATTCTGTTTCTTATTTTACTTTGCAAAAACGAAATACGAATACATATATGTTTAATAAAAAAAATATAGCAGTTTCTTTGATAGTAACAAATACATACGTACAACGCAACGGTTCGACGAAAGAAAGCCATTCTTTCATCTATCTTTTGTTACGGTAGTATTTATTTAAATATTTTACTCTACTCCCTACTACGATGTCCCTGCCATCGTATCCAGGGACCTTATATTTATTACGGTACTATATTTATATAACTATACCTTCAGTTGTAATATTCCATTTTTAAAATGTTCTTTTTTCACTATGAATCTTAATTGCAGTATAGTTTCTCTTGCATCCGGACGTTCTCTTGATATTCTATACCAGGGACCGGTGACATATTTTCTAGGAGCTGCCTCATTATTAATTAGCCATTTTAATCGGGCCTGCGGCCGAGATCTTGACGATGAGCAGTTGACAGCTATGATATCTCCTACTCTATAATCTTCTTCGAGCCCTGTAACTTGGGGTCGTCTATATGGTAATACTGAAACATATTTGCATATTTTGGAAAATGATTTATTAAAATCTAAATGAATATATAAGTTATTACTGTAATTGTTTTCAGTTGACTTTAGGACCTTAGCAAAACATAGAAAATTCAATGCAGTTAAATTCATCTTTTACATTCTGCAATCAACATACTCACTGATTTTAAATTTATGAACACTATAGGCGCATAAATAGTGCAGGATTGGATTACCGAATTATTGGTGCAAATAATTTATTTGACTTTAGCTTAGTTGCATGCCAAATGTGGATTTAACTGGGGAACATAATACCCACAAATAGCTTTTATATTTATACGTTATTTAAAGTATTGTATCTTCGAAATATGTCTAATTGGGCTATAAGCTTATTTTATTACAATAATAATAATTATTCCGTAAAACACTTAATATAAAAACGGGCTATTACGGGGTTACTTACGATGTACACTGATATTTCTTTCGTCATGAACGGTTATGAAATAAGGCCCTTCTCCTGACAATTCACATCTGTACAATCCAGCAGAACCGGAAGTCAAGTTTGACAATTTTATGACATTACTTGACGAATCTTTTTCCTGTAAATATTAATTTAAAAATATGTTACATATTCATAGAAGTTAAGTGAAACAAAATCTTGGTGCCGTCAAACAATAATTTCTTGATAAATTATGTATATTGTACCTACTGTCATAAAAATAAACTTATTTTTAAAAAAACATTAGAATGTTGTGGGTATTTATTTCCCCACTAACTCAATAATTCCCAAATTTCGTTATTTAGTTACAATATAGTTATCGTAAAGTAGATTATTATCGATAATCGTATTCCAAAAGTCCAGAGAAATTTTCAAATATAAACATAGCTCATATCGATCTCGGCCGTGGCCGCAAATTTATAACAAATAAATGAAAAACACATTTCGTTAGTAAATGTAAAATCAGATGCCAGTCTAGCATATCTTAGCTCAGTTACAACAGCAGGATAATCTTTTACGTGCTCACGAAAGCCCTTCAAACACTGCCAACTTTTTAGTTAGGACTAAAATCGCGTTAATTTTTTCGCCCCCATCCAGGACGTCACGATCTGGAGCCGAATATGCTAACCACTAAACGAATACAGTCATGTTTGTTATACACTATAGAGACATTTAGATGTTCATTGAATGTAGCGGCACGCACTTAACAAGTAATGTTATCTAAATATTGTTTTATGGAATCGAGTGTTTAACATCTAGAGAGGTCCTCGTGTATGAGAACTGGGGCAGGTTAAATTTCCCAATATGTGTTACGATATCGGTGGTGGGATTGTTATAAATTTTTTTAAAAGCGCACTTCGTGCATGTACGATAGGAAAAACTTTAAAACTCATCTATCGACTTTGATATCGATATCGACCAATTACATTTGATTTTATAAAAAATATTTATGATTTTTTATAATTAATTAGTAAAATAATGATGAATTAATTATTAACGAGTTTGTTACTTTTTACACACACAAAGAGTGCATACAACTTTCTACCATTTGTTACCTTTATTAATTATATTAGGATTAAATATTTATGCAAATTATTATTTAACTTGTAGTAAACCAAAATACCGAATTTTGTTAATTGAGACTTTGACCTGGGTAGGCTTTTAGAGACCGCTCTAAATGCAGGAGCAGTTCGACTGCACTTGATGCAAGGCAGAAAACCACAAAAAGACAGGAGGCAATTATGTGAAAGAAAGGGGAAATATATTATAACGACCAAACTTAACGAAACTAAAGTTTTGCTTTATGCCCTGCGGTAACATAGTCACATCGTTAATTCGGTCGTAGCGTGACTTCGATAAATAGACTATTCAGAACAAAGATTTTAATTTCTGAAATTTCTGTACCAAACTCTTAAAAATATAAACAATAGAATGTTACAAATATTTACTTACATCCACATTGACTCCGATTTGCGGAAAAAAATTATACTGAACGTTATTGCTCGGTACATATTTGTAGAACTCTATACCGTCTTTGTACCAATTGAGGGAGTACAACATTTCTCCTTCAAGATCATATTGGCATTGGAGTAGCACCGAGCCGCTTTCTACAGCGTGACTCGGTACAGTAAGCTCTGTGATTCGAATGCTTACTGCAAACTCTGTAAAAGAGATTCAATGAACTAGCCGATGCCTTTGAAAGTGTAATTAGTATATACTCTCCCGGTACTGACCGGGAGAGTTCGAGTCTAGGTGGTGCTGAATTAATTCAAGGAAGCTAGAATACTTTGACAATAATTGGTTCTTTAAATAAATATAAATGAAGCTAAAATTGCTTTAGATGTATAAGTACATTTATAGATTTTTAAGTGTACATTGTGTTTTGGCTCGGCCCTGGGTTGAAGTTGACCATACTTCTGTGAGTATCCAGTCAGGTTTCCTCTCGATGTTTTTGAACAAAATATAAAATGCGTATATTGAAACTAAAATTTGTGCACAGCTGTAATTCGAATACAACCTAAGTGTTGTGATTTGTGCGCTAGCAACACTGCTTAAAACAAATACCTGAAGTAATACATGTGGGTGCAATAAGTTCTGATTTCCCTCAGATAAATAATAACATTCGTATCCCGTTTTCAATGTCTCCCGTTTTTTCGTAAGCCGATAAACAATTTTTCAACATACAACATAAACGGAACATATTTTGTTGAATATTAATAACTATGACTAATTTTAGACGTATGCGTATATTGACATCTCACAGACGAAGCTTTTTTATTCACATGAAACGTGATGTCATATCTTATATATAAAATTCTTGTGTCACAATGTTAGTTACTATACTCCTCCGAAACGGCTTGGTTTTTATCCAATTTTATTTTAAACATATTCAGTAGGTCTGAGAATCGGCTACTATTTATTTGGCAAACACCTAAGCGATATGGGGTGTTTTATCATGTTCAAGAATTTTTTTTTATATCTTTGACGAAACTTTTTGTTTTTATTTTTTATGATACAACATATAAAAATATGTACAACCCTTAGTTTACACCCTCTACAATTAAACCGTTTTTTTTATTTGATAGGTACTTAAGGACTTTGAGGTTTGTCACCAGGGTAGAGTAGCAAAATGTTCCATGTTGGTTTGTACTAAAAGCCAGACTAGGCATTAAGGAGAAACGAAGTTCGCGGGGGCAGCTAGTATATATGTATTATATGATTAAAATATTTCCTGGCAATTTGATTGAAGTTCTTTAACACTTTTATGCAAATTTCCCTTATAATCATAATTGATTTGACTTTAATAAATCACAAACTAACCTTGTTTCAGAAGAAACAACAAACACAATGCAACACTTTTCCCACACATTTTCACTCCAGCTTTTAACCTTAAATAATCGCCATTTTAATCACCACTGTTCCCATATTGTATTGAATTGTTTATTATCTGAATTGACAATGGACTTCAATGTGGATTGGAGTTGCGGTAGTATAAGAATAAATAGGCCAGCGAAATCCGGCGACGCGTCTAATTTTAAAACTTAACTGTCCCGCGCATGCGCCGAACTTTCGCAGATTACATATTGCGTGTACATCGGTAATTTATGCACCTTTTATTAAAAATATGTATAGCAGTTATAATAAAGGGATTTTGTTAGTTTTTGTTTCTGACTTTTCCAATTTTTATTACACATACATACCACTTCCGTAAGTGAGAAACTGTTAATACTTGGTTAATTTTATTTTAACTAAAGGAAATATAAACAGTATTATTGGAACGTATTCTTAATTACATATTTATATTACGAATATGTTATTCAGTGTTAATATAGATGCTTAGAAAAGTGGTAAATTTAGCTTTTGATAACAAATTAATAGTAAAGTTTAATCATAATATTATATAAAAATGGCAGTAACAATGATTACGTCCTTTGGATTATATTATATTTAAAACTGTTGCCAAATCGTATGTGTGAGAATTAATCGTAAGGGTACGTGTGAAACACATTTATAAATATTAATAATTTTTATAAACGTGTTTCTTTTTTAATAATTAACAGCAAAAAAGGTCTTAAATAGAAATCAAAATTTCTTAATAATTTAATTGCTTGCCCTGTAAAAAAATTTGCATTTATCATATTCTGACCTATGGCTACAAAATTTCACATCATAATTTCCACTTGTATTTTTTTACTTAAAAAAAATATAATCTCGTATGTTGTATGTCCATTGAAATTCCCTTCGATGAAAAGTTCACAGAATATTTAAGTTTGCGTGTGGGGTGAGTAAGTGACGTATTATGTTAGTAATCCATTGGTCAGTGGTCAGCATGACAAAGCTAATAGGATAATTGGCAGTTTCAATGACTCATTTGAACTTTCTTTGTATATGGAAATTTTTAATTAGTTTCTACAAACTCACTATGAACAAAAGTAGTATTGAATAATTTCGGCTGGTATTTTATACAAATGTTAGACATTGGTTGAGATGTTTTTTCATTCATGAATACTCTTTGGATGACGAACACTTTTATGCGTAGACATGTTAACGTGTGCGTATGACAGTTACAGTTCTTTAGAATTTTCTACATTAAAAAGTCACCTTGGTAATAGATACTTGACTATCTATCGACCGCGTTAATAGGGCTGTTAATAATAAAACAGTTGGTTTCACTGTGATATTTTTGTATAATTTGAGTAAAATCTTTTATTGACATCACGAATTGTGAGCTTAGTAATATGATAAAATGGCCTGGTGGAGGAATTCTAAATCAGTACTAGAAGTTAGTTTGCGACTCACGTACAGTCCGTCCTGCCCCCGAGAGATGTCGCTGTAACGGCTTGTAGTGAGAAAAGTAAAAATTAAGTAAATTTCACCCGAGGCTGAGAATATCAATATTAATATGCTTGTATTGATACCTTGCTTTGTTGATTATATAAAAGTTGATATACTAGCTGATCCGGCAAACCGTCCGTTTTGCCATGTATATTAATTATAATAAAAAAGGTGTTGATCGTAGAGGGGTGAAAATGAGGGGTTGTTTTTATTTTTTAATGCTGTATCATTAAAAAAATAATCTAAGAATTAAAAAAGTAATAATTTGGGGTTTCATTTAAAATTTTATATGATCAACAAAGATACATTATATTCCGTTATAGAAATTATCCAAATGTAATATTTTATACAGTTCAAATAACTTACACCGAAAAATATTAAAACCCCTTGAAATATTTTTTCTTTAGCTTTCTTTAAAGAAAGCATAGCGTGGCTATTTGTGCGTCGTCTGTTGTATTTCTAGTCGACATATTCATGGGACGAATAATCATTTGATTCACAGAACACCTAGTTATATACAAGAGAATAAATGTATTATTTCCTGCAGGGAAACAAAACTTCACAGTTTCAATTCCACGTGTCAGCGGACGGAAATTGAAAAACAACAACGAAGAACTGATGTTTTACAAACAGTCGCGTAACTGAAACTAAAATCGTAGATATCTCAGTCCTATATACCTCTATTGTTTATGATGCTGTATGCCTAATCTGCTTTAATATCTAGAATAGTTTCCATTACACTATGGATAATTGGTTAACGCATATAGGCAAGTAACTCGGATTTCGCAATTAAAATTTTTGTATCTGATAATCAGGTCGAGGGCTTAGTTATAATAAAAGTACTTAAATACGTATTTATATTAGCTATAATAAAGATAATATAGTTCCACAATTTTGCTATACCATGTGCCACTCAAACGAGTGACGGAATGTTTGAAATATTTGGGTCATTTGGTTGCAGGGGAATTGTCTGATGGCTCTGATCTGGAGCGAGAAAGAAGAGCGTTTCCCGTAAGGGGTAATATTCTTGCCCGGAGAAGCTTGCAGGTAACTCACCATAAGTCTAAGTTATTCCATTTAAGGCGACCCACAGGTTATGCAGTGCGTTAGATAGGTACCGATATTAGGCATAGCACTAATGGTATTCTTAATGTGCTGATTATAAAAAACACGCATTTCTTAAAACGTTGGTGTAATGTCTATGCCCTACTGTAGGAGTTCTTTGTTTTTTTTAATGAACCAATAAAACTAATTATTATAAAATAAAAGAACAAATCGTTACTAAGTAAAAGTACATATGGATATTATGTGAAATATTTTATAACATACATATATATATATTATATATAAAATTTGTGGAGATAATAACATTTTTATTATTATTAACTACTAGCGACCCGCCCCGGCTTCGCACGGGTGCAATGCTGATACTAAATTCACAAAGGTATATCAGTTGTGATATTTAAAACTGCCTAATAACTTGTAGAGAAGAGGTGAAGATGGAACTGAGTGTATAAGAATGTATAATGAATGAAATGAATAATATTTTACAAAACTGCGTACATTTGTATAAAAAATATGCTTATTCTAAATTATATATTCTTATGCCTATGCTTAAAAGTAGTAATAACATGTTGTGTTAAAACGTTCAGCCAATACGCGCGGGGTGTGTACGAAAGGGATCTTTCGCTACCTGACTCGTGTTTCAACAAAAGCGAGGCGCGGCAAAAATTTGACCGTTTTCTGCGCGCAGCTGCTGAAGCGTTCAGATGTGTTCTCCTGAGAATCCTTCGATATGCTTGTAGCCTATGCGATAACGCTGACAAAACTGTTCTTTTCAGAACACACTCGTATCATAACGAAAACGTATAAACTGTTCTTTTCAGAACAATTTATTCATGTATCAACGATATAACGGTAACAGCTAATTTAGTCACCTACCAGAAAGCCACTACAGAAAATCTGTGAACGTTGTATATAAAAATGTGGGTTATCCTTATGGATAACCCACATTTTTATCACTTATGTGATAGACGTGTATTTTCGTTTACCTTCGTTAATTTTCGTGCATTTTCGTTTATTTTCGTTTATCTTCGTTTATTTTCGTGTATTTTCGTTTACCTTCGTTATTTTTCGTGCATTTTCGTTTATCTTCGTTTATTTTCGTTTATTTTCGTGTATTTTCGTTTATCTTCTTGGTTAAGGATTAATGCTGTATTGGTTAAAATCGCTTCGAAAATTAGCCATTATTTGTCGTAAAAAGTAAATGACAAAAAAAAGTTATTGTGGGTTATCCATAAGAGATAGACATATATCATCAGGGACTTTTCTGTAGACCTTTTCAATGTGTACAATACTTAGTACATTATTTTGATAAAACTCGTAGGCGTTTGCAATGTAAGCGAAAAAAATGTAATCATTTACGACATCACATTAAAAACCTCAAACATAACAGTACTTCTCCACTATTTAATGGATGTTATTATACATATACCTTCCTCTTGAATTACTCTATCTATTAAAAAAACCGCATCAAAATCCGTTGCGTAGTTTCAACAAAGATTTAAGCATACAAAGGGACATAGGGACAGAGAAAGCGACTTTGTTTTATAATATTTAGTGATGTCGAACGGGATAAAAAGTATCTTATGTCCGTCTTCTGGCTCTAAGCTACCTCGATACCAATTTTCACCCAAATCTGTTTTGCCGTTCTTGAGTTATAAGTGGTGTAACTAACACGACTTTCTTTTATATATATAGATGTTATAAAAAGCAATTAGGGAAGACGATAAGAAATCATAATCAACAATTGTAATAATTTAGTTTGGCCTACAAACCCATACAAATTTACTTTTCCCTGGAAATCGAATCCTGTTATATATCTCTGTCACTTGAACGTACTGATTTAATTAAGTTTTTAATAATCATGTCGGTGTTTATTACTTGTTATTTCAAAATGTTATAAAAAGTTGTATGTGATTCAAACTTTAAACGTCTGTTTCAAGTTTTAATATGGTTTTAATATGTTGGCTTTATACGAGTTTGTAAGGCGATCTTTAACTTTAATGTTTTTATTCATTAATAATATGTTCTATTTCGTTTCCCTACAAAATTATACACGTTAGATTTATTTACTGAAAAATAATGTTATATTTTGAAATAAAATACCCTTAGAGACAATACTGCTATTTTCAGTAAATAAAGCTATTTGAGAACATTTAATATTCTCCTCGGGATGTCAATTAAACGGGTCGAAGGGACGGACAAACTTATGTGGTTTGCAAACCCTCCACATTACCTTCAATCAAATACAACATACGCTAAACAATTACATTAAAATTGTCTGTTTCTAGAAGAAAAACGATCACACTATTTCATTGTGACCGACTAAAGAAATAAATCCTAATGAAGCGACCTCGCTTGTAAGGAATGAATGATTAAGCGGAGATCTTCGTTTGTTTTTGCTATAGGAGAGTGTGTGTACTGACACCTCAGAGGGGAAATTACGCCGCCTTCGGGACCTCGCACCAGTAAATCATCATTAGAGTACTCGCTTGTGAGACACGCTTTATAAAAGATTCAACTTAATACAAACGAGACGAATAATGGTAAAATTACATTCCGCCGCTCGAAAAAAATCTGAAAAGTCGTAATTCACAAAAATATAATACTGGATTTGGTAAGGAGGTTTCTTTCTTAGAAAAGTACATTTTTCAAGATAATTAACTGGCGTAATTTGCTTTGTTATTGCTCGTTACTTCATATACTTTTTAGCTATCTGAAGGTGTGTAGTGTATATATTTTCATATTAATAATGTAGTTAAAATAATTATAACTTAGGTAGATACTATGATCATATACTATGCCTTCTGGCAATGTGAGTATCCATGGGCGGCGGTATCACTTCAAATCAGGTGAGCCTCCTGCCCGTTTGCCTCCTATAACATAAAAAATACAATCTAAAAAGATATAACAAAATAAGATAACCTTAAACAGTAAGGGCCAGTTTCACAATGTCCGGATAAGTTCCAAATAAGCTATTTGTTACTTATTGGTAGGATAAATAGTATTTTTGCGTTTCACGACTGTCAGATAGCGCTATACGTCATGAAATTCGAAGTATCTTATTTGGAACTTTTATCTTTCGAATAATTTATGTGTTGCATAGCTATTTGGCACTTTATCCATTTTTTGGTAATTTAGTTTAATTCCAATCGTACACTAACTTATTTGATACAGAATCTGAAACCCCAAACAGATATTTTATAATGTAAATTAAACCTAATGACGACGATTATAGAAATAGTTATTTATTATATTATATATAGATTAGTTCAGATTTACACCACAATCTTAAACAAGGATATTTTACAGCAATTAGCAAGCCGTAAACACAATTTTAACACGATGTAATAAAGGAACTTACAGAGCTATTTAAGCTCAATATTATTCTCGGTGACGACAAAAGTTACAAGCATAACAGTAAACATGTCCCCTATGGGTTAATAAGGTCAGGCCATTCATTGAGGAAGAAGGTCGACCCCAGGAGTCAGTAAGAGATTAAGGAATTAGATTTTCTAAGACAATAATTGACAACGAAATGCGGAATTGCTAGGAATTTTCATACAGGATTTATTTTTTACTTCTATTAGTCCTCAAATCAGTTCACTGCGACTTGCGTAAGCGTCTTAAAAAATAAAGCATAGAAAAGCAAAAATTGTAGTATCTTTGCGATACTTATAAATTATGTCTGATTCTAGATCTATCAATGATCTCCAACTGAACCCCAGCTTAATAACCCGTTAGAATACTTATTTATATGTGTTTATTATTAAATATTAAAGGGCCTGAGACTAGTGCTGGGCGGCTACTTCTAATTAATTTGCTATATTTGTTTTGAATATTGTAGTGTTGTTTGATGATTTGTTTTTTTAAAAGAGTACCGAGAGTTTATCACGCCGGCTCTTTCTCTCGACCTACACCCTCTGTCTTCTTTGCCGATGAGTAGGGATGCCTACAGGTTCGAATTGAATGACATGGAATAAGTGATACCTTGATGATCTTATGTTCCAAAATAAACGTATTTTATTTTTTATTTTATTATTATGTCAGTACAATAAACATACTACATATTTTAAGCAACGTCATTAACAGAAATATTACCATATATGAGTAGAAAAGAAACTAATTAATAATTTATCTAAAGCGAACATTATTTCACAATTCGCTTTCATCTTATGAATCAACATTACCCGGTCGCATTAAGCAGCTGGTATTGTGTGAATTGGATCCATTTCAACACCTGTGGGTATGACGGACGAATCTAGGACAATAATTAATTATCCCTCAGTAATAAAACACGTAACATTCCCCCAGATTGTGCGAGGTATTGTATAATATTATTGTATGAGTTTGCCATATTCATAAACAAAGTGTCAAGAAGAAATTATCTTCCTAAAATTAGGTTTTTATTTTATTTTCTGATTTTAAATATTAGACGGTAAAATGTTTTTATGTTTCTAATCAAATAATTTTCGTGACTAGTTGGATATAAACGCATTGTCTGTCAAAGATTTTCTCAAAAACATTTAATATTGGAAAGGTCAACAATATTTAATGCTTGTTGTATTGTCGAATTTATTTTATGAAAATAAATTCGAAATTGACATCAGAATTGCTAGCACATATAAATAAAATAATCATTTTCCCACAATGTAGAAAATTATTTTCCCTTACAGCATATTATGCGCAGACAGAGGGGATTCCAGGATAAACGAGGACGAAATCGAATTATATTTAAAATTAAATCTTTTTTGCGGATAGTATCTAAACACTCCAAACTTTTTTCATTTACAACTTTAGCTATATAATTAAAGTATCGTTTTCTTTAACTCTGCAATATCATGAAACCAAATAAAGTAGACTTGTTTTGCAATTAACACATCGTAAATTTTAGGTTTACGACATGTGGTCATGATGTCACAAACGGAGCTAAAACGTATGACTTGATAATTGTACCTTTATCTAAAGTTGTTCCAAAGGAACGCGATATAGGGTTGTTCGCTTGCAATCAATATAATATTCTTATACAGAACTACAGAATTTTTGTCAAAGAGTATGAGTAAAGTGTCAATGCTTTAGAAAGGACCGTTCTCGTAGCAAAAGCTTTGGGTCTCGACAGTTGAGCAAATAACACAAACATCATGCACATAGTATGTTATGGAACGTTTTAGACTTTGACTTGCGTCGAAGCATTTATAAACATTTTAAGGAATACATTGCAAGATAACTCTACCGAAATTTTTACGGTCAGAGATAAATATTCAGGCTAATGAATGTGTGAGTAGATTCATGTCTCTGTATAATTATTATTAATTATTTCAACCGATATGTAACCCGTAGTTGTGATAACGATGGACATAATTATTTATCAATTAGTTATTCATTAAATTATTTATTAATATATTGATTGAGCGCTCGTTATTGAAATTGGGAAAACATTTAATGATCTATATGACATCTGATTGCATTTATTTCCTTAATATTTTTTTACAAACGATGTGGTATTCTGCTTTCTCTGTCTAACACGTATCGGTTTTTGGACCAAAACCTGCTTTTTCATGATTTTCGCAAGTATAAATTTCCCAAACAAAAGTGAATTTTCGTTTATTATATTAACTGTGATAAGATACAAACACACGAAATCTATCGCCACAGACAGCTATTAGTCTTAAGTGTGCGACTCTTTCCGGTAATATTATTATGACAGGGTCACTATTATTAAAAAAAAAATCTTACCATATACCATAACACTTATGCATAAGACAATATATGAAAAACAATTTTATAGGTTTCTAGATTAACCTTAATACGTGTACTTATTCATTATACTTTACTATCTACACGGCGTAAATGGTAAAGTATTATTATCGATGTATAAATTGATATCTACCAAACCCTAATCAACAAATCAAACATTGATTTCCGTGATTCAAACAGGAATATTTATGGCACCCGAGGAAGTTTCACATGTAAAATATACTATTTGCTGATAAAGAGCCCTCGATATCTCCCCCTGGGGTATTGGACAATAGCGTGAGCCATTTCCACATTTCCCATTTAAATTTGTTCCCTTATCAAGGGGATGTTTAAGACATGCAAGGGGACATTGATGAGTCATCCTGTTACAATTGCAGACCAACGATTGCTTGCTTTCTTAGAAGCCCTGATTAACCTTTTGTTGCCGCCCCCGTGTATTCACAATATAATTGCGCTAATGACAAATGTAAGTAAAAAACGTATTGCTTATTTAAATTATTACAAACTAAAAATGGATACTTCATTGTCCATTTTTGTTTATTTTCAATTTGTGGAATTAATATTTGCTACGGTGAAGGAAAACATCGTATATAACCCATAAATAAAAATGTGACTACAAATTTAGGATGTGTTAGGTTCGTGCTGAACGCCTATTTGCCGATAATAATTAAAATTGATTAATGAAACAGGTGTATACAACACTCCATAGGGACTCAATAGAGAGTCTAACGCCCAAACCCAATAACCTGTCTCAATCCATTTTTCACCATCTGAGAAAGATTTCTTAATCTAATTATTGATGATGAATAAGTGTGCCAATCACCAATGGACGGATAGTAATAGCCATCTGTCGATACATGCTATGCATTGTAGGTCAGAACGGTGTATGTGGATAGACATTTGTATGAAAATGAGAGTTCAACTGTGCCAATATCTTAAGATTTTAACTTACAACAGTTTTCAAAATATTAAAAAAGCTATTTGATATGTTTTAAATATAGACATGTTTATTTTAATATTATTTGTACGGTTTTATGTACTTTATTTGGTTTATACTGATTATCAAATATGAGTGTAAACTCGGCAAAATGGAACGACAAAGAGCGAGATTGAATTCTATCCGTCGCCAAACATGGATTGTCTTCGTAGGGTTTGGTTATTGAGATTTGGTTATTCGGTCTGATCTCCGATTGTTTTCAATCTTAGTTTGTGGATTAATTGTTGGGTACGGGCGCTAGCTGGAAACTAAGACCACAAACAGGTGAAAAATATGAGAAGCAATTACTCTACTTTGTTATAGAACCGGGAGCAAACGGACAGAAGGCCAATGTGATGCTAAATGATACCGCTGCCCATACACCCTTTCAATGCCAGAGGACAAGCGAGTGCGTTGCCGGCCTTTTAAATTGATACGATAATGTGTTAGTTAGTTAGTTGTCATTTATAGAGAAGTTAAATTAATATTTCATGGAATGCAGTAGCAAATAAATTCTTTAACGAAGTCTTGGTTCATTCCTGGATAAACAATATTTAAATGCATAAGATAAATAATGAATCAAATGAACGCAGAAATGCGTTAGCCCCTCTAGGATTCTACATATTATAGGGTGAATTTAATTTTCAAGGTCTATCTAACGAACTTTGAGCTCTGTTAACCTTTGTAGGCGCTTGTATTATGTATGATTTATATAAGGTTATTAGAGAGCGTCGGCTAAAGCAATTATAAATGCCCTCAACCTTTGTATATTGTAAACTAAAAATGTATTAGTATAATCTCGACGTTCGTCGTTCCACAACTGAGCAGTTTTAAGGCAGCCGCTCACCACTACCATGTGGGTAATTCAAGAAAATTAGTGTACCAATTCTTAAAAGGCCGGCAATGCACTCGCGAGTGACACCCCTCTGGCATTGAGAGTGTCCATGGGTGGTTGTATCAAATAATATCAGGTGAGCCTACTGATATTGAGATTCTAGTTTTTCTTGGAAAGTGGTCTTAATGAATATCAATGAAAAACTAACATACAACTGTATTATTAACTCTAGAAACAAATAATTAGTAATATTAATGAAAATATTTTTTTGGCATTTTTAAAATACGATGTGGTAATGATGACATAAAAAAATCTCCACATAAACACTAATGTTTGAACCAAATGGTTGAACTAAAAGGGATTTAAGGATAAAAATAATAACAATAAATTCTGTATATTCATATTTACTTCGATCTACTTAACTCATTATTTACATATTTATACTTAATCTACGAAATGTACAACAATAAGCAACAGTTTAATTGAACAATAATAGACCTCGTATATAGATAATTTTCATTTTCCTATCAAGATGATAATATTATTAAAATTTAGTTCACAAAAGCGAAAAAATAATACGTTTATTAATTACCAATATAATTTCATATTAAAATTTTCTCCGTTTCCTAAGTAATACTATCATAAATAATCGCTATTCTATTTTAAACATTTTTAAATGATTTTAAAACTTTACATTATTTACAATATATTGAAGCGGTAATGCGGACATGAAAATCACAATAAACATGAAATGTCACAGATTTAAACATTTATATCGATTGAATAGAAATATATTAAAATTTATTTATTATTTCAATTTAAGATTTTTGTCTTTTTGTATGAACTGCCGAGTCTGCAATGTTCAATGATCATTATAAAATCCACTTCCGACAATGACGATACACTCCTCTTTTATTCATAAAAACTAAATTAATCAAACTTTTTATATTGTTTGGCGTTATTAATGGCCCATAGCGAGTTATAATCGTATACAGATGAAAATTATACCAAATCTTAATGTATTTCTACTGTGACGAACAAAAAATTGATACATAGTTTAGGTAAATTTGTATTTAGTTTTTATGAACATATAGTTTCAGGAATATAATGTAATTTAAACAAATATTACATGAATAACAATTAATAATAGACTTAGTAATTTAACACAATTAAAAATGTATATAATAGTGATTAAGAACTGATTGTCTGCATGGATATTCTTTCATTACTCGTCCTAGCGTACCTTAGCGGCATACTAAGGACCCTAACTTATTCGCTGTACTAATCGAATTAGGTTGGTTTCTCGTAATTTGGACTAAAATTTGAAAGTAACCGAATATTGCAGACTCGATACACAGAATGTCCGCTTAGCTTAAATTATAACCGTATCAAATTCAACATTCTAAGTCTCGGACTTATATATCTGATTCATGATAATTTATCAATCTAATGAGTAGTAGGTGATCAGCCTTATGTGCCTGACAGATCTCCTCAACTTTTTGGGTCTAAGGCAAGCCAGTTTTCTCACGATCTCCTTCACCAAATGTAAATGCGCAAAATAGGAAGAAAGTGTATGTATGTGAATCACACTCTGAAGCCTTGGTCAACATTGATCTCAACTTTTTATATCCATCCAAAATTGAAGTTTTATTAGTACTAGGACATTCATAACCATCGTCTATTCTATTGTCCCTGTATATTAAGAAATATTTTATTTTAATTTAATTATCCGTAAGCTTTGATTAAGTGACTAGTTATTAAACTGTTTATTTCACCAATATATTGTTTTCTTTGTTTTCAACTGCACTAGGTTAACGATCCTAAGAAAACGTTTAGCTTATAACAAAAAGCGAATAATCTGAAAATGAATACAAAGCTTCTCAGCTGCAATGTTTCTTTAGAGAATTAGTTATAAGTTATTTTCTTTAATAAATTAGATGTTTCTTTTTGGCATTACAGTAAAATATTATATATGTTTTGATATCTATTAAACAATTTACTGAGAAAAGAAATTATTACATCTCAAATTTTCCTCATGATATGTTATTAAGCTCTTGTGGTTATTAACCACTGATACCGAAATGAAAATTTATATCATTCATAATATAATCAAATTGTACATACGAGTGGCTTCTGGTCGAAAATGTTTCCAGAATAATTTACGTACCTATAATATTCAAGTGTTATTATTTGACATGACAATAATACAAATTAATAACAGCAATGAACAAATAGGCCTTTCAGATTGTCAGAAGAAAAATTAGAGAGATTTCACTGGTAAATAATGCTTCCAAAACATTTTACGCGTTTGTATATTTAAATGCATGTAAACATTAAAATAATTAAAAAGGTATAAACATTTCTACTTTATTGGTAATAATCAGGAAAAACAGTAATAATTTGGTTGTAAGCGCAGTTGGGTTCGCACAGCCAGCGGCTTGGACGCGATCGGCGCGAGAATTTTCAGCGAGTTCTCGAGACCGTGCATAGCCCTTCATCCTCTCCCCTTGAACACTTTCTTCGTTGCTCCGCCAGTAAACTGTAGCTATCGTCGCTAGACACTGCAACAAAGATATATTTAACATAGGCATCCCGTTATTTCATTTGTCCCTCCTTTCCGTAGGACGCGTTTTGGTCAAAGCTCTCCGGTGTCCAGATTAAGCATTCTGATAAACAAGCTAGGTCTGGGTATCCAGAGTTGCTCCCCTCACACTTTAAAATCGATTTTGGTTTAGTTTTTTGTAATTGTTTCTTTTTTGTAATGTTTGTTTTGTTTAAAAATTGTTTCTATTGATTTTTGTATGTGCTCTAAATGAATGTCATGTTTGCCTCTAATTGCTCATCACATTCAAAATTGTATTTTGTGTTTGTTTTTACCAATGTATCAGTGTGCCGAGCGTTGGCAATCTTTATCAATAAAAAAAACATATATATCTTTATATATATGTCGACATCACAGGAGAACGAAGAGCTGGCAGCTACCTCGCACAAAGAATTAGTCTAGCTATTCAAAGGAGGAACGCTGCCAGTATCTTCGGAACCTTGCCTAAAGGGACTCCTTTTAATAATATTTTTTAATAATTAAATTTTAAGGTTAGTTATTAGATATATTTTTATGTATTATGTTATTTCTGTATTAAATATGACTTTAATGATTAAGTTGTAAAATGAAATATTTAATAATTACATCTTTAACATAATACGTGCATTATGTAGAATGGTAACGGTAAAAGATTTTGACAAATTGTTTAGATTTTGGCTTTTATCCTTTTCGCGTTTGTATCGGAAAAAGACATGTTCGTTACAATTGTAGTAATTTTAGTAATAGAAGTACCTGGTATAATTAACATAGAGTTTTTCTACAAAGAAAGTATGTGTGTCTTACATGTGTATATTAATGAATACTTTACATAATGTAATAAATAGAATTTATACTGAATAGCAGTGAAAATAGTCTGGAGTTGATGTCTTAAGTTTCTATGAAGTACTATCACTAACTTCAGGGGAGTACGTGTACTAAACTACAAATTAATTACATACATACACAGACATTCGAACAAAATAAGATTTGGCCAAAAATCAATCTTCACTGATTATTAGATGAAAACAATATTAAAAAAAAACAATATTTTTAGAAACGAACATTTTAACGGTGTTTCTAAATTCAATTTCATTAAATTATTACTTTCGGTGTCTGTATGAATGTATAACTTAATTATATTTATGCAATAATGTTTGTAATAAATAATATGTATATGTCTATGTCTATGTCAATATTATGTATTGTTTATGTATGTGTACACTTTTAGAAAATAGTGTATTGGAAGTAGTGAAATGTATTTGTTTCTTTTTGAAAAAAATTGTGAGATAGAAAAAGTCCATGGACACGATGGCGGGGGAGTAGAGTAAATAATTAATTAAAAAAAAAAATAGTTTTAGATAAGGGATGATAATTTTGACAAGTTTTCCAAATATTTAGTTCGTAAATAACCGTTTAATAGATAACTTGTCGTTTGTCATTACGGATTTGCATAGTCCTAAATTATTTCATACTGTCATCAACAACTATGTATTTTCGTAGAGAGCGTCACCGTATAGATTATAATAATACAATTTCATTAAACGATCAACTCTATTCACTATATTAAGTGCCATATCATATTATATCGAAACAAGACACTCGGCACATAATATAAATTTATGTGTGTAAATTGTTTCGGCAATATTATTTTTCGTTATTCTTAACACAACAAACCCTAATTCTTTGAAAGCCTGACAGGTGTTTCTTACCCAATAATACAATACATTAAGAAAACCCATTATATTGAGAAATCTCGACATTATAAAAAATATTTGTTACGGAATGCACAGAGTGAACATTTTCAATTAAACTCAACATCCCATGGCGAAATTATTTTAAATCGTCCGGTATGAACAAAAAACTCAGATAAATAAAAGATAACAAATTTCATTATTGGAAAACGGATGAGAAAATTTTTCGAGATAAAATATTATTTCAGCTTATTAAAAGTGTGTTCTAAAGCGAAAATTAAGTTACTGTATGAATGTAACATTAAAGAATACAGGATAATATGTTTAATAGTAAAAAGTCTGCAACAACCTTATGTATCATTTGCTGTTGTATCTTATTTTCTAGCAGCTGCTAGAGAGCAGAGAGATAGAAATATTTTTAAAGAAGATTATGCTAAACGCATTTAAGTTCAGCAAATACGCTTTGATAAGAACGTGTTCTTAGGAATCACTTGCTATTGTAAACTCCATTGGGGCCCACATATAGAAAGTTTGTCAAATAGGCTCTGCAGTACTTGCAGGGAAAAAATACGTGCTCTTAGCGACAAAAATACAGGAACGTGCGTCTATTTGAATTGTTTTCATAGTATTATGTCGGACTTAGTATAAGATTATGCATCGACGGCCACCGAACACTTCTTGGAACTTCTTTCAGTGTGGAAAAATGAAGATTATTTTATAATAATCTTCTTTTTGAGCATTCTGATAAACGAGCTAGGTCTGGTTTTCCATTGTTGCTCACCTTACAACTTAAAATCGATTTTTGTAACTTTAATTGTTATGTTTATTATATTATCACTGTAACGATATAATGGTGTACGGCATATTTGCTTGTAGGTAAGTGCTTCTCACATTAAATTTCTATATTATGGTTCTTATACCAATGTATCAGTATGCCGATCGTTAGCAAGGTTTTAGCAATAAAATATAATTAACTTAATGTGGAGACAAACCGTGTGTATTAGCTATGTATTCATTATTTTCTGGTTTGTTTCACCTTGATAATACGTGTTTGCGTATTCCTTCAGTAATGTTAGCTTCACTGCATCTTGATGTTAGAGGTGAAACGATCGGTATTCTTATTTATATTTCATTTTTATAACAATAAATTACTTATGTAACGCGTGATGAAGAACATGATGTAATGGTTGCTCTTGTTGAACATTTTGTAAAAGAGCAGGCAATTTAAAAGAGTGACGGAGAGTTTATTGCCACTTGAACGTGCCCTTGATTTAAGAAGTGGCAGTAAATATAAATTTAGAACCATTATTTTTTTCTCTGTTCATAAGTATACATTTTTACCTATACACAGAAATTATAATTTGATTTTGTTTTAGAATAAATAAATTTAAACTGGAAATCAGGTGTACATATTATATAAATCACAATACATTACTAAATTGTGGAAATCATATTTGTAGGTGGATCTAAAAAAATTTAATGTTTTGTTCAGTCTACACATAATAGGTATACATTTAAAAAAGCTGAAATGAACGAACGAACATTGATATACGTTTGATCAAAAATTAGTGAAATTATTATTATACAAATAGATTATTCTAGAACAGGCTTCGTTTCATTAAATGAGGATCTAAATAGTTATAACATTTTCGATTATGATATAGTATTCCAACATTAGTATATAGACACTTTATTTTCGGTTTATATCAATAAAACTATACGTTATTATCGTTATTAGAGATACTAATTACTATTATTAGGTATATTTCGATTATAAAGAATAAAATCAAATTCAAGAAATCTTTGTAAATATGTATATCGATAAAGTCCAACATAATAATATCCTAAAACTTGGTTTATCTTATCTTCATGCCCTTGTAGAGAAACTTTTTAATTAACACTTATTATATTTAAAAATGTCATCGTCATTAAACTATTCCAATTATAATAAAGCTAAGTACGATAATTTCGACATATTTAATAAGAAAATACTAACTTTGAGTTTGAGGTCTCCTTTTCTAAAGTGCTTTGGTTTAACTTTGAATTCGAGCGCCAAACTCGTAGTCTCCAGGCCGTCCTCATGACTGTGATATTCTGGTGCCAGCACGGCTGCTGCGGGTGCTGGTTCTCCATTAATGTACCAGGAAAGCCGTGTCGCTGGCCTTGACCTTCCAGAAGTGCAATTTACTTGGACACGGTCACCAACGTGGTACCGCAGTTTTGAGCCAGTAATCACAGGACCGAATTCTGGGAGAGCTGAAAAATAAGAAAAATAGTATTGTCTTTTATTTACATAACTTTTACACATTTAAAGAAAAACACTTTTTTAACGGATTATAGATATGTATTATTATATTTAAACTTATAATTATTTGTACATAATTTTAAATTTAAACCGACGTTTCCATACCGATAAAGATCCCACAAACAAGGTAATAAAACAAACATCCAGCCTTCTTACTAAATATTCTAAAACACTATCACTAGATGTTAAATCCTTAGCAACAGCCTGTGTAAAACCTCCAAAAATGTATGGATTGCCAAAAATACACAAACTCAACAATCCTTTAAGACCAATAGTCAGTCATATCGACTCACCCACATACAAATTAGCCAAACACTTAGCATCAATATTATCCCCTCTCAGGGGGCACACTAGTGCTTATGTCAAGGACTCTTACCATTTTGTGGAAACATGTAGAGATCTCAAATTACTCCACAACGAAACTATGGTGAGTTTTGACGTTGAGTCACTATTTACAAACTTACCACTAAATGACTGCCTAGATATAATTTCAAAAAGACTTAAGGAACAGAACATGTCACCAGATTATGTAGATATTGTAAAACACTGTCTCACATCAGGGTACTTAATGTGGAAAGATGAGTTCTATGTGCAGGTTGATGGAGTAGCCATGGGTTCTCCGGTGTCACCTATAGTCGCTGACATCTTCATGGAGGACTTTGAGGAGAGAGCTTTGGCCAATGCCCCGGTTAAACCTAGACTGTACAAGAGATATGTCGATGACACATTTGTAGTACTCCCCAATGACAAAATATCTACATTTCTAGCGCATTTAAATTCAATACACAAGAACATTAAATTTACTGTTGAAAAAGAAAACAACAACTGTCTGCCCTTTTTGGACATTTTAATTATACGCAAAGCAGATGGCACACTAGGTCACACAATACACAGAAAGGCAACCCACACAGATAGGTACCTCAATGGTGAATCCCACCACCACCCGTCACAACTGCTCTCTGTCGGTAAATGTTTGTTTCAGAGAGCCCAACGTCTTTGTGATGCGGCCCACCTCAAGGAGGAACTACAGCATGTCAAACAGGTGCTACACCGAAACAAGTTGCGCATCCCCCGGCTGCATCACAGAAACAAAAACAACACAAACAGTTCCTCGCCAGCCAGCTTACCTGCCATATGTGAAGGGAGTTACAGATAGAATTAGCCGGGTCCTAAAACGAGCTTCCATTAATACAATTTTCAAGCCGCACAAGAAGATTCAGCAATTCCTAAGACCAATCAAAAGTAACACCCCATTGCAAGATGCAGGTATATACAAACTGGATTGCGACTGTGGCCTGTCTTACATAGGGCAAACTAAACGCAATATGTCCAGCAGACTCAAGGAACACATCGCGGACATAAGACATAGACGACACACAAAATCAGCAGTCTGTGAACACACACTAGATAGGCCTAATCACTACATACGCTTTGACCAACCGAAAGTACTTGCGAAAGAAAAAAGATTCTTCCCAAGATTGGTACGCGAAGCCATTGAAATCAAAAAACACGCCAATTTCAATAGAGATCCAATAATATCCAAATTAAAATCTCAAAATAAACAACCCGCGAAAATGGAAGACACCGTGAGCAATTTCTGCAAAAACCCTACATCTTTTAGTCGATACCAACTCCGGGGAAATAAATACAGATAACACAACATTTTCTGCAGCTGTAATACTTTTTGACATTTAACACCTTTGTCTTCAGTCACCGTGACCACGCACGCTGTAAAGCACGCGAAACGTCGGTTTAAATTTAAAATTATGTACAAATAATTATAAGTTTAAATATAATAATACATATCTATAATCCGTTAAAAAAGTGTTTTTCTTTAAATAAGAAAAATATTATGACACTGCTTTCAGGGAATACGATAACTGTCTGGTATCTGTATTGCAGAGATATAGAGGATATAGGATATATCCTTCTAGATAACATCGTACAAATTCAAAGTCAAAATTCATTTATTCATATAGGTAACATATGTTGTACACTTATAAATCTCTAAAAAAAAAAATTAAATGAATCTAATTTTACATTTACTGCCAGTTCTCAAATCAAGGGCGTAGAACGGAAAAGAAGAACTGGCAATAAACTCTCCGCCACTCTTTTTAATCGCCAAGTTTTTTTATACAATGTTTGTAAGGAGCTGCAACCACTACACCATGTTCCATATGACATATTGAGTAATAAAAAATAATAAAATAAATTAAAAACAAAGATTTGTCCTCTATCAGCAGGAGGCATGGTGAAATAGGAGCACGCACTTACATATTCTTAAAAGGTCGGCTATGCACTTGCAAGCCTACTGGCAGTTTAGCTTAGCATTAGATGTACCCGTTCGCCTTTTGTTCTATGGTATTTTAGTAATATAATAGTATAGTCGTATGTCCGTCTATATTTTTATGTCATTAGGCTGTATGGGATCTTGAGAAAATTTTCTGATACATTTCTCTCGACTGGTTTTGTTTTAAATTTTCTTCAGAAAGTTCTCGATGAAAATCCTGAAAACAAAATCTGATCGGTACTGATCAATCATTTAAACGGGCACCGTTTGCCTATTTATTTATGTTACATTCTTCCTTTCTTTTATATCGAAATATCTATATAATATATTTGTCATCAGACGTTTAGTCACGTAGACGTGAGAAAACATTTGCTATACATCTAATTTCAAACATTAAATTGTTTCTTGTTTCCCGTTCATTGGCGATTAACGATTCATGTTTATTAAAATTATTTGATCCTGATCATCTTGATATCGAATAAAGATATTTGTAGGTTCTATAGGAATATGTTATATTTCTGTTAGTCGTTTGATTAATATATTTTATACTGGTTTGAATGGTGACCACCATTCGTTGCGGACTGGC
This sequence comes from Pieris rapae, assembly GCF_905147795.1. NCBI lineage: Eukaryota > Metazoa > Arthropoda > Insecta > Lepidoptera > Pieridae > Pieris > Pieris rapae. The sequence continues at coordinate 3,831,501 of NC_059517.1, forward strand.
AGGGATTTTCAATGTAACATAAAAGTTTTGCTTTATTATTTTTACTTGAGATATTGTTCCAAAGCTCAAAGAATAAAAAATACTTTTCCTCCAGGTTTTATATTCACACTAAGAACAATTAAAGTGACTGAAAAGTGTGTTAAATACGTGTAATTACTTTTTTGCCAATTATAAAGTTAATATATTATGATATAACGAAGGACTATAGCATATATATAGACTTATAACTTTAAAATATTCAATAATCGGTATTTTAAAACGTATATTTTAAAAGAGGCGAATAGCAGTATATTTATTACAAATACTCTATGATTTATAATTCACAATTTCAATAATATCGCAATTACATTATTCATTCTTTTGTGCCATAACAGCGAAATGAACTTTAGCCGCAGGGTCAAAAACAAAAATCCATCAGCGCATTAACCACATTTGTTAGAATATTTATTTAATAATAATAGCCTTTATTCACATTCATTTACATTTAAACTAATTTCCATTTTAATCTTCATCTGTGAATGGACCAAGAAAAACCTAGGTAGGATCACAGACTCGATGGGATGACGAGATCAAAAGAAACTGCTGGTCCAAACTGAAGCCAAACAAACAAGATCGAGCCAAATGGACATCTTTGGAGAAAACATACCCCTTTTGGGGTTCTTGCCGGAGTAATTAACAGGAGTAATTTAAACTAAGGAATAGAATTAGATTTTTTTTGTATGTAACACCAACTAAGTTAACGTTCCCGTTGTACAATAATAAACCTTATTTATAACTTAGCAATTAGAAAATAAGGAACAAGCGATGTGTATTGGTCAGAGGAATCGTTCACATATATACAGATATCTAAAAGAAATACGAATAATCTTTATAGACCGTTAAAATGTATTTAAAAGAATTTTAATTACCAATTTATAATATGAACTAAGTTGGTAATTTCAAAAAAGACGAATTTAATTTAATTTTTAATTTTGTCTGTGCATATTTTTTTTGGAGCCATGATTTAGGATTTCTTCTCAAAGATATATATTAATTGTTGAATGCCTTGTGAAAGTATAATATTTCCAACTTACCAACTATGATCATATCTGAGTGGTCGGAGACTGTGGGGAACAAGGGTCTTTCACCAGAAACCTCACAGCGGTAACGGCCGCCCGTCTCCAATGCAGCAGGCGCCAACGTCACATTGGCACCATTTGGGCTTGAATCCTGGCATAATTAAGGCTTGATTAATAATCTAACGTATCGCTGACGTAATTTTGTGTAACCAGTCTTGACGCATCCTATAAACAAAACTATTAATCAAATTTTAATACACCATTTTTCTTATAACCAACCATCAAGATAGGACCCGAATAATCATTGCAGCAGTGCAGTTTCAGCAGGCTTTAAATATGAACACAACAATTATGGGACCCATTGTAACTATATTTAGCACTTTATAAAAGGAAAATAAATTAATAAAATTAAAGGTAATAGGTAAATGAGGTAATAATATTACTGGTAGTGGCGCGTACTTGAAACTGTGACAAATTGACAAGCTTGTTTTGGTTATGATTGGCATGCGACTCAGTACAGAGATGTCAGGTTTCATACTATGTTGAGGTCAGATCAATCAATGGAATTTAAATATGTTATAACTTAGAATACCTGATAATAAAGCAATTGATAGAGAGGGATGGCCTTTGATTCTATTATATTGTAGAACATTAAAAAACCGTAGCGCCTTCATAGTATGTCTCTTAGTCTTTACCAAATCGCGATTATAGATCTGTTTTAGACAAAAAAATAATCTAAAATATAATGAAACTGTGATCTAGACCGTTTCGCCACCGGTGAACACTGTAGTGTCATGCTCACTATTTGCTATATAACGAAGAGAATAAGCAATCACTGAACATACACTAAACACATGTTGAGCGACATAAAACAATACTTTTGAACTTGTATTGTCTACAAAGTTTTGAATAATTTTATAATACTTCTATATAATTGTTATTTATTTAATAACATTTCGTTACATTACAATATAAAAATTGAACATAGTAAAATGAAAAGGAGAGCAACTGGCGGCCTCATCGCTTTCGAGGGATCTCTTCCAGGCAGTTACCAGTTACCAGTTGTTGTTATACTAAAAATCTAATGTCATTTTACTTTTGAAATCACTTTTAGAGATCAGATACGTTATTAATTTCCATGCCACGGTAACACATGGTCTTTGAGAAGCGAAATTAAGTTTCACTACATTAAATAATAACACGTAATAAATTCAATAATTTTAGTGTTTTTATTAAATTTTAACACTTGCATTATTTTGTTATATGGAATAAACATATATACATATTTTGTGTCTACATTACAATTCCTTCAGTTTATATTGCTGTAAGGATTCATTGCATATTGCAAAGTTTCTACCATTGCAGTCAAATGCAGTCTGTGAAGTGGGAATTTTAATAGCATTTTCACCTAAGTTGTGGGACTTTTGCAAATAGTGAAGTTTTAACATAGCGGTAGAAACTAATTGCGGGAAAGGTAAAATAGGTTTTCATACGCAAGTGTTTACGCGCCCGCCTCTCCACCTGCTAATATCCGGGCCGAGTTTACTGTAAGCATACTGCTGATAAGGGTTTGCTAGCTCATTCATTGCGGACTCTGATTAGCGATGTAGATGTATTATACGCTGACATAATTTTGAACTATCGTCGTTAGATGAGAGAAGGTGTCGCGGACGATCGAATATTACTTTACCTATAGAGGTAATATTAAATGTTATCGGTTGTATTTATGAAAATCAAACAAACAAACAACGATTTTATGGGTACAAACTGTACCCATAAAATCAATATTAGTGCATGGCTTTAAATAAGGCACTGATACATCTCTTATCAACACAACACAAACTCATATGAAAGAAAAATACAAAATAAGCACTTTTGATAAAACAGTGTAGGTAAACGACGTCAAATAAATGACGTTTGTTTTTCATACATTTCATGTTTGATCACGTTTTTTGATTTAGAATATTGTATTATGATATGATATGATATGATATAAGTGCTATGCGAACTTTAGAACTATATAAAAGTATGAACGAAGTAGTTTTTCGAATAGAATTCGACTGATTTTGAAATTGAAACTGTCGGTAGAAGACTTGGAAACATTAAATATACCAACCTCAACATCGACGCCCGGTAAAAAGAATTTTCTTCTCGTCTCAATATCTCGTGGGACGTGTCTAAAGAATTCTTTGCCATCTTTGTACCACTTAACAGAATAAAGCACATCGGAAGGGCCAAGCTGCCACCTGCACGAGAGGGTTGGCCTCGTGCCCAAGGGAACGTGTGTGGGGACCCGGAGTTCCAGCAGTTCCAGACTTCGAACTGAATACTCTGAAAAAAAAAAAGAAATTTCTTACACACGTCAAAGGCTTGTTTTGGGGAATCCTCGGGGTTGCGAATTAAATATTAATTTTAAAAAGCTATTTACATATCTCACTAGCCCCAAATATTATTCTAAGTTAAACTAAATTCAATATAATAATAGAAAAACCTAATTCACTATTAAATAAATCTAATTTTAGCGTTACGTAGAAAAAATATAATATGCTTCATACGCCTATCATACATTTCACTTGTACATTCATATTTTTATTTGCCTGTAGGTAGTTATGAAGGCAAAAATCCATTAAACGGCACGTCAAATAATTTCCCATGTGACGGCATTCGTGGGCCGTAAAAGAGGCACTATTCTGCCGCCGAGATAGGGTTGCCACCCTGCATAATATTATTATTGTCCGTCTGCTCTTGTCAAAAGGGATTTGTTCCGTGGACTAGCTCGTAAATTGGGTTTTGCACTCAAGTTACGATTGCTACGCTTGTAGCCTATAAGTTCAGTTCTTTATCGTAGTAAAATATTGTATTAACTTTTCTTCGAAATACGGTTATGTCAATGTAACTATAATAACTTAGGTGCTATTATCATTTATTATTAATCGCAATTAGTTCATTTCTTAGAAAGCAGATTCTGGAAAAGGAACGAATCCCGGAACTAAATATGAACACAAAATAATAATTAATTAAGCTCTATAAGCATTTATGAATATTAAATTATTAAAAGTCAACTATCAATCTACTTTTTAAAACTTTTTTTTTAATTTGACAACCCTAACATGGCGGGTAATTTTACTTTACAAGCCGCGGGGAGCGCAAATGTAAGTAAATTGGTGAATAAAGTCTTCACCGCGAAAATATTATGAAGTATATCAATACTAGAATATTTTGCTAAATATATAAAGCTCTCAAGATCAGTAATTCAATTTTCCCATAGTTCATCCATCAGTTTACGATCCTGACACGCTTCCACGCGAAAAGTATTTTATAAATGATTAGACGGCTACTTAGAAAACTGTATGACAAACACCTATTTGGTTATTTGTAACTAATAATAAACTAAAAAAAATTCAGGACAGGAAGATTGTATTAAATACAAACATAATATCATAATTTGCTTAAAAGCTCGTATCCAATTATTAAGACAAATTACGAAAGATGCAAAGATTATTATTAATACAAAATGTAATCAGATTAAATTGTATTTGTGTTGTTATCTGTGCCTGCACTCGCCCCAAGACTCGGATTACAATTCTAGATTTCATTTTTATTCAATCCTGGAAACTGCATTTTCTCAAGAAAAATACTATGCAAACTAGATACGACTCTTGTATCCCGCACTGTATAAACATAGTTGTTTGTTTCTGCGTCGAATATATATTAGAAGAACGACGTCATATACTACGCTGATTTGTAACTAGAGACATTTCGATAAAACGTATTCGCAATGTAAATTTAAATTATAATGAATCACACTTAATAAAATTAAGTTATATAGCCTCGCTAATTTATAAAATAATAGTTTTATCGAGTATCTTTACAAATTACGATAGAAAAAAAGGTGAACGTTTTTGTAAGGATTCCGTTAAGGAAATGATAAGAAAAGAGTTAAACTAATTACTAAATGTTCCCTGACGTTAACGATAGTTAATTTTATTAGATTTATTATTTTAAGCTAGCTTTTTAATGAAATGATTCGATGTGGATTTTACAATATTATATACTATATCTAGTTACTTTGAAATATCGTAAAATATACAAGGTTTATAACGATGCATTACATTTATGCTACTTCTAATTAATTTGATACATTTGTTTTAAATATTGTTTGATGATTTGCTTTTTTAAAAGAGTACCGAGAGTTTTTTACGCCGGCTTTTTCTCTCTTTCTCTTTTTCCCTCTGTCTTCTTTGCCGATGAGTAGGGATGCCTACAGGTTTGAATTGATTGACGTGGAATAAGTGATACCTAGATGATCTTATGTTCCAAAATAAACGTGTTTTATTTTTTATTTATTTTATTTTATTTTATAAAATATTACTATTTTCAAACGAAATAATATCTATAACATGGCTAAATCACTTTCCGCAGACGAAAGTGTTCATTAGCTTGAGCACGCATTACGCCGCAACACCGCACTGCGCAGTAGGGAGTTATAAATTAAAAAAATCCCCAACAACGTTATAATCAGGGAGTAATACAATGTAACCTCTAGACCGTGCCGCGATGAAATATTTAAATTTGCACATTTATTACCGCAAAACTCCAATTTTTCTTTAACAAATTGAGTAATGTTTGAGGGCACCTCTATTTTTGCGTGTCGCAAAGTCGTTTGTGAAAATCGTATGAGAAATTACTTTGTATATGACTTTCTGTATTATATAATATAATGATCGCATAAGCTTTATTAGTATGTCATTATGATGCGTCAGCTTTCTCTTAGTTTGTAATGTTTATAAAAAGTTTACATTTATGGGAAAGAAAATATTTAATAGACGCGAATTTGTGATATTAAGGGCCTGTTTCACAATGTCCGGATAAGTTCCAAATAAGCTATTTGTTACTTATTGGTATGATAAATAGTATTTTTGCGTTTCACGACTGTCAGATAGCGCTATACGTCATGAAATTCGAAGTATCTTATTTGGAACTTTTATCTTTCGAATAATTTTGTGTTGCTATTTGGCACTTTATCCATACATTGTGAAACAGGCCCTAAAAGTTAATAATATTAAACTGGTAATAATTAAATAATAATAAAAGGGATAAGGCCGCCAGTTGCTTTTCATTATATTATGTTTAATTTTTTTTTCTTTTATGTAATGCAACGAAGAAGCAGTTCTTGTACTTTCCTCCCTGTCCACTAATAAATCTTCATAATGTTGATAGCAACGTTCTTTTCATGGTTTAGCTAACCATGCTATTGTAACGTAGACAGGATCGTGACACCAAGTGCTTAGAGGGTGATAAGACACGCCCTCGCCACTATGAGTCCTGTAGACAGCTTCAGAATCCTTAACACAACAGATACTGTCAAGAGAATAGACATTAATGAGCACTCTGTCATAATTGCATATTAGTTGTAGTAACGTCAAACTCAAACGATTGTGGTTAAATTAAAAACTAAGCTTGTGTCACCATGTAGAATATAATTTAAAATTATATTTAAGCTAAATGTCAACAAAAAACAACTGAAAATCTACAACTCTTAAGTGGATAATGAAGCGGACTCGTATGTGACAATTATACTCTTGTGCAATGGCAACAGAATATATATATTTAATATGTTGTGAAATAATTGAATTTTCAAATTTTATTAAATACCTGGTAAACCGTATTAAAACTTAATACAAAATTTTAATAACAAACCAAAGAGATATGACCCCATACTTCACGTATGAAACACAAACTTTTAAATCTTGTTAGTAATCTGACAAATATATAACTATAATAAAATATCTGACAACCAAGTAACAATTTTTACTTATAAAAGACCACCTTTTAAACCTTACCTGACCTTTCAAAATATTTCAAGATCATAATTAGCCAAATCGCTCCAGCCATTCTCGAGCTTAACCGAGACAAACGAACCGCAATTTTTAAATTTTTGACTGTCATTTTTCATTCCTCAATACAAACAGATAACAAATTTTTCTCATGGTGATAAACTATATTATTAATGTTACATTTTTAGCATAGCCATCATATTCACGTCAGAATTTAGCTGATAAACCACGTTTGCACTTTTGTGCTTTGAAATAAAAATCCTGGTAGTTGCTCGTTGAATATGTAATCGGTACCACTATGGGTATCAGGTGTATTGATGTTACGACTACTGACAAACATAATGTATTGTTTCAATACCCGGCTGCTATCCACAGTCGCATTCACCTATTTCCTATTTCCATTTCACGAAATATTCTAGTAAATCGCGAAGGTTTATTATGCCTTCGTGACCGAGCTTCTATGAGTCAATTTGTTCTGGATCACGTTTCGTTAAAAACATGCAAAATTGGTGAAACATGACGCTCCAAGGCGTTTAACATATTTGGTACTGCTTTTAAAAAGGTAGAGCGAAGGTTAAAATATCTGAGAATAAGTTTTGTAACAACATTTATAAAGTCTAATAAGAAAAGGCCTTTCCAATTTTAATTATATCTAGCTTAAATTAAAATAAACGTGGTATTTATTAATAATATGTAGTAAATGTAAATTTTAATACACAAATAAGTAACTTATTAAATTCGCGTGGGAGTCAAAATAAAAGACAGGAGGCGAAGTTTTGGAAGCTGAAACTCTATTTTATTTAAAGTTAACGTATTTTATAACATAAAAACCTTGACCCCAGTTCCGAAAATGATGAATAAAGTTGAGTATTTGTCTCATTACTGAGTACAATAATAGTGAACCCTGTTGTAAGTTAACAATGCCTTTGAGTACTTCGTACGTTTGCAAATTAGAATGCCCTAAATTAGCTTCCAAGAAGCAAGTATGATGAAAACAGTAAACTTGAGATATAGTTAAGAAACTTAATTTATCTCCGTCAAATATAGCATTTGTCACGTTATTGTGTAGAAATATGTTAATTGTAAACTTCTCTCAACTTTTACATTAAAAGTAATAAGTCAACTTTTTAATGTGCTACAAACAAACCGTACAATGGATCTTGAATTTTTTATAAGCTGAAATGGAGGGTAAACCTTAACTTCAATATAATCAGATCAAACAGTGGAGCTATAACCGTTGGTGTATTATATAATTATTTATATTTCTTCAATCTTGTTTCTTTAACTTGATTGATGTTATAAAACTCTTCTAAAGCGAATACGACAAACACAGTCGTCGTTTTCAGGGCCAACAATTCGATTTGATATACAATAATACATAATAAACCTTTATTTAAAATACATTGCAAACTTTAAATAATTTTATTTTACATCTAAATTAGGGTCCTTCAAGAATAGAGCGTACAAATTCTTAAAAGGCCGGCAACGCACTCGCGAGCCCGCTAGCATCGATAATGTACATGGGCGGCGGTATCACTTTACATCAGGTGAGCCTCCTGCCCGTTTGCCCACTGTTCTATAAAAAAAATATACATTAAACAAACATTTTGCAACCAATAACGGAAAATTATATGAACTCAGAATGTTTATCGAATCGAGGCTGTAAATGAAGAACAAACATGTTCCGTGTGAGTAAGCGTTTAATCTACACTTAATTGAGCCTCATGTGCGAACCGTTTACTCGCAATACCACTTGCGCCCAACACTAACCAGATGCCTCATACAATTGCCTTTCGGCATATTCCGATATGTTTACTCGTCCTTGATTTATAAATTGTATAACAAATGTGCGCCCTGAAAACCCAATAAATGATGTTTCAAGTGGCTATGGGAATAAAGAATTGTTTTATGAAACGATTACCTAATTTATTTGAACAATATTGTAAACGATAACTTGTTGATAAGTTATAAAACGTGGTATTATTATTTATATTATATTAGTTTTCGCGTGTACTGTTAAATAAACTTAAAGATATAAGTAACGGTTAATATTATTGTATCATCACATTTGATTGCTGCTGATCGAGCTATATACCTACATATACAGCTACTATATATTTTTGATGTGAAACATCTATAGCCGCACGTAAAACCGATTTCTGGCGAGGCGACGCATGCCGTGGCGACGCGTCGCCACACTATATGATATACAGTCTAAATGCAGTAGTAAATTTCACATTAAAAATATTTAATGAATATAATGTTTATTCAACAAATAGTCATCGTTATCTGAAAAAAAATCGTAATATTTTATTTTATCATTATAACATATTTATTTCCTATCACAGTCTGTTCTTTTCTGCATATTACTTTTAAAAAAATAATATCGATGTTTCACATCTGCCAGGCGTCCCGTGACGGCTCACATTTTATTTATTAAAATTAGAGATTCTTTAAGGATACTCTTTTAATTTTTGTTTTAATATTTTTTTTTATTAATTCTACTCTACAGCCATCGTGTCCAGGGACATTTTCTATCTCACATTTTTTTTCCAAAAAAATATTGAATAATTAAATAATTGAATTGTTGCAGCATCTTCAACATTAGAATATCACCACTCACAGTGTGATAAAAATCCAGAATCCTACGAAATATATTATTTGGAATCCTCGTAAAGTTTTTTGGCTTAATTAATAAAGCCTGCAATTAAAAAGAGTTCAACAAATACAGTTTTTATTTTGCGATGACGTGTTTCGCTCAGGTAGGTGAAAATTCTTCAAGACATTATCCGCAACCGCGCTGCACGCGATAAATTGAAAACTTACTTAGTGGAGCTTTAGTGAAGTTAGCCGTATAAGCTTGGATCTAGTGCGGGTCACTGAGCTATAAACTATATCGAAACTACCTAGCACTAAAACCATGATAAGATGATAGCGGCAATTGATTTTCTTAACTAGCTCATTCAGCAGAGAAAATCGGCTTATGTTAGAGTCTATCTAATAATCTTTGTGTTTTAAAGTCTCACATAGTAGAAAGAACAAATTCTACACTGCAAATCTTGTAGCGTGTACAGATACATTTGTAATGGTTTCAAACTAAACATTAAAGTGGATGCTAAAAGATGCATGGCAAATTGAAACCATACAAAGAAGGTAATTACACTATATCACTGACTACTTTATTTTTCTCGCAGGTAGAAAGACTTTATAAGTACCTTCTATCTGCGAACAGTAAATAGTTTGAAAAGTGCTTGGAAAATAAATTGGTGATAAAACTATTCAGCGAGCTTTAGAATTGCTCAATCCGCATTTGTTATTAATATTGAAAAAGCTGGAAGTAAGGTCTAAATAATATATTCATAATAGTTGGTTTAAAATAATTTAAATATTTATTGGAGTTTGATATTGAAATAAATAAATATTAAAAGATTTTGTTTGAAACTTTCGCTATTATACAGTCGGCTGAAGAATACTTAAAATATCTTAAGTATTTAATATTAAAAACCGCGTACCGTAAACATTTTTGAGCTTATTGAATGCACTTTATTACAATGAGCCGCCTCACAGTGTATGCAGAAAACTCTTAAGTATTTTAATTAAACTAGGTACTTGAATAATAAGCAGGCTAATATTGAAACCCTAACACGGAATAACAGGGGTACTTCACTCTTATTTCAACTTGCACAGCATTCCTTGACTTAAAGCCAACTTTGAATACGAACCTTTTGAAAGTCTAAGGAAATCCAGCGTCCCAATTTCAAAATATATTTTCTTAATTACATAAAAACGGTAATTTTTAAGCTTTCGTCAGATAAAAAAATTGAATAAAAGGTTTATAATTTTTACAAATACTTAAAGTATCACGACTAATTAATATTTAGTCACAAGAATGTTATGCAGAATAAGAGTGCATAAAAGCCAATTCCAATGGAATTTAATATCAAGCGCAGAAGCCATGTTGCCTCTCGATGTGAATAAATCATACTCCTGAAGGAAGTTAACTAATTTTACCGCTAAAGATTTAACACACAACTCGAAGACTTAACTGAAATTATGCCAACATTTTGATATATATAACTTGTAAAACGTCAATGTGGATTTTATGACGCGCTTGTACATTTAATTCGCAATTAAATGCGACGGGGACATTCGTGCTCCTGGTACTCCAACGCTACTTGTCAGAGCGTTAACCAACTCCATGCTAAATAAAATACATCCACTAAACACCTTTAAAATAATTACAGCGGTTAGGTAAAGCGGTGTTTATCTGACGTTAAACATTCAGTTTATATACATGAAGTATATAACGGAAAATAACTCGTTTCAAATAGCCAATATCACTTTCAGATGACTCTTAATAAACGTTGAATGTTAATTCCAAATTTAATATTTTACGCGAGATGAAACAGTTTGGCAGATGTGAAGACTGTTAAGCATTTCTTATTAAATTCAAGCGTGGCGTAATACGTAATATTGAATAGAACTATACTGGTTAAAATAGCAGTTATTGGAACTGTAAACTGAGTCGGCCGCCCTAAAAGGCCAACTCTTCGAACGTTAATTAGTTAGGGAAACAAGCTGCAGCACTCAGATAGTGTTTTTTGAACACTTTCATATTTCCATTTTATTTTACGCCTTGTTATTGGACGAGAGAGAGTTTCGTAACTTTGATTGCATATTATTTTTTGATTACTTTTTTATTACTATAAATATATCAAAATACATTTGATGGAAATTTGAATTTATCATGCAATGGATATTTTATAAGATATGAAAAAAGATTAAAACTAAACTATTAATCCTATCTATCCTTACTTTGAATTATTTATTTATTTATTAATTATTTTTCTTTTCCGTAATTATTTCCTGTAGCTTAGACAGATAATACAATCTAAAATATGTGCCAAACGTGACTATTGTTTGTATAACTTAATCATAAAACCGCCGAGAGGTTAGAGGCATGCGACCTTAGAAACATTTGTTCCTCCAAAGTACGGAGGGCAGATAAACTTTCCTCTAACAGACGCTTACCAAACCCCTTCCCGTTATATCGAATTTATGCACGCACTCCTATATATTTCAAATTATACGCAAAGATATAAGCCAAACGCTTATCCTTTCGCACACATCGGCTAACTTCGCGCGTCTTTGAATGGCAACGACTGACATTATCGTAAAAGGAGGGAGTTGTGTTGAAACAGCGACGAAACACAAGGGGCTCACATACAATTGCCCAAGTTTTCGTACGTAGCTCATACGTTTCCATTATACGTGTGATAAATGTCAAACGAATATTACAATCGTTATGGCCTTTATGTCTTATTTGAAATACTATTTTATGTTATCGCTTTTCTATAAGTTGTTATTCCTATAATCTTAAAATTCTTTTTTTTAATTATATGTATATATAAGGGCGAACGAGCCTGCGGGACGCCCAAAACGGGCAGTCATCGCATCCCATAGACACCCAGTTTTAGTGGTTGCGATGCCGGCCTTTAAGGCAGGAGTACGCTCGAATTTTAAATAGTTGGAGGTCGTATCTTTCAGGGAAGACCCCCACCGCCCGATTCTTCTTGTAACATGAGTTATAGGTGTAAAGTATTTTTTATTATGCAGAGAATTCATATGAGATATACAATGAACAGTGTACACCTATTATATATTATCATAGTATAAATAAATTTAAAAAATTCCGATTAATAAATTGGGTACCGGAATATTTGAATAAATTGTTACACCTTTTGTATTTATCAATTAAGAAGTTATAAACTCATGTAATTGATAAATCGTTGTAAAATGCATTTTTAAAGTTCTTTATTACTTGTTGTTAATCTTTAAATTTATGTATCGACAAAGTCAAACCATTCCTTAACTTAAACGTCAATATTATAATAATAAAGTATTGATACGAAATAAAAGTAATACTTACTTAATAAAAAACCTCTATTAAAACCATAATCGTTATAGAATTTAAGCTAGAACAAGTAACAAGTCAGAGTAAACTTAGTATGGTAAAATCTTGATGATTTATCTCGAGAAGTGTGACAACTATTTCTCTCTTGAGTGAGCGGCTTATTTCCTTTACCTCGCCGAATATTAACAAGGTGTGTTTACAAATAAACGTGAAACCACATTGTTCGTTACAAAGTGCCAATGCTTGTTATACTTTTTCATAAGAAAATCAGACTTGAAAGCTCGGTAGGGCGGAAGTAATAAACGCAAACTAACGAATGAGTCACGGCACGCGCGAGGTGAAAGTTCAAATCCACGTTCCGCCTCATCGTTATATATGTTTCTAGTGTAATTAAACTTTTACTCTCTGAATTTGTTGTTTAAGATGTATGTATCTATTTTATAAAATACAAAACGTAACACATTACAAACCCGCGAAGGACTAAGTTATTGTAAATAATATTACCAATAGAAAAATAACTCCCGAGTAATAAATATATTACTTTTTATTTATTTCGATACATATCAATAACAAACTGACTTAAATCATTAGGAGAGAGAGAGCCTTATCCTTACAAGGTGTCCTTTCTAGAGTCTAGAAAAAACTAAATAAAAATAGCCACATCATAAAATGAAAACATGATTTTATAACATAACTATACAATGACTAAGATTTGATTCTATATACTTTTCAACATCCTAACTTGTGTCATTATTTAGATTTATTTGAGTGTCACCAAAAGCAGAACAAATAAATGAATCATAAATTCGTAATTTTACATAAACGGCTAAAATTGCAACAGTCGCGGAGACCATTGTGAGCAATATTTGGAAGCAGCACTCAAATATAGCTCCCAAAACAGCAATGCAGCCATATAAAGTGATAAATTACTGTCCTTTACACTAACTTTACACGGAAATGTGTGTAATAATACTTACTAATCAAAATTAGTATGTACCTACATACATATTTTTATTAGTAGTATACAGTAAACAGAAAAGAGATTGATTAAATACATTAACAACATTTAAAAACCTAAAGTCCAAATACATCTGTATCCAGCATTTTAGTGGTATCTTCAGTCCTGGTTTACTAAATATTAACAATTACATTTGTTTACTATAAAACTTTTTTTATAACATTATACCTATTTTAAATATTTTTACCAAGAAACCTAATGCTTTTTAGAATTAATATATAATCTTCAAAACTTTATTTATATATTAATGAAATATGTAGTTAAGATATTAAGACTATTATAATGTTTACATGCTGATAAACATAACATAGGAATATGTCGTTATTACCACTTTCAGGTTTATTTGTGATAACGTCTTTATCAAAGATTCCACTTTATGAAGGACTCAAGTGGCTATTTAGATAACAGTCTTAATAAATTACTGGATGTCGGGTTATATCGCGAATATGAAAACAAAGCCATTAAGAAACTTCAATATTGAAATAGGGTACTTAAAAGTTATACCACAGTTGCGAGGCGCATGCAATATCATATTGGTCATTGAGACTTGTTGAAAATCTCAAATGAGTTCGCGTAGATTCCTCTCAAAGGAGTTTCAAATCAATTTAAAAGATTGTAAAAAACTTAAAGGAAAAATGTGAATTTTATATAAGTTTTGTACTTAGTCTCGTCTTACTGTAAGCAAAATAATCAGATCACACATAAATAATCATTACACATTTAAGTAATCATCCTTCTATTCCTGATAATTTAAGCGAATACAATGAAATCTCGCGAAATATTGCGATAACGAACAAAAATAACTTTAATTTTTAACTTTACTTGTTTTTAAATAATTCAAGCACCAATGGTAATTGGAACTAGTCTAGAAGTTCTAAGCCTTCTAGACTAGTTCGATATCGTGTCTAGAAATGCTTCAACCAAAGTACTGTAAAATTATCATCTTTAGGTACAAAAAAAAAAACAAAAAACAAGTAAGAAAAAATATTAAGGCTAAAGGCAAGAAAATAAATGTATTATTTGCATACACAACGAGCATTGTCGGCCTACCGACTTCAACGTGCAACTCCCATCCCTGAGTTGATGAAAAAAAAAAAGTTCGAAACCCGGCTGTGCTTCAATGGGACCCTATCTTCCCTATCAGTTACTTGCAAATTAGAAAAAGCAAATGTTCACGAAATAGATACCTTGCAGGCAAGGCTAATTGTTTTTGTTGCATACAACATTCATGCAACAAGTTATTCTTACGGATTCTTTTATTAACATCGAATCAAAAAAATTTTTCAATTACCGGTTACGTATAAGTTTTGAACTAATGCACAATTTAACAAGCCATACGTCTCAAAGACAGGGTCTTATGAAAAAAGGGAAATTCCTTAATCCTCTCTAAGCCGGTTGTGTTGAGGGACTTCACTCCTCGTATTACATCAGGATTCTATTAGCAAGTCCAATGATCGTTTAATGTTTCTACATTCTTTGTATTAATTACTACTACCTATGTACACGATTTGATTAAGAATTCAATACAGTTGTTAAGGCCCACAATTTTTTTTTATAGAACAGGGGGCAAACGGGCAGGAGGCACACCTGTTGTTAAGTGATACCGCCGCCCATGGACACTTTCAATTACAGAGGGCTCGCGTGTGTGTTGCCAGCCTTTTAAAAATTGTTACGCTCTTTTCTTGAAGGACCCTAAGTCGAATTGGTTCGGAAATACTTCAGTGGGCAGCTGGTAATAATATGTCACATTTCTGTGACGTTACAGAAGATCTTAATACTTTAGAAACTAAACGTAATTTTATCCACTGGGAATACATTAAAATATTGGCCGTTCAGATAATTTTCTTTACCAAATTGGAAGATGCTGGACACATTATTTCTTTATAATTTTCCATAAAAATCACTCCACAAATATATTCGAGAGATAAATAATGTTTTATGTTTCAAAGGTATCATAAAATATTATTTCTGTATCATTCTATCTGGCCAGGGAAAGCAGACAGTTTTAGGTCAGTGATTATACGTGACAAACATCTAAAGTTCTGTTTGTGAGTCAGTGAAGTAAAAAAGATCATTTTGAGCTTAAAAATCTTTACTATTTTAAAACAACAAACGGACCAATAAGATTTAACGGGGGTTGACATAAATCGTCGTTTAGTAATTATAAAAACAAAACCCTCTCGAAACAGAGTGGTTCTCACATAGTATAATTAAGAGGTACACTTAACATAGCCCGAGTGAGGGTGCCACTCAATTATTCGTAACTTGATGCGAGATCACGGCTCACCGCAGGCGCCCGCAACGCAAATGTATCAAACAAAACTTCGCATTACATGTACAGCACGGATTACATAATGAGATGTATCACAGGTATTAGGCACGTAATGTGCCGACATTTAAGTGAGCAAGACTAATGCGTGCTCAAATTTATCTTCGCGGTAACGTAGGTCTGCTGGTTAAGTATTTAAAAGTGACATTATTCAAATCACTGAATACGTGTGTGTGTTTTTTTTTACTTATTTTCAACTTCACTTGTGTCTAGTAGAGCTTATGCTACCTACAGATTAAAAGCTAGACCTGTAATGAAAGGTCGAAGTAGTGCAGCTCATAGTATTTTTATAAGTAAAAATGCAATATTATATCCACTGTTGGTACGTATATAATACAAATATACATGAGTGTGTGTTTGTCAAACGAACTTTGAAAGATAATAAATATACTGATTCAGAAAAAATATTATTAGGAGGAAGGAAGTCTTGGATATAACAAAAATACATAATTTCTTAATTAAAGAAACATCCTCCATAATTCGACGAATGCAGAATTCACTCTCACTGCGGAAACAAGAAACATCGAATACAGAAAAAGAAACTGGAAGTGATATATAAACTAAGGATTTGTATAACCGAACCACTGATTACCAACAACTTGTAGAATATTAGGCACTGATACTGGCCAAAGACAATTAAAATAAATTCTCTATGCTTTGGCTTCTGTTTATAACCGGGCCGAGGTGTCAACACCACTGTTGTCTGCTTAGATCAATACATATCCTATATGTTATTGTTCGTGAAACAAATATTATTCTTACCAAAAAGTATAAGTATTGAAAGTATACAGGCATATAAAAGATAATGTGATCCCAAAGTCCGCTCTTCTAACCTTTATTGTTCCTCTATTTGATAATCTAAAAGTAAATCAACACATACATTCGTTATTAAACTCAGAACAAACTTTCTTCCACCTACATGTGGCTGTGCCTCATTTGTGCGATGCCTAAGTCTTCTTACTATGGATTTTGGTTGGTATTCGGAGCTAACAAGATTTACTTTCCCACTGATAGGTCACAGAGAGATTAGGATATGTCATTACGATGCTCGTTTAGATACGGGGCATGAGGAATTGCAGATCTGAAACTGCTATTGTCACTGCCAAGGGATTAAGGACCTTCTTATGAAATATATAACATTGTGAGAATGTGAACATATTGCGTGAGGTGAGATTAAAATACTCCTAGTTCTTATTTTAATGTATTTGGCCAATTTTTTTGCTTTTAAAAGTATGTATTAGCATAGGACTTGTACAACGAATACATGATAAAGACAGCACTTTAAAATAATAAATCCAGAGATGGATTTTGCTGTGAGATGCTACAATATTTATTTGGAAAATTTATCGGTACCATCAACATAAAATGCAGAGACAAATGAAATATTATTATAGCTTATGCATGCGAATAATGAAAATGTTGAGTTTCTTCTTTTAATCTATAAACTAATTCATGTAAACACTCAATCATCAATAAGTTCATATTTGAATATCAACGGCTTCTCTAATCCTTGAATTTATTACTCTTTCTTTTGACATCATCATTGATCTCATCTATTCAGTGTAAGTTAATTTTGCGGCGGAAATGGTCATATAAGATAGCCATAATATGCGTCATTGATTGATTGTCAATGGACATAAAAGCTAAACTATCTTCATGAATACCTTACAATTATACTAAATGGAAGCAAGTTACAGCTATTAATATTCAATATTTTTAACGCATACGTATAAGAGTCGCGACTCGGCTGTCATTTTTCCGTTTAAATAATATCAATATATTTGACATGATTTTGAGTTTGATGACCTCTAAGAGGCAACGATGGCGGAACGACGTGAAGCGCATCACATCTGCCTCTTCTATTACCACAACACAGCGATCACGACCGCTCTGTCAAGAGTGTACCGGATAAGAAGAAGAATATTTGACATATTAATACTGACCGACTATACAAAAGTCGCAATGTATTGATTTTAACAGATTTGGGAATTATGTGTTCAAAAATAAGGTTGTATCAGAATAGTCTATCACGATTATAACACTTGGAAATTACAATTTGAACACGAAAGTGGTATTGAAAGTTTATAGTTAAAAACAGAAAAATTACGGAGTATTTTATAAAATATTGGCCCAAATTTATATATTGCACACACATAGGAACACATAGAAATTAAGCACTATCAATTAGACTGTAACTACAAAATAAAACGACAATAACTTTTGAGAAATAACATAGCGTATATTTAAACTCAATATCGCTTAATAAATATTCCAATAACTCCAAACCTTTTATAAAATTTACAGTTAACTTGATATTATGGAGTGCTATGAACACCGGAACCGAAAGCTTACAGCGTGTCTAAAAGCTTGCCTTATAAGCTCGTTATCAAGACAATGCTATCTTTGATACGGCCAATTTGGTACTTACATATAAATAGTGAAATATAAATTACGAAACTCTATATTGTTAGACTCGGTATTTAATTTATTTATTTATTTAGTAATATTCAAAATTGTTCATTGTTTTTTATATAAATTGGATCTACCGAGATGATTATTTTCTTAACTTGACAAAATACATTACTTCTAATATATCTTTCCTAAAATAAAGTTCACAAAAGAGACTGCGACTTTAAATGAATTACAATCTAGTCTATAAAATAATTATTATGGCTAATAATTAATATTATGTTGGCTTAATTTTCTTCAATACTAGTGTATAGCCTAAACTAAGATAATGTTTATTAACAAAGAGTGTTCTACTCGTATATTTAAATTTTTTGACACTATGTTCGTGTGTCCGATATACCGCACTTGCTCTTATATTTACTAAACTTGTTTTAGGTCTTTGTTGATGTCTTGTTCTTGTTGTATCAAGAAGTTGGATTGCCTCAGCATTTATTAGGTCGGATCGGTGTATGTGGATAGACCTTTGTATGAAAATGACTATTTAATTGTGTCAATAACTTATCTTTAGATTTTAATTTACAACTTTTTAAAATAATTACAAAGCTATTTGATATATTTTAAACATAGAACTGCATACTTTAATATTATTTGTACCGTGTTATTGACTTTATTTGGTTTATATTGATTATGAAATATGAGTGTAAAGAACGAAGTGATTGCATTCTATCCGTCGCCAAAAATGGATTGTCTTCGGTTTTGCTGTCAAGAACAATTTGTAGGCCATAGTAGTGTAGGGCATTCCAGACCATAATCTATTAAATGATAACGGAAACATATTTTTTCCTTATAAATGGGAAGTCGTTTTACTTATTGAAGTTATAAACGCAAAATACTGATTTATCTTTGATGTGCATTGCAACATTTTATTAATTATGAACTATGCCCAGCAACGGTGTTTTAAAAAAAAGCAAATCTTTTCTGGGAAAGCGTTCTGCCCAGAAACCAAAATGGGAACAATTAGATAGAAAAGCATTTTTCTGACCTAGCTGCGTTAAATCAATCCCATAGCGTAAATATTGACCTTAAAAAAACATGTATATAATGACTCATTCGATTTTTGTGTAAGTTTTCCTGAAAACATGTTTATGAAAAATTGTTTTTTTTAATATTCTAAGAAAATTAGGTTCAAGATATATACAAATCATCAGCTTCCAAGGAATTTTTAACTAAATTAAATAATTTTCGTGAAGCGATATAAATTTATTATTTTTTTTATAGAAATGTTTCATATTTGATATTGGATAGTCTCGATAATTAGATTTTATAGGAAAAAGGTATAAATGTTTATCGCGTAATTGGTTAAAGAAAAAAGCATTATAGGAGATTATATTTTATATTATTCACTTATTAAAAATAAGCATAAAAACGAAAAACTTCGTTAATTTAATGTTAAGTTTCCCTTTCTACTAAACAAAATTTGCTAACTTTTAACAAGATTAACTTTGTGAGTCTTGTAACTTGTATCGAAAATCTTAGATACATATTTAAAAATACCTTACACTCATAATATATTGTTTTATATATCTCTTATTATATATATATGTTTTATATATAAACGCTTAAGTGTAAAGTAAAACGGTTTATACAACAACATAGTCGTGCCCTATAAAAATTAATCTTTATCAATATAGAACAAAATGTTTATAGGTCATTGGCATAAGTTTAATTAAAGAACGACAGACTCTACATTCACACGTGTTATGTTTCAATTAATGGTATAAAAACAATAAAAAACTTACTAACTTCTTAAAGCTTAACTTAATCCAATTATAATTTTTAAGAAAATAAATTTCACTATTTTTTTGCCTATTTAATCTGTACAAAGTAATTATCTGTTTCCTAATTACTTTGCAAGCATCCCTCCGCATGTGAAGGCCTTCTCCAAGGATCTCTAGATCAAGAATGAGTTGTATCCAGCTCGATCTAGCCGTTTTGATAATGTCATTCGCCCATCTCGTGAGCGATCTTCTTCTGTAACGTTTTCCTCCACACTGGGTCGCCTTTATGGGCGTTTAAAGCATCAGCAGCTTCTATATGCTCCGTTCTAGGCCCCTTCGACATTATTTTGTCACACTTCGTTATTATTTTGAGATTTTTCAGGTCTGGCAATTTGTTTGACATGCCAAACCGACATGGCTTTGGTTTTTAAGCTTACTGCCTGCCATATCGCTTTTAAAAATTTGGACTCCGGTACTTGTTCAAAGTATGTTAATTTTACCTTTTTGAAATTGTTGTCCTAGTCAAAGCTAATTTGTTCACCTACAAAAACATACTTGATTGTAAATTTCAGATTTTTTTCTATCGACTGATATTGTCTTTTCCATATTGTTTGTCATTAGCATTGTCTTTGTGAAGTTCATTCTTTCTTAGTCTTGTCATCAAAACTGTAATCATGACTGTAAATAATATCATTGTCGGCTAAAATAGTTCTAAATCATAAAAATATTCCTATAAATTTTTAGTAAAAAAACGAGCCGTAGTAGCACACAGGCAAAATTGTGTGCAGACGAAGGTCACGGCTAAATAAGCGGATCCTAGAGTATTTTTTATGTTGCGGATCTACTTTTAAGTTTAAATTTATTCTCTTTGTGTAATACTTATTAAGAACAAAGACACAGCTCTTCTATAACGTCTGTGATAAAGTCTGAAGCTTAACAAAAACTCATTAAGTATTCTATTAAATAGCGTAATACTTTTTTTAATCTTATTAAAAGCATCAAAACTGTTGTTCGTTTTCAAGCTACTTTAAATGATTTAAACTTAGAGAAAGGCTTTTGCTAATAAGATTTATTATTTTTCTGAGAACTGGAAGTTGTTTTTATTCTAATTAAGGCTTTGTTAATAGATACAGAACTTATATATTTAGATTTACCTGGTAATGCTAATTAAACGCAGGCTTTTAGGAAGTTAGAATATAAAACGACAAAACTACGCATTTCATAGTGTCAACAACATATCTAGTCCGATCAGACGCGCGACGCGAACCCTCTTTCCATTGTACAAATTACAACCAAACGAAACGTGCTAAAGGGTTAGGTTCTAAACACTATCAACATTTTTTAAAAGATATTTGAAATAATTATAATTCAGCTTAGTCAATAATATATAATTGTATATTCTAATAGATGTATTTTATAATACAGATTACCATTTCTATTTCTTTTATGTATAATTATGTATATATAATTTTCCAGCGTTTTTTTTAAATTTATACACATACAATCATAAATAAACAGAACTTTTTCTTTATACTTTATACAATGATTTTAAAAGTGGAACTATAAACAAAAGGCTAATCTGGTTGGACGCTCGGCTAGAGTTTGCTCAACAAACAGCCAGTGTTTGTGCGGACAATAGCCAAAGTACAATAATTGCGCTTCGAGTGCCCAAAAGCCACTATTCCGCTGCGGATTGTGTAAAGCTCAGCTCACATTCAACTGAGATGTGACGTGTCACGTACTTGTCATTTTCATGTTCACGGGATTACAGGATAAATAGCACGACGTGATATTTCAACTTCCTTGCTCGTATCTATTTTCAAAATTATATTAAAAGCCAATATTTTTTTTCCCTGGTGCATATTCGTGCATATTAATGCCGTGTTCGTTGGGCATTATTTTGTTGCTGGGTTATATTAGTATGTCCTAAAATATTCATTTAAATCAAACGACAGACAACTTCGTTCAAATTACGTTAATATTGTGTTTATTAGAGCAGCTTTCAAC
Organism: Pieris rapae; assembly: GCF_905147795.1. Taxonomy (NCBI): domain Eukaryota; kingdom Metazoa; phylum Arthropoda; class Insecta; order Lepidoptera; family Pieridae; genus Pieris; species Pieris rapae. The sequence goes on from NC_059517.1 coordinate 3,853,851, forward strand.
ACAATGCATTATTATTTGATAAAAAAAACAATTAAATTACGATAAAAAGGTAGAGTTACATAAGTACATTTTTAAAGTTTTTTCAGAAGATATTTTGAAATATACTTCATGATAAACGTTTTAAAATATTGTTTTATTTTATCTTTCTACGTGTAATATCTTAGTGTGCGTGCAGCTTAACCTACTAAAATCCGATGACCGATGTTTGCTTATGTTAATTAGATGTTAATGACAACAGAGGAACTAGATCAACCTCCGTTCAGGTAATCGATCATTGCACTTTCAAATACTTTGTGTAATCTTTCTAAGCAAACAGTATGAGAAGGCTAGAAGATTGGTGAGTCAACATAACCCGGTTATAGCCAGCTCACTATTATTGCTACTATTTTCCAGTTTTCGTTAATATTAACAATGATATACGAGTTTCTTTATGAGTTTACAGTAGTATCGTTTGTATTCATAACTGTGACTACATTCCACAACATGTTTTGCATTAAAATGTGGATTTTAATTTTAAATGCGTACGTCAGTACAATTAACAATAGATCTACTACTGCAAGTACTGATGAAGAGTGGGTACACATTAGTTCTAGTAACCAGTACGTTACTATTGTTAGAGGTTTGTCTTTAAGTAATTTAAGTGTTATATGTTTGTAGTTGTTATCATATTTTAAATGGAACCGTAGAACGTAAAGCAATAAAAAGTAACGAACAGTAAAACCGCAAGATAGGCCTAACAGCTGCATAGATGCGGTCAGATATTTGTAATAATAATAATAACCAGCTGCCCACTGAAGTATTTCCGAACCAATTCGACTTGGGGTCCTTCAAGAAAAGAGCGTACAAATTCTTAAAAGGCCGGCAACGCACTCGTGAGCCCTCTAGCATCGAGAGTGTCCATGGGCGGCGGTATCATATATCATGAGCCCGTTTGCCCCCTGTTCTATAAAAAAAAATAGTTTTATTTATATAAATAAAATGTCAAGAAACATTTGGAAAAACACAACAATTCAACATAATTGATGAACTTTACATCCGCTAAGTAAACATGAGAAGGTTTTACTCTGTTAGCCCGTTTTACAATAAAACATAAATCAACTGCATAATATACCTAATGTAGACATGAATAATGTGCGCATCTGATATTACAACGCTTTACAGACATACATCAGTGTTAAACGCAAAGCACGAATTATTTTAACGCTCCTGAATAAAGAATGACACAAGAAAGCTGCTTTGATAACAATGCATTTTCACGTATAACTCATTGCAATTGCATCCGTATGAAAGGGGGCACGTTCTCAGTAACGTACGGCCCAAATTTAGCGCACAATTTACCTGCAGATGCAACATACACAAAGAGGCTATATTTTCGCTGAGGAAGGCTCGAGGGAGTGCGGGCGAGGGAGGTCGGTGCGGGCAGCCTGTGCCGGCTCGGATTACGGCGGCCATCTGCCGCGACAAACAATCAGCCTAACGAGTGCTCGCGGCTCGCGACAGGATTAAAGCCTAATACAACTGCGAACAATGCTGTCGACGCCTTTTATAACTTGAACGCTAACAGCTTGTGTCGCGACGTGGTGAGTGGCGAGCCCTCCTTGTTGACTAATCCTAAGTGGATTACTTCTGCGCGATGTCGTGCCGTGTATCAACCCCGATCATTTAACAGTTCAAAGTTCAAGCGTGATTGTTGACCTTTCCAATGGCTAGTATAAACAGATCCCTTCCTTAAACTTCTTTTACGAGCTACCGATTGATACTCAAGTTTTGATGTGTTGTCTCGTTTAGAAAACTGCTCAGAGTAATAAATTATATGCATATTAATATATATTTATATGTTCATATTAGTGAAACCTATTGTGGATACATCTAATGTGTTTATTTTATATTTTATTCTTTTACTTTATTTTTATTGTAAAGATGTATCTGTTTTGTTTCCAAATAAATAAATAAATACAGTGAAAAGCAATATTCAAGTCAAACAATGAAAGGCAAAAATAACTGGTTACTCAAAGTTAAATATTCGAATACTTCACTCCGCTAAGAAATAGCAGCTGTAACCAAAAACTTGAAAGAAATAGGTTGTACTTTAAGTAAAGAATGTTTCGAGAAAATCTTGCAACGAAATAAATGCTTGTGCTTTACTAAAATACAACAATAATAGCTGCCACATGTCAACATGGCTCAAACCGCAAAGCGGGAAAACAGTGTAACTAAGCGCGGCTGCCAAAACTACGTGACCTTAATGTATATCAATCCGAACGAGATTTATTCGGGGAGAATCTCTAAAATATGATATAAAATAAACATTGACAAGCGAAACGATGAAATATGACGTAGCTCTGTGATTTAAGGGCGCGTTTTACGAGATTTTATGGCGCTATAAAATCAGCTCGCATCGTGCTCGGGGCGCACGTATTGCACAGATTTGACATAACAGACGACGGACATTTATTTGTTTTCTAGTTTTTTTGCGAGCTTTATGGACTGCTGCCAACGTTATGGTCCCTGAACACAGCCCGCCTGTTCTCTAGATGGATCGCCCGATTTAATTTCTATCTCGTCATTTGGGTTTCGAGGATTTTCTGGTCTCTACATTGCAGCGCCTATCGTGTAATTTGTAAATTAGGTTAACCTGTATGATGCATTACGTAAGCGCTATTCGGTATGTCGAAGTTGTAAAGGTTTCATTTCAGTTCTATACCATTTTTATATTAACTTTAAGAGAAAAAATCTGTATGTATTAGAATAACATTTAAAAACACATTGTCATCACGTCCATTGTGATGAAATTAAAGTCGGATTATAAAACAATGATATGACGATTGTCGGGAAGGAACAGACCGCGACGGATTGACTCAGTTATTTAATTACGTTGTGTATTGTGTCTCGAAGTGGCACCATCTCCTAAAAATATTTAATATTTAAAACATTTATTCGAATGTATAGGTCAAAATGTAGCTGTGTACTTTGGCCATGTGGCTCTCTGTCAATTGTATTTATTTATTTTTGATTTGTTTACTTCAAATTTAAAGAAACATAAAAGTTTAACTCAACCTCTTCTAAGAATAATAGTTAACAATCATAAAAGGTATAAAAAGGTTGAATTCTCAAATAATATGAAATAAAAATTAGAAAAAAAGTTATTAATGATATATATATATTGGTAAATTTACTTGTTGTTTATTTTTACTTAAACATATTCTAGCCAAACTTATGTTACCTAGAAATGAAAGTGCATTATTAATTATTTTGAATTTGGAACACGTATTTCGATTATTATATTACTATTTATTTATTTTTATATTTTATATTTTTATATACATATTTTTTGTACTCATTATTAACATGACCAGACCTCAACCCTGACTTCAAAATAGACTTCAAAATATGGTCAGTTTTAGAGGACATACAAATCCTGCTCTAAGCGACGCGGCGACAGTCGTGTGCGGCAGTCCCTTGTAAAACAGTGCGTAATTACGTAGGTTCGTGGCCAAACATATTAAAGCCCTGTATAAAAGCCAAAGGTGGCCATTTAGAATATATTTTTTTTCTGAGCCTTGAGTCAATATGTAGGTATAAATTTTAATAATATGATATTACTTTATTTAAAATATAATATAAATCTCCATTTGTAAAAGAACTATTAGACTTGGTATATACTCATCCAGTATTTATTAAATCCTATTTAAACACTAAGAAAACGATAGATAATAAGTTTTGTCGTTGAATGGAAAAAAGACGTTTAACGACGTCTGCGTATGGCCGGGGGAAATTAAAGTAATTTATAATTAACAAAAATAAAATATAGTGCACTAAGACTCAATTGTTTAAATTGACTGTATCGAATCAATGTATGTTTATATTTCTGTATGTTGTTTGTCTGTTTGTCTTGGTTAAATATAACTTCTAGTGCTTATAAACTTCGAACGCTTAAAAAAAAATTTTGTAGCTTTACTAACGCATATTTTCTCTTATATCTTGGAGAATTGGCCTTGATAATTTGGAAATGTCGAACCCATGCTCCTTCGTTGTTTATTATTGTTTAAAAGCGGTGATAACTAATCAAAAATAGCATGTTAAGAACGACCTTGAATCATCAAACACATTCTTTATTCATATTATTTATAATACCTTTGAAATTACAAAACAAATTATTTTTATGGTTAGTAAAATATAAAACATTTTTCTTGCAATATACTTTTCATGGTTTTACAAATAAATTAAAGTCATATATTATAATCTAACTTCGGACTTACTTAAATTTTACGAATAGACGATTGCTAATTAAAAAACAATATTTATCATGTAACTAAATATTTTTACAAACAGAGTTGGAAATGGAACGCACAATTGATCATTAGAGGCGCTAACGAAGCACAATTTTGGAAATATTTTGTGGATTCATCACGGCTCTTGTTCATCATATAATTTATGCGATTCGCGACAAACGAATAATGCACGGGTGGATAGCAATTTGTTTTAAATTAACCGTCTGTATTATCATGGCGGGCGTTTCTTTTCATTGTATAGGTACACGTACTTGATATTAATTTTGGTGGAAATATTTTCACTGGGCTGCCTCGTGATTTCATGCGCTTTACTTCGATCTACTTTAATATCCATGTTTTTAAGAACCACAAATTAATTTCTAATATATAAGCTATCTTTCTAAATAAAATTAAAATAATTTAGACATTTATATATTATGTTGCGAATTTTAAATTGTTAGTCGTATACTTTCTAAGAAGTTTAGAGAGCTTAAGACTTAAGGACCAAGCCCTTGACAAAATTTTGTAAAATGTTACCTAAAATATTCTAAACACATTCGTCTCGACTCTGTCTCTCTTTTAATATATATATATAAAAATTGATCGAAATAAGAATCTTTTTTTGCGGTTAACCATATACCATAGGCCTGATAGAACCAAGAGAGTCTTTATAAGTTCGCTTTGTTTTTCACCGTCCAAATTAAAAAAAATCTTCATTTAGGCATCCAAAGTACGAAATGAAAAGAAGAAAATAATTAATCTAAAATAAACTTACCGTACCTGAATAAAAAGGTAGAAATTTATGATTGGCGCCCTCTATTTATCAAGAACAATGGCCACTTACTTCTAATTACATCTTATAATGGTACAAAGATCCTCGTTTTGTAACAGATAATAACTATATTTTTTCCCGTCTTGTTAACATAAAGCGGCCATAATTAACAAAATATATTTAATTTTCAAGTTGGAGAGTAATATCTTACGATGTTATTGTAATTATAAGCTCCTCATCTAAGGTTTGATTTAATGGAAACTTTAAATAAGAACTATGTCATAGACAAGATTTATTTTTTCAAATAAAGTGCGCCAAATTGTTTACCGGAAGGTACTAAGTATGGTTAATATCTACTGATTGATAGTGAACTATTTGATTTTATTCTTAATTAATTAAGATGATTTTTAAGTTGAATTCTTAAATATTCGATTTTTTTGGGTAACAACAAATGACGACTAGAAAGAAAGTTAAGTACAATAAATATAATAACCATTATATATCTGCTTTACGTGGTTCGAAAATTATATTTTAAGTAAAGTTTCTGCAGTTTAATAAAGAATAAGTCTTGTTATGCAGTTGACAAAAAATTCAATTTAGAACGTAGTACAGCGGAGGGTGTATCTTAAATTAACATAATATTATAATACGCATTTTCCCAAGTTGTGTTTCTCAAAGTACTTTAAGTAGTTGATAAATTAAGTTATACAGTATTATTGGAATTTTGTCATCTGCTACATAGACATGAACCTAGAATCCTAAAGCCCTTTGTAATATTGAAACATGATTTTTGTATGTGATAATGATTGATGTGTTACATACACGTGGATTATTTAAAAAATACTAAATAATTTAAAAATAATTCCCTTTTAGAAATCTGCACCACATAGGCATATGTTATTCTATCGTTACATGCTATTAAACCAGCTCTTCAGGTTAAAACCTTGTTAAGAAACAAATCCTAATATATATGTATATTCTTAGATGGATACTACTACATTGCCTTAAAAGATAACTAAACATATATGTATGGATTAAGAATCCCTGAATACTGCTTATAAATAATACCGCATTTTAATCAGAAATTCTATGTATATATGTTACAAGTTAGAATATCCCCGTTAATACAAAGCGTACCAGTTTTTGCAGCAAAATATCACTCAAGGGATCTGCGTGCGATCATTAAGTCCAAACAATTTCCTTCCGCATTACTCTTACTTTGCCGTACACAAAGTTTATTTGCCTCGCAAACAGCACTTAATCATATACAATGTAATATCATGCAAATATTACGCTACGATTTCTCTTTTCTCTAATTTAATACAAAACTTTCTTAATTCGACTAACGCATTTGGTAATTGTGGAATTATTGTCCCAAGATAATTATCAATTATGTTAATCAGAATTCAAAGCGCAATTTCGTTTTATATGCCCGTTGAAATATTAAAGTGCAATCCATAAAATGATAATTCGACTGCAATATTTGTTAAATCTCATTGATGCGATCAGATCGAAACGCCTCCTATCAATTTAATCGAAATGCAATTGAAATAAGTTTCGATCTAGATATTTCTGAAAGCGTTTTTAGTTTACCGTGCAATCACTAAACTTGATATTGCAATATAATAGAAACAGTTGATTGTAAACCGTTCTACCCGTCGTCAACTGAATATTTATGATATCGCCTCATCGTACTCAATTTATATGTTATGCATAACTTATTTGCTGTTCAATAAATATACTGACGTGAAGGTATAACAGTCAATCTTTCACTAATGTCAACCTTTTTCTATACCTCACATTGAAGTTTTATTTACAAACAATAAAGTATTCAGAGCCTGGTAGCAACTATTATTTATCTTACTTCGAAGGAATCAAATTAGTTTACAGAATATAAATCACAGTGTTGTTCAAAGGTGAGTTCATGAATATTTTTACTTAATACTATAAAAAATTTATTGAATTTCTATTTTCTAATTATTTAACTGAAATAACAAATTATAATATTATTTGGAGGATAAAATAAATACAGGGTATTGACCCTGAGTTTAAATTCATTAATCGTTTGTTAATCCGTCGAAATAAATTCAACACCGGTTTTTAATATTGTTTACGATAAGTAAGTATTAATAAAAAAAAGTTATTAATTTAATGTGTAAGAATATATTTATGTATGAAAATACCTAAGCAAGTGTCAACCCTCATTTTTGCCGGTTGGGTTTAACAGATATAAACAAAATAACGGCGGTACTGATTATAATGTATTTAATTAAAACAGAAACGCAAAAAGGTAATCCAGTAGAGACAATGAAATCGCTTAACCCAGGTGTATTTGCAAATATCCTTAAAACTTAAATGAAGCAACCCTAAAATAACATTTCTGGTTTTTGATGAATAACCCTTAGAATGTGTGAAGGAATTTCAATAGAGGCTTTAATTTAATCTCAACAATAAGCTTTCGCTGAATGAGCGGAGGGGCCCACGCCTTTACGGCGTCCATGTTGAGTTGCGAATTGTGTTGTGTTAAAAACGTCAATTTTTTTTACATTTTATTTATTCTATAGCTTATAGCTAATTAGCTGTGTTTTTTTTCGGCATGGCGAGTCACAAAGGCCCTACCTACTACTACTACTAGCCTAAAATATATCGATGTTGATAGATGGATACGTCTACTCCTTTAAACCATAAACGCATATCGAACCTTACTGTTCAGTTTTTTTTACTTTAGTGCATCTTAATCCATATAATAAGAATTAATAGTAGGTCTGTTGCTGGAAAAGACTATTAGTATTTAGTACCCAAGACATTTTTTTTATAGAACAGGGGGCAAACGGGCTGGAGGCTCATCTGATGTTTTGTGATACCGCCGCCCAAGAACACTCTTAAAGACAGAGATCTCGCAAGTGCGTTGGCGGCTTTTTAAAAATTACGCTCTTTTCTTGAATTTATAATGTAACTCTTAATTCAGAGCGAGACTTAGTCCGAATTAAGACACTCAGCAAATTCTTGACAAACAAGAGTCTAGTCTAGGAGGAATAGTTGGCGCTTGGTCATGAATCTTTAGGTTTATTTTATTTTTTGTCCTAGGTATTATATTAAGAAATCATGTAGACTAAAAATGAAAATGTACCCACACATATAACGCTCTTATTTCCGTCGTGAGTCACTATACAAGTTTGGATAAAGTTATATTACAAAAGTCTTGTGTGATAGTTTGGCTACAGCTAAAGTTTACTTAATATCTGCTACATATTTTGGGTTTTATGTCACCCAAGATTTCATAACATGAAAACGAGTAAATGAAATGTGAAGCGTCAATATTGTTTCCATTATTTCATATTATCTTTATTACTACTTCAATAAGGACTTGGAAATTTAATAAATGTGTTTAACCAAAGAACATACAAATCAGTTATGAATTATAATTTGATATATTCAGTTGTTGAGATCTAGGTTTATGCTCCCACCCACGAGTTTGATACCTTATAAATTAAAGTAAATGTACTAACTAAATTATATTTTTTAAAATACTATAAATATTATTTTCTCATTTTTTTTATCTTCGTATCATTCTTATAGATCGAAAGAATATGTTATCTCATGTTATCACATCATACTTCCAAAATCTTACAAACATCAGTTTTGTGTCTTAATCACACACACACAATCTTCGCAACATATACACGGTTTGTAGCCATATAAGTTGTATCTTTCCTATATTTATGCTACATAATAAATTTTCTTATAAGGTAGCTTTTAAAGATTCAATCTTCTGGTCTGAATAAAATTTCTTCCCACATGACATCATTACCGGGGTAGGTCTTGGCATAGAAATTTACATTACCTTAAAATTTTATTCATAAGACGGAAATTGTTTCCCTTTCAGAGCGCACTTTACTCAACAAATCAAATTATTATTAGGGATTTTTTTTTAAATCTAACGGACAAGTCTGATTTAGTCAAAACAAGCTCTATACAATACAATATATTTATCAGATATGCAGTGGTTTATGTCCAAATCCATAGTGTTTATATGTAAACCTACATACAAACATCAGTTTGCCGCATTATATTGGATGAAACCATCGACTTCCGAAATCCTCTACATAATTTCAACTAACATAGTATCAGTTCTTCTATATATTTATTTTATAATTTTTGTGAGATTTTCTCGATATAAATTGGTTTGTATATTCTAAGGTAAATTAATGTTGTAGCCGAAGTAGAGCTGACTTAATTCCCTTATCAAAATATAACCCAATAACAATAATGTCAAGAGTTTTATCCTCCGAAACGACACCGTAGCTTTTATTAAAGACGTTATTATGTCATATTTCATAAATTATATCACCGAGATATGCGACAAGGACTCAAAATTAAAGCCATTATTGTATGGAGCAGCAGTTTATGAAGGTAAATATATTTTATCTAGTTAGAAATAGTATCTTATTAATGTCAATGAGTTTATGGTACAAAATATGTGAAATACATCCACCTTGTCTGACCGCAGTGATCTCGATCGGTGTTCTTTATTAAATTAACTGAAAATTCTTAATCTAATATATAAAATTATCGTATCACGGTGTTTATAATTAAACTCCTTCGAAATGGATAAACCTAAATTTTGTGTGCATATCGGCTAGGTAGCGAATGGGACAAAATCTAATTTTCATCTCCTAAATGTTAAGGATGGGTCCACCCCTACATTTTGTTCACCCCTCTACGATCAACCTTTTTAATTGATAATTAAAAACTTATGGCTTGGACTCTGAGATTGATATAGAGAAAAATTCACAAAAAACCTAAAAAGTTTTCATTTTGGGAAACCGAACAGTCTCTGGGGGAGTATAGCAAAATGGTATACTCTGTGTACTAAAAAGGTAGGGTAAGTAAAATCACATAAAGAGGAAGCGAAATTCGCGGGGGCAACTAGCTATATATAATATGATTATTAAAAATATATTCTAAATATAGGTTAAAACAAAAAGAATTGTAACGCACAGTATGCCAAAACCGTCCACAAAGGGAATTAAAGATTCCAATGAACTAAAAATATTCGCATCGCTTCAATAAGTAACGCCTACTTTAAGTTTGACATTCCAAGTTTGAAAATGTAATTGGACAATCGGAATACAATTTTACACTTCAAAATATTCAAGGGGATGACGGTGTATTTTTAGTTATTCTTTGTTTGTAGACAATCAGGGACCCGGGCAGGTTGCGGTTAAACCGAGTAACGTCGGTTTTGAATACCGATGACGCTCAACTCAATCGCTACTCTATGCATAAGTAATGTGGAAAGTGCCTCTCTATAAGATACACAATATTCTTAAACGTTTATATACAACATTGAGCTTAAAATAATCATGGTTTATTTCCGTTTTAAGGTGTTTTTTTTTAATAATCTTTTATATTTAACATAAGTAATGCATAAAATTAAAATTGCATAAGTACAAAAAAATACCGATGATTAATTTTTTAATGTCTTCACTAAGACATATAACTAACTTACAATACTTTATTATTATAATAATATTATTATAATTATTGTAATGTAGAGGGAAGGTAAAACTTGCCGAGTTTCTTGCCTGTTCTTCTCAGAACAAGGCCTCCTGGTAGTTTTGCTCTTTCGTGAATTTTCTAAACATTTTTGAGATTCATAAACCCTAAGACGAATCTAAACTGAATAAAAGAATTTTTGATTTGATTTGAATAAGTGATTTAAGTCCAGCCTAATTTAATAATATGGATACTACTACTAGGAAAATGCCCAATAAGACTACTTACAATATATTTGAACGAAATCGACTTATCTTATATTATGATCAATGAAATAGACGTAGAAATGTCTTCTATGCCCCATTACGAGCCAGTTTTTAAAAATATGTTTTTTTATTATTAACAATAATACTCTTCTATGTTTTACAATATATACATAATAAATGTAACCTCATTTCATTAAGAGCTATTGTAGATTGCTATTTGTTTGTGAAGAGTTGTAATATTAATTCATATGAAATAAAAATAATAATTTAACCTCAGTATTCTTTGAAATGGAATGCTAAATAGTCATAACAAGCACACCTAAGCAGTGGGAAGAGTAAAGTTTGTATAGTGTATAGAAGTTGTGCGAACTTAAACAATAACTTAGTAGAACAAGCCTGGGTCAGAACTCTAGGATTGAAATATTTACTTTGCGTTTGAGCGTTTAAGTCAGAAATTATTGATTCTATAATAGGTTGGAAATGCCAAAGCAGTATATACTTAATCATTTCAATGTGTGAAATTGCAACCTACAACCATTTCGGGTCTGTGTGATTTCTTTATCTGTTTCATGATCATTTATCATTATCTAATAGGCATGTAAGTAATCAGCCTTCTGTGCCTGACAGTCGCCATCGAGTTTATGGGTTTATGGCAAGCCTTAAACACTGTTCCTTCAATGTTCGAGCGGATATTAAATGCGCACATAGAAAGGATGTCCATTGGTGCACGAGCTCCTACGACTTCAGGAACGAGATTTGCACGATGCACTAGGCCAGCACTGCTCAAAGTGATTTTTTTTTACTTGGGGAAATGCATTGCGCATACTCTACCGCGGCGCGACTAATGAGCGGGATAATGTGGGACTCGCTATTGTGCATACCCACTAAAATAAAATAAAAATAAATAAAAAAATAAAATATATATATAATAATACGTTTATTTTGGAACATAAGATCGTTAAGGTATCACTTATTCCACGTCATTAAATTTGAACTTATAGGTATCCCTACTCACTGGCAAAGAAGACAGAGGGTGTAGGCCGAGAGAAAAAGCCGGCGTAAAAAACTACTCTTTTAAAAAATCATATCATCAAATAATACTTGTTTTAAAACAAATATAGCAGATTAATATGAAGAAGCCTGCCCAGCACTAGTCCTTGGGCCTTTTATCAAGTAGATAATCGCTAACTTTATAGTAAGCCTTTTTACACAGCTTTTCTCTGATACATTTACTAAATTTATTAAAAGGCAGAGGTAAAAGAGCCTCTGGGATTTTTTAAAGAGCATCCCTTTTCTAATAGGTGTAAGAGTTTCAACTCGGAGGTCATGAGTTTGAATCACGGCTTATTTAACTTTCTATGTGCGCAAATAATCGGCATGTATTATATTTTCTTTAGTTTGTTTTCTTTTATAGATAAAAAAATATTCCAAATATAGCTTATAGCTTTAGTCGACATAATTTTGTTATGTCAATATTGATGTTTTCATCTATGTGTCGATAAGGAACATAGCTATATACTTGCTTAGAGTTATGGTTTTTATATGCCATGTACAAGAATACATTAAAGATCATAGCATAGCGCCTTAAGCGTGCGACTTCATCCTTGAAGAAGTCCGTTCGAATCACGGCTGTGCACCAAAGCATTACACAATAAATACTCGCTCACTCGCAAACTAGCACCGCGCTATTCGTCATGAAACGCGAAGTATCTTATTTGGAACTTTTATCTTTCGATTAATTTATGTATTGCATAGCTCTGGTACTTTATCCATACATTATGAAACAGGCCCTTATTCTTATTAAATTTACAACGGACTTGTGTATGATAGCCAAATGATAGGAATAATTATGCTTTGTATATGTATGCTTAATTGAGATGCAAGGCTATCAAGGATTAATAGGCTTCAACGCTTCCTATACTATATTTCTATAGGAGTACGATATATGTAAATAAACGAGCGGTTAGCGTGTGTAGTCTCTATTTGAACCAATTTCGCGATTGTATTATTCCATGGGTGTGTCTCTTGTTTAAAAATTTTCATCTACTAATCACCTATAACATAATGATGCTTCTAAACTGGTGGGAGGAGCTAACTTACAGTTTTAGATCATGTTTTGTTACTTTATATAGTTTTTTTTAATTGCTGTTGAATGTCTGTGTGGAAATATGATGCAATTATTTTACAATTTCAGTAAAGTATATAAATAATTATGATCACAATGCTTACCAGTTCGGGCATGTTATTTGCCTATATAGAAAGAAAAATGTATTCATATATCAACATACACGTAAATGTACTTGAACACACGTCCTCAACAATCGATAAAATAAAATAAATTTAAGTAAATTACTGAATTAATTATTACAATTAAAATAAATTACTAGTATGAAAACTAAAAAGGCTCTTTGCATGATGTTGTGATGTGATGAAGCTCAGACCTAAATCTAACACACGACTAAAGAGAATTTTCAATATACTGTCTTATAATTTATTTATGGCTCAAACAAGAACGGTCGAAAGGCTAAGAATGGATGCATTTGCTTCTATACAAGAACGAAAAAGGAAACATATGTTGCATATTATGTGATATTTAAAATACGTTTACTTGTATATTATTTTTATTTCCATAAACCACTTGATTATGAATTAAGCTCCGAAAAAAACTGCCTTATAATCTGAAAAAAAAAGTTTTCAGAAAAAACTAAAAGATTATAAGCCCAGGTTTTATAACAGTTGAGCAGTGTTGCGTTAAGTGCGACTCTCATGCCAACAGTCGTAGGTTTGAACCCCGCCTATACACCAATTGTCTCTTCTTCCTATATGCAGCTTTTACTATCGCTTGTACCCGGAAAACATCGTGAGAATACCGGCAAGCCTTAGACGCAAACACAGAAATGTGAACCTAATTATTATTTATTTTAAATCAAAACACATAATAAATATATAGCCAGGATCAAACGTTGTAGCCTTGTTTTTTATATAACAGCTACAGGAAGAATTTAAACAAGAAAATAATGTCATATATGAAAGGAATTTAATAAGAGTAATAATAATAATCTTAATATTCATAGACAGCTGAAAATCGAGGCTTTCTAGTGTAATAGAATGCTTTGTGAACCCAAAGTTTGACTTCGACCCAAAATTGACTACAAAGAATTTTCATCGAAATATTTGATCCATACCAAGATATTAAAGGTTGTCAATAATATAATACCGGCTTTGTTAGTTGATAAAGCAAATAATGCCCTTTATTACATCTTGCATTCATTTTTCGAGGAAATACCTGTTCCGTAGGGTTTTTATGAGTTTAATAAAACATTAATATTTCAACAAATTTACAAAACGTCTAGGTAAGAATGTTTCTTAAAACATAGAGTAGATAACTAATTTAATCGAATAGTTTTTTTTAATCAATCAATTTTTTTGCTACTGCGTTACCTACAGCGCTACCTCTAGCGTTGATAACGCAAGGTTCGCGTGTTATTGGATTCAATGATTAGAGAAAGATTTCTTCTTGGGTATAAACGTATAAAAATCCAACAGACGCAGAAAAAGGCAGATTTATATCTTACAGTATTGGAGGATTAGGGAGGGGATAAGGTTCTTTAATAAAAAAGTATGCAAAAATTGACATCTTTTTTGGTTTTCTTAATTATTTTGCATAGAAATACTTTTTCTTAAGTTAATTGTCATTGTCATGTAATTAACACACCCAGTGAGCTTAGTGTATGATAAAAAAAATATGTAGAGCAAACATGTAGTAAATATTATATAGAGCAAGATCGATTCCTGATAAACGTTTAGCAGAAACTCGATTATCTTTGTTAAAGATTTTATCGAATAGGCACATTGAATAATTCAAGATCTACACAATATTAATTAGATCTCTTCGAACGATAAATCCACACCGCAAGTTGAACGAATACGGAAACGTTAAGTAAAGTATTTAACAGATTAATTTGCATTTAATATAAAACATCCGAAACTTAAATCGGTATACTTTGTTGGGAAAAGAGAGCAAGACAAAAAAGCGAATAAATATTCAGTGAGACTATATAAATAAAGTGAGTCTGAGCCATTTATTCCGATACACGGGTACTCCGCGCAGACAGTGGAAAAGTTAGGCGGAAACGGGATTTCCTAATGCGATTTTAATTCTTTTCTTCCATCCACGGGGAGGGTAATTTCAATAAAAAGCGACGAATATATTTTATTCAAGAAGAACATAAAAAATACCGTGTGACGCTTCATTAAAAAGCGAAAGTTTTAAGCGTCTTTTCGCGCGGCGCCATTTCAACTTACCGATTATGAAAAACATTGCAGTGTTCGAGACGAATTTTTGCGAAGTTTAATTAGAATTGAGAATTCACGCTGCACTTCTTTGAGTTGTATAATTTTTCTTTTATATCCTGTAACACTCTCTACTAAAGGGACTTGATATTTTCAAATAAAATTTCTACAGTATTTATGTAATCATTAAAAAGTTAACATGCTGCACTGTAATTAATTTCATACAAAAATTCTGCACAAAGTGCAAATCCCTGCAGGTCTTAGGTCGATAATACACGATAGCATAACTTGCATAAATTAGAAACTTGCTAACATAGTATAGGCAGGTCAGAAGCGCTAAGGGTTCAACCGTTAAACTAAGCTTCATCACGATCTAATGGTGATAGTATCTGGGTCAACAGGCGAGCTACTGGCCATTTGGCAACCTGTGTTACGATCCAGATTAAGAGTAAATCATATTTTACTACAATAGCTTTGTAAAGAAATAACGAAGGATATAATAGATATTAGTAAGAATATAATGCATAATATGTTTGAAGTGCAAATTTATGAAAATACCGGGTGTGTTTTGTTTTATGGATATAATCTGCAAAATATAACGTCATTCAAATTCCATCAATAATTCCTTATATAACTATATCAAAGAAAATTATACGTAGTATGTATCTACATTCTGTATTATTTTATGTGTTTGTTTTATGTGATGTAATAATTCTTATAAATAATTATACTTAAAGCTCAAAATCGTCAATGAAAACTTCAGCTACATCGGTTTTTGGATGAAACAAAATTTAATCAACATACCTTTACATAATAATAAGAAGACAAGGAGCAGTAAACGTGAGCAAAGCCGTGATATCGCCATTTTATCTGTCCACTATCGGCTCAAGCTACAAGCTAAGTGGGATCTCATCTCAGATGGTGACCTGAAACAAAAGGAAAAAAATACTTGTATGCTATACAAAAGAGCACTATACGAGAGAAAGTAAATTTGTTACAGCCCCAGCAAGATTCGTAATTAATTAATTACGAATAATAAACGAGTAATAAATATATTACCAGCATTATGGATTAACAAATACTTGTCGAAAGTTTTATTGCAAACTGACTGAAAACTTTAAACATTATTTATATTATATATATATATATATAACTTTATATATTATATATATATATATATATATATATATATAGTTTCATATATTACGTTATCTCATAAGACTTGAACCTATTAAATCAATATGTTCAAAGATTTTAGTAATATATCTGAGCCCTTACATTGTAACTTCCTATAACGTTACCAAAAGCCATCTCGATTTTAATAATGAGTTTTTGTTCAACCTTTCGCGACATCACCGCAATATATAATAATGAGAGAATAGAAAACCGTCGGGATCGGTGTCGCAGTCGCTAATGGAAGTAACAGAGTACGGGCGCTGGGACCGGACTGGATATTCTATAGTCAATGACATTTTTCTATTTTTAATGATCTGTGCCTACTTTGGCGCCAAATATTTTATGACATTGACTTTTTATTAAAATTTATTCGAAGATTGACACGGAAGGATGTTTTATGTTAACTTTTTTATAAGCTATTTTTAACTTGCTAAACTAAACATTTTCAAGAAGAAATTTTATACACACAAAAGAACTTGTAAATTTTTTAAACAATACGAATAATAAATAAACTACATCGAGGTTAAAAAGCAGCAGGAAAGTTAACGAAGTTCTCTCGCGTTATAGAAAATCTTATTTTTCGAATATCCATTAAAGTATAAATCATTTTAAGTACATTTCCGCTACTGAGATTTCTTTTAATTAAAATGTTTTTGTTAACGAAAGGTAAAAGTTACTAGGAAATTATATAATATTTTCCAGGAGAAAATTTGAACTATTCATAGATGTTCTTCTCCATGACGTCTTCATTTCTGATAGTCGTGCCTGTCTTAAACAACCGATGTGTTGACTTGCTGCCTTCACAACACTCTTTCCTCAGCTTGTCTCAGTGCATTAGGGATGTTGAGACCCATACTTTGGGTACGTAATATTATATATATACTACATTAATAGATGACATTAATCTAATGAGTGATCAGCAGATCGATTATGAATAAAAATCGATGTTATTTAATGTTTAGGAATGAGCGATCTAGGAGCCTAGCGTATCTTTTTTTTTAGAACAGGGGACAAAAGGGGCAGGCATGGACACTCTCAATGCCAACTTGATGCATCGTACTAGATATATGGTATCAGAAATATGGTGATCACAAAAAAAAGTATATAGTCAAACGTTAGTGTTGTCCATGTCTACCATACCATACCATACCATAATATAGTTTTGTTTACTAATCAATACTAAGACCAATTTGTTACTAAGTTTAACTAAACATATAGAAATAATCTGAAATAAATGTTATTATTAATAATAATCGCGTTAAGAAAAGTAGTCGCTGATTTTAATGTTTTTCGAATAATATTAAAAAATAGGTCATTTTATTCCTTATAAAGAAAGGACTAATTAAAATTCATCCTAAAAGGCTTATAGAAATAGCAATACAATGCTCGGTATGTATACGTATTTACCTTAGTAACCTCTCTTTGAAAGCGTAATATAGAAGCAAAATGAAAATGTTATGAAGGACAACTGACACAGTACCTGACTGAACAATGGATTCGAAATATATGCACAGAGATAATATTAGTGTTAGAAGTCTATTTTACAGTGGAGGTTACTTAAGCTTAATTGTTTTTAAAGTTAGTTGACATAATGTTGGTAATGGCATTAAGCAAAAGAAAACTTTTTTTGATAATTGTATGGCCTTGAAGGAATGTTAACATTTATAATCTATAGACATTTATTAAATAAATTAAAACAAAAACGACATTATTTGTGGTCACTTAGACTAGAGATAGTTTTAAAAAATGTATAATGCTGCGGATTTATCTATATATCCCACTATATTTTTATTTATGTATTTATTAACACTTCGTTGTAAAAACATAATTAAATGATAAGGTTAAGTTAATTTAAGTCACCCTAACTGGCGGGCTTGTCGCTTTCGACCGATTCTAGTTAAACTTCGAAAAAATAAGAAAGGCAAGCAAGAAGTGCAAAAATACATAATATTACTGTAAATAACTTTTTATTTAGACAAAACTCAACTAGGAATAAAAAAACAAAACTAGGAGGGACACAATCTTAAAAAGAAAAAGTGCACATGAATCACGATAATCTTAGATCAGTCTCACATCAGTTAGTACGAAAGTAAGGGATACGATGTGGACTGGTGTTGTTACAGTAGAGAATTTTATATCTGATTATTTACCAGTTCGCAACTATAAATCTCCTTAAACCTTGAATGTATAGTAATGCATGTATACACAATGATAAAAAACTTACTACTTACGGAATATGTTTCATTATTTAAAAATAGGAAGCTTTCCAATCCCATAAAAAATACTTCCTTCAACAATATTTTACTGACACTAAGATATTACAGGACCCAGACGAGCCAACTCTCGTAACAGTGATTTCTTAATACGGAAACTTGGTCGAACATAGCCCAACTTAATTTTGGGCAACAAGAACCAACTGAAACTCCTTCGAGAATCGTATCTAACACGCAGTCGCTGTTTTTATTATATGCCCTTTTAATTAAATAAAAAAAAGGTTACAGTTTAGTCAATTCAATCCATCCTAAGTCAAGTTATCAATCCAGGTAAACTCTTACATGTCAAACGTTAAAATTATCTGTAGATTTCTATAAGGAACTCGGTCAATGTTAATTAAATAGACCTGCATACTATAACAATCAAGTGGATACGAAAGAACGTGTACCCATCACTTTCCTAGAAACGAACGAGCCTACATAAACAAATGACTAACAGAAGCATCTATATTAGTTTAAAATACATATAAGCATACCACAGAGTAATAATGATGTCATTAATCTCAATTAGCATTCGATAATGTCTAAACTGTATGACGTGGCAGTATGTTTTAGTTACAAACTGCACCTCCGCAGTACTGGCTATTCTTACAAAACAGCTGTTAGTTCTATACGGGTGAAGTTTAAACGTTAGGGAGTGCCTTTAATTGGGGTTTTACGAACATTAATCAAGTGCTTTACGTCGAGGGAGCTGTTAAGGCGCGTGCACACTGCGAACATGGAGCAGATGCTTTAGCAACAATTTTATGGGCGCATTAAACGATTTGCCATTATGTCGGCAATGACGTAATGTATTAACGTGATCGAAACAAGAACACGCAAGCAGAATTGGGACATTTGTGTAAACATGCGAAGTAGAATATTTAATATTTACATAAAAAGTCATAATATAAAATTGTTTTACATTATAATTGTATATAAATTGTTCTTTACATACTTCTTTAAAGATAATTTAATTGATTATATTTATAACCGCCTCCAAAAGTCCAACCCTCAAAAAGTTTAAAACTAAAATGTTTTCTTTACGAATGCTACACATAAGTGTGAAAGCAACCTTAAGTCGTTGGACGATCTGTCGTTTGACAAATGACGATCGGCCACAAGGCTTCAGCTCCTTACATTCGTCAATGCATTTTTTGTGAACCAAAAACGTCCGGAATAAAGAAAAGTTGCCCTAAAATATTTCCCTTCCTCCGTATAATTAATGATGAAGCTATACAAGTATATTTTCGTTGTATATTATTTATGAATAAGAAAGAACAACCACATCTTTGTTGTTCCTTAAGCGGATTGGGGCCTCCTCCATCTTTTCTATTCCATCCAAAAACTCCTTCACTACGCTCTTCCAGAAACTATATCCTTGATATCACATTACTCTTCTTTTCTTGGCGAAACTTAAAGTCCCTCTGCAGTGAGTCTATGGAATATACTCTCTCCATATCTGCTTAGCGCCATCCCTATCTGCCTTTAAATCTCTACTCTACAAGGATAAGAGTGCACATTGTATCCCTATTTATCGTATTAACTTAACTAACTAAAATTATCCTGATGTATATGTCTTTCTAATTCTGTATGACAAGGTAATTGTATTTCTGAAATAGTTATTTTTAAGTTGTTTGAAAGTTTTAAGTTAGTTGAAAAAATTTAATTTAGTTAAAAAACAAAATGGCCTCCCGTTCGGAGAGGCCTTATTGTTTAATTATCCCAATTGCCACATACTGTAATTTTTGCAATTAACTGTAAATAAATAAGTATAAGCCATAACAGACCTGTAATAAATACTTGTTAAAGCTGGTAATCTTGTTTATCAGAAGTAAAGTTCTAATTAATGTTTCGTACATTTGGGGAGAAATTTCTCATCTCACCCGAAACGCACAATATAAAAATAACGTTAAAACATTAATATTATTTAATTTAATAAACCTTACTTTTTAATTGAGTCAAAACTATTTACAAAAGATACCTTGTACAAAACTAATTATATTTTTAAGGATTTCTGAAAGAAAAAAATTGAGTTCTTTACAAAGTTGAAATAAAAATAAAAAAAAATTGAGCGTATACCGCGGGATTTTATCGGTCATTATTTAAAATAACTTTTTGGAAGTACTCGACCTGCCATTGAGTCCCAACAAATTCTTCATGACGGTAAATAGGCATCGAATACAGATCACCTACTTGCCAAAATAATAATTTTATACTACCCCGTGACCCATCAACACTTGGAACAGAATATAATTGGTTCAACCGTTTCGGGTGGTCTATAAGCGTAATACGTGTACAAAAATAAATAAATACAGCATGGCGGGTGTTTGCGGTCAGTAAACTAAACACAGGACTTCCGACATGATCAGAGGAATTTTTCGTCATTGTAATACCATCTATCAGACTCATTTATGTGACATAGTCTATGTATGATTTCTTATAAAAAAATTATTTCACCTTTGCCATGTGTACCTTAGGAAAATAGTTTAGATAGTGCTTCAATCTTTTTTTAGATCAGGGCCTCAGTAGTTTATCAGGGAAGTAGCTGAGACACCCACACGAATAATAAATACGTTATATTTTGATTAAAATAATAAATAAAAAGGAAACTAGTAATAAGTCCAATCCTAAACCTATGTTTTTGTTTCGAGTCTGTTGTGTCTACCTGCATTTTTGTTACTGTATTTGTTTTTGAATTTTTGTATAGGTACCTTCTGTGCGTTCTAGTAATAATTATTTAGTCTCTTGTAATGTTTTTTTCTCAGTAAGCGAATTTTTTTTTTATTCCTATGAGAAATAAAGTTATTCTAACCGTAATAAAAAGGAAACATACACGATAGTCATTTAGACTGTAAAGTCTGATGGATTTTGTAATCAATATTTTTACGAGAATATTTGAGCACATTGTTGAGAAGATAAAACGTTTTTGACCAATAAAATTTCATCTCCAAACATTCATCTACCTTAGCACGTATTGCTGGCGGTACCGCGCCTTATCTTGTAATCTGCCCCTCTAGACAAATGCTTCATTTATATTAAATTATTTATCACTCTTGCACAAGTTGGTTTTTATAAAGCTCCAACGGACAATTTGCAGCTGCGAATCCGTGGAGGTAGATTGTTCCAGTATTTGATGTATATAAGAATTTTATATTACGATTTTTATAGATCTTATGTCATTTGCCAACTGTAATTTAGCTGTAGTCACTGATGCAACATACTATGGACCTCAGTTTACTCTTTACAACAAACTTTTATTATTATTTATTTAATTTTACATTTACCTGATGTTAAGTAATCAATCATGCTTCCAGAAGGCTCGTTCGATGCCGGCTTTCAGTTAATTCCTACGTTAAATTATTGAAGGATTATATTTAGACTCGTTGATTAGTCAAAATAATTCGTAAAATATTATTATTGTCATTATGACAATTTGAATGTTATTTAAAGAAAGCTTCATAGAAACTTTAACCAAAATAAATAGTACTTGATGCCCACCGTAAAAAAACCGCTTTATTGTATTAGGTGTAAATTTTAATTTATTTCGATTCGGTTTCGATACGAAAATTTTAATGTGCCCCAAATATCAATAATCATTATGTTGCTCGTTATTCGCAGCCAGACTTCATTTCCCTAATTTACAGAAGCATACACACCACAGTTTATTAAAAAGCAGTTATAAAGAACTAAATAACCTGTGTCAGTTACTCCCGTTATTGCAATTTATCCTAAAAATTTGACATCCCTAGTACTTCTTATTTGATTTTTTCAATTTCAGTCTTTCAAGAACATCTAAGAGGTTCTTACGTATTTTTGTCGTATATTAATTTTGAATGTAGCAAAAATCTGTCTGCTTTTGCCATTTAAACACATTGCGTACTTTTAAATTACATTACATTTATTCGGTCCATACATTGTAACAAGTAGGTTCAAAAATAATTTTGAAACAAATTTAAATGACTGATGGTTAAAAAAAATAAGATGAATAAGTTAAAGTTAAAGAAAAAATATCGCCAAAAAAATACCGAATATACGGTAATTTTTCGCAACTACAAATCCTAAAGTCTGCGGGTCACCATTACCACACCCGTTTTATTAATTTCACACCATCCGTCGGGAGTTTCGCTAAATAAGCTTTTATAACCATAATTATGTGTAAATTTTAATTATCAACGCTGTGTGATTGATATCTCATACCACGTTATACAGACTTTATAGATTCGAAAAATCCATTATTTTCCAAAGCATACCTTAATATTGTATATGGTTTACGAACAAATCATCAAGACTTTATTTCATTTAGGAAAATGTCAATATCCAACGGAATATCAGAAATATTACTAATCAATAATATTCTTGTAAAGATTTCTACACATAGGTCACTAACTTTACAATATATGGCGACATTTTATTATTCAATAGCCACTGCATAGTAAAAATTAATACTTAATTCGACCTTTGATTAAGTTGCAAAAAATATTTTGAAACATAACGTAATTTCACGTAAACATAATAATTTAAAATATTTTTTAGAGTGAGATACAAATACTGTTCTAATCCTCTAAGGCATAAAGAAGATACTAATACTCTTAAAGGCATACGGAATAGAGAGGATAATTAAATTAATAATTTTAATTATGTCGATTATTATTTGATTAATAGACAAATTTTTATTAAGGTGGTGATAGTAGCTGGTACTAGATACAATCTGAGCATGAGACACGTCGTCAATATCTTTGTCTACGATGTCAAATTTTTACGATATATAATTTTACCACATTAATTATTAAATAAACAAAAATCCATCCCTATTTCAGTTTTTTCGCTTAAATGTTTATAACCAGCATCCACTCTCTACGGTTGTTTTTACTTATAAGGTTAAGTTAGTTATAAAAACTAAGGTTTTGTTTTCACCAAAGTTTGTTTAGATACAGGCAAATGCATGTAAGTAATAAAAACTACAACGGGTTTAGTATTTTAAGAGAACACTGATTTGATTTTCCCAAAATGTTGAACTTAACCGAAACGGCGATTCTATTTAGATCAGTTAGACCACAACTTTTAGAGGGCTTTTATTTTGTTCACTCATCGCCCAATCTAATAGCATGTTATCCCATAAAAGCATGTATAAATGTCGTCTATATAAGCCAACCTAAGCGAGGCATAGATCATCCGTTCGTATAATCAATAATAAATAAATACGCACTTCGTTGAACAAACAAATCGTGTATTTATTTAACAATAAAATCATACACAATGAGTAAGCAAATATGTATTTAAGATTTGGTAAGCTAATGATTTCTGTCCAAAGTAACATGTACCATACGAGTCAGTTCTGATATACGCAGAAAAATTAAATACTGCTATGTCAGCTTTTGACCTCATGAACCTAGGATGGAAAGTCGTGTCTTTAATGTCCAGATGATTACAACATTTACTTTGAGTTGTTTTGTTAAGAGACACATGAAAATCATAGATATAGACAGTTTGTGAGAATGCGTCTTATTAGGTTAAACATACCTACTTACTTTTATTTCAGAAATAAATGTTCGCGTAGGTATTCTATCACATTATGCTTCCCGATCAATAAACTAAATTATCAAAATTTAAAAAAACTTCAATTTTATTACTATAATAAAATTATATTTATTTAACCGCATCGGAAATCCAGGACATGTCCAATGCTAGGACAAATATTATTATAAGAGAAAGCTTCTCTCGTTGTATTTTTAGTTCCCCCATTTTCATTGACTAACCAATGTTTACTCACAAAGTACTTATTAACCCTTTGATTCCTACTTCCTTGAATAATAAAATCTGTTAAACTCAAAGATGCTCAGTGGGTTTCCTACAACTAGGGCGAAATCAGAAACAGAGAAACCATTAACTATATTCAAAAACTGAAACTTCTGTTTTTATTTAACTTATCTTTTTTCTCTTCTTTTTTCTTTCTTTTTTCATTATTGGTATATTAAATACCTACCCTTTATATACAATAATTATATAAATATAATAGCCTTTTTTCGGACAAGACAGTATTTTTTTTATTTTTCGTAGATTTTTCTTTTGTTCCACTTTTTCCTGTCCGTTTGCCAGGTGGCAAAGGCCTCCTTTAATCTCTCTCAGTCTTTCTTCTGATCTTGCTACGCTAAAAATAGTATTAACTTTTTTAAATATACACACTTTTACACTGGTAAATGCACCGTTTCTCAGGCGTCATCTCTGCCTAAACACAGCGAGAGAAGAATGAGTTCTACAGCTCACAGGCTGATTATTTTTTATTAATCAAGTTCTTTAAATTTATAAAATAATTAAACTTTTACAACATCGGAAAAGGAATATTCTGCCACATTGAGCGTCTACTCACTACAACTTTAGACGGTTTAGCAAACTTACAGGTCTAAGTAAGCTTAATCAATAACTAATTTAACTAGTACTACTGGAACCTAATTGAAGCTACTTTATGTAAATTTTATATTTAATAAAATAAATGGGCCTTTTAAAGTTAAAAAGTTAAAAATCCAAAACTATACGAAAGTTAAATCCCTAATAGTTTTGGATTATAAAATTTTACATTGTCTCATTTTAACTTGACACAAATTCCCTTTATTATTTGTCAACGTTGTCCTTATTCGCCCACTCTTAATTCCGACAGAACTTTAAAAATAATTAATTAAAAGTTCTAGCTATTACGTTAATGTACACCTACTTGGGGACTTCTAGAATTTGATTTAGTTCAGTTTTCTATGCTACAAACGAAACAAACCGAGGACAAAGTTTACTAGATCCAGTCGCTTAGATTAAATTGTGTAACCCTAGGGAATGCTTATACTCACTCCTAGTTGTCTACAGAACTTACCAAATTATAATACAGCTACCGTTCGACTACTAATGAAGAAGAACTTAGATAATTTGTTTTTAATGTCTCTCAGGCTATTCTCTCTTTACTGTCAATATCCCGATAAATTATTTGGCCGCGAACATAATATGTCAGATGCATAGTGTATTGAGGATTCAAAAAGTATTGGTACACAAACGAAAAGTTTAGCATTACTATTGCTATAAAAATAATTTCTATAATTTTTGACAACAGGATATAAAATATCAAACGTTAAAACATTGCATTCTTTGTAGGGTTTGCCTTAGTAGCATTAAAACTACTCTGCTGCTATATAAAAAGCATTGCCATCATTGTCTTTAATTAAATATTATTTTTTATGTCCCTTCCATACAAAATACCCAAATTAATACTTTCGAAAGAAATAGATGACGCTGTCTGCTTATTTAGTTTCACCCACTTTAACGGTGACTACATATTAAATTTAATAAAACAAAGATCCAAAGGGTCTTTCTTGACTTTAGTACCATACCCTTGCTCTTGCTTTAGATTAATATCTATATAGATATTCTAAAGCAAGAGAATTTGGTCTGAGGCTAAACGCTGAGGGCGATACAGCAGCAACAATGGTCGTGTGTTCTAATAATCATCGCTATGTGCCAATGATTGTTTCGATCTGCGCTCACGCCACTTAGACTTGCTCCTAGGCTGTAGAAAATCACCGTGAGGAAAATAGCCTACCCAAAAATCGACGACGAGTGTCTGGCATATAAGACTACCAATTTGCCTATAAAAATAAAAATGATCAAATAGATGCAATCTGAGGCCAAGTCCCATATATGGTTTAAGCGCTATAGGAATATGATTATCATTATAGTCGACCACAAGATTGTAGTTTTATTTATTTCTTTTATAGTATGTAATTATATAGACTCTAAGCACTATGGTATTACTTGTCATCGATTCACGTAAAGTTGGAAACACTTAACAAAATAGTAAAATGCATGTAGTGCTACATAAAGCTATCCAAGTAACAACGGATGAAGAGTCGGCACTGGAAGTCGTTTGAACATAGAGAGTAAATAAACACAATAATACATCATCTCCCTATTTATTTACACTTCTGAAGAGCTATTTCAGAATGAACGAACCAATATTGATTCAATAATGTCGCTTTAAAATGACTGTAACTATTTCCACAAGTAAGAACTATTTATCTCTAACGATACAGGTTTTGTTTAACAAATACAAATACGGATAATTTACAAAAATAATGTATATAAATACTAACATTTTATTAAAATAAGAGCAGTTGTCACTTAATATTAGGGTGTCATGGGGAACATGGTGTAATGGTTGCAGCTTTTTACAAAGTGTGTAAAAGAAAGTTGGCGATTAAAGAGTGGCGGAGAGTTTATTGCCAGTTCTACTCTTGCCTTATACGCCCTTGATTTGAGAATTGGCAGTAAATGTAAACTTAGACGCGTTTAATATGTATTTATTTTTGACGTTCATAAGTGTACATTGTCTTATGTAAATGAATACATGATCTTTGAGTAATAAATAGGATTTACCACCGCTTTAGAAAAATACATTTTAACAGACCAAACCATGTTTTACAGTTAACCAATGAATTTGTAACAGTATATTCGATAATTTTCATTTTGTGGTCATGTTTTCTAAACGCGAAACGACGTGACTGTATCACAAAACCTTATTAAGAAAGTACAAATTGTTTAAAATTAAGAATTTCTTTTACAAGTAAAATAAAAGAAACTTCATCTAGGCCAAATGAAATTCCAAGTATCGTATCCAAGATATCTTTTGATAATGATGTAACCCTGCCCCAATTAACATTACATAAAACGAAAGGGTTGCTAAAGTTAACCTTAACTGATATGGCTTTCATTATTAGCTTTGACGCCATCTTAGAAAGCGTTCATTTTGGCAAACATAGGTTATATAAAAACCTTGTTAAAACTACATGTTTGAGACCTATTTTATATAGAACACTAGCTGACCCCGCAAACGTTGTTATGCCATGTATATAATTTCTAGGAAAACCAATTAATTATTCTTTCTAAAAGATAAAAAATAAAATTTAGGCATGAACCAGGAGTTTAATTACAAACATTTAATATGAGATAAATAGCCCGATTATGATCTCTGTTTATAGCCTATAAATTTGCTTGTACAGGAAAAATCAATAATAAAAAAACATGGCTATCTCTTGCCTTCTAACCTATACTAGCCGTTTTACGTTTAGTAGTTTATAGGGGCTCATTGTCCTCTAGATGTGTTTTGCATATCACAGAACATGGCCACAGGCTGTTTCTATAAGTATTCCTTATCACATTTTATATTAAATTGATTGATTTTATACAATATAAGCGAACAGTAAGACAATTTAAACAGACGAATGATACTCAATTTCTAATTACATTAGCTTACGCCCGAAACGATTTAACTCTGCCGCTTTCAAGTCTGGTAAAGTAATTATTTTTTTGTTAGGGTGAGCTTTAATGGGCTGATGACATGTGGACAGGGCCTGTTTGTGAACCCCTTCTTTGGTTAACCGTTCTTACGAAAGACCGTTGAGCTTCCTTAATTACGCTGCGGGTTAAGTGATAAGAACATTTAAGAATCACAAAAAGCTTGTGAAATCCATCTTGCTTCATGCCACACATACTTTATTGCATTTTCCCTTTAACAAAAGGAATTTTAAAACTCGAATAATCGTAACGTAACGTCAATAATATTTATTTATTAAAAAGCCTAAAAAAGAAAGTTAAGGTTATTGCTATATCCGTACATAATCGAAAACATTATACTCTAATAAAAACTATAAACGAAACATAACCAGTAAAAATAAATTATACGACAACAGCAATAAAGCGTGATATGAGAACAAGTTATGTGTAACTAATATAACAATGTAATAATCGTTAACTTGCAAGTCATTCAGTAATTAAGTGACAAAAAATCGAGATATGTGGGTAAAGGATTAGACAATGACAAAAACATTGCACGCAACGCAAATTAACGACTGCTTTTATAACACAATGTATGGTATAATTTAAAAACGAATGCACTAGGCTTTTGCTTTACGCGTCATCCATTTTCC
Source organism: Pieris rapae (assembly GCF_905147795.1). Lineage (NCBI taxonomy): Eukaryota > Metazoa > Arthropoda > Insecta > Lepidoptera > Pieridae > Pieris > Pieris rapae. The sequence goes on from NC_059517.1 coordinate 3,882,345, forward strand.
GCGGAGTCAATTAAACTATAGCCGGCAATAGCGGGCTTTGGCGTCGAACGAAAACGATAAAGTTGCATTGTTGACGGACCCGCTCGATCACTTTGATCGCCCGCGTGTCACACACGTTATCATAGTTAGCCTTTATAAAATGTTTTTGTTCGAACGTGTTGCATAATAACAGTCATTTGTTTTAAAATTCAACCCTTTGGCTTATGCTTGATTTTAGTGGTACGTGATGAACTCGACGTCCACCGTTCCACAACTGCGCGTTTTTCTAGGCAGATTTTAATCTCCTTTATTTTTTTTTCTTAATTATTTTCTTTAATTAAAACCGCTGCCGCGCACCACCACTTTGTGAAACCAGCTGCCCACTGATGTGTTTCCGAACCAATTCGACTTAGAGTCCTTCAAGAAAAGAGCGTACCAATTGTTAAACGGCCGGCAATTCACTCGTGAGCCCTCTCGGAGTGAGAGTGTCCATGGGCGGCGGTATCATTTAACATCAGGTGAGCCTGCTCTATAAAAAAAAGAATATATCTGGTTACTAAATCACAACATCATATGACGTATACCCAGTAATTTCCTCTGACCGAGGCTGGGTCAGATTTATAAAGACCAGTTACAGATTAGTAGGAAGCCTAGAGTTTGAGTAAGGCTGTATTTAGCTCTGTTTGCGGTAAACACACGTTAATTTGACCTAACGACCCATCCGTAATTCCTGTCTTACGGTTTCCGCATTTGTGGGTGGAGATGGATTTGCGAGGATAGGTATTATCAACTAAAAAGATAAGTCCAATGTGTTTGTAGTCAAGTACAAAATGTTTATTTTCATGGACTCAGTGATATCTTTCTTTTATCTCAGAAGAATAATAAAAAATAATAGTTTATTTACTCGATGAGAACATAACATATTGTATGTTTTATTCACGATCTCAGTTCCATATATACTTTACTTGCGGGCACGGTATTTATATAAAAATAATATCTTCCAGTCAAATTCAATGAAACTTAATCGATTACTTTAAAAGTTTTTAACTTTTTTTGGATTAACCGAGACTCTCGCAGGACCTCAACAATCACTCACGAGTTGAGCCTTAATGGTAGTATATAAATCGCTATCAAAGAAATTCCCGGGGGTCGGAAACAACAAAGTTAACAAGGGTATGAGACGCTCATTTGCGACATTGCCACATTGATGGCTGATTGCTTAATTGCTTCGTTTAATCAATTGACCGTTTGAGAACGTTGTTCGGACGCTGTTCAGTTATTGCGTTCCTCCGGGTCACAAATCTCTTTTATTAGCTAGGTCTTAGTAATTGTTACCTTATTAAATATGACTAGCTAGTTGAAATACTAGTTATATGCGGATTTAATTATGCGTGCCTAATATGCACAATATTACTATGAGAGACATCTTTCTCTTAATGTTTTAATGGGAGTAGCTAATGATTTTTCCTGATCAAATTAATTAATCAGTTTTATTAAATAACTAGCAGACTCGGCCAAGCGTTGCTATGGCTAAGGTTTTTGTTATATTGCATAGTAGTAAACTGTTCAAGGGAAACGGTAGAAGAACTTATGTGAAAGGTAGATAAACAAATATTTGCAATAAAATAATAATGCGGGTATATATTGAGATGTAAGCTATCTTTTAAGTTAGATCAAACACACGCTGTGCAAATTTGATTGATATCGGTTCGGTAGTTTAGGAAGTCCACAGCGGACAAACAACGTGATACGTAATTTACATATGTATTAAGATTATTAAATAATCTTTTAACGCAGATAGTTATGTGGTTGTTTTATGTTGTCATATTTAAATTGGTATTTAATGTTATTTTGATTGTCTATAGTAAACTAATAAAAATGACTACTCGAACCTCTGAATCAAGTACTATCATAATACTTGCTTTGAGCTAGTTGATTAATAAGCATTTCGTGCGAATGTTTGTTGACCTTTTCTATCAGTGTTAATACTTTGTACTTTCTTAGAATGATGACTCGATTGATGTAAGCAATTTAGCTGATGTCAATAATGTACTACTGCGAATTAAATCGTTTGTCCAGCATTTACATCATTTATACCGTTGTCTCATATTTTATTTATATTATTCTCTAGTAGAAAAATCAGTGCTTATTATTGTCAAAGTATTGTTCTTCTTCTTTAAGTGCATCTCCATTATTGGAGGTTGGCCGTCAGTTTCTTGAAGCGTGTCTTGTCCTGCGCCAGATGCCGCAACTGTTCCGCATTTGCAATGCCCGTCAACGTTGCAAAGCCATGATTTCTTCCTTCGACCAACACGCCGTTTACCCTGAATTTTACCCATTATAATTAGCTGAAGGTGGTGGTAGCGGTCATGGCTCAACACGTGGCCCAGGTACGCAATTTTCCGTTGATTAATGTTTCAATTTCATTTGTAAACGCGAGATGATCAGCCTCCTGTGCCTGACCCACGCCGTCAACATTTTCTAAGGTAAGCCGGTTTCTTCAAGATATTTTCCTTCTTCGTTAGAGTGAAGAAACCGTTGAAGCCAACTAGGCTAACCATGTTATAACGATATAGTTACAAATTAAATAATTTATTTGCCATATCAAAAACTAGAATTATGACCAATATATAGGCCTTTTAAGTAATTCCCATGCCAGGGGACCACTGTATATTGCACATAGCATTGTGTATTACCCACCAAGTTTTCAAATATAAGTCATACAACATAAATAAAGACTACGATTACACTGAATAACCCGCTTCATTTTAAAAGAGATTTAGCTCTTTAAAATGATAAATGTTAACTGAGTTGTCTTAACGGTCCATTTAATGTTTATTGACTATTCAATTTTGAGTTCTTATTCAATAAAACGGAACATCTCAAGACCTGATAATACATTTTATAAGAATATAATATTTATTTTATCTTATTATACATATTATATCTTGTACCGATTTATAGGGCTGTACAGACGCAGAGCAAAAGAACAATTTTTTGGTATATTTACATAAAACAAACTTACACGATACGACTTACCACTAAACAATATATATATACGACATCCAATATAAGTTTTCTATAGGTGAAACCTATATTTCATAATTTAACAATATAGAATAAAAGAAACTAACGAATACAAATAAATATATAATTATGACAAGGATTATTTAGATAATAGTTTCTACTACCATCCTCCGACTAAACCTTATAAGGAATATATATTTTTAATACTCGTAAAAAAAAATAAACAAAATTTACACAGACACTTTTCTCTATTTTAGCAGCAACGCTCTGTGCCAAAGTTACTAATTTCCATTAATGTTGCAAAATAGTAATAAGGGGTTGTGAAAAAAATGCTTTGTGCACGTTGCTCTCTGAAAATCAGCTTTTCCCTGAAGCTTTTGGCGATATTCCAGTATCATAGAACTGTCTTTGTTTGGTTAGCTTCATTGTACACCACTTAAAAACTATCCGGAATATGTTCAATTGCAAAAATAAATAATTCACTCAACAGATGTTTCAGATTCACAGCGATTGGTTTGTAATGTTTAAATTGGTATGATAACGATTGATGATATGCATTTAAGTAATTTGTTTCAACTAAAATCTTATTTTATAAAAATATTTTTCTGTAATAATACGCTGTGGCGACGAAAGGTTTTTTTAAAATTTCAGTATAGGCTGTATACATTACGTTTAGGTCAGAGGATATTCTCCAATTGAGATGATTACCTTCTAAGAATGCTTGCGATATGATATACAGGAACTAAATTATCTTCTATTCTGATAAATGATCTTCCATTTACCTACATGAAAAGTTCGTTCGAAAACTCAACATTAGTTAAACTGCTTTTATTAAAATTAGGAGATTACAATCTCGACTGAAAGCTATGGAAGCTTAAAATTAAAATTATAATGGGGCGTGCGATTTCATTCACATTGCTCCATTTACTTGTAAATCCTTTAAGTAGGATATAGAAAAAAATATTCCCAAGAGAACAATCACACATCTCCTCATCCATTGATCACAGTTGTTAGAGCGTTTAAAAACACCAGATGATGTTCTTTAATAGTATTTTAGCTGTAAGTACGTATCAGTTAAATCGTTTGAGAAACTCAACACCCTCAAATAGGAAAACCATAAATGAGTTTTCATCGGAACTTTAACATTACTTCCGCAATGCGCTGGCGCTTAGAAAGGAAATATTATCGTTATGAACGGTATTGTTCCCTTTATATAAACACGGTTACGCATCACGGCCATGGGTCACATCAGGTACATTTTGTAAAGGCTTTTTAAAACACCATTTATACGAATTTCTTTAGTTTTTTAACACTGCTCTTACCTGTGCGCTTGTGCTACATTAATTGTTATTCAACAATACACATAAAGCGTTAAGTCAAACAAAACTCAGTGCAAATATGGCTGCTTAAATCTAAAAACACAGTATACATGACAATAATGTTTTAAAAAATATACCAAACGACGATTATTTTATTGTCACGCTATCTCTTTTTTTATTTAATGTTTAATAATTATATTCTTTCCAGCTATGTATAAAACTGGGATATTACTCAAATTAAAGGTTTGCAGTTAATTAATACGGTGTTTACTTATTTGCACTTCAATGTTAATACATTAAAATATTCAAATCAACATTTTCAAGTAGTCATCTGAACAGTCTTTAAATTAAAGTATTAATAACTCACCCATAATTATAAATCCGTTATAAAACATCTAATAGTCCACAAACCACTATCACTATCACACTACATCCCAGTAACTAAACTGCGAAAAAGTTTACGTCGTGATTGTGGAGCGATCGGCTCAATGAAGCGACGTGCTCAGTACACAAGACTCACCGCCAGAATGAGCTTTAAGCTCTTCGCTCACTATGTAAGCGCCAGCAGCGGTTCGGAACTTCCCTGATATATATTATTTGAGTAAACTGTCAAATTTTTATTAATTGAACGTAAAACTTCATGGATATGTTAATAAATTAATAATAACACGAAGTAGATTAAATAATAACTTATTCGTTTTATTTCATTGTAACTTTTATATCATGAAATGTGAAACAATATTCATCCTTTTAAAACTTACTTTATTGATTCTGTATAAAAGCGGAAGAAAATTGGACTCGTATTGTGAAGGAAATGAAGTAAATAATCTCTAAAAGCTTACAAAAACTTTTTTGAATTACCGAAACAAATGGAGGTTCATCAATAATAAAACGCAGAGCCAATTTAATATTAACACGAGATTTGTAATCCCATTTAAGTCAAATCCGATAAAAGCCATTACGTACATTAACATTCGATACATTTCGTTTCATTATTATATATTTAAGAGATAATTAATGTCAGATAAAGTAAGTTAAATTTTAATTAAAAAACACATAACACCACGACCTTTGGGAATTGGCCTCATATTTCTCTATCTGTTTACGTGGTAATTATTTTTATAATAAGCAATTAGGTGATCAATAATCTGTGCCGACGACTTTTTGGGTTAAAGGTGTCACGATGTCTTCCTTCATCGTACGAGTGTGTTTATATCCTCACATAGAAAAGTCCATTCGAACTTTCGAGTCAGATATAAGAATCGCACCACCACTATGTGGAACCAGCTGTCCACTGTAGTAATTCCGAAGGAATTCGACTTTTAGAAAAGATCGTTACTGTCGTTTATAGAACATGCCTAGGTATAAATAAGTTCTAGGCTTCAGATTGCTTAATATAAAATATAAAATCCGATATGAAAAGGCGTCTCATATTAATCGGACATAAACTATTCAATGTTAATTAAATCCTTAAATGTATTTTGTACGGTTATTAGAGATTTAATTTTTAATCAATATATTATGTACGTGTCAAGGACTCTTTTCTCGTTTTAAATAAGAGAAAAAAACAAAAATCAGTGGTACTACAACCTATTCAGGTCTGGGCCTCAGATTTTTGAATCTGTTTTATGATCGTATAAGAGTATCTTAAATAAGAATACTATGTATATGTTTTATTAACAGAAACAATTGGGCATACGAATCGTAGCATTACGATAATATACAGACGTTCAACATCTTTTACATCTCAAGAAGCCAAAACACGAATTGATAGAGTAGAAAATGTTTCAGTTTGTCAATTCCCTTTCATGGAGTTCTATGGCTCATTTGTATGCACACCGGCGTCTGTAGGCTTTATGGTCGAGTAACCTTATTTCCCGATTTTACAAGTTCCCTATACATAATGCGGAGAGATTATAAAATGAGTCACGCTTGTTTACATGCGACAATGAGCAGTCTGCCGGTCATTCATGTTAAATGAAATGAAAAGTCGTTAATGAATGTGCTGAAAGGAAATTTCATTTAATAAATGGTGAATTAATCCGAATTAAAGAACTTCAGATTAAATGTATAATTACATTGATTAAGTAGCAGGTAACAATCGAAAATAACATTTAACTATTTTTTAAATTCTTACATTATACAAGATTATGTAGTTTTTTTAAGTTACCTTAAATTACAGAAATAATTCAATATATACACAATCCCGCCAGATCAATACTATATTAAAATGCTAATAGATACAGTTATAATCTCCATTTTAACTTTAACAGTTTTGTCAATCGCAGGGCTAATTTCTAACAATCTTATTAATTAACGTGCTATAAATCTCAAACGTTACAAAAAACTTTTACTTTATTAAAAAGAGAAATGTTTAAGGATATTTATGAACTGAACTTTCTCATTAAGATTTTTATATTTTGAATATAATACTATTTTATAACATATAAATATGTATGCCTTAATTTTTTTTTGTTTTTTTTGTCATTTTTTCCTTCCATAAAAACGATCCTCAGTCTTAAAGAAATAAATAGAAAAAAATACTCAAAATAGGCGATATATTTTGCGATTAATTTTTATGAGAGATTATTGAGATCGAATTCTCAAACTCATCCATCGGTTGAAAATCATATTAGTCCTTAGTCACTAGACGCTTATTTTTCTAAATCAAATTTTAAATAGTATATTTGAAACGTACATACGTTAAATAAATATACGTAACACAATTATATGAGAGTAGTCTGCTCACTTAAGTATTTCTAAAATTTTGTGACTCAAAGGGTCTGTAATTTATCTCTTTAAATAATTACTTTTCCGAATAAAAAGAGAGAATTCTTATATTCTTTTATACATTATTACTGTCATTATATGACGGAGATGGGCAGGGCATGTAGCAAGACTGTACTGTCAGACGATCTATGGACAATTAGGGTAACCCAGTGGGGAGGCCCTATTGGGAAACGATACAGAGGAAGACCACTCACGAGATGGGTGGATGACATCAACGGAACGGATGGCTCGTACTAGATGCAACTCACCCATGATGGAGATCCTTGGAAGAAGAAGACCTCTTCTTCTCTTAAAAGTCTATTAAAATAATGACAGGATTAAGTTGACTTTGTTATTTGCAATAAATAAAAGGCATTTTTTATAATGTCATTTACAGTTGCCGCAAAGATTGGTTCAAAAAGTTACGCTCTCATATGTCATAAAGGAAACATGTATGTATTTACCAATCGCGTAAATAAATTGGAGTCTATCAAGGCTTCCGATAGCTAAATGTAATTAGAAACCTTATTCACGTAAGTCTTGTTGAAGTTCAAGTATATTCTAAGTACCTGTTGCTTCAATGTAGGATACAAATTTACAATCGGTAACACATATATCATACTTTCTTATATTGGATTTTGGTGTCAGTTTTACTAAAAAATAGACTTCAGTGAAACTCCCTTTACCGTCATTATCAACTGAAAGCTTCAGCTTCCTAAAGATATACACTTACACAAATGGCCGTATATTTTTATATACTTGATTTTATATTAGGCATCGAAAATATTTGTTTTATCTTAATTGGTTTCCATACAAATTTTGTAAAATTTGTGCGAAGTAAAAAGCTTACAACTCAGCCTCCAGGCCCTACAAACGGGAATTTGCTTGGACATCCATAAGTCGAGCAGGCCTGATGGCATCCCTCCAATTGTGCTGCTTACTTGTTCTCCTGAGTTGGCTCCGGACTTAACGCGCCATTCGGGTACCTAAACTCGCTCGGCATAGGCCCTAAGTGCTGGAAGACCGCTCCAATACATACCAAAAAAAGTTTATGATCCAACTATCGCCCAATAGCTACAACCTCCTTGATCTCCAATATAATGGAAACCATTATTACGGCCAGCTCCTGAGGAATCTACATGGCCACCAGCTGATTAGCGATTAAAGGTTTGAGTATAAGGTATAGGATTAAAAATTGAGTAGTAGCTGAATGGTAGCTGAGCTCGTGAACTCTTTGTATACGTTACTCATATGTGCAATTAAGTCCTAGGGGCTGGCAGTAAGTTTGGATACAGCGAAGCTTCCAACCTATGGGCTACCCGAGAAATTAGGTATTTGGATTTCCGGCTTTCTTGCTGATCGGAGTATCAAGGTCGGATCATGTTCCGACCTTAAATCCATAAACGCTGGGGAAATAAACCATGATGTGTAAAACCAATAAATAGAACACACAAGGCCCAACTCCACTCACTGATAGCATCTGTATAGTTTGTAGCATTAGAGTATGTTAAATGTTTTAAGTGAATAAACAAAGCCTTCGCCTTTAATAAGTGAGTTGTCAACACACGTAGAGTGATATGATTTCCGGTGAAAATAATTCTGAATGGTCATAGATAATAGAAGCACTATACCATATTATTTCAACTTGAGTTTACGCTGTAATGAAATAGGGGCACTAGGAAGAGTGTACAAATGAATTGGTTTGATTCGTGTTTGTTTTTTCTTTAAAAAAAGAAAAGGTTTTTAATAATACATAAATAAAATTTTTCATGATCGACTTAGTCAGTAATATCAATAAAGGCTTTTCTTGTACCTTTTATTCTAGACTGTGTGTATAATGTATATATAGAACAGACTATTCATCAGTTTGGGCATAACCATTCTGAAATTATTGATGAAGATTAAATTATATTTAAAAATTTATTTGATAAATTTTCTGCTTGAATGGTCGTCGTTCGCATCTTTACATAATATTATAGGGACTCCGCCGACCGTTAAATTGATATTTGCTTTTCAGATTATAATGCTTTTGAAGTAGTATGAAGCAATCGTGAATGCATTTTTATTGGCTCATGTATTGGTAATTTAGGATTAAACTCATTATTATCAAGTTGAACGCTAATTTATGACTATCTATTTATAATGTTTACAACATTCCACTGGGATAACGGTGTATATAAAAATGCTACTTCGACAAATTTTCGTATAAAGCAAAGACGATTTCAATGCTCGGTAGATATGTTTACTTGGTAGTTACACGTTATGTTTAAATCTATTTGTACATAATGAAAAAATAACAATCGCATAGTTTGCGACTATCAATTTGGATACTTGGAAAAAGATGAGGTAAGTTTTGATTTTTTTTTCTTATTTATTCAATTGTGTAACGCTTGACTGAACTTTTCTTTAGTATATGCTTTACGAACTAAAAGCTGTGAGTGCTAGTCTATTAGACATAAACTCTCATATACAGCTTATATTATTGGTATTTGAATTCTCCAAAGCTTAATCTAAAGTATTTGAGTTGATCAAACAGTAAACACTTGACGAAGTAGTTTAATATTATTATAACAGTTTTATAGCAAAAGCGCCTTTTCACAGTATTTCATAGGCGCATGAATTATTTCTTTGTGTTCGAATAATGTGAAGCGAAATAAAATATCTGAATGCAAATGGATGTTCATTTCCTCACGTCATGATGTTAGCACGCCTCAGTCTCCACTGTTTCCGTCGTATCTGGTCTTCTTATCTTTTATATTATCTACTCTTTCCAGACAGAAAGAAAATATGGTCAATTAAGGATAGAATAAAATTCAATTTGTAAACATATATAAAAGTATTATGCGGTTTCAAATTACTTTACACTTAGGACCTATTTCACAATGGATAAAGTAAAACATTATTCGAAAGATAGAAGTTCCAAATAAGATTGGACATTGTGAAACAGTCCCTTAGTAAGCTAAAGTTTAACTATCACGCTATTGTCCAGTCAGTACCTTATATTGTTCATTTAAAGTTTATCATTCAACTTTAAAATAACTCTAAAATAAAATAAATTATAATAAAATGCTAATTAAACGAACATAAAACCTACGAAACCTTACCATATACCAACCCTGTTTTTGTTCGATACGTGTGTGGTATGGCGCGAACGTCGCACCGCACGCGCCGGCACCAGGTGAGAATGATAACATCTGCCGGACAGCCGGACCCTTTCGATAACACGCCACCACTGACATGACAATGTTATTTGGTTAATGATCAATCATTCGAGTAATATACATCTGTTTTATATTTTTTAATCTAGATATTTGAGTTTGTGCGTAAGCACTGATTTTATTTATAAATTTTGTTATGTAATTTACGTTCGTGCCATCAAATTGTAATGACAAGTAAAAAACGAATTATTAAATTATGGTTCTATTTTCATAATTGTTTACATATATAAATATATAGTTATAGGTAAATAATATGCTCGTACAATTATCTGGTCAATTATCTGATCAATTATCTTATATATTATTCCAATTTTTACTTCATATTTGGTACAATCCTCAACAACTATACTATATATGTATAACATACTATTTTAAATAGCCTTTAAATAGCTTAAAGGGTTTATAAATAAAAGTTTGTTTGATTATTTTGCGCCTTTTTACAATGCCAATTACAATACTCCTGCAACAATGCGGAACGGAGCCCAACACAATACTCTTTGTAAACTAACAAACAATCTAACAAAAACTTTATAATTGATTTATTTGCTTGCGCACAAACAAAAGCATCGAGTTTCTACGTAGTGCTAAAGCAACATAATAACCGTATTTTTTTTTCTTGAATATTGACCAAATACGCATCCCGACAAATTGTCATATGAAATTATACCTACTATAGAGAATTTGCCGCTATATTTTATATATGTTTCATATTTCATACAAATAATGCGTATCAATTATAATAATTATTACAAGCAATGACTTTTAAAAATGAAGTCTCTTTTAAAATGGACCTTTTAATAAATTTTGCATAGTATGCGAAACTAGAGTTATAAGCATTTCCAATCAGACTCAATCCTGAAACTTACTGGATGAGTATGTCTTTTATATGCCTAAGTAAATTAGCTGAATTCAAAAGAAAAAAAGTACAGAAGACATTTCGCATTTTTCTAATTCAATTTTATCTCGTATTTCGAACTTGTAACTTAATTTAAAGTAATAAAAACCTAAAGCCAGCAAATACAGAGGTCTAGGCTCTGAATATGATTTTGTCCCATTCGGTGTCGAGAGCCTTCGGTCTGTGGAGTCCTAGCGCGTTGAGGCCTTTTAGGGAATTATCAAAAAGGTTAGTCGACATCACAGGAGAACGAAGAGCTGGCAGCTACCTCGCACAAGGAATTAGTCAAGCTATTCAAAGGGGGAACGCTGCCAGTATCTTCGGAACCTTGCCTAAAGGGACTCCTTTTAATAATATTTTTTAATTATTCAATTTTAAGGTTAGTTATTAGGTATGTATTATGTTATTTGTTTTGAATAAATTTTTAATTATATTTAAAGTAATCATCTTATATTATTGGTTACACTGTCTAATATTACGGCATGGGTTTCAAATCAAGGTTTTACACAATATTGATAAGCTCCTGCAACTATTGCAGCACAGCATAAGCTGAATACGATAAAGCAGTTAATCATTGTATTCAAATAAACAAATAATACTGGGTGTATCCCAATCCGACCGGTCACCACTAATATCAGTTTCATGAGTACGGCGTATGACAAGGTTGTTACATTTAGGATAGATGTAAAATTCACCGTGCGAACCCTGTCAGAGCCAGAAAATTAACGTACAACTGGATTTCTTGCAAGATGGAATGCTCTATCTGATGTCATTTCTGCAACAAACCCCAAAGGACCGCCCGTAAGGGGATCACTTATGCCCATGCCCTAAAAGAAGCTCAGGTTAAAGTATACGGCTTCCACAAAGTCTCCGCGCAATAATCGGCATATGAAGGTTATCAAAACTGTAGCCGGTTTAGGTATATGCGGTTTCTACAGAGTAATATAAACGTACTGTACTACAGCAGCATAATATCCCAGCCCTACGGTAGAACAAATTAGATGTCACACCAGCAGACGGCTCGCCCTGCATCAGACCAGCCAGAAAAGACCACGGCATGAAAACTAGCGTAATGGTAGCGACATGTGCATCAAGAGTACCAATTTCTCTCCCAATCTCTCCTTGGGCGATTTTGAGACCTTTAATGTAACATTCCCGAACCGCTGCGGCAGGTAATGTGTAAAGCATTTTTAAAAAAATGAAAAAGTATATTGACGATGGCCCCCATTCTACAAAGAGCTAACAGATCCAGCCGTATTCAAATAATATATCTTGATGAATCAGAGCATATTTGAGTACTAAAATTAATCAATTTACAACAGAGAACGTTTAGAGAAAAGAGGAATTAATCGATTAAATGAAAGATTACCGTTCATAAGGACGTAAGAATGCTGGTTTAAAATTTTAAAGCGCAACGATGGAAGCAATCTTGGCAATTGCCCGCAAGCAAACTGCATCAATTTGTTTAATAATATGCTGAAATTCAAATTGAAAAACCTTTATTAAAATAGACGTATTCAAAGTTTGTAAAAAGAACTATTTCCTTAATGTAACTAGAATAGCAGCCAAATTGTTCTATGAGGAATCTTATATTTAAGTGTAATTCTTTTAAATAATTCGACGTCATTTAACCGATACTAAATTTTGGCTTTTTTAATCTAAACATATGATAATTATTATGATGTTATTAAGGCGAAGATAAACTTGACTATATATTATTATTTAAGTATAATTTAATTTCGTTATATCAAAAATACAGACCAATAAAAATATATAAGTTTAATTAATAAATGTAACTTAATGTCTTCATCTAAATTTTAATACGTAAAATCTAGTAACTAATTATTATTCTATTTATGACAATCTTTGGATTACTCGAGAACGTGTCATCAGGATTTAAAGGCGCCGTTTATTATTCATGACATAAATTTGCTGAGCAAGGTAGGTATTACAGGAAAACTCATTAAAAGCAAGGCGCGAGGTGACTTTTCAAATTAGACGCGTTAAGTCCACGCGTGACGCGTTTTCAAGGTATGGTTACTTGTCATTCGAATCAAGTTGCCTTAGTTATTAACACTGGGATTAATATTTAGGGTTGGTAATCAATGGCTTATTTCGGCACAGAATGTAGAAGACCAAAAACTATGTTCAGCAATTGGAACACTTTTTTTACTAGTTTGTTTTGATCTATTTTACATCGTGAGTAGTATTAATATTTTTTTCTATGATATTTCAATAGTAAATATCGTCTAAAACATGTGATGGTGGAATTCTAATTCAACATATTACATAATCTACAGCGACATAAAAACTAATACATTTAAGTCCTTTGAGAAAATAAAGTATTGTATAAGATGTATTTCAGTCAGCAGTCGTAGTCAGCGCGCCTATTCAGAGTACTATAGTTTTGCGTATTCCGGCAAGTCGTAAGGAACATAAATTTCCGAGACTGTTTACATACTGTACGATATTAACATATTCGCGGATATCCCCAAGGTACAACCTGAATTTAACTTAGCGGCTTATCTGAAAACACAAGAAGTGCTTTTGGGAATTATGTGGCATGAAAAAGCAAACTATTTTTAGGGGCTTAAATTTACATTTATATACAAATATCAATAGGGACCGTGGGATAGAAATAATTTAAAATTTTGTTTGACATTTCTAAACTTATATTAGCTTAGGTATATGTATAGGTTGTTCAGCCGTTAATACATCGGTCTTATTAATGAACTTTACAATTAATTAGTAATATTGTCTTTAGTTCACGCAAGTACTTAAATATATTTTTTTAACAGATATAAACATTTTTGTGAAGAGTATAAATTAAATTAAAATAAAAATGTGTTTTGTATGACAATAATTCATTTTGTGTGTAATATTAAAATGTTTGTATTCAGTTTGTAAGACTTTTCATTCGGGCCTTTACAAAGACAATTTTAAAATAGTATAATGTAGGTGTTATCAATTTTGAGCTGTCAAAGAATTTCAATATTTGTAAAGCTTTGTACAAAGACTACATTCAGTAGACAAAGGATCGATATGATTGTATCATTTGCTGAGTCTCGTTGGTTTGGTCGGAATATTGAACCGTCTGGTTTGAATTACTCAGCCATAGAATTCACAGATTTAAGAAACAGTTGTCGAAAATTTATTTGAATACCTATTAGATTCTGTTTAATATACAGCCTTATATATTATAAATTAAAGGCACCCGGCCACACCTGAATCGCGTATGAACTCATGAACTGAACGGATTGTGACATGACGAATAGTTGTCATTCCTGAGGAAAGTTTACCTATCATAACTTTTCTCAGGAATCACAACTATTACTGTATACATAAAAGTTATTTTATGTAAATTATTTAAAATATAACGATTATTGGTGGATATGCCCCACATATTCAATTACTGAGAGATTTATTACTACCGTCGGGTACTGAGATCACCGACTATAGTGACTTCCTGTCGCGTTTACGGCAGCACATCAGCCAGTTGAAGCCAACGCCTGTTGTACGACATGGTTAGGCCAAAACTTTCGTTCATAAAGATCTTACACGCAACGCCGGTATTCTTAACCATACTATAGTCCGTACAAAGCACTTGACAGGATAGACCGGCGGTAAAAATCGAAATCCAACAACAGTGTCTATAGATCGGGTGAAACGTGCACATATACTATGTAAAGAGGAGCCTATCGGGAATACCATTGCATTTCCCAGTATATCCCTGCGAAGAAGCCTCATTATGTGACTCGTTCAGGCAGAGGAGGTCGAATCCCGCGCCACATTTACGACCTATAGGTCACCGGGGGCGCTGATGTGGGGATCAGCAACGCTGCGCGGGAGACGTCTGTCGTTATCTAACATCGTCGCTGGCAATCCTTATAAACATTGTGTAAAAAAAAACTTGGCGATTAAATAGAGTGGCGGTTTATTGCCAATTCTTCTCTTCCGTTCTACGCCCTTGATTTGAGAACTGGCAGTAAATGTAAAATTAGAATAATTTAATGTATATTTTTTTTGATGTTCATAAGTGTACATTATGTTACCTATATGATTAAATGATTTTTGATTTGATTTGGCAGGCCGCTCGATTGCGCCTACGCTACGTATCGCGACACGAGTTAAACGATACTTTATAAGTTTACAATACATTTCAGTCATTTCTACCGACACGCACCACCACAGTTACAAAAAAATCCGAAATAAACAAAATCCCTTCGGGTGAATCTGCGAAGCTTGTAACTAGAAATTATTTTGTATCGTTAGTACGCCGTTTAAGATTTCCTGTAGAATTGCAGTTGACTATGTTATTCTTAAAATTGTATTTTTATTAAAATATGTATACACTTGCAGAAAACCAAACCTTAATAGGTTGTAGCAACAAACTGCCCAGTATTAAATTTATAAATCGCTAAGCGAATTGTGCCATAGAGGCGGTGGGAATAACACAACAATGATTTAATAAGAATTGCATTTAAAATTCTGATCTAGGTCGCGCAACAGATGAATAATAATAGAAGGATAAGCATGGCGTGATTAAACAATGCTATCTTAAAGTTTTTTCTATATACATGCCATATCATTTTGTTTATAGGTAATAAACAAAATGATATGGCAAATCTTGTAATAGAATTCGATTGAAACATGAAATTTCTTCACATATAATTCCTGGTTGACCACTGAGCGCAATTGTTGTAATTTTAAATCGAAGTTATATTGATTAGTGTAAATAGGTTTCATAGGAATTATGTTTAACTTCAACAAATTTTCTTTCAACGGGAGAATAAAGTTAAATTATTCCTTCCGAGAGAATATCAATTATTTCCGCGATGTTTATTATCTGTGGCGAGCTGCATTATCGCGCAAATTTAATTAAACAAACTGAATCAAGTCATATTGAAACTTCTACGTTATTCGCTCGTAAAAAAACTCAGCTTACATTTAGTTATTCATATACGGGTTTTAGGCAATACAAACATTTTCATATCAACAACTATAATAAACTATTTTAAGGGATTTTTATTGAAGTTGTCATTTAAAAAAATATATACATATGTTAGAAATCTACTATACTACAGGAACACGCTTGAAAAAACGTAGACATGACGACGACAAATAATAAAAGGATTACCAGGACAGTACGAGGGGAGATTTTGATGGACTATTGAATATCAACTACAAAGTGTTGTTGGCGTGCGAGCTCCTACGGCTTCATGTAAATTGTTTGACTATACATTAATTACGAGTAATTGTAGACTACGGTGTTATGTTAAACTAAACTCCTGGTACAGTTTACATTATTAAACCATAGCCCGTTATATAGTATCATATCATATGTTTAGTGATTCAATAAATTTGAAATATTTTTTAAATTATTCAAATTCTTCATAACGAAACCTAGCATCTAATGGAATAAAAGTATGTAGTTCTTTATGGAGCTCATAAGGTTAAGATTCGTCAGTTTCATATTTCAAGTAAAAAATAAATTGTATTTGTCATACAGAAGTCGTAGCGCTAAAACTCAACTCTAGATCTTTGGATAAAAATTAAGGACAACCGTTTCCTTCAATAGCAGGTGTTGAGTCCGCGCATTATAACTTTAGGTATGAATTTTTTGTAATGCTTTCTTAATGGACTGATGATTTAAAGCATCAGCTAGTCATTACCTAACAGAATCTACGATCTGCTTTGACAATGCTAATAACTTTTAACGATTCCAAAGACCAATTTTTAATTTAATTTAATTATTTAATCAGATTTTTAAGAATGTCGAAATCAGGTTCATCAATTAAACTAATTCTCTCATTTATCGTTTAATATTTTTTATTGTAAGTTTAGTATAAAATAATTAAATGCTAATCCTTTTTACAAAAATGTTAAAAAGACACATTCTGATAAACAACCTTTACTGAATAAAACCGCCAAAAATCGATAAGTAATCGTTATGCAAATTTTATACTTCCGTGTAGATTAAATTAATTTTTACCGGCAATGACGAGTTATGAGGCCTTTTTTAATTAAAATCCTTAATTGTTGTAGTTGCAAATTACTTGAAGGTAAATTAAGAATTGAAAAAATTACTTTCTATTAAAATTTAAATATTATTTGACCTTAATTTTTTTTTCACCAGCATGTTCTTGCGTATGTGACGACTGATTTTCTTAAAATATTTTCAACTATTTCTAGTTGATGTTCGGTCTCGGTGGGTTAATATTTTTTCCTAAGATATACCTTACATAGCGTAATACCCACGGAAAACTAAATATACTAATAATAGGAAAACAACCTAATATAAACATACTATCTAAATATGAAATTTATTACAAGTCAAGAAATGGTTCAGCTTAAGTAGAACAAAGAGCACTTTTTCTGCACAGTACGGATATTATACATCTGAACAAAGCATATAGATCTCTGAAATTTCGAATGTCGCCCTTTTAATAAATCTCAATTTCTTTCCGGCTCCGGAAAGTGGATAGCTAAAGCCTCTTGTTTGCGGAAAACGACACAGGACTCAGTAGAGTACATTACTCAGTACACATATTAGAAAAGCAATGTATCGTATGCAGGATTTTGTATCATTTCAAGTCGATATGAAGGAGACTTAAGCGGAGTCATTTTTCTTAATTCGCGACTGCTTTCTTACAAAGGCCGGAGTTCTTTTTATAATCTTCAGATGTTTGGTAAACACAGAATTGCCTAGTACCAAATATCAACATCACAAATACTCTTAAGTCATGTTTTTGTATATATATTGGATAATAGTTATTATTAATAGTGATTAATAAAAAAATCTCAGAACTAAATATAATATCAAAATATACTTTTATTACTTTTTTAATATACAAAATTGTATAAAGCGTTTTCAACGAATTCATATGAGCTGTTTTAATGTGACACAATATATTAAAATCCTAATTATTAACATGTTTCTATCCATACTAGATTTAGTCAAAACAGTAATTTTCAAGAGTTTGTTAGTTACCCATCCGTCCGCTTTTCTGGCATAGGAAAATTTCCAACGTCAAAATTTGTTCGTTCAAATTGTTCACGACTCTCTATAATTTATTGAAGTTTATTTAAAGTTGTGAATTTGTTTTTGACTTTCAATGAACCCCAACGGGGTTGTGAAATGTAAAGTTTCCGGGGTATGTGGTGTTTCCAATTAAAAATATCACATGTACTGGGAAAGGTCTGTTTGGTAACAAATAATGATTTCACAGTGTTTTATCGCATCTTAGATAGAAATGTGTAAAAATACATAAATTCCTTTTTAAATTACAAATGGTTTTGTATCTTAAATATTTATTTTTAATTAACAATGTTTGTTTGGATTGTTTATGGTCATAGCCATCGCTGCATTGATACTGCTAATGTTTTTATCATATGCAAATCTACATTGTGATTGGGTACGAAGAGGTTTCGTTCACAGCATACAATATTACCAACAATAATCAAAACAGGTAAATAGAAATTCAAAATGTTGATGAACAAAACAAGCACAGATCTGCACATAATTCAATGCTTGCAAATTTTATACGCCCGTTAGACATTCCTCGGACCCAAACGCTGAAACAACATCCACCAGTTAAGACGGATAAACCGTCGAGATTTGTCCCACAAAGCCTCCTGTCACCGCATACAAAGGCTCCATGATAATATCACACCAATTTCGGGTGATATTCGTGTGACGCACAAACCATCGTTTTTACTGGCGTTTTTGTAACATAATCTTTCTATTTCAACTTACATCACTCTCAGATTACATGGGAAAACTTTTTATCCATAATATTTTGCTAATCAATAATACTGAAAACAGTGTCAAACATGCCTTACGTACATAAACATACATATACGTACATTATACATATAATCTATCATTGTTTTCTTTATTTTTTATCGGCTCTTAACCTTTTAAATTATTTTCCTTACATTGACTTGTAAAACGTATAGCAACTTCCTCATAGAAAATTTGTTAAGAAAGAAGTACAGGGTCTTGTAGATTCTTAATTGGGTCACGATTCGGAGCATCCTGAACACGGGACGATAATTAAAGGACTTGTACGTTAGCGTCTTCCAAACTATTGAACTAGATTTAAAATTAAAGTTCTCGATCATACAACTAACCTGGGATTACTGTACCTATAAGACATTTTCTTAACTTAAATAAATAAACTCCTGGTAAAGGTACGTTTCGCTACGATATTAATTTTATTATCAGCTTTTTAACATTACATCCATCTTTCCATTGCATCTTTATGATCGCTACTTAGTGTTTCCCAATACTTGTGTCGTTATAATTATGTTTACTGTAATAATTAAACACATTTGAATGACTTTATCCATGCAACTGAGTGTAAATATATATAATAAAAAATTGAATATTATCTTTAGCGCATCTTTTCTGCTTACCAATGTAAGACAATAGTATTAAATATATCTTTATATCATGTCGTAGTATGAAATTATACTTACTTTAGAAAAACATACTAATATTAATATTTTAACTTCCGAGAATCCGTCAAAAAACGGAACAATTCAGCATTTATTCTTTTCCCGAGCATCCAAGAGATAGACCGAGATCTTTTTTGGAATAACAGAAATCTTATTACAACAACGAGAAATCCCCTTTATTTCGTAGTCGCTATGGCCTAGAACAGAAATAATAGGATTGCCTAGCTGACAGAATTCTCGCTGAGGAGCCTATATTAAAGACTGTTGCGGTACAAACGTAAAATATGCAGCGTTAATTAAAATTTATAAACTAAGTTAAAATATAATTAAAGTAGGACTTTATAAAATAAAATAAAATACTTTTATTTTGGAACATAAGATCATCATGGAAACACTTATTCCACGTCGTTAAATTCGAGCCTGTTGGCATCAATTTTTATTTACGTACGAGCCGTATGAATCTTAATATCACCAACATCACCTTGGTGGCTGGAAGTCTTCCACAGTCCGTTTCAGAAGGAAATTTTCTTTTACAAAGTAGCGAATTGTGGAATCGACTGGTCTTCCCTGTGAGATACGACCTCAACTGTTCAAAATTCGAGTGTACTCCTCCGTGTCTATGGGCTGACTGCCATTTTTAAGCGTCCTGTAGGCTCGTTTGCCGCCCTTTTATATAAAAAAATATTTAAAATAATTCCTTTTTATCTTGGTTCAACTGCGTTCAGCTACTTCTTATACAGTTAAATTGGTAGTTTACGATTGTCTAATCAATCATAAGGCTAAACTATGTTACAGTGTAGACTGTAGACCGTAGCTTTGCCAGATTTTTATATTAAGTGCTACGCACATCGCCCTACGTCAATATAATTTTTGCGTGTACTCTTAAATGTAAGCAACCTTATTATTAACCCAAATCAAAGATAAGATGCTCTTTACCTTTCCGTTTATTGTAATTCGAAAAACTAGACCAACTTTGTCCTATCGTTTTGTATATCATAATACTTTGATACGGATCTACGAATTTGTATTAAAATCAGGAATACTTTTATCAACCAAATTAAATTCATTCGGGGATCGTTAATTGACCAACGAATTGTGTCAATTTATATTTCTGACAACTATACATATATTTCCTTGGTTACACAGTAAATAATATATTATATGGCATGTCCTAGTCGTAAATTTTCTTACTTTATGATTTGAGTAGTATTATTGGGTGAGAAATATTTTGTGTCCTTTATTCTCATTATAATTCTCAAATTCTATGCCAAATTTAAAATAATCCAAGTTTTTTCAAAATTTACATTATTAAACACTTCTCAGTTGGACAGTTTCTCAGTTCCAGCACTAGAAGAGAAGTCAAATATCCTTGATAATAAGTGTTCCAGAGATTGTGCCACAATCGATTGAAGTATGGTGATCACATTTAAGGCCCTTTATTTATGGCGTAGTTTTATCGAATATTTCTCATTAAAGCTAGGATCTATCGCAATGTAAGTGCGAGCTGTTAATCAAATATACGTTGTAAGTACATTGAAATTTTACCGCGATAAAAAAGTATTAATACATTATAGTAGGTGTATAATTTATTTACTAATATTTCTTTATTCGTCAATGTCTATCTCTCTGTCTTTATAAATATTAAGTTTAAAAATCTGAATTTATTTTTTTCTGATTTAACTGACAAATGCCACTATAAACGAATGAAAGATCTTTATAGGCAATACAGAATAATTTTCAAGTCAAAAATGTAAGATCAACCATCTTAAAGACTTTTTTGTGGCTCCTTTATATATTGTTGTTGCACTGTTATAATGAAATTATTGTCTAAGCTTTACCCACATAACAGTGTTGGTTCTTTTTTCGTTTGTATTTTAAATCTATAACCAATTTTGATTTGAAAGGATGCGGTCAGATTTATAGGAACTAAGTAGTGAAATCAAATGACTACTGATAATTATTGATGCCTTGAAAATCTTAATTTTGTTGAAGAAATATCCTCACCCAGGTATTTTTTTACTTAAAAGGGTTTCTAAATCTTACACCTACAATGAAATGGTGAAGGGTGATAATAATAATGATGAAATAAATGATAAACACATTTTTATATACTTTTTTTATTTTTCTTAATTATAACAAGCAACGGTTAAATAGAATAATGAAAGTATAAAACAAAAAGATCCAAAAATATCTAGTGTAAGTAAAATTAAACAAGTTAGATTTCAGAGAATTCTCCCCAAACGAATGGAGGCCTAATTACGATTTAATCATCTATTAAAATACGCAAAAGAGCCAAGTTTTTCCTTGCAAATTTTCCGAATAGAGGCAAATTGCTTAATTAGAAATGTTGTCGGGACCTACGCAAACTGGATCGCTTGTTCACGGTGCACGGAAACTTATCGCCGGCGCGTGCCCTTTATCCTTTCCATTTTGAAAATATTTATTTAGCATCCCTTCCTAAGCCCGAGCTCAGGTGCGAGATCGTCCCAACACAAATAGAAGCTAACCATCTAAACCAGCCCTATCTTAGTTTTACACATCAATTACTCGCGCTTACAATACTTAAAACATTTAATTTTTACAAATATATGCTTTGTCATTTTCAAGTCATCAAAAGTTTGAATTACTTTAGAAAAACTTTATATTCCATGACATATGACTTAAATTAGATTGTAAAGATATTTGTGAGACTTCTATTGAATATAAAACAACAAAAACAGCCGACTAACTAAAGTCCTTCTTGATTTTTAACATATTGCTCCGTTTAAAGGAACAAAAATGTATAGGTAAAATAATTTCTTGTTAGATATTAGATTTAGGTATATTAATATATTTTTCTATATGTGTTTTTATGTAGGTTAATCGGTGTGGGTAATAATGTGTATTTCCATCGTATTAGTAATAACTGTAAAAAAAACAATGAAATGTGAAATAAATAAATAAATTAACATTAACATTAACCATTTTTTTTTCAATATCATTAAATTAATACAATTCCAATTGACATACATCGTATAAATCTTATTAATAAGAATTTTTCTTTGTATAAGATAAACATACCTCGAAACTTTTCATTTCGGATAGGCACTTGAATAAGGTTTTTCGTTCTAATTAAGTCACGATCGGCTCCTTTTCCTTTCACAGGTAATCACAACTCAGGATTAGACATTAATTCAAAATTCTTTCAAGGATCGCTGACAAACACTACTTGAGCACGTCGGATTAACGACTTATACATACGAATATCCCAAGTGACCCTTAAATTCTTAAGAAAACGAACTTATCTTATATGAATCGATGGATTTTCAACAATTTGAAGAATCTTGAACATTCTTTGGCTCCCGTAATTTTTACGACGTATATGGACAAAAATGAAATGACTATTGTGTTTCATATCATTTTAATTAATTAGATACATTAACAGCTTAAATATTAAACTACCATATGTTACAAAAAGATTAAATTACAAATTATTTTGTACTTTTAAATATTTAAATAGCGAATTTTTAACCACCATTGAACAGTAAATCGCATAAACAGTTGGATTCTTTTGGTAAATTAAGCAAGCAACATGCTAGGTCCGTTTGCATTTTAAAATTAATAAAATAAATATACTACGTACACCAATTGTGAAAAAAAGCGTGGAAAATGTAGCGAAAACACTGGCTTTTAAAACACTGTTATATAAATTGTTCGCTGAACAAGAAACGAAATGTTCCTCTATAAAGTAATTCTTTGAAAAATAACTTAGCATGGAATGGGTACAGCGCGTTATTTGAAAAACGAGCAGTGTTACTGAAATTAATTGATTGGGAAATTGAATCAATTTCAGTTAAGCTTCAAACTAATTAGTGGAGGGTTGATTTGTACTATGTTTCAAATACAATTATATCCATTGCAATTACAAATAGGATCGTTACGTTCGAGATAACGAATAATTTATTCAGCTATTACCTCTGTACAGTTTACCCGCTATGCATCAGTCTCAATATAAGGGGTTACAAAAATCACCTTCATCACAGGGTTTTTAAAGAAATTTAGCGGTCGATAGCTACGTCATAAGATTAAAAAAGGAGCTTCATATTTCAACATCTTTACAATCCATTAAGACCTCAAAGCCTTAACAATCATAAAATGTATAACTGGAAACAATAAATCTTCTTTTACGTCATAGAGCTACATGCTAGCGCTAAAGTTGCGAGGAAGCCAGGCGGAAAATTGCAAAACGCGACCAACAATATGAAAGTACGGTTACCTACTTACTTTACATAATGCGACCTATTCTATCACTATTCACATAATTCTTTGCAAATAACAGCAAAACTTATACTATTTACTAACTGACTCTACCATTCTTCCACTGGCAGCCAGTTGGTAGGCAAAATGGTAAATCCTACCAAGAAAAACTGAAAGAGTGCACCTTTACTTGCATTTTATTTGTAGGAAAAACTCATTCTGCAACGTCGAACGTTATCAAACTACATTTATTTGAATAAATTATTTAAATAAATGTCTAACGTCATTTGAAAGCTTTAACAATTTATATACGTATATATTATAAGATAAATAAATCTATTAATTTGATATGCTTAAAACTAAGATGGTAATTTATGGGTTAATAAATTATCTTCTATTGATCCTGAAAGCGTTCTTCACAGACCCTACTACAAATCACTTGGCACGAGTTTTGGCCGACGATTTATAATAAATAATCTACGATTCCAGTATTTCAATTATTTCTAAAATAAATTAACAACATAAGTCGAATTTTTTAAGTGTTTAGTGTGTTTTATTATAAAAAAATAATTGAAATCGTCAGGTTATATTTATTGCGTAAATCATTAACAATTAAAAATTAATTACAATATAAGAAAACGTTTCGTCTCAAGGCGTTTAAAACAAAAGTTTTTTCCCTTTTATTGCATACTAGCGACCCGCCCCGGCTTCGCACGGGTGCAATGCTGATACTAAATACACTACAGAAAATCTGTGAACGTTGTATATAAAAATGTGGGTTATCCATAAGAGATAGACATATACCATCACGGACTTTTCTGTTCAATGTGTAAAATACTTAGTACATTATTTTGATAAAACTCGTAGGGTTCAGCCTGCGTTTGCAATGTAAGCCGAAAAAATGTAATTATTTACGACATCACATTAGAAACCTAAAAAATAACAGTACTTCTCCACTATTTAATAAACCTTCCTCTTGAATCACTCTATCTATTTAAAAAAACCGCATGAAATCCGTTGCGTAGTTTCAAAGATTTAAGCATACAAAGGGACACAGGGACAGAGAAAGCGACTTTGTTTTATAATATGTAGTGATAATTTGGATAATTGGTTAAGACGTCACACGTAGGTTTAGGACACGTCATATGTATGAAACCTCCACCGACGCATATGCTTTCGATTGATTTGTTAGTTAAACAGTTTTTTTAATAAACAACAGGTCAGTCATTTTCTTCTCAGAATTAAATTGTTATTATGTAAACATGAAAATTTTATTTACATTAATTCGTTTGATAAAAATTGCTTTTTGGTTCCAAAGTTTAAGAGACTTAGTTTAAGAGTTAATACTTAACATCAAACACTCGAAAGATTTATGAATGTTCGACCGAAATGAACACTATTGTTTCATCAATAAGTTCTCAGCCGTTCTTCTTTTAATATTAGCCGTACATTTAGAAAACAATAAATTGTATAAATTTCACCAGACACTACAATAAATAGTGGGACATAATCGGATTTCCTTTGAAGATATGTTTTTCCCGCACAATTAATAAGCCCCATTCTCTCGGGCCTAACTGAAATTGACTTGAGAAGCGGTGTTTTTCCCTTAGACAGTTATAAGTTGACTTATCTAGGTTTCGAACTCCAATTTCGAAAAATTTCGAAAGCCAATGAAGGCAAGTACGTGTTGTACGAAATAATAACTTTACATTTCACATACTATACACACAAAGAAGTTAAAATAATTAAAGTAACCAACATTTTATCAACGATCATCATTTGATTTATGATTATGGTTTTAAACCCGGTAATATATGCAAATTGGCATGCCACCCAAATTTATCTTATGTTTTTGAAAAACCCTCGGAAATACGAGACAATATAATCGATTTCAGTCCTAATCGTTTTAATCGATTTTTCTATTTGTGGAAGATCCACAGAAGCCAATATTAACGCGACAAGAAAAAGCTTTTAGCATTTTAGCTTGTTAAAAATAGGTTTTAAAATCGATCAATAGATGGGTTTTGTATAGCATGGTTTAAACAGTGTCCATAGACTGGAGACGATTCAAGTAGTTAGAAGAGCTCTCAGGCATACTGCACAGCACACTAGCACACACTCGACCTGATGGAACGCAACCCTGACTTAATATAGTTAGCTAAATAGTTTATCACCTTTGGAGTATTAAACATTCGATATTTACGTCCACTAAAAAGCGAATCAGAAATGCCACACAATATTTTTCGCTTTTATAATCTTTTTAAAAAAAATCCAGTCCTTTTCCATTGTCTACCTTTACTAGCAACCTACTAGCTGCAACGTGCTTATTAAAACATTACTGTATATTTAAATTGAAAATTCTTACATTTACTGACTTCTCCACCTGACCCACATGTCTCAGTGTAGCTGCGTCTACCGACGGACAAATGCAAATTTCTTGTTTCAAGGCTTTAATCGCATATGTAATACAGCATAAAGTATATCTTTTTAAATTTACAAATGATTTTTTTCACAATAGTATTTGTAAATTTAAAAAGATAGTTCATGGTGAATACTTGCAACTTAATTACTAATTTGAATTAATTAATATATGTATATATATATTTTTTCTTTTATTGTCATTCAGTTTAATATGTGTATGTTGTTTGGTTGACATTTAGTGTAAAATGCCGTGTACAGATATAATTGGATATCAGATTTTCAAATGTTGTTAAGATACTTCGAATTTCATGACGTATCTGACAGTCGTGAAACGCAAAAACACTATTTATCCTACCAATAAGTAATAAATAGCTTATTTGGAACTTATTGTGAAACAGGCCCTAAATGTAAAAATATAAATATAAATAAAACATCGAAATGCGACTATCTATTTAAGATTAATTATTTAATCATTTTTGATGTGAAACATCTATAGCCGCACGTAAAACCGATTTCTGGCGTGGCGACACACTTCGCGTCGCCACACTATATGATATACAGTCTAAATGCAGTAGTAAATTTCACATTAAAAATATTTAATGAATATAATGTTTATTCAACAAATAGTCATCGTTATCTGGAAAAAAATCGTAATATTTTATTTTATCATTATAACACATTTATTTCCTATCACAGTATTCTTCTCTGCATATTACTTTTAAAAAATAATATCGATGTTTCACATCTGCCAGGCGTCCCGTGACGGCTCACATTTTTTTTGTTCTTATATATAAAAACTATATAAGTTTGGTAGTAAACGATAAACAAGAGATTTCATGTGACTCCGGTGTAAAGTGACATATCACATTGGGGCGTTAACTCCTCGTAAGCCACTGATTTAATTGCATGGAAATTTTAAAGAACACCTTATGTTTAGTTCGAATGCGACTTTCCGACATATATCATGTTCCTAAAATTTATATTTCATTTTCCATTTTATAGTAAAATAAAACAAACATATTTCTTCGTTGTTTTAATAGTAAATTACAATCTAAGTATTGATGAAATCTCACATACCAATCGATCACATACATTTGATATACAGTGATCAAAATCCACCTCTGCTCACACATACGTATAATTAAAATAACAGTAAACGTGTTAAGATATTAATAGCATAACAAAATAACAAGTTAAAATAAATATAACGAGGCCAAATCTTAAAAGTATAGGTAAAAATATATTATTGGCAGTGCAATCACTAAACTTAAATTATAAGGTACAAAAAACTTATTAGTTTATGCGATCATTGGTTGTGATTTTGGTTACGAATCATTAAAGCATCCCATCGATCATAAAACAGCAGAACATCATGGATTCATCATGAATTTGTTTTATCATCTCAGGGATTTTAGGAAAATATAATCTGCCCCAAGCACTTCTTAATTCGAAAACTAGATATTGTTTATTAAAGTGTTTAATCATTTGAGTTTCAGAAGTAATGTCAAATTTAAAAAGGTGTCTGGAGCAAGAAATATTTCGCATATAATTATTATTTAAATTGCTAATACGCGATAAAATGTTAAAAGTCACAGTAGCTAGCAGTTGTAAAAAGTCTATAGAGTAATGTCTTTAGAAATCCTAAGAGATATAGTTTCAGTTAATTATATGTATATGTTTCCACGTAATTGATATGATTACAAACATTAGTCTTTAAATTTCAATATTTTGGATATCCTATCCAATAAACCACAATGTTTTCATCCATAAAACTTATGTTTTTTTGGATTTTATAAATCGTTAATCAATCGATGTATCACGTTAGTTTCATTAAACGATTCCTATATTTAAATATCAATGCAATATCGTAAATAAAAATGATTGTATTAGGTAGTCGAATTTAACGTTAAGGGTGGAATATATAATGTTATAATACCAACCAACACATTATAATAATATATATACAAGGTAGTAGGATCCAAATGGAAGAGGCAAAATATTTTATTCCAATGTTGTCTATTCTATAACAATGAGTATCAGATTTTGAGATGATTCATGAGGTATTGATTAATTTGAATCTTACTCTGTGGTTGTATATTTAATATCAATATCATTGTGTAACGATTTATTATATAAAAATCGGTACATCATGGTAACCTCGGGTTAATTGTCGCAAGATAATAGTATGTATATTTACAGCAAGCAGTAATTTCTCAGTAGAGGAAGTTTGGGTAAGAATAAAGGAATTATTGAAATGAGTGTTTGGACGGTCTGGATATGAGATGTTATGAAGCAAATATTAAGCGGATATAAAAACCAAGTTATTATTTTCTTTTTAAAGCATTTGACTTTGACCCCCTAACCGTCAAAGGCTCGATCGAAACGTCAAAAATTTATAAAATCCTACTTTTTACGCCATGAATTTCGATTCTATTATCTCACGACAATTTCATAAAAAATGACTAATCACTATAATACTACGCATACGTGATCCTTAAAACTACCTTATGAAACACTTAAAACACTAACTATTGCCTTTTCACTCCGAAGACATGAATATAGAAACATTGCTTTGTAACCTATCGTGATATATGTTTTCCATACATAAGAATGTAGAGATTATGAAACATGAGAAAGAGCTGACCATTAAAAAAAAGCATTCAATTGATTTTATATACATCATTGGGTCATTCCTTGTGAACAGCAAAACGTGACTTAGTCACCCAACGTCACTTAGACTACCTTCTTACGGATAACGCCGACTTCCGTGCTTATGAATGCACAACCGGAAAGACGAAACGATGGGTCCGTTCGATTGTGATTGGTCAATTGCTAGTCCAAAACGCGTTGCGTCACGGCAGTTGTATGGTGGATATGGTTCCAAGATGGTGGATCTATCAACTCGACAATTGGAAGAAAGTGCTATAAAAATACAGATCCATATCCGAATTTTAAGGTGTTTTTGATGCTAAAGTTCACTTTACATAAAAAAAACCGGATAGGCCTATAACCTCGTGAATTGTTGCTCCTCACTATCGGACGTATAACTCCTATTAAATCAATTGAACGCTTCGCTTACAATTATTGTAGCGAAAATACGAGAAAATATTATTATGTCGATCCGCAACAATAAATATTACAATCCTAAATTACATGAGATTACACATCATCTACAATATTGACTTAATACAATTACAATAATTAAAGCAAATCTACTCTACATTCTGGGAATGTATAAATTCTACAACTAATTTATATATCTAAACAACAAAAAAAAATATAAAAAAATATATTGTAAACAACGTCACTTGTCGCAGATTAAAAAATAATTAGTAAAATATAAGAGATTCATTCTTTGGAAGAAATTTTAACAGCGACCGATTGTATTGATCTGAGGATTATTTAACTCTTATACGAATAAAAAATCGTATTTATATTGATAATTATAAAATGTCGGTAACTTATCAATGTAGCCATATTAAAACAATTTAATTTCTTAAATTATTGAAGAAAGGACTTGTTCACATATTGTCATACTTCCCAACTATGGCATCCTATCTTAATATTAAGCAGGCTATTTTTTCAATAGAAAAACCATTTTCAATGCCATTTACACGCAATAAAGCAATGTGACTATGATATGAAATAATTGTTAAGATATTGCCTATTTTCTACCCCAGTACACTCATCTTCTATTTGTTCGCTTTCGATCTATCCATCTGACGAAGATGTTGTCTTGCCAAAAGGTATAATATCATCTAAGCATTAAATATACTAGTTTCTTCAAAAACTTTCACAGGAAATATTATGCAAAATAACAGTACTAGAGGGCGCAGGTAAAAACAGTTGTTTCATACTTTACACGTAATGCAAGTAAATTACACAACGCCATAGCGCATTCCGAAGAATAAACTAAAATTTAATTAATATAAATGAGAATAGAGTAACAGTGTACTGTGAAATACTTCATAGATAGCGCATGTAATTTCGCGCGTTTTGTTGTATTGTTAATTTTTTATGTCAATGTCAAACGTCAAGTGTCAAATGAATATTAGCCATATTGGCTAGATAGCGCCCCTAGCGGAATGAATTGGATCTAATATTGCCTATTCATTTCGAAGTCCTCGGTCATCATCCTCGTGTTATAGCGGTTGAGCCGACGCTTCGCCCGGTAGGGAATGAACTCGCGCGGACAAGAGATTGTGCAGAATAAACACAGCTGGTTTTGGACTGCCTTCCATGTCTAGTTCCTGTTAAAAAAAAACTGCTTTCAATAAATTGGTTGTGGAGGGCCGGTCCAGTAACATGGTGTAAGGAAAGCGGCCAAGGTTTCATCAAGCTTTCAAAAAAACGTCTTGTAAAAATGTTTGTATTTAATATACAAATTTATTGTGATCTTTGCATGCACCCATATGCATAAATAATTAACTAACTAGGTTGAAATCTCAGAACAATATCCAAATTAGAATGTAAAAATATATGGAAGTAAGAGAGCAACTATCATTCTTAGTTTTATAAAAAAAAAATATTATCCTTATTGGTCCAATTAAGTATATTATTTTCAATAAAGTGCTTATTTGTCTCTTTCTTTCAAGCTGTGTTTACGATGAGACAAAAGAAGACCATTGTTTAACACCTAAACATCCAAATATAAAACCGCCAAACATAACAGTGAACTGACTCAGCTTGACCTCAGTTTGTTGTTCTTAAGAAGGTGTTAAAAATTCCTGTAAACTTTAATATTGATTCATGATTCATAACCGTTCTATCATTGTAAAATTTCACCATATATTTATTTATTTATTAACAGTTCCTGACATTCCTACATAAAAAAGAGGTAAGAAAATTATCAGGCAGGCAACAGCCGGCTTTATCGCTAATAAGCGATCTGCTTTTCTGACCACCAAGATATAAAACGTGAAATAAATTACTACATTTGAATGAATCATATTCAAGATATAATTACCAGAGTATCATCGTCAGCGAAGTGCAACCACAGAGCTGTACGGTCATCGTCAGCGGAGGCCCTAAGGGCGTGCAAAGGTCGTCGGTAAAGAGCCCTTGCCCCACCACGGCCGAGGGACCCCGCTGCCTCCCACACGCATACTCCACTCGCACCGAGAGATAATCGCCCACAGGCGCCGCGGTATCGGCAACCTGTGAGGCACATTTAATTACAGATACACACCAATGTACTTTTATCTATGTGCACAAATAATACTTGGTCGCACTGTGAAGAAATACAGCAGGAAATCGGCGACGGCACGCGTCAGTCACAGGTTTTATTACTACTTGTCTTAATAAATAATAATAATAATATATTTAATTATTTCTCACAAAAACTTACAAAACTTCATAACATGATATGTTAAAGTAAAGTTATTAAATAATTGTCATTCTTTTTTGGAGTAATTGTTATTGTTTATGTGAGACTGATGCCTGTTAAAGGTTGTGCACCTGTGTTACAGGTCATCAGGCCTCCACCACTTCGGATCGACAAAATGATTATAAGTAAAGAATAGACAATTATGGTTACAGTATGTATGTTAAAAAAATAAGAAATACATACGTTTTTCTACAATGGTATAAACATAAGGAATATATATATTATAAGGAAACCACATGGTGTATGTGTATGTGTGTGTTTGTGTATGTGTGTGCCTGTGTATGTGTGTGTACTGAATTACTGACGTAATAATATTGCACAATTATACTCTAATAAAGTAAAAAAATAAAGAAACAGTATTAGAAATCCGAGGCCAAGGTTTTTAGTGCTGATGTTATTATTCTGCTAATAAATAAAAGTAAAGTTGCATTAAGGCTTCATTGATTGCTTTTACTTACGAAAAGTAAACTCGGGTTGTTCCCGCACTGCATGGTGAGCGCCGTCTACCAAAGCGCCTGCAACCGCTGCAAGATCGTGTGGGGTGTCCGCCCGTAGAGAACGCACCGCGAGTCCCGCAGGAGTGCCTGCTCTCACCCCGAGGGCTGCAGCCCCGGCACCTCCCCTTCGCCACCATGCTAAGCGGGTAGCAGCCAGCCCAAAACACTCGCTGGCCGCGCACCAGGCCTCAGCCGACCACGGGGCGGCTTCATATAGCCTTGAAATACAAAATAAGCAAATTCCATAATGTAGAAAAGAAAGTATTATTATGAAGATACTGAATTTGTTACAAATTAAAAATAAATAAAATAATGATTCGACTATTTGCATAATTCCGTATTAATTAGATATTTGTATTCATTTTAGCTAAAGAACTTTAAAAAATCATAGTGTGTATCCCTTAGTCACAGTTCGTTAGTGTATTAAGTATTTTATAATAAACAATGCATCATCTGAAATACTTGTGAGCGTTTGATGGGCTATTGCCCGACTCGTTCACTATAACTTTCTGAAATCTGGCCAGACAGTTACGTCAGATGTCTATTGTCAGCAGCTGCAATCGATGACAGAAAAATTTTCGACAACGCTAGACCACACACTGCTCAACAGACAGCTAACAAATTGCTTTTGACGTGACAACATCTTATAAATTGGTTTGCCGGGTGACACTTCAAGAAACTGCGTTACGCTCCGCTCACGTTATGCGCTCACAATGAGAGCGAGTGAGAGGCACGCGTCCCTTCCACTCGGGCATGGTTAGCCCGCCTAAGAGCGAGATAGACAGACATAAAAAGTGATTCATCCTTCTTCCTACTATACGAATGAATATTCACATTAATATTATTTTACCACTCAAAGTCGTTGTCACGTAAAACTTTCGCCCGTATACCGACTTTACAGGCAACCAATTTTTTTTTAATATAAAAACCGAAAGAAAGAATATTTTACAGTAAGCAAGAGGTGATTTAGCTCAACACACCAATGAGTGGTTTGTTTGTTATTTTAGTTAAAAACTTTTGAAAACCTGTATTTTATGTTTTTTTTATATGTTTGTTTTTTCAAAGGCCGCTAGCACACTCATAAGAGAGCGACAACACGTTATTCTAAGTGATCTGGCTGTTTGCAACAAACACGTCAGTCATCATGTTAACTGAAATCATTTGACCAACCTTAGTTCACGATCCGTAATGGCGACGAATGTCGGCTGCCATCCTTCAGCTTCATCTGACTCATCGGATCCCGCTGACGCACCAATCTATATATTTTAACTCACATTTACTAGACAATAAATGTTCTTAATTTTAGTTTTCACTTCTTTAAGTATATTTAATAAATACGAATCTTTTACATATATTTACTTTAAAATAAAATATTTTAACACGAAAAGCCCTCGAAACATATATTTTAAAATTGTTATTATTTACATTCACGTTTTACGTAAATAATTCGCGTTTATTATTACGTAGATATGTCTCGCCCCGATATACTGCGTGAACATTAATACCGCGTGTTACTTACGTCTTGAGGCGGTCTTCTAGCCAGCCAGCCGGCGTATCTCACATCTCCAATCAAAGGTCGGAGTCTTGGCCTAGCACGGGCCAAAGCAGCCCGGCAAGCCCTTCTTGCCGCCGCGTGAAGCGAACGATGCCAGCCTGAAGCTGTGTTACTACAAGTTGCTCGTAATGCTAACGCGTGAACACCATCAGGGGAATAAATCTCGATAGTACGCTCCTCTGTAATAAACACATATAAACGTCAAAAAAACACTATATCTATGAATATTTGAATACCGATAAACACTCATCAATTCTTCAATCCGGCCACGACATATACATACACAACATCATACACGCTAACTCTACAATAATTGTGTCTGTTACAGGTTTCTGTGAACAATTAAACCAATAGCAATTTCGAGATCTCCCTCTACCACTATTAGTGCGTTTATTAAGTTTCAAGTACAATAAAAATATTTAAACATTTAACGAAAACCTAAATGGAAACAGTTTTTGGTACGAATTTTATATGAGTTTTGCTAGACAACCTGCCATGACCTAATTTAGTACATTGTTACATTCACTGATGATTATTGCTAAATAAGACTATTAGGAAAACACTTCAGAACACAGATTCAGATGTTAGAGTAACACATTCATTTGTTGTGTTCAAAACTAGACGTAATGTAAAACATTACCAGGATCATGATGACGAAGGTTCTTAGCAACACAGGCCATTAACAAGGGCACATATCGAGTATCGGCGCGTCTGCGTCGAGGTGAAGGTGGCGATGGTGGTGTTTCCATCATGTACCCACGCTGTAATTCCCAACCAACCTCACTGATGATTGAGGCCTTGCGAAAGTAAGGAGTCACCTCACGTAGATATTTGACTGAAAATTTAATTTAATTATAAAAACACTTAATAAATATGTATACACTGTTAAAGATTATAGGTACTGGTGTTGTAATTCCTGAAAATAAACATAATTCCTGAAAAATCACAAGCATTTATAACACTTCTGTAAAAAACTTCAAAAAAATATTCCATGTACAAAATGTACAGAGTTATTATATTTTACATGGATAGATGTTTTTCTAGTTATGAAGATCATCAAATTTATTATTAAGTCAATGTGATAGTAACTTAATATAGTAAGTAAGTAAGTATTAAGTAACTAAAATACATCAAAATCAAATCAAATCAAAAACATCTTTACTCATGTAGATAAACATGTACACTTATGAACATCAAGATCATGCTTAAAAGCTATGAAACAAATAATATTAGAGTCTTCATCAATACAATTAACAGAGTAAAAGGTCAAATTAGTGAGCCACTTAAGAAATGGTTGGTTAATAGAGGTTAATTTACACACATAGTAAAGACTATTATTGCTATCCTACTATCTCATTTATTTGAAAATCTAGTCTCTGTAAGCCTATATATAATCATTTAAAATACCTAGTCAGAAGTTAGAAATTTACTTATTATATTACTGACACTAATTAATTTGTGTGGCTTTTATCCAAGTATCTATTCAATTGTATTATACAGCATATTGTTGATACTATATCTAGCTCTCATCTACAATATTACAAATTATAGTAGCTCTGTAAAATTCAGAGTTAACCAAGTATGATAACCATACCTTCCAATTGAACCATTTTTCCAGCTCTTTTGAGGGCTTTTACTGCTTCTTCATGAGTTGCATCTTTTAAGTCTTCACCATTAACTGATAAAATAGCATCACCTACATATAACTGTTCTGTAAGATCTGCTGCCATACCCTTAAAGATTTTTGATATGAGTATAGGCATATTATTCTCAATTCCTCCTTTTATTGATATACCAAGACCATTGTTATCAGATTTGACCACTTGTACAACTCTTTTTTGGTTTGCTATTGCCTCTGGTACCTCTGTAAAATCACTGTTTGGAGTTTCCACATTGTTATTATTTAAGGTACCATTGAGCGTAGTAGTTGCGTCGTATCCATCATCTAAACAAACACTTAAATAGTCGTCTTCAAGACAGCAATGGACGCGATACCATACACCCCGAACAAGCGTCTCCAGCAATCCTGATCGTACACAAGTGGCATTAGGGCTTTCACTTCCTCCACTAGAACCCCCATTTTCCACCATTTTCAATCACAAATAGTTCGTTTTAAAACGCAAGTAGTTAGTCAAAGCAAGTGCTAAAAACACTCAAACAATATCATTCATAATCAAAGCCATTTTTACGCATTATAAAATAATAAATCCACAAGTTAAGTAAAAATATAGATATAATACTAAAAATTATTTAAGAAACAAGTGACCTATTGAAATATATTTAGAAACAGCAAAAATATTCTAGCATAAATTTAAATATTATTTCATGAATAAAAAGTTATGACAATTGTCCTTTGATAGATAACAGATTAGATTCCTAGCCAGAGGCACCATTTATGTTTATCGAATCTATCTGTGATATTAATTACAATACTAAAAAAATGTCAATTGTCACCGTGACATATGTAAAATATCAATGAGAATTGAGAAATGAGAGTTTGTAAATATTACACTCAAAATAAAAAATATTTATGATCTAGAAACAATTACTTTTTTTATCAAATGTTTAATTCATAAATTTTACATGTAGGTTAAAAAAGCAAAGCAAAATGGTAGTTTGTAGAGCATGTAATTTAGATAGTTCGGCAACTGCTGAGTGGGTTTTATTTGATGATAATATAATGTTATACTTTAATCTTCTTACCAATCTAAATGTAAGTATACTGCTTCAGGCTAAATACAAATCAAGTAAACTTCTAAGAGAGTCTTCATTAAATTGAGGGTTATTATAATTTTACTCATGTTTAATAACTGTCGTAAAATTGTTTTTCCAGGTATATGTAGATGATGGATTATCACAACATTTGTGTAAAACATGTAACAATATCATTCATCACTTTATGGAATTCCGTGTTAGGTGCATTTCTGTTGATCTTAACCTAAGAAATAATTTAATTTGTAAGGTAAATAACTGCAAATATTCAGTTGTTAAGTTGAACTCCTTGTATGTTACAACCATTACCATATGCATGACAAGCAATGTGACTCAAAGTCAAACCATTAATTCAATTAGACTTCCTAAAATGGCACTTGAATGTTAAATAAAATATTAAGATGATACTAGTTACCCCTTCAAATGGAAGTTTTATGTGGAGATTAATGTAAAAGGAGCTTCCATACTTGATTTTTAATTATATTATGTGAAGACAATGTACTTCTTGTATAAAACTACTATACAGGTAAATTATTGTGTTGTTAGTATACATAAAAACATTATCTATCTCAAAATATGTATATAAAGTCTCTATTTAAGGTGAAACATGAATTGGATATAATAAATCATATCAAGCAGGAGAATTTGGATTATGATGGAGATAAAGCAAATTATGATGACTACAATGGATTAGAACAGAATGACGAAATTTGCAAAGATCAAATTATTGATGGTATGATTTTAAGTAATTTTCTTTTAGTTCAATTTAAAGTTTATGATTGCAATTCATAATAAATATTGTTGTGTGTATATCATGATATTTATTATAAAACTGTTTTACATTTGAAATCTAGAAGCAGAAATGTTGACTACATTCTGTTAGTTAATTCTCTAGTTAATCTGAGTTTATAACTTGTAGATTATTATTTGACTTAAACTAAGTCCTTTTTTTGACAAGGTCAAGTTTAAGTCAGTAAATTTTTTTTAGATCAAAACTCTCAGTTTACAAGAAAAATCAAGAATATTAAACAACGGCAATCAATAAAAGACAATACCTCAAAAGCAAATCAAACCAACCAAAAAACCAAATGCAAAGTCAAATATAATACAAAAGGATATAATTGTGGTAAAAAATATTTCCAATTATAAAAATATATTTTAATAAGTAACTATAAAGTATATATTTAGCACAACCTATAAAGACCATAAAGAAAAAAATATCTTTATGCTTGTACAAACCACACATATTTACAACTCATGATTTAGGCTCACATAATTTTCAAGTGAGTAATAATCCTTAAACACTATGGTATATAATTATTGTTTATGGTGTTTTATAGTTGCACTATTTAACAAAAAAATATGGCACTTTGCAAATATTATTTTTTAAAAGACAGATAATTATTTTTTTATATTTTTAACCTGTAGATTAATTTTAAAAGACACTTATTTTCAGGTTTATGCTTAGAAAGTTTTCAGCATGATTTAGCACATAAAAATCATTTAGATATGCATAAAACTAACAATAACTGCTGTATATGCAATAAAAAATTCACAAACCAATATCAGACCTTAGCACACAGAATAATACATCTACCCAGCGATGAAAGAAACTGTTATATGTGCCATAAAAAGTTCCATAAAGAACATTACCTTGAATATCATTATAAGAAATACCATTCCAATGAAGCTGTAAGTAATTTTGGTAATGTTATATTTGAAAAGATTAATAGATTTTTTTCTAACATTCCTTATGTTTAGCTACCTTAAGAATATCTATCTAAAGTGAAATAATTTATAAAATCAAACTGAACATACCTAATGCCATGCAATATAAAAATATTCACAGCACACTGAATGTACTAATTTCTTACTGTACAACAATAGAAACCCATTAGTCATACATAGGTTTTTCAGAATACAAATATAGAATGTAAACAATGCAAACGCGAGTTTCGTAATCCAAAAAACTTGACAAGACATCTTTTGAATGCTCACAGTGATACGAGAGAAATAATGATTTGTGATTTCTGTAAGAAAATGTGAGTATTATATATTTATATTTGAAATTTAGTGTAAGGGAGTTTTAATTAAAATTGTAGTAATACTTTTTACTCAGACAAAAATATATTTTATATCTTTTTAGATATAACAGCAAATATAGATTAATTTTACACATAAATATGCATTTAAATATACGGCAATGGAAATGCAAGAAATGTGATTTTTCAACTAACTTTCGGTCATCTCTTCGGGTATGTACCTCATAATGAACCTTTATTTAATAGTATCTATTTGCAATTTGCATATTTCACTAATAACTTATTATTCCAATATTTAAAGTTACGAATACTTTAAGTTTATAATTCTATATAATATTAACGCACTGATATTAATTATTATAAAATATTTTTAGGTGCATGTTATAAATAGACATACAATAGGAAAGGTAATTTGTAAAATTTGCTCGAAAGCTCTCCCGAATCAAGAAAGTTTCGAAAAACACAAATGTAAACCGCGGGATGGCGACGATATTTGCCCCATTTGCGGAAAATCCGGCATTAAAAGAGTGAGATTTTATTTTCTACTTGTCATACTAAAAAGTACTTAATAACTAATTTTAAACTGAAGTTTGTTCTGGCTATCTCTAATTTTTAATAAAAACAGCAAGTGCCTAAACTGTTTACTTCCGTATATGTTTCGTGGTCTATTTCTAATAGGAAAGAATCGAGGAATAGAAAAGACACACGCTGTCGACTTTTTGGGTCTAAGAGCTCGTTCCCACTATGTCGTCTGTCGGGAAGATTTTTTATCGTGTGTCGTAGCCGCCAGAACATTTTATATGAAGCTATTCACACTTGTCCGACAACGATTTTGTGTCGGATCCAAAAAAAATATCGTGTGTTTTGTCCCTTAGCGTTGTTCACATTTGTCGTATGTCGGGCTGACACCGCCCGCGTCAAACCCCCTGTGCCGCCCGCGCTTCGCTGCCGCTCGCATCGCGCAAAGTTTTCGTAATAATGGCTGTACTAAATATACATTCTGAACATTTAATATTACTTGAAAAGACCTGTTCTTTGGGACAAGACTGTTGATGAGTATAAAGATAAGTCTTTAAAGCTAGCTGCTTGGCGAGAACTTTGTTGCCAGCTCGTACCAGATTTCGACAAGAAAGATGAAAAAGACCAGAAGAAGATACAGAAGCCTCTTTTTGACTGTTTAATGGCAGCAACCAGCTGCGGTCGTGGCCGACTAGTGTGAACAGAGGCGCCGACATACGATAAAAAATCGTCCCGACAGACGACAAAGTGGGAACGAGCACTAAGGCACGCATTTCCTCACGTTTCCATTGGTCTTAAATGGGCAGATCGACAAAACGCTTTCTGCCATTGGACAGTTAGGGTTCAGACCTACGACGTCGGGGATGTGCCGCACGTTACAGCTATTAGTCCAACACTGCTCTTATCTTCAATACAAGTTTCCATTTAAATCAACAATTATATTTATAACAATAAAAATTATTACCAGCTTCAAAGACATATACAGAGCCACAACACGGACCGGAAATTTAAATGCGACCGTTGTCCCGCCGCATACAAATCCCGAACCGCACTTCGTGTCCATATTGATTCTCATGACGGTTTACGACGGCTTAAATGCGAATACTGTCCAATGACATTTCGCAGTGGTCCAGTTCTTATTAAGCATAGACGTACGCACACAGGTAGGTATTGAGGTATAGGAAAACACCAACTCTCTTATTATTTTACTTTTCATTGCATAAAAACTTCAATTGAATTATAGCACTTAAACAATAAGCAAAGGCAATGGGTGATCTGATCGAATTCAAGCGACCTTTTCCAGGCAGCCATTTTTACAAAAAAAAATAGATAAATGCAATTACAAAAAAAACAATTGAAATTTCAAGAACTTAGACATTAACAAAACGAATAATTCAAATAATAATTTATTCAAGAACTTTCAATTTGTTTTTTCTTTCTGATGACAAAACTGATGGACGACAAGCTTTTTGTAAGAAGCAGAATGTAGTAAACTGAGTAATAAAATCTTATACTAAATTTCATTTTAGGTGAGAAACCATTTGTGTGTAAAATCTGTCAAAAAGGCTTCACTGGTAACTATAACCTCAAAGTGCATATGAAAGTCCACGGTATTACAAACTTGATTGTCAAAAAAAATCAAGACGGAGAAATTGCTAAATAATTAAATACAATATCTTTTACATAATTATTTGTGGAAAGTAAATAAAAGAATGAAACATTTGTATAAATTGTTTTAATTTGCCATTAATACACTTTACACCTGTGTAAAAAAGTAAATTTATCACATACAAAAATGTCTTTGGCAAGTACTGAATGTGTACAGGTTGTAAACATCAATATAAATAATAGAAAACTGTGAAAATCACACATTAATTTATAAGCACTATTATACCTACGTATAATAAATACAGTTTATTAGTAAGGTACACAAAGTCTTATTTAAAAAAAAATATAGTTGTTCCTTCGCTTAGTTTACGAGTACAAAAATCTAAACAAAAATTTGGAAGAATAGATACTAGTTACTTAATTAACATGGCAAGTTTAATTTGAGCCGATTACAAAGTACAGATTTGGCAGTGCTTCGTCTGTGTTTTTACTGATGCAATAGTCGAAGTGTTAAGTGCCGACAAATATTTGTGAAGCCTAATTTCCACCACAGAGACAAAATGTGCAGTGTGCTTTTTACGGAGTATCAGTCAGCATACAAAATTAAATAATAAACTTAACACTAAAGGACATCTTAGGAACACTATTTCCGATTATTTGAACATTAATCGAAGTTAAGTACATACTAAAGGC
The DNA here is from genome assembly GCF_905147795.1 of Pieris rapae. Lineage (NCBI taxonomy): Eukaryota > Metazoa > Arthropoda > Insecta > Lepidoptera > Pieridae > Pieris > Pieris rapae. The sequence continues at coordinate 3,923,681 of NC_059517.1, forward strand.
GTAGAAGTAGACGCTAAGTGCTATAAGTGCTACTTAATTTTGATTAAAGTATTAATAACCTGCCGTAATTCAGTCGAAATAATAAGTCACTATTCTTACAGCTAGGTGAAAAAACTTAACAAATTCTAGAGATACATTTCAATAATTCTTTTACGATCATGTGCAACATTGAATATTGAACATTAAATAAAATTAAAAACGAAGGTGCTTTTTACTTAAAAAAAGCAGTGAATATACAGTGTATTTTTTTGAAAAAAAAAATTATATGTTCATATTCAATGTCAATTGGTGCCCCAGTATGGTATTTAATACTGCAAATACGTATTTGCAAACTACTCGTTTGTACTAATATAGTACGAAATTAATCAAAAGTGCAGTTAAGTATGGCTTTATCAGTGGGCTATTTAGAACAAATATTAACCACCTGTGGTACTGGAATACAACTTTTATAATGGCCATGAAAATTATTAGAATGACAGCATTTTAATAATTTGTAGTGTCTATTAATAACTCCTACATCAGAATATTTGCAAGTACCCTACTTCAATATAATAGCTATAGCAATACTGACTTTTGGTCCGACGAAGCGCTTCTGAATTATTTTATAGAAGTTGAAGTAAAAAATAAATAATGTAACAAAAAACCTATACAATAAATAAAAGGCGTTTTCTAATCTAGCGAGTACCTACTTAATAAGTGATAATTTTCTTAAATCTAAGTCAAAACCTGGCTCGTTATTATTACAATAAAGAAAACCAACAAACAGGATTTTCGAATACTTTACCTTACTCACTCATTATCATTTTCTCCTAAGGTTATAATACAAAATTACATTACCTTTACATCCCGTTAATATTAAGTACACTATTACAAACATTAAATAAAAAATCGCACATGTACGAATATGCCTGGAAATGTTATTGATACAGATACAGAAAATTAATATCACTGGAATTACTATGTGATATTAATAAAATTAAATAAAACATTTTTTTTAAGAATGGTGAACTATGGGTATCAAAGTCTACAAATAATTTTCCAGTACACCAATTCCAAATAACTAGGTTGTGTTACTCAACACTGAACTATATCTCATTTCCAAAATGGGAGTTAGGTATTCTAACAATTGTTTCCTTACCGACCTTATCAGTATCAATGAGAGAACCAGAACTATGTTTCTTAGTCTTAGGAGCAAGAGGAGGTACTTCGCTGCAAGTTGAGAAATTATCATCTCCCCTTGAACTCCCTGCTGTGCTGAATTTTTTTAAACTGCCTGTGGCCAATGATCCATTTGAAGATGAGCAATGAGGTGGTATGAGAGGTACTTTCTCAGGCAAGTCTCGGCTTGAACTTGGCTTATAACTACAAGCGCTGTCTGTCTCTGGACACCCTCCCATATGTATCCACTCTTGAATCCTATCAATCAAGACAAATCTTAATGTAAAAGTGTATGAAAAATAAGTGATTGTGATTTTGTAGGACATACTTCAGTAACTAGTGAGCTTTTTTTGTTTTATATAGATAATAAAAGAGCGGATTGAGCTCATTAATAGCAATCGTACCATTTTATGTGCAAGTTAATCAATATTCGCCAATGCTAGAAGTCAGGAGCATTCATGGACTTACTAATGATGTGATGAGCAATAGTAACGACAACCATAAACATCAAAAGCTACTTTTTACCGGGATTTGATGTACATTATTTAAAAATAAATTGAGTAGGTATTTATTAACTGTATTTGAACACAAGTCATTACTCTCACTAATTAGCTATCATAATTATCTATCTATCTCATAATTATTAGTCAACATCATTGACACTGACCCAGTGGCATATGATCTATAACAAGTCCTATAAATGTCACCTTAATATAACTTAATCTGCAAGAAATTTAATAAAGTAACTGGTATTTTTAATTGGTAAAGAATTCGGGTATAAACCATAAAAACAGGGACTAACCTATTTACGATTTCTTCAAAGTTTGGTCGTCTTAATGGGACATGTCGCCAACATTCAGTCATTAGGGTATACATAGGTTGCGGGCAGGCACTTGGTGAAGCTAATAATTCACCTCCTCGCACCATAGAGATTACTTCTTGATTGCTGTATCTGTATTATTTAAAAGATAAAATTAGAAAATTGATAACTCTTTAAATAAACCAAAAAAGCTGTGTTTATTACAATTGCAACTTGTGCTTATTACAGTGCTAGTATAAAGAAAGTGATTTATTAAACAAGTTTTATAAATAATATAGGTTCCTAAACAAGCATGCAAATGAACTATCAAATTACTTCCCAATATGTCACATTACACATACCCATAATAAGGTTGTAATCCATAACTATAAATCTCCCATAAAACAACTCCATATGACCAAATATCACTTTCTGTTGTAAATTTGCCATACAGAATTGATTCTGGCGGCATCCACCTCACTGGAAGTAAACTTTTAGATTGCACCTGTAAACATTTATTAATGATTATCCTATTTATTTAATATAATATATTTAGATGGAATAAAGACTTACTCTGTAATAATCTGAACTGTAAATATCTCTAGATAATCCAAAGTCTGAGATTTTAACTACAAAGTCATCAGACACTAAGCAATTTCTTGCTGCCAGGTCTCTATGAACATAGTGATGGGACGCAAGATAATGCATACCGGAGGCAATGTTATAAGCTATATTCAGTAATCTTATTGGTGGCAACCCTTTACCAGATGGTGGAGCTCGACCCATTAGAAACTCATGCAAGTCACCTCGGGCCATGAATTCAAATAACATACATAAAGGTTCCTCTCTTAATGCAACTCCAACAATACAAACTATGTTTTCATGAGTCAACTCTGAAATTAAGTCAATTTCTCTACGAAAATCTGCTTTTGTTTTAGCAGATGCATTTTCTTTGAGAGCTTTAACAGCCACATATTGTGTATCTCCATTCTTTTTAAGAGCACCTTTATAGACTTTACCAAAAGCTCCCTCACCCAACTCCTCGAGAAATTTAATTTGTGATAAAGAGTACTGTGGAACTCTAATTACACCATTGCCCCTAACATTTCTTGTCAAATGTGGCTGACTACTATTGTTCTGATTTGTTAATAACTCATTCATTTCTATTGGAGAATTGAGTCTTGAATCACCATAAATATTTTTGTCTGCATTAGGTAAATTCATATCTCTTATAGTAGAAGCACTTTCTTTCTTTTTACGTTTCATGACACATCCAATAGAACCAGAAATAACCAAAATTAAAAAAAAGAAAATTGCTAGTATGTATATCCAAATTTTATGAGCACATTTTGGAATGTCACATAATTGTTCAAATTTTCCATCATTATCTACAACACACCAGGGTTGGGATTTTACTCCACCTGGATTTCTGCAATAACTGTGACGACCAGCTAATTCAGGATGATCAGACATTTTAACTATCATTTGTTTTGACCAGGCCACACAAGGCATACCATTTAAAGCCACATTAACTCGACCCAAATACCCACTCCCATCTTCCCAATAGCACTCGTCATCAGACACAATTAATGTACCAATACCAATTTTTAAACATCCAGGATCATCTTCAGGCAGATCTTGACATTCTTCTAATGTTAATTGTTTGCCAATGTGGGGATGTCTCTTAGCAATAGCATATTCAGTCTGACAAAGTTCTGTTTCTAATATTTCACAATCTTGTTTACAGACTCGTTTTAATACTGTAGAGTTGTATCTGAAGTTGAACATGTCTATTGGTGCATTAATATTATCTGCTAATTGAGGTTGAAATCCATTTGATAAACTATCATAATATATAACTTTTGGTATGTTGTCATTATTTATTTCAGAAACAGATTGTAACTTAAAAATTTTCTTAGCTGCATTATAAAATTTCTTATTTGTAGACATGGGGTCCCTGCAAATTGGAAATGTGGAGTAGCAAAGACTTGGCACTGCATACTGCTCACACTGAGAACTGATATCATTGGAATATTTTGTTACTTGAAATGCTTTAAGTAACTTTTCTTCTAAAGCAGCTTGGGTTGTATTATATGGTATATAAACAAACTGTCCACTTAAATGAGACTTGCATACTATTCCAACATACTCTTGACAAATTGGCTCTAAGTATTTTATAACAGTGGAATTCTTGTTGGATGTATCCTCTCCTATAATCATACCTTCAGACACTAATTTTGGTGTTGTTTTAATATCAGCAATATACTTGTTATCATCATCCTTAGAAAATTCAAGAGTAGATAACTCATTATTCTCAGTAGTATCATTTTCAACAATTAGCCTAGTTGTGAACTTTTTTTCATAATTCTGTTTAATAACACAAGTGTAATTACCACTATCAGAAGGATGTAACTTAACTATTTCAAGAACAGTTCCAATAGTACCATTGGTGTTGTCAACTTCAGTCAAAATGTTGATCCTGGTGCTTTCAGCTAATGTTCTGTTATAGTCTTTCAACCAATATACCTTCACATTCTTCATTAGAGTTTCAACAATATGGTCTGGTAGTACTGTTGATGAAGTTTCAATTCCACCTTTATTCTTAGTGAATTTCTCAACTTTAGTAAAGTTCAAGATAGCTTCACACTTTAATTGAGCATCATTTCCTGGACGCTTTCTAACAACTGAGGGACGAGTTTTCGGAAAATAAATATCGAGTTGTATAATCCATCCTTTTTGTTCGGACGAAGTATTTGGTTTCAGTAACGATTGAGGGTTACTTTTAGTTAAAATGGGACTAACGTATAAAATTGTAACTATTACAAACTGGAAGAGTTTCATGTTAAACATCAATAATTTTGCTATCATGCAGTATTATCATCTTGAGTCATACAGTTTTTCGAATAAGTTTCTGGTTTATAATATTATGCCCAAGAGAATCGTACCGCACTTATTTATTATTGCAATCATGAGAATAGGAAAATTAAACACTCGGTAATGTATCGTTTCACTGTTGGCTATTGAATTTTATACTTTACTTAAACGTCAATTAAAATTGACACAATGTCTGATGTCAAATGAAATAGTAAACAATATATTATAATTCTGTGGTATCCTTGCAGTAAACCAACAATCAACTAATGCCCAAACCCAATAACGTATCTCACTCAATTTTTGACCATCTCATATCTTAATCCAAATATTGATAAAAGTAACGCCAATAACCAATCGACGGATTGTAATAGCCATCTGTGATCTGTCGCTAAGAGCTATCCATGGTAGGTCGGATTGGTTTATGTGGATAGACCTTTGTATCAAAATGACAGTTAATTGCCAATATCGTATCTTAAGATTTTAACTTACACCAGTTTATTTAAATATTTAATGAGCTATCTGATATGTTTTAAACATAGACATGTATATTGTAACATCATTTCTACGGTTTTATTTACTTTATTTGGTTTATATTGATTATCAAATATAAGTGTAAAGAGCGAAGAGATTGCATTCTATCCGTCGCCTAAATTGGATTGTCTTCGTTGGGTTTCTTTGTTGGGATGTAAAAATGAGATCAATCGACTGTCACGGTCTGATCTCAGATTGTTTTCAATTTGTGATTGTGAATAAATTATTCGGTTCGGGCGTTAACGGTTGACTTTTTTCATTTAATGATTAAAACTATTTCACCATGTACACGATTCTTGTAAATCACTCATGCATTTCATTGACTTCGAGCTTATAAACTATCATTAATTCATTAGTGGTTATTTGCTCTTGTCTAGAGATAGCCCAGTTCTTACAGACCCGAAACAAAAATGAAAACGTGAAGGGGAAGATTGATTTTTTTTTTAAATCGTTAATATTAATGTGAGATGTCGTCAATGGTTTTAAGTTCATAGCTTTTAGTGACTTGAAAACGTACATCTGGCTTAAGTGAAAAATACCTTTATTTAACAAAAATACAGCAAATTGTTTATTTTTTATATATTAATCTTTTCCCAACGGAGAAAGATTGAAACAGACGTTTTCAAACTTGCCATCTCAGTTTTTTTGCGCCATTCACGAATCCCGATACCCGCAAATAACGATTTCCGGACGTACAACGAGGCATTGTTACTGAATAAAACAATTGCAATTATTAAATAATTAAGTATTATTTACAGGATATACCTTCAACCATAATTAACATTTTTTAGGTATTAATATTACCAATCTCTGATATGGTTACTTTTCCATTTAATAGAAAAACTAAAATTTAGAGATACGATCTTTAAATATTTCATTTTTACTTATCATTGCATATTCCGTAATTTCATATACATAATCCCGTGGAAATATTAATTAGGTACATTGCCAATTGATTTCCTGTTACCAATTAAAGTTTGAAAACCACTGAATTTTTGTATGACACTTGGGATCGGAGTTGGATCGAAATTTTTGTATATTTATATAACCCCGTCATTATATTTAGGGTAAAGATGGAAAATTGAGATTGTATTTCCTAAATTACTAAAAACAGCCGTAATTTGATCCGTAACTAAGAACAAAAAGCTATGATCTTCTTAATATGTAAATGACGTGTTACGTTGTTTGTTCGCTATGGACTACTAATCTACCGAACCGATATCAATCAAATTTGCACACTGTGTGCATTTTGATCTAACTTAAAAAATAGGATAGTTCACATCTTAATTTATACCAGCAATATTATTTTATTGCAAATATTTGTTTATTATTTGATAGAAATTTAACAGATGGCGCTGTATTAAAAGTACCAACGTTTCACATAAGCAACCTTCCACATAAGTTCTCCTACCGTTTCCCTTTAATAATTTACTACTATGTAATATAACAAAAACCTTAGCCACAACAACGCTTGGCCGAGTCTGCTAGTTAAATATATATTAGGTGCTTGGGCTGGCACAGTTCGATTTCAAGGCCTTAGTGAATAAAATGTAAAAATTTTTTTTACTCTAAGGGTCTGTTTCACAATGTCCAGAGAAGTTCCAAATAAGCTATTTTTTACTTATTGGTAGGACAAAGACAATTGTTGCGTTTCACGTAATCTGTCAAATAAGACAATATAAATCTTTTTTTTGTAACATTCAAGCGATAATGCGATTTTCTTATGAAAAGGTACACATCAAAATTTCCCTTGGAAATTTTATCTTCCGAATAATTTATGTGTTGCATAGGTATTTGGTTGAAACAGTCCCTTAATATACACAAATGTCTGATTATTGCACCAGCTAGATTATAAAGAAATTGGTTCTATAGCAATGCAGGCAGATATCATAGGAAAAATACAAGTAGGATGTAAATACTAAGAAAACCTTGTAACTGTGATATTGTTGTTGAATTAATTATTATTTTATATTAAATAACATTTCGGTTTTAATAAAATTTAAAACATATTATACACAATATTCCTCAAATCTGATATTAATATTAGTTTAATATTAATTTTGTTATAAAATACTAACTGAAACATTAAATTAAATGAATAGTGAATTTTAAATAAATTTCAAGGATATATTAAACTGAACCTGACACACTCTCACTGCTTTGTTTATGAAAGAACTTCTTCTATTTCATCACATCAAGTCATGTTGCAGTTGTTAATTGATAACACACAACCAAGTCACAACAATTGTTATAAAATTATTTTAGCTATGTGTCATAAATTCGTTTCATTTTTAATCGCCAATATTCTTCCTCTAGTCTCATTAAGTCAATCCTTTTTTCATGAATCTCCTTTTCTTGTTGCATTCTGGTTTCATGCAGCTGTCTCTGTTGCCACATGACTTCTTCCCTGCTTTTCTTTGCGAGGAGGTATATTTCATGTTCATGGTCTTGATTACAACAATTTGATTTCAAACTAAAAAATATAGGAAAACCGACAAGTCTCTTTATTGTATCTATGTGCAAGTAAAACAAGAACAATAAATAATAGTATTTCACCCTATTAGATATGGATTTAAAACTTACTTATTTTTCTTTTTAGTTTTTTTTGAGGAACTTCCTGCTGAAAATACTTCCCCTACAGTTGAGGTTTCTGGTTCCACAATCTAATAATAAAATTAACTTTATCAAAATAATATAATAAAATATTAAATATTATCTATTTAAAATCAAATGCAGATTTCAACTCACATCACAAAAATATTAATAGAAGAATAAATCTTGTTTGATTTACCTATACTTCCTCACTGAAGAAATTGAAAACCAAACATTTATAAAAAATAAGGTTTTGCCAAGATCTGTGCTACTATGTCAACCTCAAACTTACCAATTCCACTTCTGGTAAAATAAACTCATTACTAGTTGAACTACTATCTCTTCTCTCAGTAGACATACTTTTAGCCCTAGTTTTCATATTCCTCCATTGATTGAGAATTTGGGGCAAATCTCTTTTGTTACGCGAAACTCTGTTGAAACTATAAACAAATTAAAAGTTCCACATTATCAACAGGATTTTTTTTCTAATGTGTGGACAGTATCAAACACACCTAGTCACAACCTCCTCCCAAGCCTTTTTTTTCGCAGCATTAACTTTAGTTGTTGTGTCTTTATTTTCCAATATATCAGCCCGCTGCAGCGCCAAGGTTCGAAGGACCTCCTACGTATAAGAAAAATTTGTAATGCTATTAAAGTGACATGTATACAATGGGAAAAGGTTGATTCAGTTAAAATTCAATATTATGATGAACTGCTACTATAATTGCTACTAATTTACTTTATCATAATCATCCCAATTGCTGGAGCGTACACGTTTATTTGTTGACTCATTCATTTACTTAATATTTAATAATTTAAGTGAAAATATGGTCTAACGCTAATAAGAGAAACATTAGTAAACAAAAATAACATTAGTCATAGTCAACCCATAAACATTCAACGTTAAAATCACAGAGGAGAAAAAAGCCTCAAAACTGTAAGGTATCGACTACAGACTACAAAGATTGTTGACTAAACACAACGTTTGTTTAATTTCAAAATAAAATCGTTACTATTCATAAATCACCTTAAAAAATCCTGTAACATAAGAATTGATAATTTACTTACCTCAATGTCATAATACATATATATATAAACGATTAAGCACAAAAACCTGAAAGGTTAATCATATTTACCGAATGATTGTTGTTTTTTTTTTGTTACAACTGCCTTGTAACTATAGAATTTCCAGAAACCAATTACAATTGTGAGACATATAATATCTGCAATCTAAACAAAAATGCCTTATTTTACCTAGACAATTTAAAATGTGTATGTTGCGTAGTTTCAAAGATTTAAGCATACAAAGGGACATAGGGACAGAGAAAGCGACTTCGTTTTATACTATGTAGTGATAGTGATAGTGATGATGATGAAAAGCAGGTTTTTATTATGTATTGTTATTTCCGTCGTTGGAAAGCTCCGATAATATACGCGTTCGATCGCTGCTAAATAAACTGTAATGGGCTGTATAGATCTATATTAACTGAACAATGTATTCAAGGTATTTAATTGGTTGAGGATTAATGCTGTATTGGTTAAAATCGCTTCGAAAATTAGCCATTATTTGTCGTAAAAAGTAAATTACAAAAAAAAGTTATTGTGGGTTATCCATAAGAGATAGACATATACCATCACTTTTCGGACTTTTCTGTAGATCTTTTCAATGTGTACAATACTTAGTACATTATTTTGATAAAACTCGTAGGGTTCAGCCTGCGTTTGCAATGTAAGCGGAAAAAATGTAATTATTTACGACATCACATCAAGAAACCTCAAAAATAACGGTACTTCTCCACTATTTAATGGATTTTATTACACATAAAAACCTTCCTCTTTAATCACTCTATCTATTTAAAAAAACCGCATGAAAATCCGTTGCGTAGTTTCAAAGATTTAAGCATACAAAGGGATATAGGGACAGAGAAAGCGACTTTGTTCTATAATATGTAGTGATGACAGAGTTAAAGATAAGTTATTGGAAATGAAAATCACATGCAATTCTTTCTATTTGGAAAAGACAATGATGACATCGCAACCCATGACCAAGACTAATAAAAATATGGCTTAGTCTCAAAGTGGAGCTAGGAAAATTAAAATTATAGATTCACTGCCCGAGAAATAATTTTCATTAACATACACAGTTATAAACGTATAAACGAAGTCTAGAAAATAGAATTGGATAAGCTTTGATGTTTTGACCGGTGTATAAGGAGAGTCAAAGAAAAATAAAAAGATATAAGAAATAAAACTGATGTGATTCATAAAGCTTTATCGAGTGTTCTTCCAAATGAAAATAATATCTAAACGAAAGATAGATGAACATTAGAATCTTCAATTTCTGTTATTGTTACATCAAGCCAAGAACTCCATGACGAATTTCTAAAAATAATATTAAAGGAGAGCTTCTTCTTATCTTGGAGTGGAGATTGAAATGGTAGATGATGATATTGCAATTCACCAGTTATCTTAAGTAAAATGAATGCTTAAAGTTTCGGAATGAAAGTGCTAAACTAATTCCACGCCCATTATCAAAGAATAAGTTGTTGTACACACTATGTTAACATAGGTATAGTTTTATACTTCAAAATTATAGGCAAATGTGCAAGGTGCTCTGGCATATTTGCCGGTTGATGTAACTTAAGTTTTGCGTGTTATGCTTTAAGTGTGACGTCTAGAATCTTCGATAGCGAATATAATAGATTTTTAAAATATGGGATAGCTCCCGTATGTTGTAACTATGGAAGACTAAATACTGAATATGGAAGACTAATTTCTGTATACACGTTTTTTGTACATATTTCCAGGTCTCTATTATCTACTCTCGCTAATAAATGTAGTCTGAGTACCAAAAATAAGACTTGGCTTAAAGGTCTCGTTACCAGGCCATAAAATTATTTTAAAAAAAAATGTAGTCTCGACTCTAGGGATGGCGATTCTTTACGAAAAAGATCGATTTTTAAATCGATTCGAATCGTAGTCTAATGAATCGATTCACGAAAAAATCGAGGCCTACAAAATCGATTCTTAAAAAATCGATCTTTTTTTCAAGTTTGCGTTTACAATGTAAATTTGTATCAATTTTACTAAAAACAAGATTAATATTGCAATTAACGATATCTTATCAATAAAATCAGGGAATTCAAAAATAACAATTATTTTTATTACCGTATCAAACTATAAGATCAACTATAAAAAAAAATAAGTATTTATGTACTGAATGTTTTTATTGATTGCAAAAAAGTAAAAAATAAGGTAAGAGTTAAAAGTTTAAATATTAAGCATTGGGAATTATAACTGGTAAATAAATAAAAATCGATAAATTAAGATACGAATTGCTTTAAAAATTGATATTTTTCGGAAAGAATCGCCATCCCTAGCCTGGCGATTACTTGATTAAAATAAAATTAGAGTAAAAGCGATAGTTTATTTTTAAAATGAAAATGGGAGCTTTACTATTTTTTCTGTAAACAAGATGAATAATTTGATGCTTTGACGTTAAATAGATAATTGGACATAAAGTAATCGTGAATGAAGTATGAACACTTCCATCAATAAGAATTCCACATATTACTTATTAGTTATTTCAATGCTGATTATTCCTGTGTAAAAGTAAATTTAAATGATAATCACAACTAACAGAACAAACTGAAAATAATAGCGTCAAAGTAAAAAATAAGAAGCGCTTTACTTATTTACTTACCTACTCTCAATTAGTTTTTATTTCGCAACAAACACTACATGAAAATCTGATGAAAATCAATCATGAAAATACTCATATTACGCTAATAACAGTATTCATTAAACGACAACAACAAATGAATAATGCAATATCAATCGTCACAGATTATAAATACATAAAGTCAAAGACTACAAACGTAACTTTTTTATTAAAGAGAGGCGAGTAAAGGATACTAAACATACAGCCATCTCGCGAGTTTATGAGTAGTTAACTCTTTAACCGGCAGCACTCTTATAATTCAGGCACATTCAACTAAATGCAAATAATTGTATGGTTTATACCAAAACAGAAAAAATCGAATGTCGATTTTCAAGGGTGATATATCGATTCAGTGAATCGATACAGTACTTCATATCGATTTAAAAAAATCGATATTTTCTGCTCGAAAAATCGATTCTTCGATTAATCGATCTCAGATCGCCATCCCTACTCGACTCTCGAGTCTGTGGTATCGTAATCGGCCGGTATCAAACCGAAATTGTAAGGTTAGGTATTTTTTATTTATAAGTTTAAAGTATTTGAAATATAAGCATTATCGCTTGTGTTATTTATTACTAAATATCAAGTTGTTAAGTAAATCGCAATGCCGAAAAATAAAAAACAAAAGAAAGAAAGTTCAAGCAGCGATAGTGATGACGGACCAGTTGACGTAAGTATCTTTTTAATGTATATTATACGTTCTTACAGCAATATTCGTATTTAAGCTAGTTATATCTATTTATTTTAATAGGAATTATATTCAGTAGTTCCGCTTAAACTGGTTCTTATTAAATGTTGTTTTCCGGTAACCTAGATATTTAAGCTATCGTTAAATGTGTAAAATTTAAAAATAATATAGGTTCAAGTCAATAAATTTTATCATAATAATTACAGAGAAATCCTCCTCCAGAAAAAAAGGCCAAGGTCAGTACCAAAACAGACGACAAGGAGCCGACTTGGGTTTTACAGGGCAAAAAACTTGTAAAAGTTAGAGAATTTAAAGGAAAAGTTTATGTTGATATTCGAGAGTTCTATGAAAAAAATGGTGAGTTATTACCTGGAAAGAAAGGCATATCCTTACAACCAGATCAGTGGAGGAAACTATTATCTTTAGGAGATGAAATAAATGAAACAATAAGTTCCATGTGTTAATTTAACTAAACTTTTCATATTTAAATAAACTTGTTGATCATAATCATGTGTATTATTTTAAAATGAAACAGACAAAGAATTTATGGAAATAAAACAATATGTTTCATATAAATACATGTTATATAATAACAAGGTCTACATAATTAAAACAATGTTTGACAAGCATGTTTAGAAAATAATTTTAGTTACAATGAAAACTTAAAATAACAGGTACAGAATGTTGAGCACAAACAAATAGAAAAATATACACATTCTTCCCAGCTTAATCTAAAATATTACACAGTACTGGCAACTCAAATAACTTATCGGGAAATATCTTAATTACATTTTCATTTATGTAGAAATGGTGAAAACTAACTAAAAATATACTTAAGATAATATTTAGGTATATTTACTCACACCATTTAAAATTAAATGACACTACCTTTTCTACCACTTTAAATATAATTTTGATTGGCAACCATAGACTAGATATAATATTACTTGTTTGTTTTTAAATAAATGCCTATTTCAATTATCAGCTTGAAACAATGACATGAGTGGAAACAATAATATTTAGTAAACCTAAAATACTAGTAGCTGTCATTGATAGTGATTAACATTTCAAATAAATTCTCAGGTTGTAAAACATAAAATAAATGATTTTGCAAGTTTTAGAGGAACTCAATTTTTTTAGATGGTATATATTACGTTTAAGTGTGTGGGCACTAAAAAATTTTATCCATTTAAAATCACAATGGCCATCATAAGTTATTAAGTATATAATTAAAATATTATTAATTAGAGGTACATATACCTTTGCTTATTATAAAATAGGAATCCCCAAAATGCATATTAAACCTTACCTATCTTTGGAATAACATATAAATTACATAACACTATAATTTGAATTATCAAAATCACAAAACATAAATTTATGTAGGAAAATGTAAAAACTCCAAAGTATATAACAATATAGGATATCAGCTTGTAACTTTGATCAATAATTTAAATCAAGTATTTAGAGAAAATATTTTACTGGTATTTTAATAATTATGACACAATGCCATCTGTGACATCTATTTAGTGTAATAATGTATAAATATAATAAAAGCAATTAAGATAGTACTTCCAATGTAAGAAACAAATAGTTTCCACACCTAATTCTTCATAAAAATAAATCAGTATAATCACACTATTTTCAATGTAAGTAAAACTTCAATAAAAATTGTGCAATACTACTGCTGATTAAGTTTTTATGAATAATGGTGATAGTACCTGGGAGAACTAAAAAAAATGATTTCTACCTCAAATAGATTACTAAATCATACACAAAAAATTGTAAGTTCAATGCCATCTAGGACGACAATTATAAATAAAAGCAATTTTTGTCTTTTCTCTGAAATCAATATAAATTATTGACCATAATAAGAATCATTGACATAAAAAAATATAAGATCAAAGTCAGATCTAGAAATTTTCCTACTAATCTACGACAAGACGAGATAAAAATCACAAATTAATTCTTTGGCTTTATGTGGAAACATGCAATTTTGAAGTGATCGCACATTTCTCGTACCTGGAAAAAAAACATACCTAGTTGTTAGGCTGAACTTAATCACTAGTGCTATTATAAGCTATTTTATCCATATAATTTACATGCAAATATTAAATTACATAAATAAAAAGCATTGAAAGAAGTCATTATAGGATAAAGTATTGTAACATACAAAAACTTACCTTCAGGGTATTAGTAAATTATTCTATATTCTTTTTATTTTGTTTTTTAAATAATGTATTGAATATTAATGTGTATGTACTTGTTTCTTGCGACTATGAAATCTACTGACTTTAAAATCTTAAAAAACATCTCTGAAAACAGATTCTCATCCTTTATTAATCTATGTTTAAACCGTCTCCCAAATTTCAACCAGGTCAGTGCAGTTGTTTTAGCGTAATAAGGATTCATTTTTATTCATCGAACTTTTGCATTTACAAGATATACTATGATAAAAAATATTCAACTTTAATATTTAAGACTAGATTTAATGTCAAAACCGGAGGGTCCTAGGTTCGCTCCAGTGTGATAATAAATGTGATGTCCTTACCACTTTAGTACCATAGCTGATATGTGCCCATGAACACGCCATACATAAGGAGCTGAGAAGTATAAGTTCGGTCATGGGCGAAACCCTCCAGTAGAATACAACGGCCATTGCCAACGCATACGGCACTAGAAGACTGTTGAATATATCACAACGTGTGTCGCTCATTTGTGATACGATTAGACGACACTGGAAAAATAAAAGGTTTATAATATATATTTTGTATCATGTAATTTATACAATAATTCATCTGTTAGAGGTTTGAGGGCATGTCAATCACCTTAAACTGTTTGTGTATATTTGTATAAACCAAAATTTTATGAGGTACCTCAATTTCTAAATTTAATTTCAAATGTCTCACATAAAGTAAAAACAGTACGGTAAAACTCCTGTATGTCAAAAACTTATTATATTTGTCAAATGGAAGTCGTATTAAGCACTAAATCACAATTCGTTAAACTAAGTTACTTTAACTAAATAACTTAGTTTTTATTTAATTAGACATTTGCTTGGTAACTATATGGCTTATTGAGCAGTAAAATCATACATCCCTTATAAAATTATTTGCTTAAAAATGACTCTTTAACGAGTCTTCATGGTAAGTATGAAAGAACTGGCAGTAAATGTAAAATTAGAAGTCATACTAAGCGTTTTGTCTGAATTTCATAGTGGTTATTGTATATTACAGGTAACTTACATTGATATTTGAGAATATAGTTCCAGTGAGTACATAGAAAAGTCTCGGGCCTCGATGTATGATATCTGTTGGTGAGTAGAGAGCCCAGATGCTGCTAAGCACGAAAAACACAGCTAGTGGAATCAATGGCCGAATCGTTTCAGTTAAGGATCGCATTTTGCCGGTTTTATCTCTGTATGACCTAATAGTAAAAATATGTTAAAGCACGTTTAAAATTGTTTATTACTGAAATCAAAAAAATATGATTTCCTATTTTGTTACTACTAATATGCCGCGGCGGGCTTCACTTTTAATCTTTTTAAACATTACTAAGCTATAACTTAAGTAAAACTTATCTTTTATCTTGTAATAATAATATTTTTCTACTAGACCATCGTAGATAAATAGGTTATAAGTAAAGAAATTGTATACGCGACATAATTACATATAATTCGCAAGGCGTCCCATCAGATAAAAGGAATATTCTGGAGAAATCAAGAGTTAACATTTTTATAGAACCTAAACCTTAGAGTTTAACATAAAAAGATCTGGCGCTGAATACAATACGGATGTTGAATATTTTTTAATACGGTTATAGCTTTTTAACAAAACTTACTTATATATATTCCACAGTATAACAGTCTGGCTTGTCAGCATGGCGGAGAGGTAAAGTGTGACTTCAAAAATGATGCCTGGAGTGAGTCCGCCTGGGAGGGCCACATGCCACGCCTGGGGCCCAATTACGGATGTAACGAGTAGAAGGATACATGAACCCTGTATTAACATGTGTAAAATATTCAAACGTTAATTTAAAAACGCTTCCTAGAAGTTCATATATCTCGACCATGTATAGTGATGTTAGTGAAAAAATTAACTAACCGACAACTTCAAATAAGATTCCTCCTCGGACATAAATACATTTTTTTTAGTTCTTTATTTTACAAAATAATATATGACAGTATGCTAACATAAGAAAACCGCTGTGGTTTGTATTAATGTAACCATAGCAGTCTTGTATAGGAGCGCGACAAATGCATATAAATGTAGTTTTTTAATTTATAGCTTGTTGGTTCATGTTAGGCTATCTAATGTCTGCTTGGGTAGACTATTTATTAGCCGCGGTAGCAAATACCGCAACGTACATATATTACATAGCTCGTCGTTTAGAGCGTTCTCTTAAATAAATCAAGAATTATGTCATATTTCTGTATTTTTAATATGTTATTAGTAAGTGGACGCAAAATAAAATTATTGTTGGTGAAAATAAATTGCATTTTTCTATAATATCAGGAGCATCACAATTTGAAAAATGTTTTTAAAGTTGAGCCTTTATTTTTAGTGAAAATGTTAACTTACAATCATAGTAAAATCATAGCCCCAAGGGAGGAACATGACACCAGTATTATATTTCTCCCAATGAGTGAGGTAGAAATTAATGAAGATGTTCCATATTACGAAGAAAAATCGCAGTGGGCTCAACTCATCCCTAGAATCAGAAACATTTATACTATTAGTAATCTGTTCATATTTTTAATACACTTATTATGACTGCAAACGAACACACGACTTACATTAGCTTTTACAATATTTTAAGAATATGAAATGCAAGTTGATTGCCAAAGATCGTGGTAATACAAATTTACCGCGATCTTTGGCAATCAACTTGAAAAAACAGAACAAAAAATATCAGAATTGTAACCAAATAAATAAAACAATCAGTAAATCACAACGTAAAATTAATGTTCGAGTAACTATTAAAGATATAATTTTGAAGACTACCTTCCAAATATGCTGTAAAGACATGTGGGTATAAGAACCGCGGAGTAAGAGTCTAGTCCATGATCAAATAATTCGCCGAGGGGCCCGCTTGTACCTGTCCGGCGGGCCTGCTTGCCATCTATACCATCTGAAATATAAATTCTTAAGTCCAAGGTATAAGGTAGAAATTATAATACACTTATTCAAGACCAGTTTTGTAAGTCCTTGAACTGGCCTAACCTTCGCTTAATTACATTCATGGAAATTATTTATAATAGTTAATAATTTAATTAATCTTTTCAGCTGGAAAAAATAACTTAAGGTACAAAGATAATATTTTGTTATTGATGAATATATCAGTTACGATTTTAAATTCTGGTCACAACTATATAAAATGACACATTTGGTGTTAATGGTACCCAAAAGTATATCAATATAAAACAATTCATAGGATACGGAAAAGAACCAATAAGTAATTTATGAATCTGTTAACAAAACACAGTATGGGTATTGATAATTTATCGAGGCGACACCGTAACTTGAGATAACAAAGGGCAATAGTAAAGCCTAACGCAGTTCCGTTATCTTACAAACAATGAATCAAGCTACATGGTTTAAACATAGATTTCATTATTTTTTAATCTATCAAGTCATATGTTACAACTACAGTCTAAAGTTATATTTCTCCAGGCAACCTTAAATTTAAATCAAGCTTTAATTATTATTTATCTTAAACATGTACTACATTTAAAATTCTACACAATATTAAAATTCAATGAGAATGCAGACTACATCAATGATTTTGGGTTGTAACCACCAGGGGCGCTGTAATGGTTGGTTTCGTAATCCAATATGTTTTCGACTCAAGCTATTTACATGTTATGCTGAGTCCAGCCCATTGTTGAGAGACTAAACAATAACTTACACTTAAGGCCAAGGCTTAAGATACACTACATAATTAACATTGAAATACCAAAAGGGGAAATGGTGTATTTCAATGTCAAATTAGATTGTAAATATAGTTACTTAATAGTAATTAATGTTACTAACTACAATAGTCATTAATAAATATATATATAGTTAATTTCAACTTGTAAACAGGTTAAATATTCATGCTTCATAATCTGATTAGAATATTTTAGTTAATGATTTGTTTAAACAATTTTCAAACGTTGACTCATGGCTTAGACTTATTTGTGATTATATAAATACATGACCTTATGTCAATGATAATAGTTACTTATATTTGCTTCTTTTTAAACATAAGCTGCAAGGCCGGTATGTTATCTGATAGTAGATGTCTTTTGCTCTCCTTATTAATTACTGCTTCTAATTTTTTTCTAACTATTGAATTACTAGTTGATACTTCAGATTTTTGTGGTAATAAAGTAATTAATCAGTTAACATAAAAAAAATAGTAGACTAAAGCAGCATAAAATCGGCAGCAAAGAAGTTGTGTTTAAGACCTAGGATAAAAAATATACTTACCTTATTATGAAAATAAACATTAGAATTAGAGATCTTTTAAATGTATCCTTATGGAAAAAAACATGAAAACATCTTACCTAATGTATATGCTACAAATAAATTTATAGCTGAAAATGCCCAAACCCAGCTTGGAATATAATCATCTGTTTTATTATCTTTTGTCAGAGCATTAAATCCATAGTCAAAGTAAGAAAATAGCAGGAAGTTTAATACTGTCAGTAAGAATCCAGCAAATGTAAGCAGGTTTGGCGCAACCCAACGTGGGCAAAACTGTAATCAAAATATATAATGTATCACTTTCATGCAGTATTAAACATGAATTATCAAAAATTATATTCACCTGGACACACCAATCCCAAAATGGGTGCATAACATATTTACTGAGCACACTTGTGTCGATTGAATTATACTGAAAAATTAAAAGCATAAATAAATAATATTATGTATGCATATATAATATATATTTATCATATTACCTTATATTTTTCAAATCCTTCCAATTTATCTTGAGACAGGAAACGTGCCATTATTACACGGTAAAGAAATTGCAATTTAGTAAAAAAGATATCTCATAGTATAGGTATGAGTCACAAAAAGGTTAGAGTTGTTAACAATCTAGTTTTTGTCTACATTATTCATATTTTATTTTTCGCAAAATTTAAAACGGCGCCGCTGTGACAGAAAAAAATACACATGACTGATAGGTTTGGCGAATCACAATAAAATAATTAAAAAAAAACAAACATTTTATGACCACTATGGCACAGCATATACTACAGTGAACAATTATATGTGTATACTCTATAGTCCACTGCCTATATGTCACAGACTATATAATGAACTATTCCAGATTACCACGACAAAAAATTGTAATCGAAATTGACTTATATCAAAGTAGAAAATTTTCTATTTCCATAAAATAAAAACTTTGGTAACGATTTAGAAATACGTCGCTCTAATTGGGGGTTGCGACTTGCGAGTGGAACGGGGGCGGGGAGTAAGAGGGGTAGGGTTGTCACCTCCAAACACTTCCACGCGCCGGAAACAGTTATTAAAAAAAAACAAATGTAACCTAACGTAACCCAACAATAAATAATAATAGGTTTTTTGGACAGCTCCGGCGATAAGGGAGCAGTAGCCTCTCTACCTTGCGTACCAAAGCAAAGACATTTTATTCAAGCCTACGCAGCTCCAGCTGTTTGGTCGCGGCTGTTCTCCTTCCATGCCTATGGATTTCAATTAAGTTTCAGGGTATTTATAGTAGTAGTAGTATATAGTAGTGCTATAAAACAGTTATCTGGATTGAAAAATATAGCTAAGTTTCCAAAAAATCTAAATAAAATAAACAAAGCACATACACGTAACCTTAGAAGTAACAGATTGAATCTGTCAGAGTAATTTCTGTTAAAATCTACATTCATATTAGCGGTTTGTGTTTCGTTTCACATGTTTTGAAACAAACGCTGCTTGAAATATTATAATAATCAAGAGAAAAGTATATAATTTACGTTTCGTTTAACGAATTTCAATGCAACACACAAAATTATATTTCATTTTTTATCACATCATATCCAGAGAACTATCAAGTCTTACGCCCATTTACAATAACCTATCTCAATTCATTTTGACCATCTGAGATCTTAATCCAAATATTGATACAAGAGTGCGAATAACCAATCGACGGATTTGTAATAGTCATCTGTCGATACAAGCAATCCATGGTAGGTAAGATCGGAGTATTTTGATAGACCTTTGTATGAAAAGGACAGTTCCACTGTGTCAATATCGTATATTAAGAGTTTAACCCACACTAAATAATTAAAAAGCTATTCGATATATTGAAATAAACAAAGACATGTATATTTTAATATTATTTGAACGGTTTTATTTACTTTATGTTATGAGTGTAAACTCGGTAAAATGGAACAACAAAGAGCGAAGAGATTGCATTTTCTCCGTCTCCAAAAATGGATTGTCTTCGTTGGGTTTGGTTATTGGGATGCAGATAGGAGATGGATCGACTATCACGATCTGAAATTGTGGATTAATTATTGGATTCGGGCGTTAGTCGATCCTTTGTCCTAACCCCGACCCTTTTCTTTCTGTAGATCAACTACATATTGCAAATTAGCAATTTAGCAATGTAAACCTAAGAAGACATAAGCTTGTGTGTTTACTTGCTAAAAATCACGCTGTCGTATTTATCGCTATTCGTTTTGTCGTTTCCGCCATCCGCGGACATTTGGACGGGAGGAAATCTAAATTAGCCTCTAAAAAGCTTAGTGCGCTCAGGAATACGAGACCTTATATCGTTTGCTTGTATAAAACGCAATTTTGGCTCACATGGAGTCCACACGTCTGAGCGAGAGTTCCACTTGACCGTATTAGAATCTTTGATGACTGGACTTTTCGAGCAGGTCTTCCTAGCGTTGTTTAGAGATGTGATAAGTATTCATAGGAGTTGTTCGGATTAATACTGAAGCTAAGGTTCGTTATCGGAAGTCGTGATACCACTCGTATCACCTCAACGTCTGTCATTCCATAAAAGACTGTTATTGAGGGCAATTTTTGCCGCGCACCACCACTATGTGAAACCGTATGCCCCTGTTTTGGAAAAAAATGTAAAGTACATTGGATTTATTTCTTAAGGATTTATTTCTTTACAATCTAGAAAAACATGAAAGTATTCTTATACCGCCACTGAATTTTGTTTTTTCGACCTATTTTGCTTGATGTTAATACAAAACAGTGTGATTTACCTTCTGCGATATATTTGAACAGCAATAAGACATTAGTGTTTTGTTTATTATGTTTACTGCAACTTTATTATTACAATAAATAGCACAATCTTCAGTTTGGTGAAGACTCAAGAACAAAGGAACTATTTGAGCGCTGGATTTGATTTATCCTGGCACTATAAATATGTTCATAACCTAATCCATATGATATGTCACGCAATACATGTATAAAATAATTAATAATAATTTTTAATTAAACAAAACTATTAGTTTCGGCTTTCAATAGCGTAAATATTAATGTTGATAACTTTGAAGAAATAAGTAAAAACATTATTACAATTATTTCAGTTTCCTGAGCCAATAAATTATTATAAAAAATATAGGGCGTCTTATCTTCATGCAACGTCATAGTATTTTCATTTTCTTGTCTTGGGGTATTACGTACGGGGTACGTAATATAATGTTACAAATAGATTATTATTAATACGTAAGTATTCCTTACATAGCAGTCGTCTCTATAGTTTATCTGCATTTAAATTTAATTGGTGTATGTGATTGTAAATAATGTTTCACAAAGCAGCGCCCGTTCGGGGAAAGAATTATTTATTGAAGCAAATTGCCTACTATTCTACATCTAAGGTATGTTATATAAATCAACATCTAATTAGGTATAATATTTTGACGTAATAAATTAATTTTTGTAAGTCGCCTTATAAAATAGAACACCTTAAATTATAAAATAATTACTTTACTTAATAAAAAGCTTAATTAAAAAAATATAACGGAAATGTTTATTTTTTTAATTAACAATTTTCAATTACATTTTAACAATAACTCAATTGGTAATCTATCCGTTATTCTATTACATATATTTAATTTAATTTTACATATTTAAAATATCCTATGGCTTAAGATAATTTTATATGTTTTTCCGGAATATAATATTAATAATGTTCTTCTTGTGGAATTTATTCTAACAAAAATATGATATCATGAATGAATGAAAGATGAACTTTCATACCTGAGGTCGTAGGTTCGATCCTCGGCTGTACCAATGGACTTCTTTCTATGTGCGCATTTAACAGTAGCTCGAACGGTGAAGGAAAACATCGTGAGAAAACCGACATGTCTTAGACCCAAAAAGTCGACGACTTGTGTCAGGTACTGGAGGCTGATCACCTATTTGATTTAAAAATTAAAATAATAAAACATATTCAGAAATCTGACGCCAAGACCTAAAGATATTGTAGTGCCACTGATTTATTTTTATTTTTTCTTTACAAAAATTAATACAAAATATTCAAAAAAATACTTCCTTCGTTTAGCAAGATACAGAGAAATATATTTTTAGAGATTTTTAAAATATTTATGTGACCCGCGGGAAATTAGCACCTATTTTCATATTGGTAATGATTTTAATTGCACCAGATATAACGATATCTATTCTTAAAATTCCATAAAATGAAGATAAGCTGACGTTACGATGGAAACAACTTTTTAATCAGCTTTTATCAATATTTATTATTTTCTTTGGTCTGTATCTCGAAGGTGTGTTAAGTTCTTTATACACAACAAGTAAGAAGGTCAATTGGATGTAAATAATAAATAACTTTTTAAAGTATAGCCCTATTGTATGAGACACGGGACTTTTCACATTTTACTTACAAGATTTACATTGTAATTAAAAATAAAAACTTCATTTATTCTTATGGTAGGTTACGTTATATATACTCATGAAAGTCAGTATATAAAATGACGGTTCTAAATTTACATCTATTGCCAGTTCTCAAATCAAGGGACGAGAGAAATCGTCCGAGAAGAACTTGCAACTTGAACAAACTTTGAATTTCTACAAAAATTAGGCTCATCATTATATAGATTTTTTTACCGTTTATTTAATATACAGTACTTTGTATAAAAATACGTAACTTACATGCTAATAAATAAATATTTTTATGCTAGAGAGTTGTTCAAAATTACAAAATGTAGGGTAGGGTACATTTTGTAAAAACCTGGTTTAGGGCTTTATTAAGAAATATTTTTTATTACGTATGTTACAATTAATTGTAATGGATTGTGAAGCCTTAATAAGTTGAAAACCATAATTTTTTTATTAGCATCGTCGTGTAATAGCAATACGCAGAGAGGACCAGTCAGTATGGGAGAGACGAGCGCCATTTTCTCCCTCCAATGTCAGCCGGCTCGTACGACAGGGCGTGAAAGTTATTGTTCAGCCCTCGAATCGGAGAGCATATCCTATGCAGGTAAAACTGCTACGAAAGTTGCATTATCTTATAAATATTTCTTTATATGCTTCGTCTTTTCTGTGGCTTATCGTTTGAGCTTAGCTTCAGTGATACTAGCCATTTTTAATGCGCTTGTTAACAATGATGTTAGTAAGATATCGTAAACATCTGAATACGCCCAAATTTTAAGTACTGTAGGGTATTTTGCCATGTATTTGCGTTTATACCCCAATTTTACAAAAAAATATATATTTGCAGTCCTACATAAATGCTGGCGCTGTAGTTCAGGAAGACATCAGCGAAGCAGGCGTAATATTTGGCGTAAAGCAAGTGCCGATTGATCTTCTTATACCGAATAAGACATATTGTTTCTTTTCACATACTATTAAAGCCCAGGAAGCGAATATGCCAATGCTAGATGCTATATTAGCAAAGGTAAAGTATGAATAAAATATATAAATACACAGAAATATTTATATGAGGAAACAAATATATTTGTATATTGCCATTGGATATAAATTGATATATTCTACAGTAAACATAACAAATATTTACACCAAATTATTATTTTTTAATATTTTATATTTTTTCTCTACATAACTTTGTACCGAAAGGTGTGTACACCGTTCGGTACAAAGTTACACGTATTTTAATCATTTTTTCCAGAACATTCGTTTAATAGACTATGAGAAGTTGATGGATGATTCTGGAAACCGTGTGGTAGCTTTTGGCAAATATGCTGGGGTTGCTGGTATGATTAATATTTTACACGGACTTGGACTAAGATTACTTGCTTTGGGACACCACACGCCGTTTATGGTTAGTAATTGGATATTAAGAAGTCGCGAGTTTATAGTCATAGTAATTCAGAAATGAGACTTAAAATTAAGTCTGATTCCGGACGAAATAAATATATTGAAATGTGACAAGCGGCAGTCATAGTTAGTGCTTAGTCTTGTTTATGAATCGCTCTCTATGGTTCTAGAAATAGACAAGTTTCAAAAAAATATCTTACTATTTTTTTTAAAGAATTAAGTAGGCGTTCATTATGATATGATATCGCAGATATTGTTAAAAAAATACGTAAAAACATTATTTAACTATCTATGATAATATTCTTTCTTATCAATGTAACCCATTTAAAGATATTGAGTAAGCTACTAGATTAAAATTCGCCGATAATTTCTTAATCTCTTTAATTAAACTAGCAAATACATAATCTTAAGAACAACAATGAGTTGACTGAATGAATGACTCTATAAAACATTCTATATTATGTAATTCTGTAGCACGTTGGTCCAGCGCACAACTATCGCAGCTCAAGTATGGCTCGTCAAGCCATCCGAGACGCCGGATATGAAGTATCCTTAGGGATGATGCCCAAATCCTTGGGACCTCTCACTTTTGTTTTCACTGGATCAGGCAATGTATCACAGGTGAGAGTGTAGTGAACTAATGAAAACTTTTATGTACATATATTTTTGGTACCGGAACGAAAAAAATCATCATACTTTTCTTTGATTAATGTATTCCTGTCTTATAGTTAATGTAGATTATTTTAATTATTTTTAATAAAAATAGACCTCAAATTAATAACCTCCATCGTTATTTTTTAAGTTGTTAAAAAATCCGCTATTAAGCTGTGGTATACAATTACAATGTCTATAAGGTAGTTAGAAGGATATGTACTATCCTATTACATTGGATGCTATCCTAGTACCTTTACAATACTTATTAAACTAATTTTTAGGGCAGTCAAGAAATCTTTCAAGAGCTACCACACGAATATGTACCACCAGAAATGTTGAGGAAGGTCGCTGAGCATGGAAGTGAGTTTACTTAGTCAATATTCTTGCAATTATTGACCTCCTTGGATATGACAATGAATCGCCAATGTTATTTATACAACTACTGATAAGATACAGTTAGGAAGGCTACAAACATGCACCCTGATAAGCTTTTTTATTTACTAAGGAGACTTTCTGAACTATTAAGAACATTTCCTTATAAACAAGGTGTATGTAAAGAAAATAGATAAAAAAGTAAGGTATTCGTTTCTTACTTACATTATGATAGACATAAATAGTAGTTTAAATGTAATTAAAGTATAGTTTTTTATTTCAAAGATAGTAAAATAATGCATAATGGATATTTTTCGCGTAGGTCCGAACAAAATTTATGGCTGTGAAGTAAGACGCCGTCACCATTTGGTACGAAAGAATGGAGGTGGCTATGATCCTCAAGAATACGAGGAACATCCAGAAAGATACATCTCTACATTCGCACAAAAGGTAATCGCGGCAAATGATATTAGGAACATAATTATTGCAAATTCTTTTTTTTATTTATTAGTATAAAAACTATATATTTTATTGGAGATGTTCCTAATAATCTTATCGATAAATAATTGATAACAATTTTTATTATTTACCCTGTAATCTATTTTGAAGTATTAATCAAGGTTAGTACATAATTTATGAATTAGATTTCATATTTATTATTTTATGATCAGTTCTTTACTATTAAATTTGTAGTAACGTTTTCAAACAATATTATAGCAGCTAAATATTCTACTTATTGATCAATAAATTGTAAAATATTTACCTACAATTTATTAGAGATGAAACTGTTGGAAAAAGTTTAACAAGATGTCACGATATTTAACTGAAATATTTCCAACTTAACGCCATCTATCGGCACGAAGTTACATATACATGCATAAAATATTAATATTGCTTAAAAGTACTTACATGTCAATTTTATTTCACATACAGAAGTTTAACTGCTAATTTTGTTATCCAAGAAATATAGCGTAACTCGTCAAAATTAAAATACTTTATTTGAATGGTGGAAAATTATATTACAATTTGCTTAATAATAATGCAGTGGTGTCTGAGATCTAGCCTTATTGAAGTTTTACTTAAGAGATGTCGACGTTCTGCAGACATAAACATAGACTGTCTAATAACAAATTTTTTTATAGATTGCCCCATACACATCAGTATTAGTAAACTGTATCTACTG
The DNA here is from genome assembly GCF_905147795.1 of Pieris rapae. Lineage (NCBI taxonomy): Eukaryota > Metazoa > Arthropoda > Insecta > Lepidoptera > Pieridae > Pieris > Pieris rapae. The sequence goes on from NC_059517.1 coordinate 3,950,522, forward strand.
GGCTGTGGACAGTCCAAAGCTGCTAACGATACCTGATGCTAAACATCTTCTACTCCCTTCACATACACCATGGCTGCCGACCAGTGTCGGTGCACCAGCTTTACCCCACAGGTGTTTTTGCTAACTATTTATTTATTTATTTATTAACACTTCGTTGCATTACATAAAAGGAAAATATTAAACATAATTTAATGACAAGCAACTGGCGGCCTTATCGCTTTAGAGCGATTTCTTCCAGACATAAATATGCTACATACATAAGAATTTTTTGTTTGTTGAAGCAAGTCAATACTTTTTTTAACTAAAAAACTTATATACATATAATATTTCTTCAATTGTAGGCCGTAGCAGATAACTACACAACGATCAGTTTATAATCATATTAATAACGAAAAAGCTACTAATTATTGAATTTTATACGGTAGAATGCTGGCAATCTGCGACATATCGGCTGATCCAGGCGGGTCTATCGAATTCATGAACGAATGTACCACCATCGATACACCATTTTGTCTTTACGATGCTGACAGAAATAAAGATACTAAGAGGTAACGGAAAAGAAACAACTTTTCAAATTTTACTCTTTTCTTTGGGTAGTTTTTTAATATTTAAACTATTATTACTAATTTAAATTGACGAGATTAACCAAAAACTTAATTTCAGGAGACTGAAATATTTAACATGAATTTTAAGTAATATTAAATCTTCCCATACGAATCCTGTTGAACAGTTACATAAATAGTTTAAGCTCTTAATTGGCATACTTAATGAATTTCTTTTCAGTTTCAAAGGCCCTGGAGTTCTAGTATGCTCCATTGACAACATGCCAACACAACTCCCGAGAGAATCCACAGATTTCTTTGGAGACCTTCTCTTACCATACGCTGAAGATATAATGAGTTCTGACGCATCACGACCACTTAACGATCACAAATTCGCACAAGCCGTACAAGGGGTAAGGTCTTAACTGTATATGGAATTAGCTAGTTGCCCTGTTTCAACACCTAAGGGTGTTAAATTAGAATTTAGTTTTAAAAAAAAATACAACACTTCCCTACATTATAGCTATCACTATCATTTCACTTAGGTTTGGAGAGAATAATTAAATCATGAAATAGACTTAATTAAATTTCTCTAAAAATTAAGTTCTATGAACAAGTAGTAAACGCACAACACCATTGAAGATTTTAGGGGTGTATTTTTACGTTAGTGAGTTAAGTTGGAGTAACCGAGTACTTTTCCTGAATCCAGCCATGTTAAGTAAAATGAAAATATTAAGGTACACAAGAATACATATGTGGAAAATCATTAAAAAAATCTAATTTGAACTAAGGATGATTTGTAATTTTATTCTAAATTTATATAGAATACAATTACATTCCCGTATCCCGTTGTCGTTTTGGACTTCATATGGCGTATTATAATCGTCATAGAAATCGGCGTTATGAAAGTAATATCTCCTATTAATTTGCCGATATATTAATAAACATTAAACAATTCTATCTACGCAATACATATTGTTAAGTTTATCGCTTCCATTAATAAAGAAAGATAACTCGCCCTGAATACTTTCACTAGATAAAGGTTGATGGACATTTGGTAAGATGTTTATATTATTAACAGTCTATTTACAAACTGATTAACTCTATTCTATCATATTTACTGATAGTTCTAATGATTTTCCCTTATATACGGATATTAATTTCAATGCAATATTCCCCGCTGTAGTTTTCTACGTGTGAGCAGTGGACGTCTTTAGGCAACCAGGCTAGAAATTCTATCCACATTTACGATTTGTTTTAGAATATTATTACTTGCAAGGGTATTTACAAAACTCCAGCTCTAGTATGAGTTGAGATAGTATAATAACATAAATGGATATACAGATATCCATCACACATCCATCTCACTTGCAATTCAGGTGTCACCAGAAGGAAGTCTGGTTATTTAGAAGACTAAGTCGTGGTGACTGTGTTAAAGGCTGATTGGACATGAAAATGCTACTTCAGAGAATCAAATCATTTAATGTATAGCACCAACCACAGCCCGCTCTTCGAACTACGGAGCATGGACTATGGGTGTAATTGAATAATTTTTCTATGGGGATGGAGTTTCATAGACCTCATGTATATCTAGGAAACTCCATCTATCAACTATAAAGTATATCTTTTACTTTACATAACTGTCAATCCGGGCTATGTTTTTTTATAAAATATACAAACTATCCTATCTGTTTGTTTTCCACACCTCACATATAAAACGATAAGAATGATAAAATTAAATGAAAAATTACATATTATCTATACAGTCTGTTCTGTTACAGGCTATTATCACAAGCAACGGTCAACTCACGCCTGCATTTGAATACATCAATGAGTTGAGAATGTCTAACAAGTAAGTTTATTTTTATTTAATTGTCAATGAATTGTTTTAGAGCTATACATTTTTAGCATTACATACATCATTCTTAATATTTAACATACTTCCAGTCGTTCCCGTCATAAGGTAGAAGGCCATGACCAGCAAGTGCCAATTGTCATCCTCGGCAGTGGATTAGTGTCTGCCCCTGTCGTTGAATACCTCGCAAGAGACAAGAATGTTGCAGTAACTATAGGTATTTTTCATTATTTTCTTGATCTATCACTACGTCTTAATTGTATCGCAAATCTGGTGTTAATTTTTTAAATAAGTGTTTTCTGTTTCATAATATATAAAATAGTTTACTGACACAATTTTATTTTCTTTCCGTGTTTTACTAACTACCTATTTAGTACAGAATCTAATAATGATCTATCAGACATCTACACGTGCTTTCTTTGATTCTATATTAACTACTTTAGATATTTTAATCATTTCAATTTAAAGAGAAAGCTGGACAATAAATCGTCCGATTCGAATATAAAAACAAAAACCCTACGTGGGTATAATACGTACATTTTATATTAAACTCGACGTGGGTATTTTCTAAAACTTTCACTGCGTCATCAGATAGGATTCTACAAACGAATGATGAATACGTCCTTGCTACGTTAGCTCTTCAATACTTAGTTTTATGATTGGTATAGATACCGGCAAACATCTTCATCTTGCCTGCGCAGGAGCGATTTTAAGGGAGGGGGGGCGGCGGATATGATATGTCCATCGCGTGATTGGTAGATCAGTTGACGTTTGTGTCCCGCGCTGCGATACGATGCGCAAACATTCCCCCACTCCCTTGTTTAATCCTCGAAAAGTTTGCCGGTATCTGTGGAGTTATTATTTTTTTTATGTTTGAAGCATCACAATTCAAAGAGGAAGCAGACGCTCTAGCTGAAAAGTACAACGTCCGCTCTGAATATCTTCAAGCGAATGATGAAAACGCTCTCGCTGCGTTAGCATCAAAGGCGCGAGTTGTCGTTTCACTACTTCCTTATGACTTACATGCGGCCGTTGCAAGAGCATGTGTTAGTGCAGGAGCTCACATGGTGACCGCTTCGTATGTTCAACCTGAAGTAAAGGAGTTGCACGATGTGTGAGTATACTTTTGACATTTGCCACGATAGAACGCATTATTGAAAAAAGAAATATTTTTAATTATAATGGTTTTGAATGTTTAAGTATGTGAGAGATACCACTATGAGAGACTTATTGAATTAATTGCTTTGTTAATAATAACTACTGATAATGTTTACAAACCAGTTACCGTAAATAGTAACAATTTTGTGTAAAAATTGTTATTAAAAACAAAATCAATATTAGTTTCAAATCAAACATTTTCAGAGCCAAAGAAGCTGGCATTACAATTCTAAACGAGGTCGGCCTCGACCCAGGCATCGATCACCTTTTGGCACTTGAATGTATCCATGATGTCCAGAGCCACGGTGGTAGAATTGACTCCTTCGTCTCTTACTGTGGTGGTATGTACCATTTGCAGTCTGTTTTGGTCTTTTCATTGGAATTACTTAGTTTATATTGTCATTAATTTACGCGAGTACTAGACATTATTAATATCAAATTTTTAGATGTCAATCGATTGTTGGAAGGCACATTACCACTAATTTAATCCAGTACACTGTATAAAAATGTTTTTCTAGGTCTACCTGCGCCTGAATTCAGTGACAATGCTCTCCGGTACAAATTCTCATGGAACCCACGCGGAGTTCTCCTCAACACTATTTCCGCGGCTAAATATCTTAGCAAAGGACAGGTGAAGTAGACTTTACTAGTGCAATATTAGTAACTTTTTATTATTCGTTTTTCCTAATAAAACTTTTCTCAGAAGTTACCTAAAAATTACTTTTAGTAGAAATGCTTCGACAATTCAATTGTAGTTTTCTATGTTGATTTTAGTAATTTACATTTTTAACTACTCCATATTTTATTGACACTTTATTTTACACGGCATTGATCTAGCTAATGTAATCTCTTCGGTATAAGAACTTTTTAGCTGATATCTGCATTATTAAAAAATTATTTAACAAAATTAAAGCAACTTCAAATACCTGTCAGCTTCATTAACCTAGTTACTAGTATAAAGTGTATGTACATTATACATATAATCCAGTTATACGTAAATACCCAATATCTAAATAGGTACTAAAAGGTATCTGAAGTAACTTGACTGTGTATTAAAATCCCTGTATGAAACTCTCGATAAATACATAAACACTTGCTTGGAAACCTAAGATACTGAAATACAATTCCAAAATACCTATCACAATTTTTCAAGCAGAACTTACAGAGAAACAATACTTTCTTATAATGACTTTTCAGATTGTCGAAGTACTAAGCGGTGGAGAACTTATGTCCGTGGCGCGAGAACTTGACTTCCTACCCGGGTTTGCTTTCGAAGGATTCCCTAACAGAGATAGTACTTCATATTCTACTTTATATGGAATAGAGGACGCTCATACTATGTTCAGAGGGACTTTGAGGTACAGAGGTAATGTAATCTAAGAACGTTTCTTATACACGACAAGGTTTTATGTACTTAACTTCTTTCATTAGTGAGATGTGTAAGAATAAGTTTTTAACTGAATAATTGTCTATATTTTTAGGTTTTGCGGAAACTATTAAGGCTCTACAGCTTTTCGGCCTTATAGATCCGAATCCTCATCCGTCTCTACACCCTGAAGGACCACAAATTACTTGGGTGAGTACATAATTGTACTCAGGCATGATTTAAAGTCTAGACTTAGCAGCATGTACGACTTCCGTATTTTACCTACCCATACATACTTAGGTATTTTTTAAACTTACCCCCGGAGTCATTAATTAGAACTTTACGCTTACTTAAGCCATAATGATTTAAATAACTTTTCATATCGCTAAAAAAGTTTTTCATGCAATTTTATTTCTCTTTCATCTTTAGAGAGAATTTGCCTGTGAACTGCTTGGTTTAATGGATTGTTCAATATTCTACGAGAACCTTAAGACTCGGCTAGTGGAACGTATAGGCACAAATGGTGCTCAGGCCATAGAGTCCCTGGGCTTTCTTAGCGACGAACCTATTATCAAGTGCAGCTCACCGCTAAACACTATTAGCCATTACCTTAGCAAGAGACTTCAGCTTGGTATGTATTTTTTGTTTACGCTGTGACAAAAAGGGACAGGCAAGTACTTACTACGTTATTTTTTGACTTGATTTCGTTCTTATAAAGTGAAGAAGAATATTGAAATTCTATACCGTCTCATCGAAATAAAATAATATGACACACTTTGAGATTAAAACTAAATAAACTTTAATATGATAAGCGCGTGAATAATTAAAAATACTCATAGAGCTTGAAAATTGGTTTTGTCATAATTTTAATTATTAGAGCCTTACAAATGATAATAAATGTTAAAGAAATCTTCGAGCGAGAAAAGAACGAGTATCATCGTTCTTATGACTGCTGTTTGATTCTGTGGTCGATTCGTTTTCGGTCTATGACCTAATCTATGACCTCAGTTTGCTGACGTCATTATCTTCAACAATTTATCCGCTGGTCCTGTTTTTCTTAAAATTCAGGTAGTGTTATTGATTTTCGGGCTACGGTTGTTGCTTTGTCAACAATTGGTCCCTGTCTCTCTCTTCTCTCTCCTATCCTCAGTCCTTGCGAATCTTCCTGAACCACTACTTAGGTGCTACCCTCGTCCCTCGTTCCTTGTTAATCTCTCCGTCATATAATTTGGTGAAATGACTATATACATAGCTTCATAGGTCTCAAAATTATTATCTTTCGTTTTTTATTAGATGCCTTTATTATTATTTAATGCCATTTTGATAATAATTGGTTAGAAAGTTTCTATTCTAGAAGTGTCTTCTACAGGGTTGTCTGATCGCTTAGTACCGATGCACGCGTTGTGTATGTAAAAATGTTTTATGTGCAATACAGTATAAATAAATAATTTACACTATAAAAGCGAGCTTTATTCCTATTATAGAGAAAGATGAAACAGACTTCGTGGTGCTCCGCCATGAGATAGGTGTGACATGGAGTGACGGTAGGAAAGAGAGACGTGAAGTGACAATGACGGTGCGAGGGGATCCCGCTACTCATACTGCCATGGCCCGTACTGTTGGTCTACCCACAGCTATTGCTGCGAAGATGGTTCTCGATGGTAAGTTATAAGTAAGCGTCCGATCACCGTACGGCACGGCTCCATAAATCTATCTACTTAAGAAACACACAAATTATATCTTAGAGCCGGGCCTAAATTACACGCTAGTAAAAGGGTCAGACCGACCCTTCCGCTATCTGCTCATCTGGCTGCTAGGGTAGTTTCTTAAACTATATTGCTGTCCGTAATTTTCTCCCCTCAGTGGAAGTTGTTTTCTACTGCTGAGGTTTATCCATCAGGCCCTCTATGCGCATTCGTAATAATACCATGCTGCTAATGATTGCACCGTCTTCCACGTTCTTTTCGTAACAAAAATTCACGTCAAAATCGACCCCATAACCCATAACTTCAGATAACATGTATTCTTTCGTTTTTTTCTCAGCTATTAAGAGCTATTAAGCTCAGAGGCACTCGCCCTTCTTAATTCTTGACTTTTTAATCTAGTATTGTTTTGTCAAAACGGATTCGTTAGAGTTTAATCCTTTATCTATATCTCACTTCTTTTAGGAAAATCATTTTTTGCTTATTAATTAAGACTAAATAATTTTTTCAGGTGAAATTCAAGAGCGAGGCGTCGTCCTGCCCTTCGCACCTGTGGTTTACAAGTCTCTCCTATCTCGATTACGTTCAGATGGCATTACTGCAAGGGAGGTATCAGTACCTCTTAACTGAAATGATGAATCAAGATAGTGTACGAAAAAATAGATATAGGACTTTTACAAAATTAAAATGAAAAGTAGCATGAAATTTAAAAATCTATTAAGATAATAATTGTATAATATTCATGTAAATGATGATGGTATTGGTAAAATTATTAATTTGAGACTTTTTCGAGTATTCTATTGTATTTATTATTAATGTTTTAGAAAACGACTGACTTTTCATAATACTATTATTTAATGCGTAATGAGTTTTTATTTTATTACGTTTAGATAGTTTATATAATTTAATGCTTGTGATTTTACTAAGTAGACCAATTTTGTATAAAAATTACATATTTTTAAAACAAATGTATAATCGCATGTAGATAAATAATGTTTTGTTTAAGTACACGCTCTCATATAATTGTGTTTATATTAGATAAACTTTAGGTTAAGTTAAACGCAATTTATAAATAAATTTATAGAAATTATTTAGGTATTTCATTTCTAGTACTAAGCTAACATTCCTTATGTTATATTATATATAACATAAGGAATGTTACATAAAATATAACTTACATAGAATATGAAATATTTTAATTTGACACTTGCATTTCAATACTATTAAAAAAATTATATTAAAGAGAGAGAGAGATAAAATATTGCATATATTTTATCTCTCTATCAACATATTCTATGTATGGGACTTTAAACTAATAATACTTTGAAAAAATTTGAAAGAGCTAACCGAGGAACAAATGAAGTCATCGTAATAAAAATTTAAAGTACCTACTGAAACGATTATACAAACGTTTTGGTGTGCACTATAAACATTACATAGAATTTATGAAATGACAGTAAAAAAATAAAGGTTTGATTTCAGCAAGGCAACCAAGCAACCGCCGTAATGAGAATATTGATATCGAGTAATGTCATCTGGAAGAAAAAGGTTTGACATGCTTGTCATTCATATATAATTTTTTTGCTAACCTAAAATGTTTTATCAAATGACTTAATTTTGCTATTTTTTAGACATTTTTACTGTATTTTTTATAAATTACGAAACTAAATCCCGATTGTGTCTAGACGCGTCTAATTTCTTTGTTGAGTTTTTATAATCAGCGGCAATTTTTAATGATGACTATCCGTTAACCGTAACATGGAAATCGACCCGAACAACACTGTGAGTAAAATATCAACATCACATTCAACCCAACTCAACTGATTTACGGTTAAAAAATATTTAAATTGGATCTAATTTCATGGCCTCTACGAATTTCTCAAGATCACCAAGGCTAGAGATAGACAGTTTATGGTAGCATTCAAAATTATCACTCCGAGTTTACTTCGCTTCAATCTATCTTGAATTAATTATTTGAAAAATTTCAACGCGTTTACGATTAAAACAATATCGAATTATGGTTGATCGCTAGCTCTATGTGGATGTGGCATCTATATTATTCTTATTACGTTCAATCAAGACAACAATATTTTATATATTAATGGTTTGTCAGCAAACGGCGGGTCGCGAGACGGGTCGATGCATGTCGGTGGCGGCAATGCAGGCGCTACACCGACTGCGCGAGTGTCGGCTACTGTGCGATGCCATCGTGAGAGCTGATGATGGCGCAGCCTTTCCCGTGCATCGCGCTATACTCTCGGCCTGCAGTCCTTACTTCCTGTTAGCCTAAAATAATTCTAAAACTCAGATACATAGCTTTGACCTGCGAGTCACAGCCTGCTTTTTCCCGCGATAAAGATTATGGTATTATTAACAATTAGTTTTTCTTGCTGTCATAGGAAAAGCATGGCTACCAGCCAGTCCTGCTAGTATATACGTTTTCAACTATATTAGCTAGCGCTGGCATTTAGACTTGAGTTATGTAATATACCTATTAAATTAATTAATAATTTTGGATTAGAAAAGATCAAGGTTTTTTCAAGTGTTAATAGTCTATTGATTTCAATGTAAAACAAAATGAAAAAAAAAACCTTTAAATATAAGCATATTTTTCTTTTAAGTTATCTCTAATATATAAAATTCTTGTGTCACGGGGTTAGTAACCGAACTCCTCCGAAACGGCTCGACCGATTCTCATGAAATTTTGTGTGCGTATTGGGTAAGTCTGAGAATCGAACAACATCTATTTTTCATCCCCCTAAATGTTAAGGGTGGTCCACCCCTAAATTTTTTTATTTATTTTTTAGACAAAATTTTTATTTTTTTAAGGTTAAACCATACAAAAATACATGCAACCCTATATTTTCACCCCTCTACAATCATCCCTTATGTTTTTTTGTTAATTATAAACTTTAATTTTTTGGCACAAAAACATGGCAAAACAACGTTTGCCGGGTCAGCTAGTAAATAAATAAATTTTAGTGAGCCATATTTATGTAAGTATAAGTAAGCTGTTACCTAGTATTGTATGTATATACAGGGCTTTGTTTACGACTACTTTGCATTCCCGAGAACAAAGTGACGTTCTGATATCCGGCGTTCGATCTGAAATTCTATTGCTGCTAATCGAATATGCGTATCTCCGCCGCATTGATGTCACCGATACCAATGTCCATGAACTGCTTATGACTGCTGACTACTTGGCTTTCCTTGGCGTCCTTCAACTTTGCTGTGACCATCTCAGAGTCTCCCTTAGTCCAAAAAACTGCCTCGGAATCATGATGTTTGCCAGGTAAAAAAAGTAATGCTAAAATCAGTAGTACAACCCAAGAACGCCCAGATTTTTGCGACGACGTTTTGTACAATCACGACGCTCATAAACCCACTATGTATGTGTATGTGCGTGATTGCAAATTAAATTCACGTAATAAATTTAAACATTGCTTAGTTTGTTGTAGCCCGATACCAATGACTGTAATTCCTGTTAAATATATTTGATTGGAAATAAAAGACATTTCAGACGAGTGTTTTGCTACAAACTGGAAGGTGATGCAAGACGATATCTTCTCCGCTATTTCGTAACAGTTGCCACACAGAGTGATGAGTTTCTTCACTTAGGGCTTGAGGAGCTCAACAGCATTATTTTAGAGGATGAATTGAATGTAAAAAGTGAAGAGGCAGTATGGGAATCAGTTTTACGCTGGGTAAATTATGATCCGGATGCTAGATGGCAGCACACAGTTAAACTAATGGGCAGTATTCGACTTGGATTACTTGATACGCAGGCAAGAATAATTTTAAAGTTACTACCAAATTTCTATTATATGCATAATATCATACATCTCGAGCTTTAATTACCACATGCTATTGTTTTTCTTTGCTTGTTTTTTAAGTTTTAATCTATATTAATATTATAAAGAGGAAAGACTTGGATTTGTACGTTTGTATAACGAATTGGCTCAAAAAGTACTGGACCGATTTTAAATTCACCATTTGAATGCATATTATCACTGATTCTTGTATGCTACAGTATTAAATAAAATATTAATAATTGTTTGAAAGATAAACGTCCACCCGGGAGGGGCCGCTAGTAAAATATAAATTCGGACATGAAAATATTTTTAAGTATTCACTCTCGTTGTTTTAGTTCTTTTTGGAAAACGTAAAGGACCATCCATACGTAACGGGAAATGAAAATTCGCGTCCTATAATTATTGAGACACTCAAATTTCTGTATGATTTGGAGATGATCGCACAACGTGATGGGGAAGTTGCAACTCCAGAGATTGCACGTCCAAGAGTTCCACATGAGGTAATTCATTGTTTGTATTGATTTTTGGGTTTAAACAAAATAAATAAAATACGTTTACTGTTGTGAAGCCTATGGCCTATTCACATTCTACTGTGTTTACACACCAAAATGATTTCTGAAATAAACATTAATCCTCTTATATAATTATTTTTTTATATTAAAAATAAATAAATCAGTGACACTACAGGCTCTGTAGGTCTTGGCCTCCGATTTCTGAATCTGTTACATGATCATATTTTTAAATCTAATAGGCAAGTAGGTGATCACCCTCCAGTGCCTGACACACGTCGTCGAGTTTTTGAGTCTAAGACATGTCGGTTTCCTCACGATGTTTTCCTTTACCGTTCGAGCAAATGTTAAATGCGCACATAGAAAGAAAATCCATTGGTGCACAGCCGGGAATCGAACCTACGACCTCAGGTAATAGAGTCACACGCTGAAGCCACTAGGCCAACACTGCTCTTTATTATTTTTTGTATATTATTGATTTTAAAAGTAAATGTAGACTACGTAAGATCACATCTTTTAGGTTCTGTTTGCAATCGGTGGGTGGAGTGGTGGGTCTCCTACAGCATTTATTGAGACCTATGACACGAGAGCTGATCGCTGGATAAAGGTATTTTTAAATTTCATTACATTTCATACATGAATGCGATGAAATGATCAGTAATTATTAATTGTGTGGCAAAACAACCAAATGTTGTCGCCTCATGAAGTATCCAAATTTATATGTGTAGCGCTTTGTAAACGAAATAAATTTAATTCATAGGGAACGCAAATGTATTCTGCTCAATATGATGCAATTTTGAATTATCATTCGGCACTAATTTGGGAGGTATTGTTTTTATCATTTATAATGATGTGGGTGTGGCTTTATTATACAAAAGTAGATTAAATAATGTATTGTATTATCTCAAAACAAACACAAATATCACGCCATGCCTTTGATTCTTATGACTATCACTTATAGAACGCATGTTTGATATTGTTTTAAACTTTAATATCTTGTCATTATTATAAAATACTCAAAATAATTATATGTAATATTTTTATGTAACTTTTGTAGAAATTAAGCACTATCCCGTGGATTAACGATTTTTGGGCTGTTAGAAGAATTTATACTACACGATATTATGTAGATACTTTCATAGTAAATTGATCCCTTGTCAATGCGTAGAGTTTTCGGGTCTCTCTACATCTTCTAGCGCATTTACCATAGAGAGAATGCAGAGGACTTGCTCGGATTAATACCTCCAGCTGAGTTTCATTGTCGGACGTGTCGAGGCAGAAATTCCATACATATCACACGATGTCCGTCATTTGGTATCTGAGTGTTTTATTTGGAATTTTTCCCTGCGCACCACCGCTATGTTAAACCAACTACCCGCCGAGGTATTTCCGAATTGTGGTTGATTTAGGGTCCTTTAAGAAAATAGTTTACCAATTCTTAAAAGGCCGACGCTTGCATTTGGCAGGGGTATCACTGAACATCTAAGGTTGTAAGTAAGTTTGCCCGTTGTATAAAAAAAACTGTCAGGCATATTATTTCCTCTGTTCCGTTGCAGTGAAAAAGATATATTCATCCTCTTTATTTAATTTATTTAATATGTATACATGTACGCATTCAATTAAAAAATCTCCAAGATAGTAAAAAAATTCTATAAAATAAATTTAAACTATAACTTATTACTATACCTTAAGCAAAACAATCAATATTCAGGATAAGTATTTATACTATAGTAATCAAATATGTATAGGAGCTGTTAGACAAAAATTATAACTGATCCCGCCGAGGTGTTGCAACTTCGCATAAACAGTTGCCGTTGCACCCGCGCCGAAATAAATCCATGATATAACACATAATCTAATTATTAAAGTGATGGTAGGTGGAAGAAGTGGACCCTGCAGGACCTCGCGCATATCATGGAACAGCAGTGCTCGGTTTTTGTATTTACGTGATTGGAGGCTTTGACGGAATGGATTATTTTAACTCGTGTCGTTGCTTCGACGCTGTTACGAAATCATGGCGTGAGGTTTGATATAGTTATATATATGTAACACGAATAGCATTTAAAAAAAAATCAATAAAACCTAATATAAAAACTATTTGTTTGAATCCAGGTTGCGCCAATGAATGCGCGTCGATGCTACGTTTCCGTAGCGGTTATTGGTGAGACCATCTACGCTATGGGTGGCTACGACGGCCATCATCGGCAAAATACCGCAGAGAAATTTAACCACAGAACCAACCAGTGGTCCTTGGTGGCACCCATGAATGCGCAAAGATCAGATGCAAGCGCCGCTTCTTTAGATAGTAATTTTTTTTTTACTGTACGATAATGCTGTGTGAGATGGAATCGAATGCTTTTGCTTAATCTATAAATGCCATATATAGTCGTCCCTTTTTTTATACTCTTTATACTCTCTTTATATCTCTTTATACTGAATAATTTGATCCACAAAATTTATGATCCATTTATGAAAATGATCGTCTGAATCTGTGGTGGAAATAGTGCTCTGCATGCACAATGCAAATAATTTGCAGAGATTCGGTTGTTAGCTTATCGTCTATAGTTACCAATGTCTGTAGGATAACCTTTTTTATTTAAAATAGTGAGGTGTGACTTGGTATAAGTACAATTACTAAATAGCATAAAATAGATAGAATTAGAAACTAAGACACCTCTAATGTCTTTCCTCTCTACAAGGCTACGACCAATAACCTCACTTCTCAACTATTCCGTGATAACGACATATTATTGGGGCACTATCTTTGCGATACTTGTATAAGATAAAAATAATGGCCTTATTTTTTATGTTTTAATAATAATAATTCTAGATAAAATTTACATTACTGGTGGATTCAACGGGCAGGAATGTATGAATAGTGTAGAAGTATATGATCCAGACACGAATCAGTGGACTAATTTAGCTCCGATGAGGTCAAGAAGATCCGGAGTCTCCTGCATTGCGTACCATACCAAGGTATTTAGGTAACCATGCGCTTCTTAAGGTAGCCATATAAAATGTGTAGGTTAGTTAGGCTAGCGTATATGTCTATACTAAATTAAAAGAAAAATTGTATGCTGATATCGACGTATAAAAATAATACTAAGATAAATCAAATTTTGCAATGATAAATATTAAAAAATTTGAAAAATATAAAAGGTTAACTAACTACGTGCATGGAACATGTTTGTAGTAAATATAAGCAAAAAAGCTATTCTTTAAGTAAGTTGTATTAATTGCTCGACTTTGTGACACCTAATATCCTAGTGGTACTTAGTATTTAATTGCCATAGAAATCTTATTAGGTAGAAAAATCAAATTATAAATAAATATTATCAATTAAAATAGTTTTCGAATGATTTCAAATTGACAAGACATACACAATATTTGTATTGTATATTATAAATTTTTGATTTAAAAAATGTAGATTAAAAAGGATTGTACAAATCTTTATGCGTTCGTTGAGACGCTTATTTCTCTTTATGTTAATTTCTTAGTAAACTTAGTCAATGTTATTTTTATTTTTGTATTACTTACATAAAACCATAAATTAAATGTAGCTAATCTGGAACACGACATACATTGAGTGATATATGGTAGGAAGTTCGCTGGTTCCGCTAGTTTTATACAAAAATATGTAAGTACCTATTGGGTTTTTAGAATAAGAGCCTGTACTTTAACAAAATTAATAGCATCTCCTTCGAGTTTTTATAAATTCGATTAAAACTTAAACCCTGTAACTCATATTAAGTACTTTAGTATATAAATTTAAAGTGTTAATATAGGTGTGGATAGCACAAGTAGCTTATAAGAACGATGCTCGTTACGGTATATTAAAACTGCCATACGAAGTGTGAAATGAAATACTGTAGAATGCATGAAAATCTTCCATATTTATGCATTGGCCCATATTGATTAATATCCCTACACATTCATTATCTATGCATTGTACGTCTTGAACTATCTTATCAAGTATTAAGCACCAATGTATTTGTCATTAAAATTGTTTATGAGACATAGCTTCCTTAATGGTTGCTAATGAAGGTGACTTCAATTACTTCTATTACTGTTGCGATGGCAACTTATTCATCAATTCATATTACCTACAATTAGAAGAACGAACTGAATTAACAGTATTAGAGTCCGGGTTTATACAGTCCCCCTACTGAAAACAATAGTCGACATTTTAAAATTTAAAAACATCCAATCGTAATGTTGGAATCCCTGAATTCAAACACCTCATGTGCAAAAATTCTATCGAATGGAACTAGGAATTCTCTGTCGCTTGTTTTCGGTCGGTGTATTTTTTACGCGTAAAAGGGACTTGCCCGTAATAGCCCAGAAATTCACCATCCGCCCATGGCTCTTAGTAAGGATAAAGAAGACATATACATACTAAATTTGAAACAATGAAACAATACTATGAAAATAACTGGATATAGCTTATCATGTTATGCATGGTTTGCAGAATCTTATCGTATCACCTAGAGAGACCACCGGAGACTATTTTATAAACTACCAATACTTGTTTAAACAAAAATCTCAAATAGTTTCTATATTCACCCCCTTTTTTATTCAATACTTAAAATACAATAAAGGCTTTAAGTAATGACATTTAACAAAGGTAAAACCGAACATGGGATATTTTTTCAGATTTACGTCATAGGCGGTTTCAACGGCATTTCGCGTATGTGTAGTGGGGAAGTATACGATCCGGCCACGAACGCATGGTCACCTGTCCCTGATATGTACAACCCAAGGAGCAACTTTGCAATAGAAGTAATCGATGATATGATTTTTGCTATCGGAGGTTTCAACGGTGTCACAACGATTTATCATGTTGAGTGTTATGATGAGAAAACTAATGAGTGGTAAGTGGATACAGGTAATACTAATTCATAATAATATATTAAAAACCCTCTTACTGGTTACCAATTTGATCTTGTGTCGAATTCATCAGGTCTGGGTTTTATTATTACGGTTCATTTATTATTATAATAAGTATATAGATAAGGTTTAAAGTTAAATTTACATCTTAAATTATTCAAAATTGAAGCAATACAATTAATTATAGTTACCGATCCGATTAAATATTTTGTGATTTGATTATTACATCGAAACACACATTCTTATGTTTCTTAAATTGTAATTGATATTTCCAGGTACGAGGCAACTGACATGAACATCTATCGTTCAGCATTATCTGCGTGCGTTATCATGGGCCTACCCAACGTATACGACTATATACACAAACATCGCGAGCGTTTAATGGAAGAGAAACGACAGAAGATTCTCCTTTCGGAGACCGCAAGGCATCCACAGCATCGTACTGCTTTACCAGATGTAAGTAAAGATTTGTATTTCGGGTTTAGCTTTGTAATACATGGCCCACAATCAGATAGCAAGTATATACTGTTTGATCACCCTCGGATTAACGCGTAAAATTGTAATTCCTCCGCCTGCTATTCTGATTCTTGCGTCGTCATCCTTCACATCGGGGTTATGAAATAGTAAGTGCACTTGTCTCTATGTGTTCACACTTGTGTGATATATAATATGTTGTCAAAATGGCTTGAATTTAGTTTAGCCACCGGATTGGTCCGGAGAATATTAAACATGCCCGGAATATTTAGCTAAGTTACACGTAATGTTTTTTGATGACGTAATTGATTGAACCTATGAGGTTGTGAGATAATATGTATTATTTAAGAATGAACCTGTAATGTTGTTTAATGTAAAATGTACGTGTCTAAAGAGTATCCGTAACTAAATGTTCATTGATAATATTTTATATACCTAAGGATTAATATTTTCTGTTAAGAATTAATGGGTATCTTGCCATACATTATCTATCATACTATACTGCTGACCTTTATATCTTAATAATTTCTTTGTAAGCTGTAAACAACTTATATAAAATTTAATTTAAAATTTTTGGAAAAATGTTCACAAACTGTGTATGACAACGTTTACGTCGAATAATTTGTGACGTAAATCATAAATATGTTTGGACGACGCTTAGCAGGCCCGAAATTAATTGTATCTATGGAATGTTTTATTTTATTAGAACTGAATAAACTATCCGTCAAATATAGCATTTATGTAGGTAAATTTACAAGTTCGATATGTTAAAACCTTGTTATGTTGTATTAGGATTTTTTTTATCCTAGGTTCACCTAATGGAAGACAACGAAGACATGCTAGAGCAGCTTGGGCTTATGGATAACCACAACAATATAGATATACCCGCACCGCCCCCACCACCCCCACCCCCCCAACATCCCATTCAGCCGATGGAGCAGGACCGGAACTGAACCGGTAAGAACTAGTATTTTATTAAGATGTATTTAATAAAGACCAGGGTCGATAATTTTTGTACCAAATAAATAATAGTTGGATTAAAATTTAAAAACTATTTTAAGATTTACTATACATACATATATAAATATTACCATAAGAAAGTAGAGATTTCAACGAACAGAAAGCACACCGACTTTTTTAAAAAAGCTGATATTTTGACGGCTGAATTTTCTATATTAATTCAAAATAAGGTGAAAAATCAATATATAATCATATAATTATTATTATTTTTTACAGCGTACTTTAATTTATTACAGCGTACATAGGACATAAAAACGTAGATTTTCATCAAATTTCGTGAAATTTTTTTTGTAAATAATGATAAAAATAAAAAGCCAAAAACTTGGGTTTTTTGAATTTTCAAGGTTATGTGAAAAAAGAGTAAATACAAAAGTTTTTTTTATTATCTAACACTTTTAATAACTTTTTTTAAACTTCCCTTCCCGACCTAAGATCACCCTTCAATTATTTTCCTTTAATTTTCATAATATTCTTCTCCTTTCCCAATGTGTTTCATCTTACTATAATTTTTTTTTATTACTTTTAAAAGCTAATTAACACTTCGTCGTATTTCGGTCTTACCTCAACGTTGCGCACGTTAACGCACTAACTCAAAACTCAGAATTCTTTGTCTTGTAAGGTATCATTTTACAAATAACAAATTAAATGACTGTTTGAATCTACTATTGAAGGCTTAGTTTCGGTCGTATATAAATCGGCAAGACATAATATTTTGTAAGAGAATCGGTCAATTAATTATTAAATAATTATATTGTTTTTTAACATTATTTTTTCAGGTACCAAAAGCTGATAGTATCAATAGCCAGAACATCTAGTCAGTATTAATAATATTGAGTTATCGTTATTCAAATTAATGCCTAAAGTTCAACCTGAAAATTGTTTCGTAGCCGTATTATTTTTAAAATATTTACAATTATTTTAGTAATTTGCAATATTTTAATATGTGATTGATTTAATTTCCTAATGTGAATCATACCTGTTTTTTTGGAATAGTTTTTGAAATTGTATAAATTTTTTAGGAACATTATAATATACTCAATTGAAATTTCAAATGAAGTTTTATTTACAAAAGTCAACTGAAGTATCTAATTAAAATGAACCCAATATTTCAAATAACTACCAACCTATCAAAAACATTGTTTAATTTCAGGACATAGGTATAAAATAAATAATAAAAGTCGAGATACATTTCTCTATATAAATCTGGTTTATATATTTTTAATATCTTCCCGTCGTTCATACATATATTCGGGAATAGAATCACCTTCTATCTCATATCGAATGTCGTATTCCTTAACAACCTTTATTATCACGTATCGTAAACATAGTCCGGGCTATCTTTGACGCTCTTAGATTTATGAAAAGAGGTGACTGGAGGATAAATTATTTGCTGCCAGATGCGTTCTGTCCATGCTACAGCAGTAAAACAGGCTCCGTTACTAAGAAACGCCCGTAAAAGCACAGGTCCAAGACCACGGGTCAAACAACGCCAACCATCCGTCCGTAATGATTGTGTAAAGCAGTCCCATGCACCAGCATACTTCTGGACTACGTCGCCTTGCAATCTCGACTTAATTACGTCTACAGGGTACGAAACTATCCACGAAAGTGCCCCAGCAACTCCGCCTCCCATAAACACTCTCATGGCATCTTGATTTCCGCGAGTCATTGCTTCATAAGACATAAAATACATGGTGAACCCCGGACAGTCACGAAGCACTGTTATTCCAAATCCTCGGAATAAGCCCCTATATCCGCTAGTTCTTATTACATAACGGGCTCCAGACCACGCACCAGTTGGCATCATTTCACCAGGCTTTGCAAGCTGCTGTCTTGTTTTAATTAACTCAACAGGTGTGCAAACAGTACTTTGAAGGATTCCAGCTACTCCTCCAGCAAATCCATGGGCTACAAGAGACTCTGGATTAGGCATTGCTCTTATCGTGTTACCGTAGGAGCCAAAGACAATGGCATTGATTGCCGCTATTCCGCCTAAAGGTGCTCCAACACCCCGGTAAGCATTTGCTAAAGTTCCACCTTTTAACAATGCCTTCGTACATTTTGAAACACTTCCTCTACCTGACTGTATGTGTACTTTTAAAGTGTCTAAAGGATGCCCTATTATAATTCCCGCACAACCTGGAAATACAAAGGTACTTTATTATATGCTGTAAAAAAATATTGACATATGTTTCAATTGGAATTTAATTTACCTCCAATACAACCAGCAACGAAATCAAGTGCCATAATTTAATTTAAAATAAATAGTTACACTAAAGAAGATGTACCTGAAAAAGTTTTATTCGATTAGTATCTATATTAGTATGTTTTTTATTTTTTTCGATTGACGAAACTTATGAGAACTTACCTATGTATAGTTCAAATTAAATAATCGTAGTGAGAGTTGACGTTGCCTCCACCGGAGGTCACTCCAATGAACATATTGGTGGGAACAGCTTATGAATAGAGCTGGTGCGACACAATTCGAAGCTTCACTACAAGTGATGGGCGATTCACTAGCCATCCGTTCACTCCAGACCTTTCCACTTATAATTATCAGAGGTCACACCTTATCTTTAGGGGCATATGAGATTACACTACTTGCTCTCAAAACAATACATTTTGAAGATATGAAACATGGTTTAGTATAGTGAAGTTAGTATGTTTATGACGCGTTGTACAAATTAATATTTTCATGGTCAAATTGTATAACTTAAAAAAACACATATGTTCTCATATTGGTACCCCATTGGAAATAAAAATTACTGTACACTCCTAATAAACAATACAAATCTTATAACGTTATACTTCATACTAAACTTTTCGAAGCAAGCAGAAACCCATGGGCGAATTAACTCACATGTGGAAAGTGGTTGCTGGAATAGATTACGGAAATAATAGTCAAATATTGTTTAGCCAGAAAACTTTATTAACTTTAACTTTATTTTTAGAGCAACATTCGTTAATATTATTACTTTTGCGGTTAAAGTAGGTAAGATAATGTACTCCTCTTATCTTATAGTCTGTGGAATACTAGTGTTGAAGGTTGAGACTATGTGCTTACTGTGACAGCTAAGGCTGACAGATGATTACGTCTAAAAATAGCCAAACAAACGAGAAAAACCAGGATAGTAATATGGAAATATTAATATATATGGTAATATATTTCAAATCATATAAATTAAAGCGTATTTAGGTCACAAAAAGGTAGGTTTTTAGGTTTTTGTAAATTATGATATAAAAAAAACTTGGGTTTTTTTTAATTTTTAAGGTTATAAGAAAAATGAGTAAATACAAAAGTTTTTTTTATTATCTACAACTTTGCGATTTAACTTTTTTTTAAATAGTTTTTTCCCCATAAAAACTCACCCGCTTCCCGACCTAATATCACTTGTCAATTATTTTCCCTTAAATTTTCATAATATTCTTCTTCTTTCCCAATGGGTTTCATCCTACTATTATTTTTTCTTATTTATTATTTTTAAAGGCCGTCGTATTTCGGTCGTACCTTAACGTGCGCAACTAGCTCAAAACTCTGAAAGAATTCTTTGTCTTGTAAGGTCATTTTACAAATTATAAATTAATTAACTGTTTGAATATTAAATAAGAGGTAATGGCAATCTCCTATTGAAGTCTTAGCTTCGGTCGCCTATAAATCGGTTAAACATATTTTGTACGAGAATCGGTTGATCAATTATTACATAATTATATTGTTAAGGATAAATAAATCATAGTTTTTTTAACATTATTTTTTCAAGTACAAAAACTGATAGTATCAATAGTCAGAACACCTAGTCAGTATTAATAATATTGAGTTATCGTTATTCAAATTAATGTCTAAAGTCCAACTTGAAAAGTTATTCGTAGCCGTATTATTTTTAAAATATTTACAATTATTTTAGTAATTTGCAATATTTTAAAATGCAATTTAATTTTTTCATGTGAATCATACCTGTTTTTTCAAATGAAGTTTTATTTACAAAAGTCAACTATAGTGTAATTAAAATGAACCCAATATTTCAAATAACTACCGACCTATCAAAAAAGTTGTTCAATTTCAGGACATAGGTATAAAATAAAGAATAAAAGTCGGGATGTATTTCTCTATATAAATCTGGTTTATATATTTTTAATATCTTCCCGTCGTTCATACATATAGTCCAGTCATTATAGTTAGTTCACCTCGGAATTCGAGATACCCTAAAAGTTGTCTCAAAACCTACATATTATGGTAGGGTGTTGTACGCAACTATTAAATTTCAAGGTCAAAGGTCACAAAAATCGGTTTTTGCGCTTTTTTTGTAAATGTCTCATATCCTATGAGTTTTTTGTTATTTGTATTTGATATCAACATTATAGAATACAAACTTCTCTACAAATTTTGTACAAAAAAAAATTTTCATACGGTGAACCGTTTTCGAGATAGAGGGCGGAGAGCGTGCGGTCACAGCATCACTTCAGGTCAACCGGTGCCTCCGGTCGAAAACGCGCCATATAAAGTTGATGAACTGTCGATAAATCAATTGATTATAAATATTTGCTAATTTTTATTAACTATTATATTTTATCATTTTTTTCTTAACTTTTTATTCAGTATTATTTATTTAACAACACTTACCTGCCCATGTTAGTGCAGAATTGTTAAAGATAATATAGGAATTATATCTGAATTTTAATATTATTAATATTAACTTCTTACATGATGAAAAAAAAACAAATAAATTATGAATTAATCTTTTTATTAAAAAATATAATTCAAACCATTAATTTTTATTAAAAGTCAAAAAAAATGAATAAATGGTACAAAAACTACAATTTATAATTTTAATCATCTTCTTCCTCTTCATCGTCGTCTTCCGGCTGCTGGTAAATTTCAAACTGGTCTTCATTATCGTCTTCAACGATATTTGTCTCAAGTTCTTCCATGATTTCGAGGTCAAAGGTTCCATCTTCGTTAATGTCGTTCTGATATGGTAGAGCATTGAGACAAGCTTGCCCATTACATTGGGCACAATCTAAAGAGCATTGCAAGCCCGCTTTCCTGCATCCACATCGCGACCCACAACCGCTCTTGCAGTTGCAGAAAATTGTATTTAGCAAATCCTCTGAAGCAGGTGGTACAATTATTCTTATGATAGGCTCCAGAAAATCGTTTCGCATTGCCCAACAACTGGGGTTCCAAATCATAGCCTAACCAAGTTTGAACTTGATAATATACACGTTTGAAATGTTGATGAGCAGCTGCACTTGTTGGTGGAATATTTAAAAGCTGCACTGGTTTATAGAGAAGATGATAGAGACTTTTGACAGATTTCGAAGCATTATAGATTGCCAATAAGAGTTTAGTTTCGCTCTCTAATAATCTATAGACCGAACAATTTTCTTCCTCAAATGCTGCAGCTAGTTCATCCAAATTCGTCAAATTTGTCATTAGTGTAAATGGGAATATAATTAGATTATGATTTAAGTTGTTCCCTTAATTATATTTTAATTTTAGGAAACGGTTATCAGTATTATTGAATATATATATAGATTTAATGCATGAAGAAAATGATATAATATCATATTTTAGTTAATAAAAAATTACAAATATTTATAATCGATTGATTTATCGATATAGAATCACCAACTTGTATCGAATTTCGTATTCCTTAACAACCTTTATTATCACGTATCGTAAACATAGTCCGGGCTATCTTTGACGCTCTTAGATTTATGGAAAGAGGTAACTGGAGGATAAATTACTTGCTGCCAGATGCGTTCCGTCCATGCTACAGCAGTAAAACAGGCTCCATTACTCAGAAACGCTCGTAAAAGCACAGGTCCAAGACCACGGGTCAAACAACGCCAACCATCCGTTCGTAATGTTTGTGTAAAGCAGTCCCATGCACCAGCATATTTTTGGAGTACGTCGCCTTGCAATCTCGACTTAATTACGTCTATAGGGTACAATACTATCCACGAAAGTGCCCCAGCAACTCCGCCTCCCATAAACACTCTCATGGCATCTTGATTTCCGCGAGTCACTGCTTCATAAAGCATAAAATACATGGTGAACCCCGGAGTGTCACGAAGCACTGTTATTCCAAATCCTCGGAATAAGCCCCTATATCCGCTAGTTCGTATTACATAACGGGCTCCAGACCACGTACCAGTTGGCATCATTTCACCAGGCTTTGCAAGCTGCTGTCTTGTTTTAATTAACTCAACAGGTGTGCAAACAATACTTTGCAGGATTCCAGCTACTCCTCCAGCAAATCCATGGGCTACAAGAGACTCTGGATTAGGCATTGCTCTTATCGTGTTACCATAGGAGCCGAAGACAATGGCATTGATTGCCGCTATTCCGCCTAAAGGTGCTCCAACACCCCGGTAGGCATTTGCTAAAGTTCCACCTTTTAACAAAGCCTTCGTACATTTTGAAACACTTCCTCTACCTGACTGTATGTGTACTTTTAAAGTGTCTAAAGGATGCCCAATTATGATTCCCGCACAACCTGGAAATACATAGGTACTTTATTATATGCTGTAAAAAAATATTGTCATATGTTTGAATTGGAATTTAATTTACCTCCAATACAACCAGCAACGAAATCAAGTGCCATAATTTAATTTAAAATAAATAGTTACACTAATGAAGATGTACCTGAAAAAGTTTTATTCGATTAGTTTCTATATTAGTATGTTTATTATTTTTTTCGATTGACGAAACTTATGAGAACTTACCTATGTATAGTTCAAATTAAATAATCGTAGTGAGAGTTGACGTTGCCTCCACCGGAGGTCACTCCAATAAACATATTGGTGGGAACAGCTTACGAATAGAGCTAGTGCGACACAATTCGAACCTTCACTACAAGTGATGGGCGATTCACTAGCCATCCGTTCACTACAGACCTTTCCACTTATAATTATTAGAAGTCACACCTTATCTTTAGGGGTATACGAGATTACACTACTTGCTCTCAAAACAATACATTTTGAAGATATGAAACATGGTTCCAGAATAGTGAAGTCAGTTTGTTTATAACACGGTGTACAAATATTGTTTTCATGGTTATATTATATAAATTAACAAAAAAACACATTTATGTACTTATATTGGTATCCCATTGGAAATAAAAATTACTCTACAGTCCTTATAAACAATTCAAATCTTATAACGTTATTTTTGATACCTACTAAAAAAGCTAAACTTTTAGAAGCAAGCAGAAACCCATGGGCGAGTTACACTCACATGTGGAAGGTGGTAGGAGGTAGGAATAGATTAACAAAATAATATTGTTTAGCCAGAAAACTTTATTAACTTTTACTTTATTTTTAGAACAACATTCATTAATATTACATTATATTACTTTTGCGGTTATAGTAGGTAAGATAATGTACTCTTCTTAACTTATAGTCTGTGGAATACAAGTGTTGAAGGTTGAGACTATGTGCTGACTGTGACAGCTAATGCTGACAGCTGACTACGTCTAAAAATAGCCAAACAAACGAGAAAAACTGCAAAGATAAAAATTATGTTACTTGAATTTAATCAAACTATATTTTTTTGTTTAAAAATTAAATAATGAATGAAGTAAACGTTAATTAGTAATATTAAATGTAATTGAATTTCATCTTTAATATTATTTAGTGAATCTTGTAAATAGAAACATGAAACCAAGTAGACAGATTATTGAAGACGTATCGATAAAAAATAGCGAATCCTTAACGAAAAATTATGTTACTTGCCGTATTTGTGCAGGATACGATGAAAAGTTTTTCAGCCTTAATTCATATGAAGACGAGATAAACCTTGGCGATATGCTGTCATCTATAGCCTCTGTTGATGTATGTTTAATATTTCCTATATCTATCTATCTATTCCTATTGGATCATAAGATACATTGATATTACCTGCTTGTTGTATAAGCCATCCTAAGACAACATGTGTGTATCTTTTAAAGATCCACTCCGACCTTTACATCATGTAGGGTTCAAACATTGAATTATTCTGTTTATGTTGGTTAATTTATTTGTGAAATTACTATCTCTGAATATATATGAAAAAAAATACATAAAGTAGAAATAGTATAGTTGATTAATAAATTACAGATACCAGTTGAAGAAGCAATTTTGTTTAATGTCTGCACTGAATGTTGTAACAACATTATTTTTTGTTATAAGTTTAAGATGAAATGTCAGAAATCTTTAATCCTGCATGGAGACATAACTAATACAGAGACAAATGCTGTTAATGTTGAGGATAACAGGTAAAATTGATTTCATTTCAACTTTGCAATGCAATAATAGAATGTTCCTGAAATTTGAGCATTTGACCATATAAATAATTTAAAATTACAATACATTGTTTTAGTGAATTAGAAGAGAATAAGGAGTTTGATTCTAAAACAACAGTAATGGACAATAATGGAATAAAAGTGCACAATATATTAAATATGAATGCTGAAGTATTATATGGTATGGTATCATAGAACATAATTAAAAGTTAGTAGATTACCTATTTTGTTATTTTTACAACAACACTTGCAATTTTTTTTTCAACTTCTATTACCATTTTATTTACCCTTGACTCAAAATATCAAAATTATCATAAGTATTCTAATTTAAAACAAATAATAATAAATGTTTGTTGTAGTGTTTTCTAGATTTGTGACACTTGTTTAAAAAGTTCAATATTAAGTACAGTATGTTTCAATTTAATTTTGATAAAACATTATAAGCAGTAATTCACCAGAATTATGATAATAAATATTCAAGCAATAAACAATCAATTGGACTAAGCAACAATTATCTATAATTACAAAAATAATTGGAATTGGTAATGATTTTAAATTAACTGTTGCAGGCATAGAATTCTTAGATGATAAAGTTTTTGAACATGAGAAATGTCCCAAAAGTGTTGTCAGAAAAAGGTATGTAACTTATTTATTTTGTTTCAAAATTTTACCTTATTAATTAGTCAAAACATATATTTAATTGTATGATTTCTGTTTCCAGACCTAAAATCCAAAAAACAGGTATGTGTTTCCATCAGATTTAATCTTGCATTGTACAATTAGTATAAATTAATTTTGTGTTAATACAATTTCAGTGAAGACAAAACAGCAACACATTCAGGACAGAGTTGCAAAAAAGTTTCATTCTTGTAAAGTTTGTGACAAGGTATTGCACTTTTTAATTAATAAGCTCTTGAAACCAGTAAAGAACAGTATTGTCTTTTATTAACATAACTTTTACACATTTTAAGAAAAACACTTTTTAACGGATTGAAGTTATGTATTGTATAATAATTTAAATATTATTTTAAATTTAACCACGGTCACGGTGACCATAACTTCAATCAGTTAAAAAGTCTTTTTCTTTAAAAGAACAGTAATATTAAGAATTAGATATAGAAATTTATAGGTCCATCTTTGCTTAGCACAATCATCAATAGATGCAGATCACATTAACAGTACTATTTTTTTTTATCAAAAGCTTGTAATTTTTATATTTTTCTTTTAGAAATTTATCAGTGCAATTAATTTAAAATCACATATGAAAATACACAGCTCAGAAGACAGGAATTTAATAGGTTGCAAACAATGCAACGAAAAGTTTTCCTCTGAGCATGATTTGAGAGTACATTCTGCTCTGCATATCACAGCCAATGATAAATGGAGATGCTATGCATGTTCAAAAGAATTTTTTGGTAAGTTCCTAATGTATTTGGTATTATAATCCGTCTTCACATATAATTAGTTGTACAAAGTAACAAAACAAAACAAAAATAATATTTAATTTTTATATATAGATCAACAAAACCAATAATATGCATGCGTTCAAGTGAGCGAATAAGTTTTTTAAAAAATACCATTGTTTGAGTGATCATATAATATTTTTTTATAAATGAGGAACGTATTTTTATTATTTATTTTAGGTATTTAGATATATAACTGAAATTTCTTTTCAAGATAATAATTTACTATGAATATTTTTATATGATATGCTATGACAATGATAATTTTAAAAAGCCTTATGAGTGTTATATTATATGTATATATATAAATATTTATAAGTTATACGGCACAATTGTAAGCACTTCTAAAATGAAGTTAATTAATATTTTATTTCAGATCGAGTAAGTTTTCGTCGTCATATACGTCGACACTATAAGACGAAACAGTTTGCATGTGAATGGTGCGAAAAACAGTTTGCGGAGCTTTGTGCATTGAGGAGACACGAACGCGTGCACACCGGCGAATTAAAAGAAACGCCATATGAGTGCAACTTGTGTGATAAAAGGTATTTTTATGTCTTACAGAATTTTTTTTCTATACCAAATTGACAGTCCGACAGAAGCAAAATTTCACTACGTCATCCTTAAAATCACAGAAATATTTAACTAATAATATTAATTCTATACAGTTAATATTTGTTATAACGACATTTATGGGCTATTCATATTTGGTCGTTAAACAAATGTATTATTAAGTAACTAATACAATATTCATATGTATTAATAACATAATTCAGTCGGAACCTTTACTTTTGGTCAATATAACCGGTAGGTATGTTGTTCTAAACGATGTCGTCATTGACGGTTTTGACTGTATATATATTTCTTTGATATTAATTTCATCCCTTAGCCTTTATATTTAAATTCAGAGATTTATGCCTATATCTAACTTAGGGTCTGTTTCACAATGTATGGATAAAGCACCAAATAGCTATGCAACACATAAATTATTCCGAAAATGAAAGTTCCGAATAATAAACTTCACGTTTCATGACGAATAGCGCTATCTATCTGAGTCGTGAAACGTAAAAATATTGTTTAATTAGAACTTATCCGTACATTGTGAAACAGACCCTTAGTGTCATTAAATCACGTCTTCATCATTTTTTTATGGGCAAGTCTTCTAGTGATCAGTTTTCTCTTTTTATTATCACCATTATTTAGTTCTAAGGCATTCCGTTTTCTTGACGAGGTTACAAGCGAGTTTTAATTGCGCACATAATATATAAAGGGTAATGGTACACAGCCGTGATTCGTACACCTCTGCACGTGTTTGCACAACACTAAAAAAAAAGGTAATAATTTATTTCAAGGTATTCGAATAACTACCTCCTGAAAGCGCACATGATGCGGCATACAGGCTTGCGGCCATGTACGTGTGACGTTTGTGGCAAAGGATTTCCCTCAATGCGTCTCCTCAACTCCCATAAACTAACTCACTCCGATCACAAACCGTACGAGTGTCCGGTATGCGATAAAAGGTAAATATTTGATGGCGTTAAATAAATGTATCTTATTTTAAGACCTTTCCTGGTTTATAACAATAATACACTGGTGATCGCATGTTCGATCGACCATCAATTCGCCCCTATATTAATTAAAAACATGTGTATTTAACACATGTTTTTGGCTCTAAGGCAAATATTTTTGGAAAATATTTCAGATTCCGTCACGAGTCGACCCGTAAATCACACGTACTCACGCACACAGGGGAAAAACCGTACGTTTGTTCCGTGTGTGGGAAAACATTTCGTCAGAACTCTAATTTCACTGTACACATGCGGTCACATACTGGTATATTTTTTATTATTCCTTCAGTAAATAAATTGCAAAATTATGATACTTTGTTTGAATAATGTAACCAATTATTTAATATAATTAAACATTCTCAACTCAGCAGTGTTGTTTGACAGTATTTATTTTTTGTGTTTTATATTATGTACTAAAATAACAACGATAATAGAAGTATTTTTTTCTAGCCGAGGATTATTTTTCATTATCACTTGCGTCACGTGTCTGATAAAAAAAAATAAAAAAATAAAATACGTTTATTTTGGATCATAAGATCATCTAGGTATCACTTGTTCCACGTCAATCAATTCAAACTTGTAGGCATGCCTACTCATCGGCAAAGACAGAGGGTGTAGGCCGAGAGAAAAAGCCGGCGTAAAAAACTCTCGGTACTCTTTTAAAAAAGCAAATCATCAAACAATATTTAAAACAAATATATCAAATTAATTAGAGGCAGCCTGCCCAGCACTAGTCCCAGGCCCTTTTATCAACTAGCGCTTTATGTGATTTCAAAATTACACCTATCCTAAACAAAACATAACATAATGCAACACTAAGTAGCCCGTTGATGATATCTATGAAATCTATATTCTGCAGGTGAAAAACCCTACTCCTGCGAGATGTGCCCACGACATTTCAAATCCACATCATCTCTTAGCTCGCACATGAGCAGTCACTCGAAGGAGAAACAATTCGCTTGCACTGTTTGTGGGAAGAAGTGAGTATTTTCTTTCTCCATTGGGTTATGAACCAGACATCTCTTTGATTATTTAATGTCACCTACATTTAAAATCTTTTTGCCCTTCTATGTAACGTTTAGTAGTTAGTAGTTAGTTAGTTAGGCTTAGTTAATTAGCTTTCTATTCGCTCTTTGCCTAAAAAAGATCAGTGTTTAAGAACTGTTGCATTCGGCCTTCAGATTTTTTATTGTTGTTGTTGAAATTAAATTTTTATACATATTGTTACAGATTTCTACGTCAATCTTTATCCAATCACATGCGCTTGCACACAGGAGAGCGATCCCACGCATGTCCAGCCTGCCCTAAGCGATTCCTTAGTGCATCACGTTTAAAGGATCATTCCAAAATACATACAGGTATGCAGTCAACAAAACAAATGCAATATATATCATTATAATTTTTATTCCTACCTCAATACCTTTTCTCTAACTATAAAGTTCACAAGAGGCCCTCCCTTTATATAGATTTCAATCTAGGCTATGCAATAATTATGGCATAAAAGTTGCAAGCAATACTAGTAAATAGTTTGAGCTAAGGTTTATCAACAAGTTATATATATTTTTTTTTTTAAATCCGCCACATATGAATAGGCATGCATATGTCATCTTATATTTTATTTATTTGATCTATTGAATAACAAGACTATTGTCTTATTATTCACATTGTACTGTGGCCCAGCCTGTATAAGTGAGATTCATCAAACCGTTTTACCGTATTTAGGACTATATCCATATTAAGATCCTTGTGAATACTTTTATTTATAATTTACGGTGCATTGACCCCGTCCCGAAGCACTTTGTTCTGAAAGCGTTGAATTATTTCTAAATTACTAATTCTTTACACCCTCAAATCTGAATACCATATGTATACACAGGCATTAGTATTTTTTTATAAATAAACAGTTTGTTATGTATTGACAGCGGCGATTGCCTTTCATTTATTTGTATCTTCTAATTCATCTCTTTTTACGTGTTCTTTCCGACTTAATTTGGCAACTTGGGTAATACAGTCGTTAGTTAATATTTATCCAAATTATAAATTAGGCCTACATGCTAGACTGTGTCAAAAGCTTGTACGACATCTAGAAATAAACTTGTACAAACTTTTTTATCTTCAATGGTGTGTAAAATGTTAGCAAACCCAAGAACTTCACCTATAGTCGAATGCTTTTCTCTTAATCCAATTGCATGGTATATCATTATATATTGGCTTGAATTTATTTACTAATAATCTTTTGAATAACTTGGACATAAGGAAAGTAGTGATATAAGTGAATGTATGTGGTGTTTTCCCTTCTTTAGGAATCATCATGACTTATGATATTATTCATAATCCTGGAACATATCTTTACTAAGCATTAATTATGTTTTATATTTACATTTCATTGAATTTTTTATTGATGGCAGCTTGAAAAACTCACTTACTCAATTTAATTTTTAGATGAAAAACCCTTTGTTTGCAACATTTGTGGATCACTATTTAAAAAGAAAGTATCATTGACAAATCATCTAAAAAAACATGACATTAAAAACAATGAAAAGGTTAAGAAATCTGTTAAAGCAAAAACATTAGAAATGGCTGTAAATATGAGTGAAGACATGAACTTGCAAATAACAGAGGTACCTTTGGAAGTGTCAGAAGAACTTGTTCTACAAGAGGACAGTAATGGAAAAACTGAATTAATTGTTATAAAAGAAGAGTATGCACCTCAAATTCTAGATGGACAACTGTTAAACTGCATCACATTGATCCAGGCTTAGTGTATGAAAACATATACCAAAAGAGTTTTTTTGTATAAGATATTATTATATTATGTATCAAATTATTGTTTCATTATTATTACTATTGTTGAAAATATTTATTTAATCAATTGAATTGTGTATCATATTGCTTATAATAAATTATTTTGAATACAAAGACACTTGTTTTTTTTAAATAATTTAATGCTATAAAATATATACCTATTTCTATTTCAAGACACTTAAATGCAAATTAATCTTTGTGTTTTAAAACCAGGAGGAGTTCTTTGCTGCTTCATACTTCTGAATATTTACCAACATAGAGTCATGAATTTCTTTTGCATTTCTGTTTTGGCCATAATAATCAACAAATTCACCATTAGGATCTACTAGGTATATTATAATAGTGTGGTCAACCTGAAAAAAAAGAAGAAAATAGTCTCAACTTAATATTGGTTCCTGAAATTCATAGACTTGTATTAATGAAACAAAATTGTTGGCATTAAGAATTAAATATTCAAGTGTTCAAAATTAATATCTATAGGAATAGTATGGATTTAATTCTTAGTGAAATAAAGCACAAATAATATATATCTTGTCTTGACATAGTATTCTGAATTTCAAATCTAATTCACAATTTACACATGATTCCTCTGATTTATGACTTACAATATAATCATTATCATCGTCTTGTGGTCCTGCACTGAAATATACTCTGTAAGACCGGCAGGCCTGTTGTACTTGTTCCTTTGTGCCTGTTAGACCAAGTAGACGTGGTGTAAATTCCTTGCAATATCTGAAAATGAAATCATTATTTTATATACTATAAATATATATAATATATACTTGAATTGGTCTTGCCAAGAACTATACATTGTTATGTTCTTAAATAGAATACTAAATTGGCAGAAGCTTACTTTCCAACAATCTCTGGGGTGTCCCTCTGAGGATCAACAGATATGAACAAGGGTTGTAAAGGTGGAGATGATGGCGTTTTATCTGCAACATTCATTTTTTTCTGTAAGTGGTTATGTCAAATTATAGTTTTATAGTCATATTTTACTTATAAATAATTTAAATCCATACCATGTCTGTCAACAACTTCTGCAAGCTTTTCTAACTCATCTGGGCAAATATCAGGACAGTGTGTAAATCCAAAATATATCAATAACCATTTCCCTAATAAGTCTGTGCTTTTTACTGTTTTTCCCTGAAAGTAAAACATAGTTTCTTGATGCAAATATTATGCAATAGGTCATAACTATAATAGTATATTGAAATAGGTATAATATTGCTCACGTTTTCCTTAATCGTAATTAAGTATGCTTACCTCGGAATCAACCAATTCAAAGGAACCGCCTATCTTGGCTTTGCCTAGCTGCCGTTTTCTTTCACGATCTAAGGCTTCTTGTTTTTCTTTTCTAACATAAAGCATGAAACTAGTTAATCCTCCTGCAACAAGTGCCGTCGCTCCCATTGATTTCCATGTTACTGGCCCAAAATATTTTTTCGGGGCTCGTTTAGGAGGAACAGCACAGTGTTTTACTGGTGTTCTTGAAAAAGCGCGACATGAGGGTCTTACACAATACCGCAATAATGAGTTCATTTTATGCTTCCTTACATTAATTTAAGTAATCAATAATTATCACAAAATTATCTAATCAAAATATAGTTTTCAAATATGTAAACCAGAAACCGCTATCTTGGGTCTTAGTACGGCATGTTTTTACAATCAATGTCATTTCATGATCTAGTCTTGACACTGATACGAAATCTAGTGTTTGGTCAAATTGTCAAGTGGGAACTATGACATGAGTAAGCATATATTCAGTTTGAGAAAAGAAGAATAATTATTAATGTTTCAAAAATACTTCTCTTATCAATAATAAAAAATAGCCATAAGCAAGTGTAGCACTCGGTGACTGCCGCGGTAAAGCCTACCTTTTTTATCAACTTATGCAATTATTATTATTTATGTATTTTTTTATGCAGTATTTCTTTTCCTTGGATAATAATTAAATCTACCACTCCACCACTTTACCAGACTCAGACTAACACGCCTTGATAGTCTGTCTCAGTGTCTCACTCTAACGCGTGCCGGCTGGCGGCTGCACGGGCCGCGCAAACTCTTCGTCACGGAGCTCGTCAGAGAGATGTGAATACGCAGTATGCGTACTGTCCCACTCTAACGCACCTGCGCTACCTGACCGATCACGCTAGACCGTTGTGAGACGCACTCTGTCCCGTTTTAACGTGTTTTAAGTTTATTTTCGTTACGTAATTTCTGGATTCGGGCGATAAAAACTATGCAATCAATTAAAAACGTCAAGAAAATTAATAAATTGACATCAATATTTTTATGTACCCTTTAACTTCTTTTTAGTTTAAACACTTATTTGTGAAACTGTGTTTCGAACACTACCAACACTAAGTTATGCTATATTTATTTTTTATAGTTTTCTAATAAAATAAGGCTATACCCGTAGGCAAATAACTCGCGTGCACAAATAACAAAAAATAGACAATTTACAAATTTTAGATACTAATATAATATAGATAAACATCTTATAACCTATGCAACAAAAATGAGTACTAATAGACATACAAAAACAAAGACCTCAATATCAAAATGGTTCATTACATCACTTAACTAATTAAAATATCCAGAATGATATGAAGAGTCTTAGAAATTAAAATTTATTATAATGATCCCCGTTCCTGATGTTGAGGACGTCAGGTCACAATCCAGGTGAGAGAATAGAAAATTGCTCCAGTTATCAGAAACTTATACCAAACTTCCTTTAATTACTTTTTCTAACCAACAATCACAACATCGCTACTCGCTTTTTCCTTGCATTAGTATTTTGTTCATTATTTCTGGTCAGGTCAGCTTAACATAGCTATGCTAAATATATATATATAGCATGGCTTTATTATGGCATGGATTCTCTTCATGCTTTTCCGGAATTTTAATCGTACCAGAATGCTTAAGCTTTGTTGACTCGTTGCAGTCCTAGATATTAAATATTTCGAAATTTGAAGGAATCGTGAGAAACATTAATGAAAAAAATACCAGTGTGACGCTTTTAGACCGCAGCATTGTAAAACCCTTCATTTAAATAGCGCGAGCATTATTTGAATATTCCATAAATCCGTTGTATCTTGCAGCAGTAAGTGAAAAAGTTATATTCTAAAATGTGGAAGATCCGTTATGTAAGTTTTTTGGTAAATTTTAATAAAAAACGTATACGTATACAAAAATAGAAAATTATATTTTTAAACTTAATGTTTTACGAAATGATAATAACACGACATACATAATTTTTTATTTATTTGCAGATTATTTTAACCTGGCTCGTGTGCTATTTAACGTCGGCACAAGAGTACTTACCACCCAAACCAAATGGAGGGGGCAAAAAACCAATTTCAGAACCAACAGTAATTAAACAATCATATTGTTTATAATATAATAATTATATTATAATAATTATATATATTTTATTTTATTATTATATATATATATATATAATATATATTATCATATTAATTATAAATAATGATTGAATAAAAATTTAGACGAAATCTGTAAACATTATATAAGTGTTATTAAAATGGGTTAGCGCGCGTATCTGTGTGTAATTAAAAAAAATATTTTTTATTTGTTTAGCTGCCAATAAATTATGAGTTTACTTATGACGTGCAAGACAACGCCGTCTCTTTAGACTTCGGACACTCGGAGAAACGTAAAGATGATCGGGCGTCTGGATCTTACCACGTGCTCTTACCAGATGGCAGAACTCAACTAGTGGAGTACGAAGCTGGCCCAGATGGATATAAACCACAAGTACATCACAATTTTATCTAATTCTATATTTTTTTAATAAAATAAATTATCAGGCGCTAAACATTAGATTTCTATGATTTTTTAAATACAAATTCATACAAATTATTTTTATGTATAAAATTATTTTCATAGCGATAAAAAACTATTTAATAATTAATTGCAGGTTATGTACATGGGTACAGCGACATATCCCACTCAGACTGGAACTGGGACAGGTGGTGACAAGTTCGAAGGTTACCATTACAACGCAGCATCGAATAGACAGAGCGTTAGACAATCCGCTCGCAGTGGAGCTCGCCAACCCGCTATCGCCCCCTCACCAGCACCCGCTCCACCCGTGCTATACGCTCCAGCCGAAAATACCACAGAGTAAAATATTTAACGAGATATATTTTATTAACTTTCGAATAGTTACAGAAATATTTATTTACCAGATATCTGTAATGGCTATAAAAATATCGTTATGATACATATACAGGAAGTCGTAAATAATTTTTTACCACTATTTGATAAAGATTGTTTAAATTTTTGTACATTGTGATTTTGCATTAAATTATATAATGAAAAACAAAGTTTGCCGGTTTTATAGTTAGTTGATACATATATGAAAACTTCAAATAAAATAAACAGTATTTTCACTTAGTAATTTTAAATAAGATTTTTTATAATATAACTAGATATCGGTCAACAAAGAAGACATTTAAGCAAAATTTTTATTCTAATTAATACATCAGTCTACCTGCTTAATTAATCGAAAATAAATTGATTTTCAATATACCTACTACATTACAAAACAAACAAGTATTTGGTCTACATATTAAATTCTTATTATCTAAACCAAATATACCTATGTACATATTATAATTTAAAATTGTAAAAATGTACATATTATAAATTTTCTTGGTCTGCCTTAATATCTTCTTAATTTTGTAAAGCCCGGTTGTAATCACACCAGGAGATATCTTACAAGTACCGGCCCACATGGAATAAAGCTTTGGTCGCCTAATAACAAAACATAACTAGAAATCTTTTGTTTTTAATGTGTATGAAGGACGTCTATGTGTTGATCTGGCCAATGAACTCTACGATGCGTGGATGAGGTCTCGAAGCCAATATTGTCGAACGAATTGTAGTCTTTCTGCATACTCATTTCTGCTAAATTTCTATACCTGCAAAAACAAAATCGTTAGTGATTATTGTAAGCATAATAAATGTTTTTTATTATTGTACAAAAAAACTTAGTTCTATTCTATCTATCTAACCACCACAACGGCTAACAGATGTTGCTCTAAGATATTTCATACAAATACTAGTGCAGACATAAACGTTTAACACTTTGTTAAACTGATGGTATTTGCTTGAATCTGTAAAATGCCTGTACACTTATGATTATGTGTGAATGCACAGATTATTCTCTTTAACTCATACTCTTGAAAAACGAATACATTTAAGTATGCCACTATAAAGAAACTGAGCTTTGTTAAAACACGGTTTAATAAATCTAATAAAACAACTTCGACATTTCAATTTTATCCCAAATAGCTGAAGGAAAAAATGTGTCTGTAATTAGAGTTGTGTTGTTTAAATTATTACCTCTTGACAAGGACGCAACATCCCAGCAAAAGCAGGACTTGTACTGTGAGCCACGCCAAACCCAACGCAACCAACAGCAGTTCATGGACGCATATCACTGCACTGTCACTAACATGGTTTTCATCAGCTGAATCCAAAGAAGAAAGTTACATATAAAAATATCCCTTGTTTAAGTTATTACTTTTTCACATTTATTCATTATAATTATGATTCTAGGGAAACAAACTTACGTGAAGAAGATCGATGATCAGCTCTAACAAGGGTATCAGTAGACAGGATATTTTTAGAGCCCACCACCATTTCCAACTCGAGAGGCATCCGCCCATCACCGCCCGCGCACATAACTGTACCACCCTGTGCCACTACGTTGGGCGCCCAAGCTTTCTTAAAGTAAAGAAAAATATTTCACACGTAGGACATATCCAA
Source organism: Pieris rapae (assembly GCF_905147795.1). NCBI lineage: Eukaryota > Metazoa > Arthropoda > Insecta > Lepidoptera > Pieridae > Pieris > Pieris rapae. The sequence continues at coordinate 3,987,765 of NC_059517.1, forward strand.
CAATTAATTTCGATAGGCGGATTTATATACTTTTATTGGCTCCCAAGAAGCAATGTATCCGATGATGTTATTTATAGTTCCACTTAAGATTTTCTTTTGTATTTTAACAGTGACTTTATTTTGGAACTAAACTGGTTATTTAAAAAGACCTTATAAGAAAATACGAACAAGAAACCCTCATACTAGTTTAATCACGAAAGTAATACCTCCTGAGTAATGGCAGCGGCAATCTCGCTATCTTCATACTCATATGAGCTATTGATGTGCCGAGAGCTCCGGTACTGTTGAAGCTTTCCACAATTCACCTGTCAACATATAAGCTTGTACATACAAAAATAAAAATCATCCTCGACACTTTTTATCGATGACGATATTCCATAGTCTTCAAAATAAAAAATATAAAGAAGTCAAGGAAATGCATGTTTAGTTTTTACCCTAAAATATAAATTCTGTAAATTTGATTTTAACACATTTAAACTCAATATTAAAATTGATATGGAGACGCAATTAAAAAAAATAAAAAGGTCGCTATTCCACAACTTACAAATTCACATTTTGTACACTCATACACTCTTAGACTTATATCCTACGGATTTTTTGTAACAAATAAAATACTAACCCGTGCGCATTTAAGTTCACAGAATCGCACCATGATAGAAAATCTGATGACATGTGAGTTCGGAAACCGGAATGCCTTGAACTTCGCTGACAGCCGCTGGGTGTTGCCTTCAAACGTTCTTGTGAATGCTGGAAAGTCTACCTGAAAGCAATGTAAACCATAAAATATGGGATTTTAAAAAAGGTGAAACCTGGTACAAATTTTAAAGAGGAATATCACCGCTGTACCCACTTTAATTTTTCGATGTAAATACCAGTTTTTCGCATACCTGTCCAGTAGGGCATCCTCTACTATCAAGTAGCAAAACAGAACTGTCACCGAGTCTTGATGATGCAACCAAGTGATAGGCTTCTATCTCTGTATCATCTACGAAGTAAGAAATAGTCAATCAATCTACGACGCGGCTAAACACCAACAAACGTTTACGAGTCATCATACTATTTCCCATAGTATGATGACTCGTAAACTCATTCATAGTAATCATACCTGTGGTTTCTATTCTTAGTTCAAGTGGTTCTCCTAGAGAGACAGCACTAAGTCCGCTGTCGGTACTAGTTCGCACTATATACATACTCAGCGGAGTTGCGCCTACACCGTAAACTGCGCTTGCACCGCTTTCAGAACTAGTCTCGCTTACTAGTGACGGCCTGCTGTAAATGTTTCACATCAAATTTAAACTTTTAATTTATTGTACATATTTTGGATTTTGCTAATTAACATTAATTTCCTAAAGTGTGATTCAGCACTTAACTGAAAAGCAATTTAGAAGAAACATCGATTTAAATTATTTATTACGATCTGCAAGTCTATTGAATGTTACAGTAGAGTAGATAATTTTAAGCAATATTAAAAGCTATTCGCCTCAGTTAGAAGCTCATTTAATTTAAAATAAAACTGCCATAAATTACAATAAATTTGCACTGAATAGAGGTATGGAATGAGGAATCTCTACCTTAAATATGTTATAACAGTGACGCGTCGGAATACATTTTTAATGCACACAATAAGTATAACCTTCATTTGCTATGGAGCGTCGCATAAATAGGTCTCAATTTGGAAGGTAACGTCATTCTCATTTAAAAATAGTAAGCTATGGATCATTCCTTTGTAACGTTTTGTTTTTGAGTCCATAATATTCGATAGGTGATTAAATAACCCATATAACTATTGCAGTTACAGATATTGTGAGTAATTAGGTCCTTCTGGGTGATAAAACCTAATATGTACCTGGCATCTCGAACAGACACCGTAGCATCAACTTTGGTATATCCACGCGACGCCGCCCCGGGTGAGCACCCAACTCTCACCCATCTATCACCTGCAGTCTGAATGATTGGATTGTTCTGGATCATCAACATAACATATGCCATGGTCCTAAATATTATAAAAAATATTATTTTCCTTTCACGTAAGAAGACAAAAGAATTTTTATTCATTAAAAGTCATATATAAATATATGTGAGTTGCCTTAAGTGGAGTATAGAAAATTAAATCAAAAATTTGAAATATCAATACCTATTTACGACTCCATTGGGTCCTTTAGAAATGCCGTAAGCAAAGTTGACATCGCAATCACCATAGAAAGGTAATGATAACTTCACAATACCCGCAATAGCTCGAGCACTGCACTTTTCACCATGGCCAGGTACGTACATACGACCCCGGAAGTTACCACGTGGACGGTATGTCACAATCATATTAGAATCTTCACAATCCACAGATACTGTAATTTTATTTATTTATTTGCTTTGATATTTTTTTTGTATTTTTAAAACAGAAAATGATAAATTGTTTTAATATTATGAAACTGGTTCATCTGAACCAATCAAAGTACTTATCAACTTTCGTTAGTCATAAATAGTTATATAGAAATAATTTCATTAATAACAGGGAATTGTAACGTATTGATTTTATGTCAATAGCCTTAGAAAATACAATAGTTTAAGTCAAACTTGAGATCTTTTTTTCGCATGTGCCATATTTGCCTGCGAAATAAGAATTACTGCCTAGTAAAGTCTTGAACTAGAAAAATAGAGAATGAGATAAGACCGCTTAAACTTCAGCAATTCAGTAGAAAATGCATGTATTTATACTATTGAAAAACACGCAAGTATTTCCTAATATATTTGACTCAATATTAAAGTCTGGCGAAATAGTAAAATTTACATACAAAAATCCGTATAAAACGAAATTTAATAGACACTTACTGTTTAGACAAATAACCCGCCTATAGTAAGTAGCTTCTGATACACGTCTTGAGAGCCAAGAACCTGTGGAAATGAGATCCTCACTGTGCAGATCACAGAGACCGCGGCTCTGTCTAGACGTCCATGTGAACCCACGACATATAAAACGCTCTTCGGTCTCACATGCTGATTTGCACTAAAATAAAACTGAGATTTAATAGTTGATATTATTAATACGACATCCAAACGCATTCTTTAAAGCGCGGAGTTTTTTGAAGTAGGCCAAAATAACTATTTAAGATATTGTAGAATTATTTAAAAATTAACCAAATGTGAAATTCATATATATTCGTATTTGAAAATTCACTATTTAATTTTTTTTATCTTAAAAGTGAGTTAAAGGAATTTTTATTGGTATTCCAGTAGGTTACAAACATAATGTAGAAGTATAGATTATGAGTAGTAATACAGTTCAATGCACGCACGCAATAGACCTAATCAGATTTTCATAATATATTTGCCCGTATTTCGTTTCTACATTTAAAACCTGTACGATTTTTATCGATAACATGTTTCTATCAAGTACTTCATAAGTTATTCTATTTGTCGTTCTGTAATAAATTATTTTATTATATTCTACTTAAAGTAAAAGTTTAAGAATCTACAAGATGTGCATTCGTCTGCCATCACGGATATTTCTTATATTCTAAATATGACTTTACCTCTTCCTTAGTCGTATCATGAATACTTAAATCAACTCGCTTAAGTGTCTGGTTATTATACTCCTCATACGAACATCTGTCGATTTTCTTTGGATCTAAAAGTAATAAATTAACGTTTTTGATAAACATTACTGCTATAAGCGCAAAATTAAAATGATTACATTGCCCAAATATTAATCGCCTACCAATGGATAATAATGTGATGAAAATAATGCTTGCGGTTAATGAATGAACATAGTCATTTTCAAATTATGTAAGTACAGTAGAGTAGTTTTTGGAAAGCACCGAAAAAACTTACTTAGTGTTATTGAAGTTTTAATTTTTTTAATTTGTTTGCCATCACGAGACAGCCGTTCCACTTTTTCTCCGTGGTAATTATTAACTGATACAATGCCTGGATCTAATTATACTTACAATCATGTTCACAATCATTCTCTATATAAAATGTATAGTAATTTGATACCCGGTATGACTCGGGTTCAGTAAATTTATTTTCTCCGTTCAAGATGCAGTCTCCTGTCGCCCTCACAGACACAACTAACGTGTCTAAAGGACTATTTGGCTCAATCCATTGCGCTGACCTGCAAAATTTGATACTTTTAAACTTACAAAATGAACGCTTAGAGATCAAAGTTAAAGATTCTATAGAAGAACACTTCAAGAGGCTAATTTTCTCCCAACATAAATTTGTCATATACTCTATGTTAGTCTAGTCACAGTGTTTGAATCTAAGTTTGAACTACTGTTTATTTTAGTAAGTAGTATAAAAATAGCTATATACGAACCTATACTTTCTTTCATTTGATGAGAAAAGAGCATTATAGCAATCATGTACGGTAATGTTTGGAAGCACTTTGATATTTGTTCCTTCAGAATTTAATGAATAGCCAGGGGTGCTCTCCATAGACCACCATTTCTTTCCACATCCTTGGGATACTGCCAATTGAAAATATTTCCTCAGACTGCACGTTAAAGATGTAAATATATTAAAACGGTCACTTTATTTACTACTACTTTGAATTAAAATGTTGAGAATCTGATTATAAAATGATTATTGTTAGTTAGGTGTCAGCCGCCATAAGGTCAAACGAGCTAAAAACTATACATAACATACATATATAATAATGTGGAATACATACATTTAAGGCAAACTTTAGTGAAATAAGCGATATCATTGTCTGCGTGGAGGTTAGTCACCGCTGAATAGGCAAGGCCCTGACAGTTGCCCTTGGCATATGTGACCACGACAGAGGCGCAGTCTTCTAATTCCCTACAGCGCCTGAGACAGGCTCCTGTAAAAAACAGAAGTTTCTAGTGCATGGAATATTAAGACAAACCACGCTCCATATAATTTAGGACATATTTATTTTTTGTAATTAGAAATAATTGGGACGGCCGTACTCAGATTTGTATGTTTTGTTTTATAGAACAGGGGGCAAACGGGCAGGAGGCTCACCTGATGTTAAGTGATACCGCTGCCCATGGACACTCTTAACGCCGAAGGGCTCGCGAGTGTGTTGCCGGCTTTTTAAGAATTGGTACGCTCTTTTCTTGAAGGACCCTAAGTCGAATTTCAAAATAATTTAGTGAGCAGCTGGTTCCACAAAGTGGTGGTGCGCGGAAAAACTGCCTTGAAAAACGCGCAATTGTAAGTGCTATCCCTGATATGTACGTAGAGGACGGTGTAGTATATTCCTAATGATAAAAATGGTATTAGTTTAGATCTCAACTAGGATTAGTACCCATGTAACTCTTTATCTACGATTCTGATTGTGGTTTTATGCCAGTAAAGATGGTTCTCATTCGAATTTCCAAAATAATTTTAATCTTTTGTAACGAGAACAATCGTTTTTAGGTGAAACAATATTTTAAGGTAGGACAACCCTCTCGGCAAAAGAAAGTTAAAATATAGTTTCTTTTTTTTGCAGGCAGTAACAAATCTACTTCAATACTAACCCGTTAGAGACTCCTCGCCACCACTCGCAGCGTACATGAAAACGGGAACAGCCCGATCTGGCGTCATTCCGGGCCACCGAACAAAACTAGCCGATTCATCTTGGTTACAATCTGTGCTTACTTTAAGAAACGATATTAAAATTACATTAATGAATACATTTTATTTGAGATCAATTTTGACTTAGAATTACTAAAATTATACTATGTATCGTCGTATCTATATGGGTTTTGTTTATGATTCAATGTAGAATCAAAACGTATAAAATGTTATGGATTATCAGGGTATGTTGAAAAATAATGTACAAAATAATAAAATGTAATGTATAATGTGTACTAAACATCAACGAGCATAAAGCTCGGTGAGAAAATTACTGTACTAAAGCCGTTATATCGACGGTGATAAGTCGGATGAATTAATTAGTTGTCTATCAAAATAATATCGCGTCTAATCTCAGAAATAATAAAACTTAAATCATAGAAGGTCTTGCAAAAAATACTGCATAATTTATGCGTTTAACTAACTATTTATCTGTTTTCTTTAAAACATCTGTTTTGAGTCGTGTTTTTTGTGTTAAATCGAAACTGGTCTTGTTTAATATGACAGTATACAAAGAATTCTTCTCTCGGTAACACGTGTGCTTAACTTGTAATATATATCAATGTAAGTCAATATTTACTTATTTGTAGAAACAACTATTCAAATTCCTAATCTATATTAGTTAGTCTATAAAGCGGTAACTTCCCTATGACCAACACTTTTAGTATATATACTGTACTATAGTATAGTATAGTACATAACTTAGTCTATGATACCCCTTTCACAATGACTGAACTCGAAACTGCCGCTCTCAGTTTCAACCCCAGAAAGGCCCCCGGAGAAGATGGCATAACGGCGGACATAAGTTGGCACGCGATAAACGCGGCGCCTAACTTATTCCTCACCGTCCTAAACAAATGCCTGGAGCTAGGGTACTTCCCCAAATTGTGGAAAATTGCTACAATAATTGTATTGCGCAAACCGGGTAAGGCCGATTATTCAAACCCGAAGTCTTATCGACCCATAGGCTTACTACCTCTTCTAGGTAAAGTATACGAAAAGATGCTAATCGTTCGGTTAAAGTGGCATCTAGTCCCGAAAACCTCGAAAATCCAATACGGATTCATGCCCCAGCGGAGCACTGAGGACGCCCTATATGACGCAGTCACACATATACGCGCAAAGCTGAAACAAAAGAAGATACTAACCATCGTATCACTCGATATAGAGGGCGCCTTTGACAGCGCTTGGTGGCCGCAAATTAGAGTCCGCCTGGCAGAAGAACAATGCCCATTAAAACTAAGGAAAGTTATGGATAGTTACTTACATGAAAGACAAATTAAATTAACCTACGCTGGACACACGGTTGAAAAAGTTACTAACAAAGGCTGCGTTCAGGGTTCAATAGGGGGACCAACAATGTGGAATCTAATATTGGACCCGCTCCTCCAGGACTTGCAAAATAGTGGTGAGTACGTCCAGGCTTTTGCGGATGACATCGTTTTGATAGCGGAAGGAGAAACCGGTAGCGAGATCCAGCAGAAACTCAACCTAACATTGAACCGGATACATAGATGGGGTATCCTAAACAAACTGAAATTTGCGCCACACAAGACCAAAGCCATGGTGGTGACTCGCAAACTAAAATATGACACCCCACGGCTAAATATGAATAATGTACCGATACAGATGGATAACCACATCCGAATCCTCGGAGTTGATCTGGATTCTAGACTCACATTCAACAGACATGTGGAAAGAGTATGCCGGAAAGCCATTCAGATATATAAACAGCTGGCTAAAGCCGCGAAGATCGAATGGGGACTAAACCAGGAGGTTATCGCGACCACGTACACTGCCGTTATTGAACCAATCGTAATGTATGCGGCTGCGGTGTGGGCTCCCGCGACAAATAAAATCTGTGTACGGAAAAAACTAAACCATCTGCAAAGGGGCTTTGCCCAAAAAATTGCCAAAACTTATAGGACGACATCGTTACACGCGGCAACCCTACTGGCCGGGATACTTCCTCTAGACCTACGTATTCAAGAAGCCGCTGCCTTATACGAGATAAAAAGGGGAGTCAGCACGGAAATACTGAAGGAGGGCGAGGAATTAGAGAAGAGAGTGCGATATGTGGATCTCCCACACCCGGCGAAACAAACAAAACTTGACTATAAGATGCTCACAAATCCGGAAGAAATCGCAAGACATGGCGGCACACAAATCTATACGGACGGCAGCAAAACAAGTACAGGAGTGGGCGCCGCTTGGACAGAATGGAAAGATGGAATGGAAATAAACAGCAAGAAAATGAAGATGGCGCCCCACTGCACAGTATTTCAAGCCGAACTGATGGCACTACGGAACGCGACTAGCCACGTGGATAAAAACAAACGCGACGTTAAAATATACAGTGACTCAAAGTCAGCACTAGATGCTATAGTGAGTGGACGATCTCTCGATCCCCAGGTAGCCGAGATCCGCCGGAGCCTGGAAGAGTGCCGGAGAACAGGAACTCATATAAGCCTCTTCTGGATAAAGGCGCACGTTGGTACGCCGGGGAACGAGAGAGCGGACACATTAGCAAAAGAAGCGTCGGAAAAACTAAGGTCAGAACCTGAATACGCTGCATACCCCCTGTCATATATTAAACATCAGATAAGGCAAAGGACTCTGGAGGTATGGAATGAGCGCTACCTGGGGGGTGAAACAGCTGGAACTACAAAATTATTTATAGGCAATGTTAAAACTGCGTATAAATTGGTAAAAGAGAAGCGTTTCACACCCCAGATGGCGCAAATTCTAACAGGGCACGGAGCCTTTGCATATTACCTGCACAGATTTAAAATTAGGACAAGCCCAACATGTGCCTGCAGTAATGAAGAGCAAACAGTGGAACATGTGCTTCTACACTGCCCTATATTCGCATCGTCCAGGCACGACCTGGAGCAACAAATACAGATGACTGTAGACCGTAACGGCCTACAGGACATATTAATAAAGCACAGACCGTGCCTGGAACGGTTCTGTGAAAAAATAGTTGTATATATAAAGGCGGCAAATAAAACAAAAAGAGCGGGTCTCGCGGGGAATTGCGCCCCGGCTCGCCCATGAATATTGTTAATAAAAATATTACCGATGTAGTCGGGGCGTAATTCCCGACGCGTTAAATAATATCAGTGAAATATAAAGTCCCTGGACACTATGGCAGGGGAGTAGAGTGAAAATTATTAAAAAAAAAAAAAAAAAAAAAAAAAAAACACTTTTAGTAGCATTTTAAATAAGATGAATTTATGAATGAGTAATAAAATGGTATTTACTTGCCAAAGCTGAGGTCAATAATTTTGTATGTATTTATATTGAATTATTAGAAGGAAATATTTAAAAATTACTACAACCTACACTATTATATAATCTCGTAACTATTCTAGTCCTATCTATTTATACAAATTGTTGATGTCATTTTTTAAACAAACATAACTACTATATTATAACATACAACCTCCTTACTCAACAATACAAGAGGCTACTTAGAACAAAATTACTTGTTCATCGTTAAGAGTCTCACAACAAAAGGTATGAGACCTTTACTAAACTTGTTTAATAATAATTAAGTAAGGTTTTAAATTTACCTTTTAAAGGCAAACAAATAAGGATAAAATGATAACTATGATGAACAATGCGATATTAATCACTCGTGATAAAATGATATTTCTTTTCAGATGAAGATCTTTCAACTGGAGACCGTAATTCTGTTCATTCTACTTCTTTTAGGAGTTCAGGCCAACAGCCGAACTGGGGTTTTAAGTCCAGATGGAAAAAATCAATGTCCCAAAAACACGACACCAGTGCTAAATGGCGGAAAAATAACATGTTTACCAACCAATAAAAGTTAATAACACATTACAAAAGACTATTATTTAAGTAAAAACATTTCATAATAAATTCCTTTAAGAGAATAATTTAAGCAAGTTACTTCTTGTTAAAATTTTATCACCTGATGAATTAAAAAACAATTAACATCACGCTAAATATCAATTTAATGTCCAGTGTTAATGATATAGTTGCAGAGGAAAAAAATCTCTTTTATAATGTAGACACATTTATAAATACATACATATCCTTTTTTCTTTGTACGTCTTTCATTCCCAAGGTATTAGACTAACTTTAACTATCCTTAGGAATCCTTAGAAGACTTTATGGCGATTTTTTTTAAAGAAGACGTTTTTTACATCTGTTTTATATATATATCTGATTTATTAAATCTGTAAATGCTGATTATACTCTTCAAATACATAGGTAACGACCTAATATCACTCCTACATAGATTTTTACTAATTCTGGAATACTTTCGAAAGAATTCCTCCTACTTATATATATTTTTATTTTAGGTACGTTTGTAACTAAGTTAAAAACATACCTTTAAACCTTATCCACGAATAGAACAATAGTATCACCGTAAAGAGAACCTAACAACTTTCGTAGCTTACTGGAAACGGTGTGTAACTCAGAAGTCCATGGTTCGATATCCAGGCGAAACAATTACTGTTTTGGGTTTGTATGCACCGATGTCTATACCACCGAATCTTGTTTTGAAGTTTCATCAATTAATAAATGCTTTCTGGTTACAGTACTTAACACAAAGGTATGGATGGACAAAAAATAGAAAATTTAAAGATATAAATGCAGCGGCATTGATACACACAAAAATATTCATATTATTTAATTAAAAAAAGTAAATTGTATTACTTACTTCCTTCGATTCCAAAAATGAAAAGCACTGAAGTCAAAACTACTTTGCTTATTATGTAATACATACTGAACGCCACAATCAAAACTAATACACACACAAAAACGATAATGATCAATCCGTGTGCATCATATAGTACCTAACTACGAAATGACAGAAGATTTAAGACATTTTATTCAACAACCTTAGGACCAGCTGATTAAACACACCGAAAATTCGTTGTCTAAAACAGTTTACCAATTTTTACGTCACACATTCGTCCTCACATTTCATAGTTTTTCCGACGTTTGTTGACTACTATTTACTGAAATCAAGTGCAATTGTGTACTGGTCCCCACTACTCGTCACGACCTTGCAGTTATTATGGTGTTACAGACAATTTACAATAGAATGACGAGTCAACGATAGTGAAAACGATGATAATATGATCGTTTGACGCCGTTAAACTACGTATTTTGTAACGGCGGTCTAAATACCCAGTAATAAACAAATGCTTTCAGATATCGCGTAAAAATATCTGCTGGTACTTGAAGTTACGTAAAAAAAAATCAGTAGACTACAGAGTACCATAAAAAAAATCACTGGTGTTTTTTTTTAAATGTCATTGTTTTGTATTTTACCATGTGTTTCTGACATGAAGATTTTGACAATACCCTTGACGATAATTTACCTATAAAATATCCTTGTTCATGTGTTTTAAAATTCCAAGTTTTAAAAGTATGGAGACTCTACTGTAATAACAGAGTCTGGAAGTACTGGTAATTACTGAACTGAGTGTGGTACAACCAGTATTTTACTTTTGTGTTACGAAACCATCCATCATACAATGTTTGTAAATTTTGTCACGCAGATAATTTGCATAAATTGATAAGGAACTCGATATCCGTCTCTTGGTAATATGCTGGTCGTTAAGAGTTTTTAGCCATGCGTGATACTGATGCAATACGTTTCCTGTCTTCATACCTATATATATATTATACATGCCAGTAAGATGTCATAATCATGTGTTGTAATCAATGGAGCGAGCTTACGAACAATATATGTTAGGTTGAAAAGTCACTAATTAAGGCCATATTCAAAAAAATGACAAAGAAAAATCTAATCACACCCTTAGTAAAAATTATGAACGTAAATGAGATGTACTCTAATTGAACATTTATATAAAAATATTCTAAAAGTCCGTGGTTTTTGCACGGTTGACATGCAACCTTTTATGCTTTGACCTATAAAAGCAATTTGTTATGCTAATTCAATTACATTTAGCATTGTTATACAAATGATCAACGAAGAATACTCTGATGGCATAAGTAGACGCGATATTTCGAATTAATATGCACCCATACTTGTACATCTTAAGGCTATGCATGTTGTATGTTGTTTCAGCAGGTATCGATTTAAGAATACAAGTAATGCCATGGTCTATGTTACGAAAAGTAGTGTAGTTTAAGCGTAAATATTCGTCGTAATTTTTTTGTGGTACTATTCGTATACTATGTGCCATATCACGCACAATCGTAGGTATATTAACTTGATTTTCTGATTCAATCACTTCGTCACAACGTCGGAGAATTACGAAAATAGTGAGATTTTTAGATCCAAAATGATATTTCAAAAAGGAAGATAACTATTATTTAATAAACAACTGTTTTATAAACTCATTTATTGTGCGCTTATAACAAACAAAATAACTTATAATTTACACTCTCAAACAAAATGGCAATGCATGGCTATGATAAGAAGGTGAACGTGCAAAATATTATACATATTCAGGTACAACTTTATAATATCCAAGTAATATTTATTTTAATGTTTCGAGCTACAATATATTTCTATATGTTAATTGTAATGAATAACCTTGTTAGAAAAATATCATAAGATTGATTCATATTTTTTTCTTTATATAATTTTGAACGTTATAAGGCATTTTAGGCAGATGTAAGATTTTTGAAGTATACTTCTTTCGGCGCGATGGAGATAAATGATGAGAGTGAATTTTTACGATGCGCGCGCACACCAACACCTAAATTCGACATCGTAAAGTTAGGTCTATGCAGCATGGAAATCGATAGCTATGTTCAAGTTGTATATTCTAGTAATTTTATATTTAGAACACGTGTTTCGTAACAGTACAATTAAACAGTGTGAATAAATAAATATTATTTTGGTATTTTTAAATCAATTTCATATGCAACGGTGATAGTATTTACTAATAATTTATTTATTTAAAGAATTTTAGTTTTTTTTTTCATACGCCAAAGAAGTATAACTTCTAACGCGTGTACATAAGTACACACACTCTTTTCCATATAAGCTTATATTATAATCTTTATTACTAGCACTCATTAAAAATATTGCCTCTAGTTATTTAGGATAAAGATAAAATATTCAGCAATTCATCTTGATAAACCCCTGGACTATATCACAATGTAGGCTTGTCAACACATCATTTAATATATAGTCAGAGTATAATCAATAAACAGATGCTAGGATTTGATTTAAATTTTTTTCACATTAAAGAATGTTGGACTTTCTATAACACATATTTTGACGGCGGTTTGTGACTTAATATGCAACAAATTTTGCAATAATGCTAATATGCTTAATTTTAGATATTACATAAATTTCAATGCGATTTAATATTACAAAACCGACAAGAAAATTATGTGTTTGACATAAATTCACACATTTTATATGATCTAGCTATAATTTAAATTAAACCACGTTTTTCACATTATACATCATAAAAAAATTACAACGAAAATAATGTCTGATTATAGCTAGGTATTTGATTTAAAAGTAATAGAAAAACATTTAAGACCGTTTCATAAATATCATTCAACATTTTATATGATATCACTTATTAGAAATAATAAAGAATTTGGACGTAATAAGGATATAATGTATAATTTTTCATCAACTCTGCCAATACTGTACACAAAAAAATAAATATGTAAAAAACCAATAAATGATTTTACTATATAATTTCTATATTTTTATAAAAGTAGCTGATAGTTTACAAAAAAATTGTAAATGTGGATAGTATTTAAGAATTGTACAGAATAGTAAGCGCGAACTAACTCCTTTTCTGGAGAAACGTAAGTCGAAACTCTATGGTAACTTCCTAATTAAAAAGTTATGGATTCGATACTAAGTTGCATGAGAAATCGACTTTGGTTTTTTTCAAAGGGTTACCAAGGGAAAGATGAAATATCGAATTTTATTGTCAAAATTAAGATGTTCATTACTTATTTAACGTTTTAAACAATTTATATATACGAGAAATATAGAAAGTTACATAAAAACAAATATGCTTAGTCAAATCTAAACGTAAAAATGTGCCCAAATGTGAAAATTTAATGTGTTAGATTAAAAATAGAATTATGTTTTGTTTCTGTTCTGTTGATAACGTGTAATGATCACATAAGACTTTGTATAGCTAAATCGGCAAAATATTTGAAGTTAAAATAATATTTTACTGGCTAATATTAAAACCAAGTTTACAGAGTATAAAACTCAGGAATTTTATGTAGTTACATAAAGGGGTTAGTTCACACTTATGGTTATATATATCTTAGCCTAGACTACATGTAAGTTAGCCTCAATTGTAGATTTTTTCGCCTATAAAAACCAAAAAAAATAAAATACAACAAAAATATTCGGCGGTTTCAGGTACACGAACCTTTTGACTAATTTACTTTGGTTTGAATAATTCAATTTTAACAACAGTATAAATAACAAAAGTAAATAACAAAAAATAATAAATAGCAGCCGATATAAAAATAACACTGCAATAAGCCCCTTTAAGCATCAAAAACCTTTCAATAGTTCCAATTTGGCACAAGCATTTTGAGCTTCTTTAAAATTTCTTGAATATACATACATTGTATGCAAGCGGATGAACGATTTAAAGCGATATTGAAAGATTTCGGAAAGCGGAATAAAGCTAGACAGGTATCCGATCTCTGAGATAAGACAGAATCGAAGCGGTTCCCTTCGCAAGTATTGCGTGTCGAGGTTGTCTAAAGCAATTACCCATCAGTTCTAATGACCTGGAAATATACTATTATCATAATACCGTCCGTACAACTTAATGACTAAGAAAAACCCAGAAAGCAGTTTTAGTAAAAAATTCAGTGAATTCAAATTAATTTTTTTTGTTTGAGATTTTGTATTGTCCTTTAACGCTTGTTAATTAATTTGTAAGTTAATTAACGCGTATGTGTCTCCGTTTCGTGAAGATTACTACTAAACTTCTAAGTTAATTAAAAACCTATCTCCATAATATACATGCTTTTACATATAAGTATACATACATATTTTATATTTACATATAAGGGCTTTCAAACCGAAAAGTGACCGCAAACCATAAGTTTGTCAAAGGAATAAAATTTATGTAATAAAACGATGCTTTAAATATTTGTATGAAAGACAACCTCAGATCGTGCAGATATAAGAGCTATACTCAGATTTTTAATGCCGTAGAATTATGACAAGCTTGTGGCGAGACATTTCCAATTTCAATACGAGTCTGAACATCTGAGTACAATACATACATTTTATTTGTTAGTGAATGTAGAACTACTTTATTAGGTGCGGTGCACAACATTAAAATTGGTTTAACAGCGAGTGATAATTATGTCCCTCACATATTATCACAAACAGTAAAAATCGCACAAGTGAAGATAATATTTTATTTTTTAAAAAAGGTTACTAAACCTCGAATTCGGAAGCAGTGATACCAAAAAATAAAATAAAGGAATAAAAGGTAATTCAATGTATTCGTGATATTGAAATATTACTTATTTTATTGTATTAGGTCACATTAGTAAGTAAATATTTAGATTTACCGTTTTGTAGGTAAGACATAAAATTTTTATTTTATTTTTTATTGCCCCCAAATGGTTCTAATTTGTCTCTTTTTCGGTGGAGGACTTTCATAGTAGCAACACTTATGAAATATCAGAATTCTACGGAATGAATACTCGGAGTATAGCGCTTAAATATTAAATTTTACAGATTAGATATAGAAACCAGAAAACTCCTTTTAGCATACCTGAGGTGTGTAAAGTTGCCAAGCTCTGGAGGTACGCTAATAATACTGTTATTGGTAAGGTCCAGTACAGCAAGCTTCTTAAGCTTTGCGAGAGCATCCGAGGATATATTGATCTCTGTGATCTGGTTTTCTGCAGCCAAGAGAATCTCCAAATTGTCCAACTCGTATACACATCGCGGGATTTTTGTGAACCTGATATGGTTTTATTCATTACCAAAAACGTTTTGCAAATTTATAAATATTAATAATTATATAGTAATTATGATTGGTCATATTTTTTCTAATATGATAGCTAAACTCGGATTATTTAAAAAAAATAGTTTTTTTACATATGTAATAAACTTAGGAGACACTTACTTATTATTGGTTATGACGAGTTCTCTCAAATTTTTCAAACTTCCAAGTTCTATGGGGAGATCGGCAATACAATTTTTGGCCAGATCGAGAAACTGCAGATGGCAACATCGGCTTATCTCAGACGGAACATTCTCAATACTGTTTGATGATAATATTAGCTGGCATAACGTATCGCTTAGCATTGAAATACTGTAACAATAATTTTAAGCCTTATTGTTTTTGTTTTGCTCAAGGCGGTCGCTTTGAAACCAATTGATGAAGTTGTTACAAATAATATTACTCTAGTAAGGTATTAAGTATTTTTACATACCCTTTTGGAAAAGCTTGCAACTTGTTCCCAGATATATCCACTATATGAACTTCAGCTTCTGCCGCAGATCGGAACACTTCGTCGGGTACTAACGTCAGTTCACGGGATGGCACTGTCAGGGACTGACTCTTTTTTAACGTATACCTAGGATTTGTATTTATTTTAACCAAACTTTATGGTAAAAATTATATGTAAGTGTTTATAAAATAAGAGAACAGTCTATAAGTATTAAGAATACCAGGTACAAACTTATTTGATTTGATAACGTTATAATATATTTCATTACGAAAAATAATATAAGAATTGACTATAATGATGTGACACATGTACATTTCAT
Organism: Pieris rapae; assembly: GCF_905147795.1. Lineage (NCBI taxonomy): Eukaryota > Metazoa > Arthropoda > Insecta > Lepidoptera > Pieridae > Pieris > Pieris rapae. The sequence goes on from NC_059517.1 coordinate 4,004,095, forward strand.
TTTGACAGAAGACAAATTTGCACGCGTAATTTTGACATTACGTGTGGCACAATATGCGAACATTAGATTGTACCACCATAACATTTGTGTTACTTCTCATAAAAACTATAACAATTTAATTTCACTCATTTGACTAAAATTTTCTTTTAGCTCCTTATATTATTTGGAAAACACAGACAATGCAGCCGAGTACTTTAATTGAAAGACTGCAATTAGACATTGTTTTCATAACATGCCTTGAATAAAATTTTCTTTTTCGATTTTTTCCAGTTTCAATTTTTTACTTGATAATATTATCTTAACATAGTTTTAGATTCTATATTTATTTTATATTTGTACTATTTGGTCGTAGTTACGTTTGAAAAAAATCATTTTTCCCTGTAAACAACCTCAGGTATGTCATTACCATATAAATAAATAAATATAAATATTTCGTCTAGATTTATATGATATATAACTATATATATACTAACTTATCTGGCCATTCAGATTCGTATCTGGTCTCCCCAACGACTTCCTCTGTGATGCGATCCCGCAAATATTTCATCATGCGATCAGTCCCCCCTCGAATTACGTCCTGACGCACGAATGACAATTTGTTGCCCTCCATACTAATACTTTGTAACTGGGACAACAAGCCTAGATTACGCGGTAACCTGTTAGATAATCAAAAATATTTTTAATAGATATGATAGATGAAGACGCAAAACACAAGTCAAGTGGTCTTACAACCTATAAAGGTCTCTTAAAATTTATGTATATTACAAACATATATACATTTATATATATGTTTTATAATCATTTTTCAATCTAATAGGCAAGTAGGTAATTAGCCTTTTGTGCCACACGCCGTCGACTTTTTGAGTTTTAAGCAACCCGGAATCTTCCAGATGTTTTCGTTCACCGTTCGAGCGAATTTAAATGGGCACTTAGGCAGAGTTCATTGTGGCACAGCCAGGGATCGAACCAACGATCTCAGGGATGAGAGTCGCCGTAGCCAATTTACCAACACTGCCTAACCTTGGTGTCTTATAACCAAAAAAATATAATTTTCCTGGAATTGAACCGTCTTGTATGGCAATGTATTTCGTGATATTTATACAACTATTTATTAGAATTAAGCATACTTATTTAAATTATTGTTTGTCAAATCAAGTCTCTTTAGTTTCTTCAGCAATGATATGTTTTCTGGTATTACTTCCAATTTGTTATCTCTTATATTTAACACGTTTAAATGTTGCATTTGGTCGCAAAATTCCTCAGTAATTTCCTGTTAAAAAAAAAGTTAATATATCCGTGAAAGAAAATACACATTTTTTATTACAATCACACCTATCACTTTTTATATACTGCATATACCATACAAGATATAAATAACTGAATAATCAACAAAGCCATGAATATTTATGCGTATTGCAGTTACGGGTCGTTTAATTTCACACATTATTTTACGCTAAACCAGCTCAAAATTGAAAGTATTAATAAAAAATATTTTTTTTTACTTTATTGATTCAACAATTATTTAAAAAATTTAAGTCAGTTGTAGTATTTTGGTTTGATTTGATTTTATGAAATATATTTTTTGTTCAAAACCCTTTAAAACATTTGATACTGTTTCAAGTCTTATAGAGTACCTTAATAAAATTGTTGGCTAAATATATTTCCTTCAATGCTGTACACCCATAGAAATCAGGCAACTGTTCAATGTCATTGTGATTTGCATCAAATATCTCCATTTTTCTCAACTCACCCATTGGTGGTAGCTTCTTTAAATTATTGTTGCTAATGTTAAATTTTTTCAAATCTGTGGAAATGTTTATTTTCTGTACAAATTATAATTTATCATTGGTCAATGTGAAAACAAATGAAAAAATATTATTTCCGTTCAAACCAAATTGATCCTATTAGAGTTAATAGTTGAGGTAGTTGTATTGTTGAGTACATGTGACAATGTTATTCAATATATGTTCCCAAGGACACAAGCTCAATGAATCTTTTGATCCACTCAACCAGATGAGTAGAAACTTTAGTTTATAAATAAATTTAAAATGTCTAAAAATTTAGTAACATTTTTGCAATTTTTTCTGTCACCAACATTATGGTAAATACTTTTTAAGAAACATTACTACATGTAGCGTGATTTCGCACACTTGTAGTCTGTTGAAAAATAATAAATACTAAATACAATAGGTTTTCTGAAAGCAGAAAAGCACAGAAAACCAAAGTCATGACAAATGGTAAAAAGGACCTATATGCATAAAAGAAGCTACAAATTATCAAATTTTTGTGCATTGCTACATAAAATTAGTTGAGAAATTATGACTTATAGTGATAATAATTCCATTATATTACACATTTAACTCTTTAAGTATTATGAAGATAAGAAGAAATTCTTTACATTTCACAAATGCCTGGAGTATATTGAATAAAATTCTGTTAGAATCAATTTACAAATCTACTATTATTACTAAAATTACCTCTCAAATTAACAATATCTGGTGGTAGTTCCATAAGTTCATTGTGTGACAAATTAAGTTCCACTAGTCTAACCAGATATCCCATACCAGGTGGCAGAGATGGTAATTTATTATGGGAGAGGTCCTTCAAGAATATAATTATTATTAAATTAATAAAAAAAGATTATTATGTGAATAAAATCAAAGAATAAATATATTACTTTTCTGTAGACTTAGTCCAGTAAAATATACTTTGATAACATGCATACAAATTTTATAATGTGGTCTTAATTACTTCTTGTTGAATTTCTTAATATACAATAACAAATTTAACAGCAACTTACCAAAAATGTGAGCATAACCAAATCTCCAAAATCAGCTTGAATTTTGTTCAATTCATTGTGGGATATGCTTAGCCATCGCAATTCTATTAATTTATAAAATTCTATTGGCAACTCTTTTATTTTGTTATGGTCCAAGCTTAGATTTGATAAGTTTTTTAACTGTCCTAATTCTGATGGTAGAGATGTTAATGCATTGTCATGCAACTGAAATATAAGATTTTTATTTGTTAATTTATTTTATTTTTTATACAGTAACAATGTAAATGTTCAATTACCCATTCACCTTGAGTGTAACAAGTTCTTGCAGCAGTTTGACATTTGGAGATATAGTGTTAATAACATTGGAACTGAGGTCTAACATTTTTAAAGGTTCACAGTTCCACCAATTACTTTGATTTGATCTGGCAAAGTCCACCTCCCTGGTATCGTCCATAACAAGTTCATCAATTTTCCAAACATTTTCAGGTACTATGAACAAACATTAAAATTTAAGATCTTAAAAGTACTGGATTTATTTATGAAATATTGCATTTTGAATACCAGGCAACTCACAACAGTTCTAAATAAATACACTTACCAGTTCCCAAGCCCCGGTTACATAAGCTCAGCTGTCCTGTACGCTTAGCGGATTTAATTAAGCCAATTGATAGTTCATTTTCATCAGCCTTTTTATCTTGAAGGTGAAAAACAGATTTATTACACACCTTTACACGTGCTTTAATCGGGGTTCGTCGGGACATATCAGTTAATTTTTAACTTATATATGTTGCTTAAATATTGAATCGTTTAAAACCACAATTTTTATATTATTATAATAATTACAAAATATTCAATAAAGTACGTGCAAGTGTTTGTCTCTTGCCCCTTGTTTTTAAATTTCGATTTCATTTTTCGAGTTGCGTCTGTCAAATGTCCTGATGACTTTGACATAAGATAAAATTTATTACAATTCTATAGCATATTCTTTTACCTCATTAAATTTTAAATATGCCTAGGAATATAGAAAAGTAGAATAAAATAAATGTTATTTAATTATTTATTCATTTATGTAAGGCTCATTCTCCAGAACACTAATTCGATAGAAAAAAATTACTTAACTACAATCAATAATGGACAATGCCACTCTTGAATTAAACGTAATATGTCAGTTATTACCGTAACATTATTAAGTATGCATAATACACGCCCAAACGGTTAATCTCTAAGCAAGTTCGAGCGTATCCGCGACACAGCAATAATTTAATTAATTGATTAGTTTGCCATGCTAAGCCAGCTTCTCTATAGTGGCCTCTAAACGGGATACACTTTTATTGAAATATGTGGCTACATCATTACCGAGTATATCCCGAAAATACAAAAACATTTTAATGCAGAACTAAATTTATATTTTAATAGCTTTATGATTCTCAGAACCAATACCTCACCTCACCACCTTAGCAACCTTACTACCACCTTCATCTCTATAGAGGCTGTTTACTGTTTTATCATCTCTAGAGGCTCGCAGATGATCAAACAGTAAACACCATCAATTTCCTAACTTAGTGCTATCAAAACTTTCTATTACTTACTATGAAAACTCGCAATGGCAGATTTCACTATACTTATAGAAAAACAATACAATTAAGAAAAAAAAGGTTAATGTAAACTTTAACTATCGTATTATGTATAATATAGTTGGATGTTGTTATTTAATCTTGAGTTCTTACCTTTAAAAATATTACTCTCAGTATTCGTAATTAAATAGCTTGAAGAGGGATAATATATCTCAGTAGTATCACCCATACCTGGGGAAGCATATATGAAAGATTTTCTAAAAAAAATTAATAAGGTTATTAATTATTCGTTTTATTTCACTTCTCATTTTAAAATTTCTTATCTTGAACAGTTTGCTACAATTGATTAACTTCAATTATACAATTTATTAAGACTGACACACCTAAATATTTTATTAGGGTATAATAAACTGTCAATTCTGATTTTTTACAAATAGTTTATATATCTCTATCGGGTGTCTAAGCCAGAAAGGCTATTTGATCTGTTGATAACGTAAAAATATTAAATAATATTCGTTTCACGATCAACGTAACTCGAGCGCGATCTTGATTCAGATTCAAAATAATTTTGTGTATTCAAAAGAATAAGATAAGAATTTAAACCATGTTTTTTGTAATCAATTGTTTGAATTTTCTTTTTTACCTTATACTTACTATTAAATACATATACCCATTGAAATATATTAAATAAATACTATATTAATGTTAAAAAGTGCAAATAGTATAAATCTTAAATAAATTAAAAGAAATCTTCTATTTTTATCCACAGCTATAAGAAATCTAATGGCTTGAATGTCGTGATGTGAATTGACACGGAAGTAATGTCCTGACGTCCATCTCTGCATCTCTATAAAAACATTACTCTCCTAAAAACAACAGCCAGAACAATTTTGCTAACGAAAGAATAATGAGTAATACGTTAACTGCCATATTCACATTTTGGATTTTTTGTTGCATAATAGCATGCGATGCTGGCCCTTCAAGTGCTAGATGTAAGCTAAAGAAATATTCACACAAAGCCATTCAAATGGATTTGAATGGTCTTCGATGTTGGGATGACGTTAAGATAATGTCTTGTTGGGGTTATTGCCTATCTTACGAGGTTAGTATGTCTGTATACGGTTAAACATATTTTTCCATAACTATAATAACGTATGCACCGATATTGTAATTAATCTTAGGTACATTATAATGTAAAACATTTAATACGTCAGATTTGTTGATACTATTTTCGTCTTTCTACCAGATATCTCACTGGCAGTTTCCGTACAAAGAATCTCATCATCCTGTGTGTGTTCATGGTGAACGTAAACATGCTTCGCTAAAATTACGTCACTGCGACTCAGGAGTAGAACCAGGGACAGAAGTGTATCATTACGTAGAAGCAGCTAGCTGCAAATGTCAGGTTAGTGATATTTTATTTTTTACACAATTAGTTTTTTTTATAAATTGAAATTTGGGGGCTTCCTGCCAAAATTACGGGTAGTTAACTCAAAGACTAAACAAGTTATTTTAACAAGTATGTAGTTATTTTTCCCAGCTTACAATTTGCTCTCTTCTCGGTTACCTAATTTCTGACCAGAATGATGGACCTATATATTACTATACTATAAGTTATACTCTAAATTATTTTTATCGAGACACAAACCTTTCGTTAAAAATTACAGTAATTCTGATAAATGGCTTTTATTATCTTGCCCTAAATAAGTAGTGGTTGGACTACTACTGCAAATTATTATCGTATTTTTCTTACCCTCGTTTACATCTTCAGATATGCTCTTCAGAGGACACCAGTTGTGAGTGGCTTCCACCAGATTCGACTATTATCGACGGATTAATAAGAGAGCAATTACTAGAAGACATGGAATAAACTGATGCATTTTAATTAAGGAAAGTTACACTTTAACAATGTGATTTTAAGAGTGGATGTTTTTTATATGTAATATGTATAAACTTTACAAGAGATTGTTTCCCTATATCTTCTAAATATATATTTTTTTTCGTGTTACAGTGTTTGTTAACAAACTTCTTCAAAATGGCTAGACTGTTTTTATATTTTTTTATGGTACGTCTCAAAACGCATTTTTTTGTGATAGGTCATACGGGTTTTGTTTTAAAGTAAAAAAATCATTTTTATGTTTTTTCTATTCAAGAATTCGCCCTTTTCCCACCAACTCTATTTTTTTAATAACTATAGCCCTGCAGGAATATTTTACTCTAACTCGACTGCTAGTGCTGTGCTCATTTAGTAATCTGTAGTATTTAACAAAAAAAAAATCGCTAATTTCAGCTGAGCTACCATGTGTAGTATATTAATATATTTACAAAATGTTATTTAAATACTTTGTTCCGTGATAGTGTGGAAGTTGGAACTGATAATGAACCGTAATAAAACAAGGTAATTGCAAATACCTATATGTCGTATCGTATCGTGTCGACGTTAATCAATATTTTCTGTTTTTAACTTAGTATTTATTAAACTGAAACAAAATAAATATGTTGGAGCCCTGGAATAATAGAGCTATATTGCCTCCTCCAATTAACACTTTTTTATGCAAGAATAACAAAGGTTTGTCATGTCATGTTTTATCTACTTTATTTGCCTAAATTGAAAGCAAGTACTCAACATAACATCCTTTTTCAGATATAAGAAGCCTTAGATATAATACTAACAACATCATTCAAGTCTTAACCAAACAATCGCCTTTACATCAAGAAAGTGCGGTGTGTTCCCGCTTTTTATATAAGTTTGATAAAAAATTTCGAAATGATATAGGATATCGTAGCTTTAAAAAAGTAAACAGTGCATTAAAAAAGTATTTATCATTGAATCTTTTGAAAGACATCCAAAGATTTGTGTCTCTTTTACCTAATAAAGATGATGAACTTTATCTTCCTACAAGACAGATGATGGAGTATGTTTTAGTTAGAATCATGTCTTTTTCTAAACTGATGTTAAGAATAGTTATATGTGCTAAGCAGGCTGCTGTTTTTTATTTAGATAGAATAAAGAGAGGGGAAAGCCATTGGATGTGTCTCATGCCATATGCTTTACTTAGTCGTATCTGGTCAATGGCCCAAGTATTGCTGCAGCACTCATGCAATTGGTATAACCAATTACATCCTCTTTTAAAGATACTAGAACCCAAGGGTTTGAATTTTTTACCTCCAGACTATAAAATGCCAGATGATCTGGAACTATGGTGTGATTTGAAGAACTTAAATGAATATGGCAATTTTGAATGGACACATAAAATTAAAATAAAAGTGGAACCAATGATTCTTGATGAATCGGATGGTGATGGTAACTTTTGTGACAGTATTTTTGAGTTGGCAAATCAGATAAATGAAAAAACTGTAGTTCCAGAGGATGTTAATTTTACCATCACTACCATAAAGGAAACACCAAATGAAACCAATATATATTCTCAAGATAATGATATAGGTGTACCTGTTTCACGGGAAAATATCCAAACAAATGTTAAAATTGTATCTAGAGAAATATCCCAAGCAATTCTAGAAGCACAGGTGAAAGAAACTGTTATGGCAGAAGATATATGTGTTTTAGAAAAGAGAGAATCTAAACATATTACTTACATTCATTCAATTGACAATGTAAGTAACAACAACAGTTTAAAAGAATTTATTGACATTGAGGAAAAATATAGAAATAAAAATAAGGACAAAGCTCTAACTGGACACCTTTCAGTAATGCAGTGGCTTACATTAAAATCATCATTATTAAAACTAACAGAAGATGGATGTTTACCTAGAAAGCTTATTAGAAAAATACAAAAGATATGGCATGAAAAATGTCTCTATTATAAATAAAACACTTTTTAACATTTGAAACATTTTATTCACCAACCCTCCCTTGCAATTGTCAGTTTTATCAAGCACCATTAATAAATAAAACATGCTTTAAAGATAATAAGATATTATCAGGTACATTTTTCAAGAATACATAGGCTATATTTATAAACTAATTATTATCATGTTGTCTTTTATTTAATCTAAATAAATCCAGTTTAATATCAATGTATAATATTATGTCTTGACAGCCACAACTTAAGTGAGAAGAAAATTAGGTTCCATATATTTTCGTTAATAATTTAATTAATTCAAATCCAATAAATAATTTTAAACTTTAAATACGGCGTATTTAATTTTAAATATCAGATCATAATTTTAACTTTAATAAATAATTAATATACAATTTATCTAATATACATATATTGATCTATGCCTTTGCTTATAAATGCTGGTATTTCACATCACACCACCTATTACAATATCAATATAAAAAATGAACAATTCACATACATTTGACTCTACCATTGTTTATTATAAATGGTTACAAAATTTTTTTGAACATGCAAAGAACACTCATACCTATACAATTAATTCATTGTAAAGAACCACTTAAAAATAATTAGTCACTGAGTAATTTAGTTTAACTTAATAAATTAATGCTTCTAAATAAAAATTGAGTTAGTTAGCACCCTTTCTTGATTAAATAGAAAAGCTACTGGTACAGTATAGTTTCACTAGTAGAGTATAATAATTTAGTCATTTTCTGACACTGGACATCTTTTGAAGCCGTGCCTTTAGGCCACCTTCTTTTTTCGGTTGTGTCACAGTTTGAGCCTTTCTTACTTCATGCATTTTTTTTGTTTCTTTTAACCTGAAAAATATTTGAGATTATGATGGTGTAAAAATATGTCATTCAACTAAGCTACAGTAAAAACATAGGCTTTTTCTCCCTTAAGATTTTTTTATATACAATTTTAAACTTGTTTTTTTTCTAACCCTACTATAAACTAGCTAATACCAAATTTATATAAATTCCATAACCAATGTAAATGAAGCAGAGCTTTTTCTTTCTGTTTCACAGAACTTGTTAGTATTGGACACAATTATTGTTTACAAATCTCATCATAGAATAACTGAGCCACAGATCTGAAAAATTCAGTATGAATATAAGGAAACAAAGTTATCCTTACTTTTCCTTAATTGCCAGCTGCTCCTCTTTTTTGAAAATGTCTTTAAAGTCACTGCAAAATGAAGTCCATAATGAAAAAAACTCTTTAGGTTCACAATCATCAACACTGCCGCACCTAGGCTTGTACTGGTAAAATTTCACAGTGGATATAAACTTATTTTTACACTCAGACAAGTTCTCATCTTCAGTCTTTAATTTTTCCTCGGCTGCATCAATAAATGTGGTCATTTTATCTTTGAAAACTTCTATTCGTTTGTTCTCATTTGCCTTATCAGCTGGATTCCTCTCATAGGCATCTATGACCTTTCTCATTTTTTCTTTACAACCTTTAGTAAAAATAATTCAACTTTAGGATGAATTTAAATCTAAAATAATTGGATGGAACATATATTTCCCTTGATGGACTTAACCTATAATAATCTGTTTGAATTTTAAGACACAATTTACTGCCTTTTTTTCACAAGTTTTGTAAATCTGCATTTCCCACCAAAAATTATTTTAGAGGAAATAGAATCAAGAAGCTGACATTACTGGAAGACTGGTATTAAATATAATAGAATAAAAACTTAAAAAAAATACATACATATTATTTGACAAAAGTAATAAAAAATCATAGCTTATCTCATTAATACTTATTTCAAATTGCATTAAAATCCAAATAGCTTGTTAGACTTCATAGCTTTAAACCACTTAAAATAAATGTGGACTTAGGGCCTGTTTCACAATGTATGGATAAAGTGCCAAATAGCTATGCAACACATAAATTATTCGAAAGATAAAAGTTCCGAATAATTTACTTGGCATTTGGTGACAAATAGCGCTATCTGACAGTCGTGAAACGCAAAAATACTGTTTATCCTACAAATAAGTAACAAATAGCTTATTTGGAACTTATCCGGACATTGTGAAACAGGCCCTTAATAAATTATCAAAGAAAACTTGACTAAAACGTAAGTTTTGTGTGTTCTCCTTTTACTATTAAATCCCTTTGATAGTACTAATTACCTTCAAGTTGCTTCCGCAGTGAAATAAGGCTAGCAGCAACATCTGCAAAGTCGATAGCAGCCGCTCGCTGTACGTCACCCGGCTCGGGCACAGGCAGCGTGCATTCTGTAGACAGTGCGCCCCCGCGTTGACGCATGTACGTCTTCACTATAAAGTGCAGCAGCGTTACTGTTGATTGCTTTGACTGTGGACAAGATTTTTTATTATTTAAAAATTAAGTATAGAAGTTAAATAGTTTACCAAAATTATTATTTACGTCTCAGCTAATCACATTAAAAAAATCATTTTTCGATAATACCTAATTTCTAAGAAAATGAATAATTTCAATAAAAACGTCACTGATCCCTCTGTCCACTAGAGTTATTAAGATGTAAAAGGATTCAGTTTTTATAAATAAGGCAGCATTTATAAGTACATTTATCTTTGTTTTATTTGAATGAAACATTGATGTGGGTGGGTCACTCCCTGTTAGCTTTAATTAAAATTATTTAAAAAATTACAAAGAGATTGAATCTATATCTATATCTCTTAATTAAACTTGGCTATTTAAAGATTTTTTATAAAAAATACCTTCACATCCTTTAATTTAGCTAAGATTTCTAGGCCAAAACCATCAGCCTGCCCTCTCTGACCATTTCCTCCATTCATATAATTCCCAAGAGTTAAAATTATGGCAAATAGCTGCTTTAGAGATTCATTATTTATTAGGAACTGTAAAAAACAAATTAACTTATTAACTGGGTCATACACAACATACATTTAAACTTAAAACAAATCTGTGTCAGCAGTTGGTGTATATTTTATTTTCTCATTCTCGATTTTGCCGACTTTTTGACAGAACACTTACCCTTAACAAAGAGGCGGTATTCTATATTTACGAAAGTATCCGTTAAAGTTGGTGAACACCCTACTTTGTCTGACCCGCGCCCGCCGTGGCCCGCAACCACGGCGCGTCACGCGTCACGTTTTTCGAAAACAGATATGTCAAAAATTAAATCAGCCGTTGAGGCCCGCGACGGTTGCGATTGTTTGCGAGTCCCGCAGCCGCGACAGCCGATCAGTTGGCGTGCGATAATTAACCGCCAAGTTTGCGGGCGATAATCGAAACCGCACAAAACTGCGGTCTCGTGAGTATTGAAAATAAAACTCCAAACACGGTGCGGATGCAAACCGCTTCGTAAGTCCTTAGTAAGACATTTGGTCTTACGGTTAGATCGAACGGGCAGAGGAAATTATGGACAAATATTACATAAAAAATCAGCTAAAAAGCGTGCGTCATCTATATAAAATGCAAAAATATTATAATTTTTTAACAGTTTACGCATTCGGTCACCTGAATTGTTAATTAAAATGTACATACCTCACATGTATGTTTCAAATTATCTAATTTATGCATAGTTGTGTTAACAGCATCCTCGAACTCCGCTTGGAACATAAAACATGATATCCGTTCTGCAAAGTTTGGTATTCCCGAGAGGTCATGTAAAAACGCTTCGGGCTTATCCAACGGTATTTCAGGTTTGTTTTTCAAATGTTCTTTTATCATTTCTAACTCTTCACTCGTTGCACGCTGCAATTTAAGAAAAGTTGTCTAATCTCGATATTTATTTGTATTTACTTTGATGAAGTCTTAAGACACTAGAATTAAAAATTAAATTAAAATTTTACTGCGTGATATCTATCAATGTGATATATATCGTCAATGATTTGACGATATATATCATTATATATATCATTTAAATTTACATTTGTAATATAATTTAATAAATATAAACCTATACGCTGTTACAAAATTTATTTTAGACAAAAGTCTCTAAGGGAATCCAAAATTATCAATGTTACACTGCGATCCGAACTCAAAGCTTTTCGAAGCAAGACGGGCATAGGATGATGTATAATGCTAATTCGCATTATTAATTATATAAAATACAAATAATGAACGGTGAATACCTTACCAACTCATACATCTGTTGCAAAACTTCTAAACTCACAACCGACGTATCAAAATTGTATATGGCGTTTTCAATCTCGGAAAACTCTAAGTGTGAACTTTGTACGAATATACCAACATTTTGTGACCGCCTACTGTCTAATATTTTTACTGGCTGTATTTTTGTTTTGACTTCTACTTTCTTCTTTACTGGGGCTTTGACGACTTGTCTAGAAAAGAGATCCATGAATTCATCGATGTTGTCCAATTTTGTTTCGTCAATTTCCAGCCATAATGGCTTGAATCCAGAATCAATTTCGCCTTGACCATTTTGTGCGTTATTTGCCAAAATTCGTGTCCAATATAGAGGCTTCATGGGTGCTGCTGGCTTGATGGGAGGTTTTCTCAGAGCTGGAATAGAAATGCACTACAGTCAATGTAAACGAAATGCTGCGTGTTAAACTGCACAAAAAATGTAGTATGTATTTACAAAAATCTTTTCTTTTAGACAAACATAAAAATAGTAAAGTACGAAAATCGGGACAGACGTTTATTTGCGCAGGCAAATGCCAGCATTAGAGTATCTAATATTGTGTTAAGTATCAGATAATACATTAAAAACTACTACGGTAAATATTGTAAAACCATAATATGTATAAAATATAACGAAACAATACTAACTGGATCTTTGCATACTCCAACCACCAACGGGGGGTGTCGGAAAGGGGGCAGGTCCCGTAGGTGGCGGTGGAACGCCTGGGGGCGGAGGAGGGCCCATTTCAGTCATGAGAGGAGACGGAGGACCAAAACCTGGTATAGGAGGGGGTGGAGGTCCGACATGAGGTGTTACTGACAGACCAATTCCTGGTAATGGTGGGGGAGGTGGACCCATACCGGGCATTGGCGGGGGAGGTGGACCCATTCCGGGCATTGGCGGTGGCGGGGGACCCATACCGGGCATTGGCGGGGGAGGTGGACCCATACCGGGCATTGGCGGGGGAGGTGGACCCATTCCGGGCATTGGCGGTGGCGGGGGACCCATACCGGGCATTGGCGGGGGAGGTGGACCCATACCGGGCATTGGCGGCGGTGGGGGACCCATACCGGGCATTGGCGGTGGCGGGGGCCCCATACCGGGCATTGGCGGTGGCGGGGGACCCATACCGGACATTGGCGGAGGCGGGGGCCCCAAACCGGGCATTGGCGGGGGTGGGGGACCCATACCGGGCATTGGCGGCGGTGGGGGACCCATACCGGGAATTGGCGGTGGCGAGGGACCCATACCGGGCATTGGCGGCGGCGGGGGACCCATACCTGGCGGTGGCGGTGGCGGGGGACCCATACAGGGCATTGGCCCCATACCGGGCATAGGCGGCTGATCACGATTTTGTGGAGGTAAAGGAGCCAATTCTAACATCTTTTTGGTTGGCGAAGCCATAGATGGTATTGAAATATGAAGGGGTGGTGGGGAATTAATACGTTTTTGTGAGGCTTCTCGTACATCTAAATCGGCCCTGGATAATGCAGGAGCCTCCATAGGTGTACGGGATGGAGTTACAGTTTTATCATTAACTTGTGATAGAGACAGGACATAGGATGTTGGGGGTGGTGGAGGTGATGGGGGTGTTAGGGCATTTAATGTAGATATATCAGGTAAAGGAGGAACAGGAGGACCAGATTCATTGACAGAAATGGATGTAGTAGTGGATTTTGTCCCTGGAGTAGGTGGTGGTGAAGGTGACATTCCTGGGAGAGGTGGAGGTTGTTGCTCCAACATATTTTCTGCTAAAGGTTGTGAGGCGTCTGTAGTTATAGATGATGTTGATAAAACTGATGTAGCTTTTTCTGACCTCTTATCACTTTCTGATAAGGATTTTGGAATATGTTTTATATCTAAAGCAGATGAATTATTTGTTTGAGACTTTTGTAACTCTGTCATGTTTCCTGAAAGAGACATGTCACTTTTTTCTGCTTCAATTGATTTCCAGCTCTGTTCTGATTGTGTAAAATCTAATGATGATAATTCTGATGCAATATCTTGATGCAAATCTTGTTTTGCATATAAAACTTGCATTGGGGGAGGACTAAGAGATCTGAACAGCCTCTTCTCTTCACTTAAAATAGTTTGATTTAGAGTAACATCACCAGTAGTACTGACATATGAAGCATCTGAAGAACTGTCATGTGACACATTTAAATTTAAATTATTACTTGATAGTCGATTTATTTTTTGTGTTTTATTAATCTGCTGCTTTTCTAATTTATTTACTATATCACTACTACTTCGCTTTTCTGAATAATCGTCATTTTTAAGTATTAAATTGCATTCTCGGCTCTTATTTAACTTACAATAATTTTCTATTTTAACAGATCTTTGTTCAGGGTCTCCTAAAACATCATAACATTTATCTTGATCCAATTTACTTACTGCTATACTACAATCATTATTTACACTTGTTCTTATTAAAGATTCAGGTTTAGATGGTGATATCACAGTTTTTCCAGCCAACCTACCATCATCATTGTTTATGTTAATTGTTTGAATTTCTCGACTAATCATCTCTATTTTCTGTCTATCTTTAAAGAAGTTATTTGAATACACATTTTTCAAATTTAATATGCCTATGGAGTGTTCCTTAGAATGTTCTAATTTATATTCTAATTCCTGCAGTTTTCTTATTAAATCCGCAATAACTTGTCTAGCTTCAGAAATATCCCTTATATCTTCAAAATTATTTTGTGGGAGAGGCTGAGTACTTAAATTATTTTTTTCAGAAAATGACTCCATTTGAGGTGGCCATGATATTGTGTGCAGACGTCCTGGTGTATGTGGTTGTGAGACTGGTGGCTCCATATGTGCCCAGTAGTACATTAAATTAGGCTGAAAACACAAAAACTGTAAACAATCACTTTTACTATATGCTTAGAGCAATATATATTAGTAAATTAGATGCAAAATTTGGCACTAGTTATAAAAAGATCTTTTCAAGAGACAGTGATATTTTACTTTTTTTTAATATGTTTATAAAAAGGCTAATATCCTAAAATATAAAGATACAACAATGATTACGCCCTATTCTATGTTAAATACCTTGAATATTTTTTCTGCGGGTGCATCTTTATCCGATATTTGACATAACACACCAGCTGCTAACAAATGAGTGCAATACTGTATACCAAGAGTTCGGAGATCTTGGCTGTTTGATATGTTTTTTGTTATGTTTGCTTCGGCCGATGACATAAACCAATTTAGAAGCATCTGTCCTGAAACAGTATATGATCTAGGTCTAATGATAAATTTAACTTTCAAACGAAATCACTTATTAGTAAACGTTGCATTGAGTGGGTGGACAAAAACATAGTGTATTTTAAGATAATATATTTATATTATGTATATATATATAAATAATAAAAGACAAAAGTACCTCGTGGGTGCAAATTAAAACTTATTATTAATTTTTCTCTAGATTTTCTTCCAAAGATTAAATATTTGAAGTGGGTGGGTGGCGATAATCCACGATCATTTCGTATATATTTGCTGTCTGTTATAATTATTTATTTGTCTGGTAAACTTTGGTAAACTTTTTTAAATCGTAATAAATTAGCCAAAAATGTCTTAAATAGATATAGCAAAATAACAGAAAATTTAAAATCAATACCTAACAAAAGTTGAAACTTGACAATAATTCACAAAATTAAACATTCTATCGAGTAAATGTTTTTCAAATTTGAAGTGACAGTTGACTTTGTCTTAGTATTTCTCAAAGAGTATCGTCGTTTTCTAGTTTAAATTTTAGTACATAATATTAGTTTTTGAATATATTGTGTATAACCAGATGATCGGCTCTAAGGCATCATAATTATAGGGTAATTTTGTAATTCCTATTATTAATCCGTTCAACTTCTCGTTATTTATCGTTTAGGTATTTAAATTTTTTCATGAAATTTTAAAGGAGGTATATAATAGGAGGCCACAAAAATACTTTCTTTAATTTTGTTACCATTTTATTTATTTCAATCATCATTTTAGTTATTTTTTGGTTTTTAAAATACAAAATAAAGTTTTTCATTACTCACTCACCCCATAACTCACGGCTATAACTTTTACTTTTATAACAATTATTCATTTTAGGGTCAAAACACCATTTATTATTATTTATACGTAGTATACCTACATATCCAATATGTATTTTTTCAAGTGCATAGTTAGTTTAATTAAGCATCCCCTAATAAGGTATGTAGTTATTTATTTTCTTAATATTCTTTTCCCAACAGGCCACAAGTAATTTTAGTATTTTTTTATTAGCAGATAGGTATTAGGGGCGCTTACATAGAAAAGAATGTTATAGTTCCAAAAAAAAACTTACGTGGACGACGGCAAGCGATTATATCGAGACATACTGTTTTATTACGGTAAATCGTGATATTTGAAAAACACCGCCTAATCAATAGTTTAGTTCTCACTTCTGTTCTTTTTAAATCGTATTCAAATATCATTCTCGTACTTTTACCATGTATATTCAACACAATAATATACCACCGCATTGTTCTCTCAAAATTAACACACAACTTCTTAGAAAAGCACAATACTAAAGAATTTTGTGACCATTGCAATTTTCCGCAACGGTCATCAGATTTCACTGGTTGGATTTCGTAAAATGCAATCTCATCTCTATGTAACCCTAATATAGTCACTATATCCTGAATGCCTTTTCTTTTTGATTGATATTTGGATAAAAATTTCACATAATTAAACTGCGCGATGGAACTGTTTGTTAAATTAACACGATTTGTGGATAACCGCATATTTCCTTACACCAACTTTTATTCTAAGTCACGTATTAACGACACTTGCCACTCATTATCTATACTGAAGCAAAATGATTCGTTAAGATAACAATTAGACGCTATAGGTAGTTATATTTAGTAATAAAAGATAAGATACTTATCAAATTATTGTGTTCATTCACCTACAAGGCGCCATGTTTAAAAAATACGTCATTTAAAAAGGAGTTGCTGTAGTGACTTACAAACTACCTACTTGAATCGTTTAAGTGCATATAATAAATGGTGAAGTGCTGATTATGCTATATAGATAAAGATATCAAATTACATACTTTATAGTCATTACATGCTATTATGATTTATAAAAAAATATATCATCATAAAATTACAGATTACGGCTATATTTGCTCGACCAACCTTCGAACTTTTCATACAGTTGGAAATCTAGTTTCTCGGGAACATACTTGGGACGAACAACTTTGATTTCTGAATGCTTTTCCAATGTCAAAGATGCCACTTTTCTCAACACGTTCGACTCCGGCAAAGGGACATCGCTTACACTCGAATGTCTTCGATCTGGCTCTGAAATGTTTAAATATTTATATACATTGCATAATACCTTAGCAATCAACGTGTGCTTGTTCTTAGTTCAGTATGTTAAGCGTAGAAGCTTAATTAACAATATCCAATTGGTGATTACTAGTTTATATAATAAGGATTATTGAGTCAAAATTATGGAACCGTCGTGGAAAATCTAGTTAGGATAACTAAGATAGTGTTAGTATCTTGTTTCTTGCTAATGAAATATTAATTCATGATTGCTACTGGGTAGCGACAAAAGTAATTATGTTACACACATAATGTCATATTATGTCAAGACTGCGGTGAACAATGACAAACAGGAATGAGTTGAAATTCTTTTGATGAACAAAAACGTCACCGTGTTGCAGGTGAATTTAAGGCAGTATTTTAATAAGTATAAGGACATCAAGGTACTCCAAAAGGTTTAGGAATTTGTGCAAGCTCAGAGACCTACGTCTATAGCTCATCTTCTTTTAACTGCCTACGATTGTATAAAAGTAAAACAAACTACATTTCTAAATTTCATTAATGTACCAATTTAAAACCAATTCCAATTACGCTAAGTATTTCGTGACAAAATAAATATAATTATGGCCAGAAAATTGAATTCCTATAAATCATATGATATTGCTACAAACTATCAAACTATCATAAGATATTGCTAACTATAACCCGTTTGTATGGTATCTGGATATATTTAAACGAAATGAAAAGGTTTCTTGTATTAACCTTAATTCACGAATCGTGACAGATGATGAAAATCACAGTCGTTGCTTGTTTAGTTATACCTAATGGGCTTTTCTATCGACAAGCAATTTAGGTTAAGCAGCCTACTTAATCTCTAATAGGAGTATGCTACTTGAGCAATAACTGTTATGGTATTTTATCATTCCAATGCAAGTAGGTGATCAGCAGATAATAAGACTCAGGGCATCGGGATTATATATTACCCAATTTGGTGTAAAGGTATACTTAAAATGATAAGTGTAGACGAGAATATTTGTAAATCGCTGTCTTATCGTAGTAGGTAGTAACTATGCCTTCTTATAAACAAACACCTTGATATCTGTTCTACAAGAATAAGGTCGGAGATCAAAAGACAAGAAGATAAGTTGTATTAAGTTTGGAGAAGTCTAGTAGTTCAAGGAGCTTGCCAACTAAAATTAAAACCCTAGTAATGTATTTTAAATTTATCTACCAAACTTCTTTCGCATTTTAAAAATATAGAATTGAAATGGATTACCTAATTATAATATCATAGTCAAAATGCTTTAAAAGTACTTTGTTCGTATTTATTAAAAGTAAGTTTGATTCTAAATAATACCTTAAATGAAATTAAAATCATAATGGACTTATTAAGAATTGGGACAAATTATTGTTTACAACTACGTGGTAGTAAATTCTTAAACTTACCGCTCTCTAGTACCGATAGTGATGAATCTGCACCCACAGGAGGCAGTTCAACTTTCCGATGTCTGGACAATGTAAAGGACGTTTGTCCTGGAGAAGTCTTCAGCCGGTTATCAAGGAAGTCATGGCTGCACTCATGCGTTCTTCGATCAACCGGCTCATCCTTTAATTTCGATGAAAATGCACCCATAACCTTAACACTTTCATCCCTGACACTTTTGTCATCGCATATGTCACTGTTTTCTTTTTTTACGTCACGTGAGGAATTTTCCTCGTGCGGCATTTCCGGTGTTGTTCTGTCGGAATAGTCGAAATGTGTGAGCGCATTAATGTCAAGAGGGGTGAGAGTGCGTTGGTGATCGTCTTGCGCGCTGTCACTCTCTGCGGAGTAGTAGCATTGGTTAAGTTCGACGGCAAGCGGCGTAAGAGGGCTCAGAGGGTCTGTAAACACTGAATCGGACGTGGATGGGTCCGCGGGTGAGGAGGTTTGCGCGGCGGCGGCGGGAGACTGGTCGCGGGTCGGTGACCGCGGGCTCGGCTCGCACCTGGTCACCGTTACCTCTGACTGAACACTCGACTCCGCGCCCCCTTCCACTCGTGATGTTTTAAACACGCACTCGACCGTATCGTTATCAGATGCCTCAACCGTTTCATTGTTATCTGATTCCGAAGTCTTATCAAACTCCCTATCTATTGCCGCTTGTTTCGCAGTGCTCTTTTTACGGCCCTTTTTCTCTCTCCCCGAGGCCCTTTTATTTAAACTTCTCATGAAATGTCTGCCCTTTGCTGGAGACTTTCCTGTTTTAGGCTGTTTTTCTCCACCTTGAGCGTTGCCCATTTTTTATTGAATTACTCCTTTCGAACATATAAACCAAACAAACAAACACCATATAATATCTCTAGTATCGAATAAGAATTTTTGTGTGTTATACTGTCTAATTTCGCTTTAAATCTGGCGAAATTAAATATTCTACTGGGTCAGCTTGCTTTTAAAATTCCCACGGCTGCGCAGTTCCTATCGTTAGCAAAATCAATATACAGATTTTGTTCCTATTACTTTTGAATCTCAGAAAGCACCTTACGGATTAAAAACATAGATATAATAGTATAAAATAACTACTATTAAATAAAAGACTAAAAAATATTAATTTAATAAATACAAAATGAAGCAACACTGCTAAAATTGTGAACCGCATAGATCTGTTTGAACATGACCCAAACTACGGTAAAAGTTTCCTTTGATTTCACGTAGGTACTGTCCCGTTTCAATACAGCTTTGAACACGATCACATTGTTTTTTATTCAAATGAGAGATGGCGCCCTAAGTCATTAGGTGCTAAGTTGTATACAATCGGTTTGAAGTTAATTTATTTTTAATTACCATAGAAATGCAACAAACCTTTTGTTCTTACGTCTTATATTTGATGGCGTGATAATCTGAAGATACACCGAAAAGCAATATTATTACTTAACACATACCACTTATGTACTCGTATATAATTAATATATTTATATGTATATAATTTATTATGTATGGTAATTGGTATCATTCTAAGCAGCTGCATTTTAGAGTTCGACTTTTAACTACGGTAGCTCCTTTTAAGTTCCGTATGGATGCTTTATTAGTCACTTATTTTATTTATACTAAATAGCGTAAATAGGTTTACTATTGAATTGATTACTTCAAGTAATGCTTAAGGGAAGCGATTATTTGCAGGTGACAGCTGCCCTACCGGTTTGTATGGAGCGTGCCGTACCAGCCAAATGCGTTACATATTTGTACCGCACGATTTCAAGGTTGCAAAATTAGCGTTGCGGCCATTGAAAACTCTATATTGACTGAAATTCTTGCAGTTCTTTTCATTTTACTGATCTTTTATGAGATACACAACTGATTTACAATAAAAAAATCTATTTGCTTCCTGTCCCGCTATGTATTCAAAAAGTTTAGTAAGTGTTACGGACAAAAACATATTACTCTTTAAATTCAGCGTAATTACATAGTACTTAGTGACTAAGTTCGGCCTTGGCATGACTTGTTTAAAACATGTTAAGATCGTGTGCAGCAATATCAGCTACATTTAAATAAACTCCCCAAGGTGACATAAAACCCTTTACAACTTCTATTAAGCTTAAGAGATTTTGACTAAAATTTTCTTACGTTTTGTATTAAAAATGTTATTTACTTATTGTTATTGATTGATACATGACATGTTTCGGGTTATTTAATTTTACGCAAAAAGGACTGAATTAATCTTATCTGCTCTAAACTGAACAGTCGTAAATTAATATAGTTATGGTGAAGGTTAAAGGTGTAATTTTCCGGTAATAAAAATACTGCTGGTGTGAAAAAGAATTTATTTTCACGAAAGTTAATACATCAATATTTACAATAGATTCCACAAGTTCATTGTTATAATACAACAATTAATTTAAAGTACGTTGTCAGATCTTAAAATTAAAATATGGCGCATTTCGTTACAAATTAACGTTTGGCGTTTAAGTACAGTATAGATAAAAATATACAAGTTTAAATGTACAAAACTTAACCGTTAACTTAACCTATAAAAAGTATAAAGAAGTTATTTCATTATAAACTAAGATCATAAGTACTTGTCGTTGTATAGTGGGTTAAAGTTTTATTTGTACACAAAAAGAGACAAAGATTTCACTTATATAAATGTATTTCTTATACTAGTATTAAAGAAAGTTATTCATCGATCAAAAATCAAGGTATTCATATTACCTTCCTACTTTTTATGAGCCATGTGAAAAGGACGACAAGATATATGTATGTATGTGCAAAACTGAAACTGAAGCTGTGTACACATTATTGACCCTGAGCGAAAGCGAATATCTACGTATATCTTTCAATACGTGAATTGCACCATTAAATTCGAAAGATATTTTAATCACGGAATATTATACTATGTACCTAAGCACTATGATTATCAATAGAATTATATAATATATTTTTATTTGAACAATTATCAGTCACATTGATGCCGAGTGTCTGAGATCTTCAATTCTGTAAAAGTATGTATGACTCAAAGCTATACGAGAAATATTCATTATACAGGCTGGAACTTTTTGAAAACACCACCTGGGAAATACCCTTAATGGAAGGGACAGAGAATTGTTGCTTGAATGAAACTTTAATTTTAAAAACACAAAATCCCACCCTGTATATAACAAAATAATTTTAAAATGAACATTTCCGGTGGTCCAGATCCTATTTATAAAAGGTGGGCCCGTTTCGTGCTTTAACACTAATAAAACTAATGACATCTGATACGAGTATAATGAAAGCTATCACATGATTATTTTAATAAGTGTAAGTTTTATATATAATGAAAGATGTGTGTAATATAAAATAAAAAACAATAATATTGATTTTCTAACATCAATAAAAAGAAAAGCGTTTTGTGATATATATGTAGTGAAATAAAACCTAATGAAATTTAATAATTAAATACTTCTACAAAATTACTTGTAACATAAGTAATTCTAAGGTTGAAATTTACCGCAGTTGAGTCAGCCAAAAATACATCAAATGTACATTTATAACCGCACAAATGAACGAAGTATAGTTAAAAGTAATTGCAAGCAACGAGGAGTTTATTACTAAGCGTAGTACGTTTTGGCTTCAAAAAATTAATACGGTTGCCATAGGAAATGATATTGCTGGCATTAAACTTATATAGCGAAAGTCCTAATACATTATTATAATGGCACCGAAGTTATTTAAGAGTATTTTTGACAATAGGACGGCGTTTTTTATATTTAAGATATGATTTTATACACGCTTTATATTAAGTGATTAAACGATAATTATAACTAT
Source organism: Pieris rapae (assembly GCF_905147795.1). Classification (NCBI taxonomy): domain Eukaryota; kingdom Metazoa; phylum Arthropoda; class Insecta; order Lepidoptera; family Pieridae; genus Pieris; species Pieris rapae. Next base: position 4,027,003 of record NC_059517.1, read on the forward strand.
ATGATGATATTTTGTTTGAGAAACGATAGTTCTCATACCTTTTATCAGATTTAATGACTCAAACAGACTAATGGTCTATTTCACAATGTCCGGATAAGTTCCAAATAAGCTATCTACTTCTTATTGCTAGGATAAACAGTTTGCGTTTCACGACTGTCAGATAGCGCTATTCGTCATGAAACGCGAAGTACCTTATTCGGAACTTTTATCTTTCGAATAATTTATGTCTTGCATAGGTATTTGGTACTTTATCCATACATTGTGAAACAGGCCCTAATTGTTTTGTCTACTGACAGTTTTCTTTTACCTCAAACCAAGGTATGTAATGTAACAGCCTATTAATATTAGTACAACAATGTTACTTTGAACTGTATTTAGATATTTTTTCATCTTGTACGTGAGATTAGGACTAACTAGCCTTTGCTCAATTCATGCACCAGAACCAAGACGAAAAAAGAAATGTCAAGCACCAATGGCCGACGGCCGTCTAGTGAATGTTATTACAGTCATTAATTGAAAAGGCTTTATCGGGTTATTCCTAATATCTCAAGCAAGATGAAAATAATTATGCGTGATTTTAAAGCATTTGTCATTTGATGTCTACTTAGTAAGTAAAAAAAATTGTTGAAAAATTAAATACTGTACTAGGGCTAAGATACCATTTATATCCCAGAACAAATTTAATAATCAAATAAAAATATTCGATCTGAAAACACTACACTACAGTTGTGTAGCCCTACATAAATGATCCTGTATACTTTAAATGCAAGGACGTTTCACATTAACAAACGAATGTCGAAACAACTACAATGCAACAAAGGCTTAGCGAGCTAAGCTCATTTCTCTGAGACACGGTGTAAATTATTGAGAACAAGATGCTAGTCAGATGAGTAATTAGAATTCCCTTTGCACTGTCGGAACATGAACCAGGCAAATATTATAATAGTGCCATATCTTGTTTTGGAGCAATCTATTACTTGATTAGCACATCTGCGATCTCCCGTACGAGCTATTGTCGTGTAAGCAGTTGCCAGAGAGTAATGTATAATGGATGTATTAACACTAACACAGTAATTACAATGTGTTGCATTTGATGTCGGCATACGGCCTATACGTATATTAATTATGTTTTTAACTAAACATTTTCATCGCTCAAAATATGAAATAATATCTTAACATATGTAACGATTCTCTACCAAACACGGCCATGTGATATTTTAAAGAATTATTATATTCAGTAAAAAATATGGACGTTCAATGAGAATCTGAAAATTAGAACAATCAGAAATCTCCGCAAGATATGCGGAATGCATAATTGTAGAAGTAAATATGTGGTCCTATAAATTTTATTAGGACATTTACCAGTGATGTTTTCATATTTACACAATGATTTCGCGTATAACTCTCCTTGCTCGAGAGTTAGGTGTGGAATATCCAGACTCAAGAGATTCATCGTAGCTAAGAGATAGATGGGGCGGCTTGTCTTCGGGTGTGGCGTCTTCAGGCCCCCCACAATACGTCTCGGGCAGACCGCTAACTTCATGATAGGGTGATTCTGAAACCAAAATACGCAATTAGACTCCTTATAACAACCTCAAAATTTTCGGTTACGATCTCGGACCAGACATCCCGTTTTGAATGGGACTGTCCCCTTTTTCCAATTACAAGTCCCGGTGTCCCCAAAATGAACTGTATGACGCAAAATTGTCCCGTTTTCAGAAACCGCCCGAAAATTAAAGCAGTAGAATATAAAAAAAAAAACGTGCCAAGAGTTTTATTCTTATTTGAAATCAGCTTTATTAAAACAAATTTGTTCCTCTGATAAATATAACTAAACATTGTGATTTGTAACTTTTAGGATAACGAATTATTTTCGAATAAACAACTTTAAAAAAAGTGGTTTTTTTTTCATTGACTAGTTATTATATGAACTAAATTAAACCAATGTCCCGTTTGGAGCCAAAGAATACATCAGTCAAAAAGTACCAAAAATTTTAGTTATCAATACATTATAAAGTTTTGTATTCGTTGGACAGTATTGGCCTGATGGCTCGACCGTGCATCCCTCAACAACTAAACACTAGGTCTATGCGTTAGAATCACGTCTGAACACTATTGGATATTTCTTCAATTAAAACTAGCTGGTACGCTGTGAGAAAACATCGCGAGGCGGGCGGACAGATCAATATGATCTTAAAAAGATGGTTATTCCGTATACATATTTACATCACGAAGAGAACGTATTTTTAAATCCAGTAAATTCACCACCAGACACATGTTTTCCAACAAGAATAATTTTCCGACTCCGTGTTATTGATTTAACTGCACAAGTGTGACGCTGCAATGTTTGCAAATGCAATTCATCTGTTCAAGTCACAAAAGCATATTAGTACTAGTGACCGCCGTATTTCTAGGGATTAAGCGCATACATCTGCCACAGATATTTGTGGTATGGCACTTGATAATACAATTGCTTGCTTATCCAGTATGTTTACTTCAGATTATTGACGGACTACAATTTTATAAATACGAGGAACGAAATGGAGGCGGCTTTACTATAAAACTATGCGATATATATATATATTCTGTGTCTCTTAATAAGGCTCTGAGCAAACAATGTGGCCGTCCGACTGATAATTTAGCTATCTTTCAAAAGGATTTTGTAGAAAGCAAGCAAAAGCTTTTACCATTTATGCCATTCGTTCAAAAGTAAATAAACACTGATTCGCCCAATGATAAAGTAGAGAGAACGACACTACACCCTACTCTAAGACGCTAAGATTTATGTTCCCAAATTAGAAGCCGTCTTACAAAGACACTAATAATAATTTATGCTTACCGATATGTTGATCCACCCTTTTCTTGGGCTTGTGCACGGAGGCGTATGGATCGGAGCAATAGTCCTGTCTTGAGGGGGTCTGTGATGAACGCATGGCACAGTCAGCTCCAGCGTGACTACCGTGGGTGCTGAGGTTGCCATGGGGCAGGGGAGAATATGGGGCGTAGTCGTCAATTGTTCCATAGCCACCATGGGCTATTGGATCATACCTATGGAGATAGATACCATTAAATTTCCTGAAGTAATAGAATAAACCTGTCATTTAAATAACACAGATTATCGCCGTATACGTATAATCTATAAGTTCTGTTACAAATGTAAATGCATTTTTTAAAAATGAAGTAATGTAATATTGAGATGATTAAGATGCAGTAAAGTCCTAGCTATATTTTTTAAAAGTTTATTGCTGAGAGGTATCACAACCTTATCCAAGACTGTTTCTTTCTTTTGCTGAAGGTTTGATTCCTTTTTCACAAAAATTTAGTTTTGTGACTCCTGCATAGGACACGAAACCATGACTGACGCGGGATGATGACCGCGTTGCACCTTTCAACCACTTAAGCAGCTCTTAATTAGCACACTAATGAACACTTTATCATTATTGTAGTGTTCTTCAGCGATAATTTTTTTTTCAATGGTGAAGAGCATATTTCTGTGTTCTTCACCTGCGTTTTGCGACAGCAGGAGTTTTCATCGATACAGTCTCTTTAATTGTAAAGATTGATTTAGGACATGCCCTGTATATGGACGATAAGCACCGAGCTTATTTATAATACTCGACAGAATCGTAGCGGAAATCTTTATTTCTCGCGATAAGATTTTTGCTTCCTAATGCGGTGTTTCGACGGTTTCTGGCTTCAACAGTAGCCGCCCCGATTTTGTATGGCCTTCGCGGACGAAGTGTTGAATATACGAACATACGGCTGGCGTCAATCCCAAAGGCGTCATTTTTGGAGTTTCTGGACTAAAACTCACCCCATCACATTAACTGTGTGTTTAAATGTAAATGTAGGCGTGCCGTTGAATTATCAGACCTTGGACTTTCATATTTTTCCTTAACGTAATTTTTTATTTGAAGTTATTTTACGAAAAAAGTATCAAAACCACCTTCGAAAAAATAAGCGATGCATGAATGTACGTGGTAAATCCAGCTTTGTATAGTACAAAAATTTAGAGTTACAACTAACGTTTTTAAACAATAAATAGACAAACCGCAAACAAAATCTTTCATAGAGCACGAGTATATGCGCTTACATCAATATTTTTCAGTTGTTTACTATGTATCGGTTTGAATTCTCAATATCCTATAAATCAAAATGTTGCCGTTCAAACAAGCAACATTTGAGGCAAAACAATTGCTCATGGTTTGATAGAAATTGTAAGAACAATTTTTATGACTAACAAATAACAATCGCGAAACACTACATTCAATTCCATTTTGCACATTTCTCAAACACTGGGTTGCTCCTTTCACAGCCTTAAATTAGTTTGCTGTTGATGAAGACTGCCGTTTCGCTCCGAAATTATACATAACTTTCTTATTCACGACATTCCGACAACTTTGCGCTTCAAGAAGGTTTAAAATGAACATATTTAAAGCTGGTAGAGGTGATATTTTAAAATATTTGCGCTTTGAATGCAAGAAGCAATACGTAGGTATACATTATGCATTGGATAGTGCAGCCAAGTACTCGGGCAAAATAAAATATATTTTTCAAAGATTACTCGCAACGCACGGGTTGTTCACCGGATAGCGACTATAATGAACTTTGCACACCCTACAAAGAGACGATATACTACCGCAAACTGACGAACATTGCAAAATTAAATTTAAATATTTAAACAAAAATATAAGCAACGAAGTGCTAATAAATAAATTAATTAATAACGTGAAGACGGTAAGGGAAGCTTTCTGTGCCTTTCAATCATACAATTATAATCTGTTGCCGGTTAACAATCAATTATGAACCAATGCAGGCTAAATGTATACGCAAAAGCGATATTTGGTACAAACTGAGTTTATACTAAGGTAAAAGCCGGTTTCCCAGGTTTACTGTAAATATCAAACAATATTTTAATATACCTTTAACATACTTTATTGCTTATAACTAGCTCGCTCGGGGCTCGGATGCTATTAACAAAATACTAGACGTCATTGCGATGAACTAGATATTTCTATACGAATAACGACCATCAAACTTTCTACAGTATACAACTCAGGATTTAAGTTTTAGTAACAACAGGAAAGAACAGAATGGCCTAAAATAGGAAAGGTTATATCAGAAGATAACCTGACCATCTAAAATGTTAATAATTGTTTTTATTACCAAATAGTTGTTATTTGGTTTGTAAATAACGGTCAAAGAATTAATAAGCTTCATTTATTTATGACAAGGAATTTTTATTGAACCGCAGAATAACATAATTTTTATTTACCGTCATGGTGTTTAGCTAATAATTTTCATATCATTGTAACTTCTCTGGAGTTAAATATTTGTTGAGGTTGTTTTATCTCAACCTTATATGTGAAGGCCTTGCAAAATAATTAAATCATAAAGGTTACGGACTTATTAAGATAAACAGTTTTTTTTATTTGAAGAATAAAACAAAAACCTAATTAATTTAATGATATAACACAATCCAGTATTAAGAATTGCCAAAAATGCTTCAACAAGACTGATGTAACAATACTTACATGTGTGTATTGTAAAAGATGCAATCGTAAGAAATATAGTTCAATGTGTAACAATCTAGTAGCATAGTGTTTTATCATTTATATCAGTATATAAGAAAGTATAAAATTGTCTTACCCATAATTACACTGCCGGTCTACCATCTGATGCTGCGGAATGCTGGGTGCCGCATTTGCCGCGGCCATCTTCATCTGCCAAAGTGAATCTTGGGAGTTGACGCTGCCTCCGTTGTTACTGTTCGTGTAGCAATTTTCAATATACCCCATATTTACCCCTACAGAAGAAATGTCGATTTTACATGGGTGTGGTGATTCGTAACATTCAACATGCAATATTATATTTTGTTTTGGATTGATTTTACCATCTACGTAGCCACTACTGCTTAGTCCTTGCGTGTGCATGAACAAACCAATTGACCATTAGCTTACACATTATTCATTATGTTTGTTTATGTAAATAATTAGTATTTACTTAAACAAACATAATTTGTTAAAATAAATTATAAACTTTCATTAATTTCATTTCACTTTTGAAATTAGTGAAACACTTCCGTCGATTTATGATTCCGAAAATACGACGTTTAACTATCATTTTACAATTATTTAATTTGATGGCAACTTGTTAACGGGCTGAGTTTAATAAATTGCTTAAAATTAAAATTGTAAAATTCAGGTTTTCAGTATATTTTATGATTTAAACAGATAATTAACATTACTTTAGGATTATGTTTAAAATATTTAGCGCAATGATTAAGAAATCGTTTTGTCTAAAGCTTCAATCAGTAAATTTAGATTTTTAAAACCGATATAAAATGCACCACCTGCTATGTAAGCTTTTTCTCGCTTAGTGACGTGGTAATTTGTATTTCTGTACAAAAACAACTTAACTTACGGAATTGTTACGTTAAAGAGCTTATAATTTAAATTTTCAATATAAAGTCAAAAGGTCAATAAATGATTATTTCGTAAACAGAAACGTTATAAATGATTTAAAATACTTATCTGATAATAGAGTCAATTGAATGATTATTCAGAAATCAATTGGACCTCTTTCAATAAAATGTTATTTTCTCTTTCAAATTATCGTAGTTAATTGAACTATTCCTTTGTATATATTTAATCAAATCCTATTATTGCCATATTTATAAACTATTTTTAATCCGATGTACAAACAGAATATCAATAGAAGTTAATTCATAGTCAATTCTATGATCTATTAATTATTTACGAATTAATGCATTATCAATAATGCTTTCAATATGGTATTAGTTAAGCATTAGGTGCAAGCAAGAACTATTCATGACACATACAATGTTCATAAAAATGAACAACATTAGGTACTAAACTAAGCAACTAACTAACTTTAGAAAATACTTATAAATGATACTTACAGTCCGCATTCGACATATTTTGCCCCGGATGACCTTGGGCGTGGGGTGCCATGTGGTACCCGTAGCCGCCTTGACTCGCGTAAACTGCATTCTTCGAGTCATCCATAGCCATTTGCAAGTCCATAGAATGTTCGAGCGCCTTGTTCTCCATCCCCGTACTTGGATAATATGGAGGGGGCGCTTGGTTAGGTGGCGACACCATGGGAGGCCTCATTGAGTCCATTTCATAGTCCTTTGACGCTTCTTTTTTGTTCTCATTACGTTTACAGCGACAAAAGATGAATAAAAGACTCAAAAAGAGTAAAAACACTAGGCAAGATACGACTATTGCGATGACCGTGGCAGTAGTTAATGCGGCAGCTGCCTTTGTGTATGATGGACCAACTGAAAAATATTATTGAATTAGGTCAGTTTTTAATTAATTAGTTATCAACGATAGCGGATCACGACAATAAATGTGTTTATTCTTGGTAACCAAGCAAAAGTGGGATCTACGAGAAATATTATTCAAAAATTTCATTATTTCATCATTATACAACATTTTTTATTGCAATTACGATCTCTGAATTGCAAAAAAATGGTTATAAGCTTCATTCCCGCTAAGCCGGAAGATTCTGAGTAAAATTATCAGTAAGCGATAGAAACATATTGTCAAGATGAAATACATTTAATATCCACATTGAGTCTTGTTTTCTTCTCTTTGTGTCTTTAAATAAGTTATAAAAAGAACTTACTATCAGCCTCTATGTATTCACTGCACGTATCTTGATTGTCTTGTAAACAAAGCCTCAGACGGACCCTAGGATTTAATTGGTCCAATGGCGGTACAGAGGAACCTCTACCGCGAGGCGTGGGAGGATCCAGGGTACTTTCTTGTATAGTTGAACTGATACCCGATAATTGCAGTGGAACAGTATCTACGACCTAAAAAAACATATGTTTCTCGTTATTTATCAATTAATTTGTTCGAATAAAATATAGTTTTGTGCAGATTTAACTAAAGCTTTTTGATTAAAAAGTTGAGTGGTATCATTCATTTCGTTCGTCCATCTGATTTGTTTTGTACAAAAAATAACATTCAAATTTTAGCTTCAAAACGAGATAATATGTCCTAGACTTTGTAAGGGGAATGCAGAAGAGGAAATAATCATGGATAGATTTATGTCATTTCAGTTTATAGAGAAAATAAATGCGAAAATAACGTCATTCGTTACACTTTCACGCTTAGAGACCAAGAGTTGAACAAATTTGGTTGATTTACGGCATAGATCAAACTTACCGTATACTATGTAAAAATTTTAAAAAGTAAAGACATTGTAGTCTGAAAGAGTATTACAAATCTACAGCAAACGTGTTATTCCGAACGTCCGTGTTTTTAGGTGTGCTTGATGCAGAGATTCAAATCATGGATACGACCTACTTCATTCAACATAAGGGAGCACATAGTTCACGACCATGTTAGACTCTTTTCACTCAATTTCATCCATTTACTCATGCGCGAAATACGTTTACTCCCATATTAATGAAATAGTGTATCAACGGTGTCGTGTCAAACTGTAGGTTTTGATTAAAATAATCTAATGTAATCAACTTGCATTGTTTTCTTGGTACTAACAATACTACAATAGGAAAAGCGTGCTCACACGTCTATCAATTAAATTTCTGTTTTCAAAAATCAATCTCCCGACGCGATCAGACTAGTGAATCAGATCATTCTAGTGAAGAGCTCTTTAGTCGGCAGATACCCAAAACTGTACTAGATGTATATGTATAGCATCATGACAGTTCTACACAGACTACAGTCTGTATAGACTTAGTATAAGGTGTGTTTAGCTTTTTATTAATTCAATGAATTTGTATTGAGATGAAAAAAGAAAAGAACGACAAAAAATCTCGGCAGGTACTTAAAAAGCAACGTATTTACTTATCAGTAGATGCACTTAAAATGGAAATTCAATTGAAAAGGGAAAACAACATAATAAATGTCGAAATAGGCTCTCGCAGGCAGACATTTGAAATTATACACATTCAGAGGTGCCATTACAATTTTAATATTATATAAGAAGATATATGAAAAAATAAACATACTGAAATGTCTGATAGCTATCAATAAATTAGGGTCACTTTTGTTATATTATAAAGTTACTTTTTTTAATTACTCAAAAAGTAAAAATTTGACTAAACGCATTTCTTTTCCGCTGCCGTCATAATTGTAATAACCCTCCGCTAAATATACAAAATGAAATTACTCAATATTCTCAGTTACTATATCATGCACATTTCCTTACCTGCCAGCCGCCAAGAGCTCCCAGACCTTCCACCACCCCTACTAGGGGGAGACAGGTAGGTCCCACACTGAACGCAACGGATCTCGTACTGGGATCAAATGTCACCTGTTCCGGCGGAGGTATAATGTCAACTTTCGTCGTCACTATGATCTCATTGGAGTAGTTGCTCTGCCCTTTTGTATTAACTGCTTTCACCTAAAAGTCAAGATTTATGAAATCTATTGCTTTAATAATTAACAAGCACACTAAACTAAACACACTTGAGAATTTTCTTGTTTTAGTAGTAAAAGGTATTGGGATAAAAAAAACTTATAATTTCTGATTTAAATTGTAACGTTATATAAAATGAACATTACCATAATTTTATTTTTCTCTACAATAGCTCGTACGCAAAAGGCTTAAAGCATAGCGAAAGTGACCAAAGCGAATGCACAAATCAGGAAGAAATAATGTTAGCGGCTGAATTCATTTACCTTGAATGCAAATGTCAGATGCTGTCGGTAGCAATAACAATGAGAGAAACATATTAGCATATGATTTCTATAAGAAAATCATTGATGTAGCGATACCTTCATAGTATTTAATACCAAAAAAATATGGCACGAGAAATGGCAAGTCTTTGAATGATGTGAACAAAACCGCTACAAAAGTAAAGAGGAAAAGGACCGTGACGCATTTAATTTTTTACATTTACTTTGTGATTTCATTTCGTTAGTATTTTTAAGTCTTAGCATTTTTGTACCGGTTTTCTTGTCTTTGTGCTTTTAATTACTTTGCTTTTTAATGCTTACACAAATGACTGTAGTTTCATTCATTGCCTTAACATAATTTTCATATCATATTTTTGTTGGATGTTGGTTGCTTTTATTCATCTGAATATTTAAAAAAATTCAAACGTTGTAAAGGTTGTATAGCTCTAAATAGTGCTTTGTATACTTATTACTTTTCAATGTACGTGGCCTATAAATATATCTTTTATTATCCTTTCACTGGGGATATCTTATAATAGAGTTACCTTAAAATGGTAGGTATTATGTTGCTCGAGGCGAGTAACATTGCATGGATTGGATCGCCGACAGTCGTACTCTTTCCAGTCGTACTCGTCCAATCTTTCCGCGGCACAGTGTTCTCCGCCAGCTGGATTCTTCTGTCTTCGATATAGTACAAAATATTTTGTATTAGATAATCCCCCGTCGAATCCCGCTTCCCATTTGAGAGACACAAAGCTCGGTCCCACTTTTTGACTAGCTAAAGCGCGGGGGGACTCCGGTGCACCTTTTGGTTGCAATCTTATTTGCGGACGTATACTACCCAATGAATTTTTTACTTTACAGTAATAATCGCCGTAGTCCTGTCCTTTAATGTTTCGTATAAGCAGAATACTTAAGTAGGAGTCGTTATTGTCGGTGGTAGTAGTTATTTCGTAATGCCCATCCGAGGACATCTGCAATGGTGCCGTATTAGCGCCGTAAAACCACTGGAATTCTGGTTTGGGATAAGCTTGAACTCTACACGATATTTCAGCATTCTCCATCACATCGTAAGCTACTTTGTTTTGTTGTCGGATTGAAATTGGTTCGTCTGAAAATAATTATTCGAATGAAGGAATTTGTTATTCGATTTCAAATCTCCATTTAATGAGCAACTGAAACGAGCACTCAATGGGCTTAGCACTGGTTTCTTAGGTTCAAATCAGTCCATAAAAATGTAATCTTTTTGAAATATTTAAATTTTTGTAATTATAATGAGTTTTTAGAATTATATTGACTTTAAAATTTAAATGGTTTAAATTGTTACAAATGTTGCTAAAAAGCTATTTATATAAAGTTAAAAAAACAAATCAGAGTGTTAAAATACTCACGTTCGATCCTGAGCTGCATAGTTGATTCCACTTTCTTTACTTCATTTTCGAACGAACAAGAATAGACTCCCCTATCCTCCGGAAGTAAGTCATCCCCATTAGGTCTCGCGCGACCTTTGAATCGTAACGTACTTTGTATGTTGAACACCGCGTTTCTACTTTCATTTATTTCTGTTTTGACTTCATATAAATTAGCATCCGCTTTTATTTCGGAATTGTCTTTGTACCATTTAACATGGGGTAGCGGTTTTCCCAATGCAATGCAGGTCAAAGAATAATTTCTTTCACCGGAGTTCTTTATCATGTGTGGTTGGAGTTTTGATTGGAAGCGCGGAGGTTGATATACTTCGAGGTTGACGGATGCAATCTCGCCATGACCAAGTTCATTTGTGGCCTGGCAATGATAAACACCCTCGCTACCGAGATGCGCACTCGGGATTGTGTATTTATGGCCAGTAGCGAGAACGTTCGGTTTGACATCTCCGACATCAATATCCCGGAACCATCTATACTGAGGAGACGGCCAGCCTGGAGGCTTAGCACTACAAGTAAGTGTTACACCTGCACCCTCTTGAGCTACGGGTCTATCAGGACTAATAAATGCCCTTCCTGGTTTATGTCTCACCAATACAGCGACTGAAGCGCTACTAGCCCGTTCCATGCGATTTCCTGAAGATGATGTAATTACGTTTATGGCTTTGCAAATATATGTTCCAGCCATTTCTGCGTCGACTCTGGTCAAAACGAGGGTGTTTCCTTTTTGACGAAAGTCAGGTTTCCCTTCTTTTGTCCAATCGATTGAAATTGGTTCAGGATTAGCAGAAACTTCACAACGTATTTCAACTGTACCACCTTCTTCGGCGTCGTACGTTTTGGAGTCAACCGTAACACTTGGAGGATAGAGAACATCTAGGTATATCTCCTTCTCCCCAGGATGGTCAAGCCCATTATCAGCGCTGCAAGTGTATTTGCCTGCGTCTTGCACTGTCACACCTTGAATAGTGTGTATAAAGGAGTTCGAAATATATTTGCCATTTCGAGTCCACCGCACGTTGCTCACTTTGGGTTTTGCGTCAACTTTACATTCCATCGTTGCAGTTCCATCAATCTCAACGTGCAATGGATTCTCCGGACCGATTTCAATTCGAGGAAAATCTGAAAGAAAAATTTGGTTAAAAACTGTCTAATCTTTAAGAATACATATGCACACGCAAGCTTATTTAGATGCAAACTAAATCTTACACGATATAATGCCGTATCTTTTACTAATCCAAAAGGAATTTATATATATCGTAATTAAGATAAAACATGCAAACATTTAAACCCAGTGGAAAGAAAAAGGTAAACAAACATTGCATTTTGAATAGTAATGTAACAACTAAACCAAAACGTATTTGCTCGGATAGCGTTTACATATCGCATGTATTCTGAGTTTGAATAACAAACTAACGAATTCGATATTAAACAAATAGGTGCCGTTTATAGGAAACGGATGTAAAACTGCTCTACATATCAGCACATCAACGAATGTTTACCAAGTCGTGTGCACTGTACGTCCAAATTAGAACATACATCTTGCAAGGCGCTTGCTTTCATTTAGGTCGAATTAAAAATGTTGGCATCTGGCAGGCATTTCGTGTAAACTGACAGGAAAACACTATACAAATGATAAATATTTATATTACAGGGCTGGATTCAAATCAGTAGTAAATTATGACGAAATAACATAGGTATGCAATTCAACATGCGGCCTCACCCACATTACCGAAATGAAAACTTTCAAACAATTTACGAATGGATAAGATATTTAAAAGTTTTGATTAAACTGTTGATTTTGTATTTGTTTTATTATCGACCAAGGTGATTTTTTTTTATTACTAAAGCTAAAACACATACGAAACCCCAATTTAAAATAACAAATATTTCTTTTGTTATTCTCTGTTAAAATATATGCAAGAAAGAAAAATGAAATAAAACAAATTAAAAACACATTTACGTACATCTCACGACGAGATTTGGATTATAAAAAATTCAGTACAGTTCCAATAAATTGACAAGAATGTACCTAGAATTCGAACGTAGAATTATAGCAACAATGCTGTACAATTTTGCATTTCTTTTAAATTTAACTGTACACTCGAAACAGCTGCAACAAAACCGTCCTTGATATCTAGATGCATTTATTGTTCATTTTTATATCGGCTTTTTAGTTCGTCCCAGCAAAGGTATGCCACATCATTTTTAAGTCATAAAACGGTTATTTGTATAGCTCCGTTAGTCAGTTAAATTAAACTCATAATAATGGAAAACATAATTATGTTTTTTCAAAAAGGACGATGAAAGTTTAGGTATGTGTCCACGTAGACGATATTGTGGTCTCGGAGCCCCACTAACGAGTTTTGAAACTACAAAGTGAACAATATTTTTGCACAAATTTCAAAAATATTATACATTTTTTGTTTAATTTTGGCTAGCTCCGAGTGTAAAAAGTAAGGTATGATTGTGTATCTTTAGCGAGAGTCAAGACGCGGCCTGGTTTAATTGCACCCGGCCCCGCTTAAGGAGTCTGCCTACTTAAAACGCTTATATTTGCCTTAGCCTCATAGCGGAAAACGACTGAGACGTAGAAACAACTCTTTTCATTTAGCCCTGGCGCAAAAACACGCGCTAATTTAGGATTCAAGACATCCGCAAGCGACTGCAAAATAATAATTGTCAGCTTTTGAAGTACCCGTCGTAACAGAACACAATGCTTCATATATTATAATATAAGGTTCTGTCATCTCCAAAGAGATATGCAATGACTATCTGAAGGCGAGGATTTGATGTGTTTCTAATTTGGTGAACAACGGAAAGTTCCTTTTACATTAAGCGTAACTAACCGGCTTTTACCCTCACGCCATAATAAACTGAACACTATTTTACAGTGCGTCCTTTCATAATGTCTAATTTCAGATTTTCAATTATGAACGAACCATGACCGCACCCAGCTTATTTTGAATATAACTTAAAATATAACATAGCCAATAAGATTTTTTGATGTTAACGTTCGCTCTAATATAAATGCGTAATAACAAAGACTTTTACCGGCTAAGCGTTTAAATGTTTATTACTAATGAACAAACATTACTTGGTTAAACTTAATTCCATAACACATAGTAGAATCTACTTCTTACGGATTCCAATACCAGTTAAAACATGAAACACGAAGAACATCATTTACGAAGACAGCTTTAACTTAAGCTTCGCATCGCTTTATTTCTAAATAGATTTTATTTTATAAGATACTAATTACATGGATATCTATGATAGCCAGTGAATGATTTTATTCATAAGTACTGACGTGAGCCTAAATATTATATTTTTACTTAAATTTTAAAATTAAAAAGATAGGACAAAATAATGAATACATATATCATTTTTCAATAACGGGTAAAACTTTTATAATTCATAAACTATTCAAAGGATTATGAAGATTAGCAAATTATGTAATTAATCCCCGTATAATCGTAGCAAATGAGGTATTTGGCTTTTAATTAGCATATTGAGTACAAACAATTATATGCGAATTGGATATCTGATGAATATAATTATTTGATTTGATTATATATTTTATTGTAAAACTTTCTTTCTTTACTCTTCCTGCAAATGAACTAAAACAGTTAAATATTTAAAGATTTTATTTCTTACACACAAAAATAGTAACAAAACTCCTTACGAAAAACTTTCTCGCATCTTTCAACGGAGCCCTTGCATATTTTGTACTTTCTTTTATTGCAAAATCATAAGTCTTGGAGAGCTTTTGAATGAATAATTAATTAAAACGTACAGTATCGATAGAAATAAAATAACAAGGTTACTACGTTTGCTTATTAGTAAATAGACAAAATATAAATTTTAAATATGCAGTCGCTATTGAAGAGTATATAAAACTGAAAAATTGTTAATTTTGCTCATCGAGAAATATCTTATGAGGGATTTCCTAGAGATTAAACATATCCGATAATTTCAGTGCAGAGAAATATTTTAGTATGAAATATTTAATTGCTTTAAGCTTTATACACCGCAGAATTCACTCAGGACCTTAGCGAATTTCCCACGTCAAATTTTCTCAATTTTGTTATTTGTTCTACGTACAAATTCTTTGTAATAGTGGCTCCATGATTAAGTGGACCAAAGTGGTGGTAGTAGATAGAACAAATAATTTTAAATTATTTGTTCTATCTACTACCGTATCGCGCAACCGTAGAATATGGTGGAGCATGTTGCTGCCATGTGTGTCAAGCCAAGATTTACCAGCTCCACAGCATACAAAAATTAAATCTATTACAATTTAATCTATTTTTAAAAACACGTTTCGACACGACGGAAACAAAATACTTCTTTAAAAAAGAGAAAATTGGTTGCTTTTATTATGATATTATATCTAATGCCAGATTATCTTTTTCCTTCCAAAGTGTATATATCACATTATTACTATGTATTTGTACAGCCCCCGTTTATGATATTCATAAATGCAGTTTGTTTGTTTTTTCAGCTTTACATATCTCAAAAGCCTTTTGAGAAAAGCAAAAACTAGTCATACAAAAAGACAAATCAATAAGTACTTACAATTTACACTTAATTCAACAGTTGTATCTAGTCTTTGTCCTTCAGGCATCGCTCGGTTCCATACAACGCAGCGAAAAGTCGCTCCATCGTCCTCTCTGCTAGGTGCCAGGGTAAGAATGGCCACTGAAGGCTGCGCCCGCGTCCTGCCGTTGATCACACTCGCCTCTAGTGGATACGTAGTACCATCCCGATACCACCTAATCAACAAAAGGTGCATTAAAGAAATATGTATAAATGTATGTAGAAGAATGAATATAAACAAATAAACCGCAAACTATGTAAAAGTGTTATTATGAACACTTTGTACGCTTAATTAATATCAGCATATAAATATTGTTATCTTTATGATATTTAATCTTTTGTAGGGTATTCATTTAATCCTCTAATTGCTCATTAAACTTTTTACTATATGTGTATGAACTTCAATATTCGATAATTATTGGTTTAAAAGAAACCGTGATGAAAATAAATATTGGATATAAAATCGTTACTAATTACGGCATTGAAATAGATTAAATTTTATGTAAAAAATATAATATTTTATTTAATTATATTGATTGTGGCCATTCGTGTATTTAGTATAAAGCACTATTGTTTTTTTATTGAACAGGGGGCAAACGGGCAGGAGGCTCACCTGATGTTAAGTGATACCGGCCTTTTAAGAATTGGTACGTTCTTTTCTTGACCCTAAGTCGAATTCGTTCGAAAATACTTCAGTGGGCAGCTGGTTCCACAAAGTGGTGGTGCGCGGCAGAATCTTCAATTTGTAATACTAACAATGTAATATACTACAAAATCACTTACTTGATATCAGGGCTAGGCGATCCACCTGTCGTCGAGCAGGTTAAATTGAGTTCCCGACCTTCCTGCGCCTGGGCATGCGTGCCGGGACTCAGGAGTGGCGGCTGCGGCTGAGTGAGCACCACCAAACTGTGTCCCTGCGAGTGCAACGTCCTCCCCGAACCACCTGCCTTTATGCGGCATTCAAATCTCCCATTGTCACGCTCGTACGATACATTTGACACCATCAAATCGTATCGTCCCTCTGACGGAGCGTACATTACTCTGTAACAAGGCGATTGGTTATTAATTGAATACACCAATGTTAGCAAGTAGCCAGCCGAGTGTATATTTCCGAGAAATCAGCCGGAAATCCGTTCACATCTACTCTTTAGATACGACCATTAAAGTATAATATATATAATAAGCAGCAGGTTAAAATCTGCTCTGTCGATGCTATAGTGCTACAGTTTATTAAAAAATAATGAATGGTGGTCACATTCCAAACCTATGATAGGTCGCAATATATTCCAAGTGCATCATATGATATCATTACGTCCCAACTGAAGGAACTATCTCGTGTGTTTTATAAAAAATTAGGTCAGGTAAAGCAATATCACCCGCCTAAGATAAATCGTTGAAAATGTATTTTAAAACACTTATATTTATGAAAACTCCATGAATCATTAAGGTTCCCATGCTATTCCAGGACTAAGGGTAAATAAGAAAATGTAGAAGAGCACAAACGACATGTTCATTTTTTTACAAGTGCAAAGAAAATTTTAAAAATTTACATCTAGCAGTTATGAAAATGTTCAATGCAATATTTCGACCACTCACAGTAATTACACTTGCTATACTGTATTGTTTAATGTTCACTATTTATTACGTAGTAGAAGCTTTCAGTCCTGTATCAATAAAGAGTAGTTTAATCTATATATATAAAAGAAAGTCGTGTTAGTTACACCACTTATAACTCAAGAACGAAAGAACAGATTTGAGTGAAAATTGGTATGGAGGTAGCTTAGAGCCAGGAGACGGACATAGGATACTTTTTATCCCGTTCGACAGCGTTCCCGTGGGACTTGACATGAAACGTCAGTCACTATAAAAAGTGGTATAACAAATAAGAATCAGACTTGGAATAATAAAACGCAAATGATAGCTATGTAATTGACGTATAATGACAGCTATGTAATGACGTATATATGACAATTTGATATTTGTAAGAAATCAATATTCAAAATATTTCTATTAAATAAATACGTTTAATTATTTTTACAATTTACAATTTAATTATAATGATAGTGCTATTGCCCATTCGTATAAACAGTGAAGAGAACTATAAAACTCGGTATTGTCGTATGTATACAGTTCATCCAAAGAATGATGAATGTTTCTATTTGTTGTTGTTGTCGAATGACGCATTTAATCGAGTATTGGAACGGGAACGTGAATATGATCACCAGGAATTAAATTTAGTAGTTCAAACGAATGTACCCCTGTTGAAATACCAACAAAAGGAAGTTTATGATACTTTAATGAAGGCAAACGATGATGAAAATGGTGGTTTATATTTCCTAGATGCCCTTGGTGGAACTGGCAAGACATTCCTCATGTCATTAGTTTTAGCAACTGTTCGGGCGAGATCCAACATAGCGGTTGCAGTTGCTTCTTCTGAAATAGCAGCCACATTGTTAGAAGGATGCCGTACGGCTCATTCGGAATTAAAATTACCGTTAAATCTTCAAACTATTGGAGAACCAACGTATAATATTGCAAAACACTCAGCAATGGCCAAAGTTTTAGCGGCATCGAAAATCATCATCTGGGACGAATGCACAATGGCGCATAAACGTGCATTGGAAGCACTTAACCGAACATTAAAAGATTTACGCAATGAATCGAGATGTTTTGGAGGAGCAATGATTTTACTGTCTGGCGATTTCCGCCAAATACTGCTAGTAATTCCAAGATCTACGGCTGTCGACGAAATAAACGCTTGCCTCAAATCGTCAAATCTATGGCGCTATGTGACGAAACTGCAGCTGACAACAAACATGAGAGTTACATTGCTTACTGATAAAAAAGAAGAAAAAGAATAAAGATGTAGATGACCTGAACTACATAATGGTATGCGTTTGGTGGTTAGAAAATTGAAGAACAATGTAATTTACGCTACGATAATGATAGGAAAATTCAAAGGTGAGGAAGTTCTTATTCCGAGGATCCCGATGATCCCAACCGATATGCCGTTTGAATTTAAAAGACTTCAATTTCCGATACGTCTTGCATTTGCCATGACCATCAACAAATCACAAGGCCAATCCTTAAAAGTTTGTGGTTTAAATCTAGAACATTCATGTTTTTCCCATGGTCAATTATACGTGGCATGTTCACGGGTCGGAAGACCATCAGCGTTGTTTGTTTTTGCGCCTGATAATAAAACAAAAAATGAAAAAATGTGTATCACAAGGTACTTAAGGGAAGAGCAACCTATGTACTAAAATACAGAAATAATAATGAATGATTAATGTAGGTATTTAATTTTTTTGTATTTTTTCCAATAAAAAAACCCAAACTGCTTATTTATTGCCATTAAGGCGGAACAAAGTTCGCCAGGTCAGCTAGTAAAGATTATAAAAATACAATATTTGACATCTTGAAGTCTGTAAACCAACATGACCAGCATGTAAAGTATAGCTAAATACGTTAAAGCGAGTTAGTAATTATAAACTAATATCTTAAAACCATAATTGCATTCAATAATTGTGTTTAATATTTATTATGGACGTATTGGGGTTGATGGTAAGGACTGAGTTCGGACTATAATATATGTGACTAAAATATGTTTGATGATTTTAATATTTTGTTACACCTGTGGTTTGTAAAGATGGCCGAAATGACTTGTTATAAAAAAAAATTTTACTACTGAATTCCCCGTTAGTACTGGATTCCTTCCGCTGCAAAAGAGAAATAAAAGCCATAGCCAACAAATAAGAAAACGAGTACTTACTTTTACTTTGAGTAAAAAAGTGTTTTTTGTACATCAGACTGATTTACTTTTTATGAAAAAGGTGGTTTGGTTAGCTCTATATTACAAGTGAAATAAACTCTAGTTCTTCCTTAAATTATCTTCTAGCGACTGCCGGCGTTCGGAGTCGTATATGTCGATAAAGCACAAAGACCACTTCGTTGTATATCAGCTAGTGCACAAATAATAAATGTATTGCAGTTCAAGAGGTTCGGAACATATTTTCTTTTCACATAGAAAACGTTAGGTAAATTTTTCTACTCACTTATAATTTGTTTCAAGGGGTATATTTCCTATTGCCACGTTGTCATGGCCGCTTGCTGTACTCCGTACCCAGTAGTAGGTTGGAGAATCACCAGGATTCACCTCGGAACCGAATCTACACTGCATCGTGACGTCGTCACCTTCCCGCGAGTCGTGCTGCTCATCATCACCACGAATTACTCCGATTACTATAACAAATATAAAGGCAGACATTAAAAATTAGCACAGGAAAGGGAACGCTGGAAAGGAGGGAGAGACTTTTTGTATTGGAGAGCTAGCGGAGTAAGTAAATTTTTACTTTATTTTTATTTTTTTTATTATTATGTTTATTTTTACAATTTGGCGCTAATTTTAGCGCCAAATTGTTATTACTCCCGTAAAACAAAATATTGAATTTCAAGCAGCTACACTTATATTCAATCGTAAATTATATTAAATTAGCGGCCCGCACGGGTGGAAATTAATTTTTTAAACTTATATTATATTATTATGCAAAAAAAAATTGTTCTATCAATCATTTTAGCAGCACAGGCTATGAAAGATATTTTAGAGACATTTTTTACGCCTTGGGATGCTACCCCTTAAATATAGGTATTTAAGGGGTAGCATAGGGGTAGCAGTTTATTTAATATGTAATAGGACATATTGTAATATTAGTAGAGGTCCTTATTTTGGAGGAATTCTTAAAATCGGTCCAGTACTTTTTGAGCCAATTCGTTATAAACATACATACAAATCTTTTCTCTTTATAATATGAGTATAGGTGTGAACAAAATCTTTAACATCTTTTTAGAATCTTACAGTTTAAAAGCACTACCGTTTTCGGCTTGTACAAATTGTTCTTAAATGATAATTGTGATCAACAAAGGAAATTTTGGAGCAGTAATTTGCCTTTTCCAAATAAAATATCTACAATATTATTTTTAGAAACTTCTAAATAAACTTTCACCGTAATATTCCAGTGAGTTGTATGAATATAAGCAATTAAATACGCCAATTATAATTAAATTTTCATATGAAGTAGGTATAGTTTTCTATTTACAGAATTTCAAGAGTATGTTTATATTATATGGTTAAATATAAAAAGACTGTATTAGAGTGTATTTTTAGTAAATAACTATATTTTTATATACAGTATTGATTGCACACAATATGTTTACTGTATATTTAATTCATTATTCATACATATATAAACAACGTTAAGCAGTACTAATTATCTGATTATCGTACAAATCCATTTGACCGTTAAATTCTGATTTTGAAAAGCAAGGGGCCATGGAGGTGGGGCGGGGGCAGGGTGGGTCAACGACACGGAGTCGCGTGCGCTTGCGCCGCTAAGCTATAGTTAAAGAGTTACCAAACAACTTTGACTATCTACCAAGACGCGATAGAAAGTTGAAATAGGATTTTTCATCTCAATCTTAAATTTAATTACAGACGTTCTTATGGAAATTTTTGTATTAAACCAAATATCACGAAACGGCCTAAGTGGCAACTGGCAGCTGCCTTAACATCTGGATTTGTTTTTGTAATCATTAATGGTATTTTAATGTCATTAATGGAATAAATGACTGGCTAATCACATATTAACAATAATAAGTAGGTGTTAGGCAATCAGAAGTGAAGGACAAAATACTAACTGTGTTTAAAACCGGTTTATTAAACTATTTAATGACTTACGACGCATAAGGCCACCCTCCGATAGCCAGATGTCTTATGAACTATGGATTTATAATTATCTTACTTCAAATCGCTTAAACATTCAGGGTTCTAATTGTATTTGAGTTACAGATGTGGTAGTGAAGTGAAAGTGTGAATAAAAAATTTGACAAGCTATGACAGAACTGTGACTGTGAGGCGGTTTCCGTTAAACGTTCAACTTCTGCGCAACTTGAAAGTGTTTAATTTCTTTTTAAAATGTGAAAGTGATATTAAATTCTTTGACATTAAGCCTCTAAATAGAGCTATGGACAATGACGTCTTAAGAAAATGTACATTTTATTATTTAATGTTACTCTACAATAAAGACAAGTAACAAACTGTATAAAATAGTTTCGATTTCGATAAAGTTTTCTTTCAAAGCAAAACTTGTTGGCGTAATACTGGCGCTAATAAAAGACAGTATTAAATGCCTTTCTATACTGTCATAGTAATATTGTGGCTTTTAATTCTTAAGATAACAATACAACAATAACTTTGGCGTTGTAAAAATAAAGTAATTTATACCGAGATCTGATTTTAATTTACTTTGTTAGTGTACCTTACAATTTCATACAATTATTGAATTTTCAGTTAAAATTGTTTAATAAATTCATCGCTAAGACTTTTATACATAAACAAGTTATAAAACTGTATTCTTGAGTATTATGTAAACTGGTGAAAGTCAAGACAGTAGACAAAAGTTACTAAATAATAAATTTACGCTGTTAACAACAATGAAAATTTTCCTTTGAATCGAAAAAAATTTGTATACATATAGCTTTTATCGGCGATTTATTACTGAATTACATTGAACGTGTGACAATAATATTGAGAACGGCAAATTAAGGTTTTTTTTCATAAAGCACATAATCATAACGAAGATAAATCAAATATGATAACGTACTATTCGTTGAACTTCTTAATACATTAATAATGAATTAATATATTCATAAATTATAACAATTTATGAATATATTACAGCGGCCGTTTATCTACCAGTAGACAACATTACAACATCATTATTTGATCTATTTACTTTTTTATTGCTTCCCTGATTAGAGTTACCGATAATAACTACCGTCTGCATTTACAGCAACTATTAGCGATATATTTAGTTATGTTTTTTAACAAGATTTCAGTAAAGCATATTTATTTTCCTTTTTTACTTTAAAAAATATAATTCAATGACCTTAATGTAATGTCTCGTTCTACACTAACGGCATTATATATGTATACAGTAACTAAGTATATTGCGAAACGCTTGTGAGGATTCTCGCTTTATTGGTTATTTTAACAAAGTCTAGATACACTTACATTCAAATAATATTGTGGTTGGAACTTCAACGTTAGGCATTCTAGTTTACTTTATATACGACATACATTAAAAGAAAAATTTTATTAAAAAATTAGACTCGGTTTTGGAAAAAAATTAAGGAGGGAAATTACAAATTGTAAAATTTTGGTACTATTTAAAATATTGTTCTTATGATGGCAGCTAAAAATACTGCAGGATAGATAATACACAAAGCCACGAAAACCAAGTTCCAAAATCTGTGGAAAACGCTGTTGATATTGAACATATAAGTTTTTACGACACATTAACGGACTTTGTTTCGAGGCTAGCAGCAAGCAGACAGTTGTCACACGTGTTACGCATTCATAATAAGAAGAACAAGAGCCGATTGTTATAAGTACGTTATAAGTGGCCGTGGTGTGAAGGAGACAAGTATATGGTAACAAGAGTCCGTGGGAGTATGCGGGCGCCACACAATGTGTCGGATTGCAGCTTGCGGCTACCATGAACCATGACAGACCTTGATACGCACATGTACTAGATATTAAAAGAGTTAACAGTGTAATATCAAATCAATCCGATTTGTGAGGAGCGCGACAGTAACGGACATAATTATTCCGATTTGTACGAAGTAATAATTAGAGGCAATCATGAGAAACGCAATAAAATTTTAAGTGGTTCAAAATATGTAATACGCTTGAGTCGGGACAAAAAACTTATCAAACATTTATATATTATTTATATCGTCGTACATTTATATCGCCGAGAAGAGAAGAAATACCCAACAAAATGGTGAAGCGAATATAAGTTATATATGTATGGAAATATCCTTTACTCGTTTATGCATCCGAAATTGGTCGTTTTGGGTACGCTTAGATATACGCATATAATATAGAGGATAGGATTGATCTAACTAATAGAAACTGATGCGACGCCATTTTGCATTGCGCGTTACTGCGGATTCTTGATTTTTTTTTAAATTTTAAAGCTTAACAGAAATAAAAAATCAATTTGTATAGATTCTGAAATCGTTAATAGTTCTGAAATAGTTTTGAAAATCTTACCGAATAACCTATTATTTCGCTTTGTCTTCTTCGAAACTAATTAGCTTCGATAGCAAGTGGGATTATCTTCCACTGAACTTATATCTTCTAAGATGTTGTAAATGGATATGTTTATAACTTTCGTACGAACTGCACTTGCAACATGCGAAAAGCTCCTGTAGCAACTTGAGCATTTCATGAGCTTCCAATAACAGCTATTATTCACCGCAAAACTTAGATTAATTACGTTATTGAATACGCTTCACAAATCATTAATAATTTATATATATATATAATTCTAAAAAATCGTATCCCTTCATATCGAAACTGTGGACCACTTGTGCTGTTCATTAAAAGGGAAAAATACGAAAAGGAAATAGCAAAGGGATCTTAAAACCCTTTACAATATTTTTAACTAAGTATTTAAAAATCGTTCAAAGTTTAAACCATCATATAGAAGCGAATGCAAAAGTAGCGCGCATAAGAAACCATTTGGGAAACCAATGAATACATGTCCCGAGAATAAGGAGCTAGTGAGAAATATCCTGCTCTCTCTATAGTAAATTTTTGCGGGTCAAGTCTTACGTGATGTGCAAACGCCATTTAGCGTGATATTGTCAGTGAAATAGTGAATTGGATAAGAATAGCGTCCATGGGTGGCGGTATCACTTAACATCAGGTGGTGAGCCTCCTGCCCGTTTGACCCCTGTTCTATAAAAAAAAAATAACCAGACTATGTCGACCTAATTGAATGTAGACTGTTGACTTAAAAGTAGACATAGATGTACAGTTACTAGTAATTTAAGAGCATGTACTTCGGTCACAGAATAACGGGATATCTATAAATAATAACTACAAGTAGGCCGAATGGTGAAAAACGTCGAGGCTTCCTTTAGTGCATTAAACTATATCTTTTATCCATGTCATATCGGCAACGCACTCGCGAGCCCTCTGGCATTGAGATAGTCCATGGACGGCGGTATCACTTAACATCAGATGAGCCTCCTTCCTGTTTGTCTCCTGTTCTATAAAAAATTATAGGCGCGACAGCTCCTCGTGCAGAGGCTATTTCAACGCAGAGGAATCAGTCACCCACGTAGTCTTCGAATGAGAGTCTGTGGCTAAAGAACATGCTGAAATCCTTAGAGCAGTGAGGTCGCTTCGTAAAGACTGCGAAGAGTCTTCTGGAAGGAGCTAGGCTGGCTTAATTTGCCAGGACTTTACGCATAACGGACCGAGTTAATGTCTAAGTGCGGAAACTGAGTCCACCAATAACACAACATTATTAATTAAAACACCTAAAATTTACATCAGCGTTACCTATTTTGTTGTGACAAGAGAGGGATTTGTTAATATGATTCCTTAACCTAGAATCTAAATTAGTCCAAAGTTGCGGTTACCTTCAAAGTCGTCAAACCTTTCCTAGGTTTTTAACTAGTATCTAACAATCCGTTAATTATGTTATTATTTAAATTTAAATTGATTAAATGAGCATATTGGGATGAGATAATTGAGAATATAGGGTTTATAGATTTATAAACGTTGAATGAAATTGTCATAGCTAAGTTTAAGTTACTAGCTACTGTTTGGTTTACATATTTTATTCATTATGAAACTTTTACGTCTATTTATTATTACATTTTTAGTTTGAGCCTTTCAACAGAATTCAATTTTGTTGCCAGTAAAATATTGCAATTTTTTGCAAGGTGACTTTCTATTCCACAAACATTTTAGTTAAAGTTATTTCTAACCAAATTTTTTATTATATACTACATTTCGTATAAATCTTAAAATTATTGAATGTCACGCCCTCTAAACTAAAAAATTCTATACATAATGATATGAACTGAACATGTTTACGGAAAAAGAAAATAACTACCATAACACCAGGGTCTGTGTTCTGTGGGGAATTTTGCTGCTATTATGCACCAAAATTCTGTGTTAACAATGTGTCTGACTGAATCATAATACCTATATTTTAGTGTTTTACATAGTTAGTAATTCAAACTATAGTTTTGAATAATATAAAGAAACGCAGAAACACATATCATAGTAATTTAATTCAGTCTGCAACCTATTTTGGAATAACAGACTGCACATAAATTGATGTTGCATCTTGAATACACGCACAAAACGCGCTCTCAACTCGTCACGCAGAATAGCGCTTAAGAATAATCTGATGTTTAATTTTACTACGCTTATTGGTGTATGGTTTTTCGTTTTCATTTACAGAATATTATCATCGAGTTTATCTATCTCAGTAAAGACAAAGCTTGGGGTGCAAACAATCGGAATATAAGTTTCTCTTTTGTTTTTTTCAATTCTTTTGTTTTTTTGAAATGTATCTTTCTTTGTATATGTCTTTTAATGTGCTTGCTTGTTTTCTGTTTTTTGTTTTGTTAATCTATGTAATCTGTTTTGGCTTTCTGTATTGTATTAGTATTTTGTATAATAATATGTATTAAGTAAGATGTTAGATTATTTATAATGAAATAAATAAATAAGGCAATTACAATACATATATACTTATATTATTGTGTACGTTGAAGCAAAACCACAATCGGCCAAAGCGCTAACTTGGTTGTAGATGGCAGTTGCCACAAAGCCCGTTGCTTTACCTGCTATGCCACTTCCCCCCTCACCCCGCAAGCCGGTCTACGAACCATCTGACATCTCTTTCCTTCACATAACGCTTGATCGGCTTGCTCACGCGCAGCCACATTGAAACGTGATCTTTTTACCTGCGGATCCCGTCCTACACAGCTTACAACTCGCCTCTCAGGTTATCTCTATTATATAAAAATCATTTTTGAATGGGCATAATAGATGCAGGGACGTTTTATTGCAGTTTCCTTATTCTACCTGCCATTCGACATGGGTATTGCAAAATATTCCAGGAATTTTATAGAACCAAAATCGCTACAATAACTGAATATGTGTTCAAAACTTTTAATATCGTCAGATTTTGTTAGCTACACAAAGTGCATTATAATATCATAATAATGTAAAGATTGAATTTAAGTATCTGACGCCAGTATCTAGACAACTTCGTCATAAGTTCTTGCTTTGTAGCGCTTCTATCATGGCAAACTGGTTAGTTTACCGTTTACCAGTTTATAAACTTTAGACATACTTGTTTTATCCATTAGCTTACTGGATTCTTTATGATAATTTATACAATTTCATTTTTTATGGTTCCAATAGTATCATATAAAAACAATAATTTAATATAAAAAAAACCTGGCACTAACTAAACAACCAGGCGTTTTGCGTCTCCAAACATACACAATTTTAAATATGTCAGGTTTTTAAGAATCGACAAGTAGTTTACAAATATATGTTAAGTAGATAATAATTATACGACATTACGTTGGGTAATATTTATACCGTTCAGTAAGCACGTTAAAAATCAATGCGTAGGAGGCAATGGAAATATAGTCCCCGGATGTTCACGACGACGAAGAGGATGCCATATGTTGCGATGCCAGTCCATGCATATGTCGCGAGTTCCTCATTAAAAAAACAAGCAAAAAATCTTTAACTTATCAGACACTTCACGAGTTAAGGACACGAGACTATTTCTGTGCGTTTTTGTGTTCAGCCGACAGCTGCACGACTGTGAATAATTTATTCCATCGAATATTGTAAAATGTATTATCATCCCGCTAGGTTTTAGTAATACAACGAGGAGGTTATAATATACATATTGCCAAAATAACTATTGCCGCTAAATTAAAAAAAGTCAAGAAATTAAATTTTAAATTTCATTGGCCCGAGTTTCTTATCATAAACTGAAAAAAGTATATACTGCGTTGTCCCCATATTGGTGTCCAATTGAGGGTTTGACTCTTTAAAAAATATGTATTTTATGGAATATAAGATAGACTGATATCACTTAATCAACGTCAATAAATTTGAACCTGTAGGCATCCCTACTCATCAGCAAAGAAGACAGAGGGTATAAGCCGAGAGAAAAAGCCGGAGTAAAAAACATTCGTTACTCTTTTAAATAATAAAATAATCAGACATGAGACAACCCTTATTTTAACGAATTTAGCAAATTAATTAGAAGTAGCCTGTCTAGCACTCGTCCCAGGCCCAATTATGAACTAAATAATCGCTAACTTTATAGTAAGCCTTTTTACACAGCTTTTCTTTAATACATGTAAATTTAATTGCATTTAACATACTCAGTTACATCCGGGCAAAAAATAATACGGCTTTGAGGCAAAAGACGCCCGAAGCTTTTGGAATGTGGTGTTACGGTCTTAAAATACGAAAAGTTGCATATCTCGGTTCCCCTTTAGAGCAGCCCATTTTTGTTGCAGCTAAAAATGATGGGACAAATTAAGGGAAATATACTGGGGTGGTAGAAGGAAGAAGTCGTGATGAAGCGCGGAGTGGACAGGTATCATATCCGAGCTAGACTCACGCAAGATACCCAGAAATTTGTTAACACCCAACCTTTAGTAATAAAGTGGCACCTGAAGCTGAAGTCAAACAATCAGTTTTCATCAATAAACACAGTGTTTATTTAAAAAAAAAAGGAATTAACTAGTAGCACATAATTATTAGTTCACTATGTCATTGAACGTTGTCTATGTTATTACGTGGCGTAGGTACGTAGCCCGTACTGGTAAGTAGGTCCTCTTATTATTCTGTTACTACATAAGTACAGAATACATTCAAAATGAAATTTATAATGTTGAGGTATATTCATTTGTTATACATAAAAATACAGGTTTATATTCTAAGTGAATTTTGCGAAAACTCTATTTCTTAATCTATAATTTAAACAATTATCCTTACAAATAAGAAAACAGAATTTTTCCTAGAATTCCAATCCAATTACAGATAAGAAAACATACCTACTTGTCTCTATTATCACAAACGAACTATATGTATTATATTGAGAAAATAGCAACACTATAATTTATTTAAAAAATACAGATGTATTTATCAAATCGTTCCTCAAATTCCTTCATTCGATTTTGGTCTTACTGTTTTACAATTCCGCATGCACGTATTTTACAAAGAATGCCACGAAAAATAATCTTTATAATACATGTGCATAGTATCGTGTTCGTTGCTATGGTTACCATTTTTACGCGGAAAGAACAATGTTTTTCCAAATTGGCACGTACTTCATGTTATTTGAAATGTTTTGTGAAAAATTAAAACGGATTGTGTTTTTACGATCATTATTTATTCATTTTCATTCAGATTCGGTTTATGGAATTTAATAATTCATTATTATTTAAAAGTAACTCTACAATATAATTAATTTTGCCTCAAGATACGAAATCTATTTATGTTTGTAATATTCCATTATACTTCGTTTATACACTATAGCAGACTATTGATTTGCATTCACGACGAATTGTCTAGCGATATGACTATGAGCAAATGGGAGAGGGTTTAAATAGTTTTCCATTTATACATTCCTATAAACCTCCTGTTATCTTATAACATCGGACAGATTTAAATGACAAGGAAAATAATAGAATGTTCTTTGTATTGTCGTTATTTCAACAATTATAACTTAGTAAATTAGACCAGTGCCGAAGCCTTCAAAAATAGTAAAAAATGAAAAAAAATTACAGTAGGATGAAACCCATTAGATATGCAGGGGAATATGATCAAAATGAAAGGAAAAATAAATTACGGTCGATCCGAGTTCGGGAAGTGGGAGGGGGGTGACTTTTAAGGGGGAAATTTTTTTTATCTTGATTTCCGGCGAAACTACCAGTCCTATGGAAAAAAGTTAAATGGCAAATTTGTAGGTCATAAAAAGATCTACAACTTTGGTATTTACAATTTTTTCACATAACCTCAAAATTTAGGTGAAAAATTCAAAAAACCAAGTTTTTGGTTTTTTAATTATATCTTTTTTAAAAAGTTTTTTTTTTCTACGAAATTTGGTGAAAACTTACCTTATTATGTCCCAAATATACTGTAATTTATTTGATTAAAAATATTTATTTTTTCGCCTCATTTTAACTCAATCATCAAATATCAAAAAAGCACCCTAATTTTCAATCGAAAATTCTGACGTCAAAATTTCAGCTTTTTTCAAAAAGTTTGGGGGCTTTTTGTTCGTTGAAATAGCTACTTTCTGATGGTGTAAAAAAAATATACATTACTATAGGAAATATTATTAGAAAATGCAAAAAATTTAAAAAAACTCAAATTCGAAAATTTTCTTTTAATTATGTACAATTTTGAGGTATTTATTAAAATTTACACTTTAATTACTCAAAAAACGTAAGATTTCATGCTTCATTGATAAACGAAAAAATTGCAAATTAAAATATACTTCTATAATTAACAAAGAAATAAGTTAATAAAGTTAATATTTAATAAGACATCTACAATATTTTGAAAAAGTTGTAGAATCTTCTGTAAATAATATTTGTAGATGCCTATTTATTGCTGTTTTAAGATAATTTATATACCTGAGTGACCTTCGGTGAATTTTGAATTTTTCTTTGAATAAAGTAAATTTCTCACAAATCACTTAGAGTAACTCAGCCTGCAGGTGTATTTTTAAAAACGATGTACTCTACTCTGTATCTCGAATACTGGCTAACGGTTTTTACAGCTGCTACGAAATAGCAGGTAGCAGTAAGGCCCAGACCCTCCTAGGTCCATCCCCACTTCTCAATGAAATAACTTACACTGGGCTAAAATTCACCGAAGGTCACTCAGGTATATAAATTATCTTAAAACAGCAATAAACAGGCATCTACAAATATTATTTACAGAAGATTCTACAACTTTTTCAAAATATGGTAGATGTCTTATTAAATATTAACTTTATTAACTTATTTGTTTGTTAATTATAGAAGTATATTTTAATTTGCAATTTTTTCGTTTATCAATGAAGCATGAAATCTTACGTTTTTTGAGTAATTAAAGTATAAATTTTAATAAATACCTCAAAATTGTACATAATTAAAAGAAAATTTTCGAATTTGAGTTTTTTTAAATTTTTTGCATTTTCTAATAATATTTCCTAAATGTAATGTATATTTTTTTACACCATCAGAAAGTAGATATTTCAACGAACAAAAAGCCCCCAAACTTTATGAAAAAAGCTGAAATTTTGACGTCAGAATTTTCGATTGAAAATTAGGGTGCTTTTTTGATATTAAGTTAAAATGAGGCGAAAAAATAAATATTTTTAATCAAATAAATTACAGTATATTTGGGACATAATAAGGTATGTTTTCACCAAATTTCGTAGAAAAAAAAACTTTTTAAAAAAGATATAAATAAAAAACCAAAAACTTGGTTTTTTGAATTTTTCACCTAAATTTTGAGGTTATGTGAAAAAATTGTAAATACCAAAGTTGTAGATCTTTTTATGACCTACAAATTTGCCATTTAACTTTTTTCCATAGGACTGGTAGTTTCGCCGGAAATCAAGATAAACAATTTTTCCCCCTTAAAAGTCACCCCCCTCCCACTTCCCGAACTCGGATCGACCGTAATTTATTTTTCCTTTCATTTTGATCATATTCCCCTGCATTTCTAATGGGTTTCATCCTACTGTAATTTTTTTTGGTATCAAAAATTATCGACACTGGTCTAAATGGCCTACAAAGAAATAACTTCTGCGACTACCACTAGAAATATATTTTTTAAATTCTATATATATTATGTTTTAATTCAGGAAATATCTTTTAATGTTATTTATTTCGGAACAGGCAATACTACATAGTAGGCAATTTAAAAGATGGCATTGATTCGTCGATTCTCTTTGACCATTTTTCGGGATGAATGAACATAATTATTAAAGTTTCAGCTTACTTGAAAAAATTATTTTCAGATTAAGTATACAATTATAAAAAAAGTTATCAAGGATTACGTCGTATTACTTAAATTTTTAAAAAGCGTTTCTTTAAAAGGTATAGGAACTTAATTATAAATAAATGAAATCCATTTATTTTAATTTGATTTATTTTTTTAAATACAGAAATTTATGTGACGGTGGAACACATATTAGTCACAATTTCTCCGTCAATATTTATAAACAATATTATTTGAATCAATAAATAACTTCTTTATATTAAATCAAATCAAACAAGGCGTGACAACTTAAACCGAAATAACAATTTTTGGGATTTAATTTCAATTAATTTGGAAGGTAGTAAATAGTTAATAATACCCACTGACTTTACAACTCTCATTAAGTCGCTGTTTTTTTTATTTGTATCGAACTCATATTACCGTTTTCTTAGTTTTACCTCATATTTAAAAGTTGTTTTCAATACAAAGCACAACCTGCCACGTAACGCGTAGTGCAGGTTTTGACTGAATTGTATTGATTCAAGACAATATTTTCAACACTACAGTGAACTGATCCTAAATTTTATGATCCAATCATTGCACTACTCCTGTATAAAGATTTATCTTACATACACATCTATGGGCTTTCTCTTAATCTGACCACATTATTCAAACTAATTTTCTCATGTCGATCATCACCACTGGTCTATTCTACTACCAAGCCCGTGTTTCAGGTAAATATATAAGGTAATATATATGTAAAATTTGAAACAACTCGAGACCGCTAGAGCATTACAAAAAGTAAGTAATGAGAAAACGTTGTGCGAATGTGATAGTGGGAACGAAAAGGTGAGAACAAACGTGTATTGTATTAACTAAATTGTGGCGTGCAACCGCCCATTGTCTTGGATCTAAGCTTGTTCGAGTACATTTACCTCTAAGTGTGACGCTCCATGCCTTTCAATCACTGACAATTCAGCAATAACACTACGCAGTGGCTAATATGTATGGACATAATTCTCTGAAAAATATAGACACCGCAATACCAACAACAGCAATGAAGTGTCAAATCCAATAATAGTAAATTGATGATTGACAATTGTTCAATAAAGTTACACATAGACAAGTGAGTTGTATTGTTAGATATCGGTGAAAATACCCATTGTGTTGATCAATAAAAGCATTTGATTCATATAAAGATGTATGTAGTTACGATTGTTTCAGTGGTATTGAAATGGAAACAAGAGCTTGGAGTATTCACTTATGGTGCTCGCCAAGAGAACACGACCCAATTGAACCATTCAAATGCAATTAAAAAGACATAAGTATATTAACTACACGACAATACGACTTTCTGTGGGTGTATTGTCGTGCTTTATATACGTACCTACTAGTTCGACCTATCGACTCGTTGGCAATACAAGGTTTTAGATTATTGCTATATTATGTGATCACTTGAGTGCTATCTTGTCACGATTATATGAATATTATATATGTTATTTAGTTATGTAGGATAAATCTTATAATTAGCGAACAAAGATCTTTAGTTTTGCTTAATTAATCCTCAAGACAAGTACCTGTCTCCTATAATGACGTGGATTCGCGAACACAGCTTATAAACTTCAATTAATTTAAGTAATATCGAACAAGCATAAAAAGTTATTAAAGTTAAAAAAAGGTTTTAAGGTTTTCATACTTTTATTAAAAAATAAGATCATATCAAGATGGGCAACGATTATTCTTCAAAGTATCATAGAATTCGTTAACATAACATTACTTAATACTAATGATTATATATGATTCATCAATTAATAATTGTTTAATAAGCGATGACTTAATTAAATGACAATTACATTATTAGTTATTTAACATATATACTTATTATATTTTTAATCTTAATTTATAAAACCGATTTTTAAAACATCAATGACTATAGAATAGCTGTTTCTTTCATGTGTACCTGTCTCTTTTAAAGCAGCTTTATTATATGCTTAATATAATAAAGCGGCTTTAAAAGCGGTTGAATTTCGATCGCCTGAAAAATAATAACCACAGATAATAAAAAATATAGTTATCAAGTGCAAGTTCTTAAGTACGATGTAGCTCGCACCTGCATCGAAACTGGTTATAAACATGATTTCCCGCTTTCAACATTTCTTGTGCCTAATTCTGACGAGCAGCCTCCGCTAACGACATTTAATTTCCACATTAATACCTTACAGAGAACATTTGTTTGTTTTTCGGTTATTTTATTATAATTTTAGCTGATTATTTTATGTAAAGTATTTTTTAAATTTTATACTTCACCTCTGTATAATATTTTTGACATAGGTGTCTAATTTTTTAACTTAAAGGCTTCGTTCGACTACATAAAATTTAGACATTCCACAAACTGCGAATGTCATATCAGTATATGACATTCGTAAGCTGGAATTAGTAACAAAAATCGAACAGGATGCTTGATTAATTCAATTAGGTCAGAGAACACTCCGCAGGTCGCCGACATGAAGTTTATCTATTATTAGTGGCGAAAAATATTTAGCCGCTTAAAACACGAGTATTTTTTAAAATCCGCTTATACCGAATTATGCCTTTAAAAAATGTAGAGGCTATTTTTTAATCAGTTAAATCAGTGCGCGCAACATGTGCCCGAATGGCTAGCGTAAGAAGTGGGTCGGTGCTAACGGACTAGTGCTACAGAAGACTCTTGAATCTAAAACATACTTACTATTATTTACCAGAATATCATCAATTTTATTTTCAAGTTAAACTTATCTTTTATTCATTATTACTGAGTTTCAAAGTTAGAAAAAAATATTATCTGAATAGATAGATTGATTGTCAATCAACAGTGGAATTAACATGTATTTCTATAATTTGTCATCGTTTACAAGAAAACCGTTAGTTTATTGGTGCGTTGCAAGTTGCAATCAAGAGATTTGTACGAAATCAATAGTACGCCGGAAAAGCCTGAAAGATAGTCAAGTATTGCTCATTAAAAATAAAACTTTTCATATTTTTTTTCTAACAAGCGGAGTCGCAAATAAGTAAATGGGGATGAGATGGAATAATAGATGGATGTAAGTTTGGATCTTTGTGTATGTGTCCTGTGCATATTTATCTATTATAGATAATATAAAAATATTACAATTATACTATATATATAGACAAGAACTATCTATATCGTTATTTTTTTAGTAATTAATTTTATGTAATTAGTAGATGTGACCTAGCGAACGAACTTGCGTGGTACATTAGCCAATACATCCTGAAGCCATATCTCAAGAATTATATTAGTCGCCGTCCACGGAAGTTAGTGTAACAGTGTGCATTCGAAAATGGGGACAATGGAGCAGATTAAAATGCAGTTTTAAATTAAAATTTTCTCGCAACCTTTTGTTTAAAACATAATTAAAAAGTAATGTTCTGCTGACTTACGGATTCTGAATATGCTCTGATGTTTTATATGAAATATCTGTTTTTCTATAGAGAACATATTCATTTACATGTTAAGTGTTAATTCATTACTAAATAAAAGTTTTAATTAAAAAACTTACAATGACTTAATTTTTTTTTCAATTTTGTATTCAAATAGATTTTCAAGTATATCAATGCAACATAATTTGGGCAATACTAAAATTGTCGCTTGGATAGACCAATATTTATAACTATCAAGATCTCACTCTCTCTCTTCAGTCGGTAGTTCTTATCTTTGATGAGCACCACAACGCTCGAAACATCTGGAGTGGACAACCTGTTTCCAAAAAAAGTTTCGGTTTCTGTCCACCTCTCTTATAATAGTGTACAGTTTTGAGGACGATGAGTCTTTCACTCGATCGGTCCATCTGGTTGGTCAGATCAGTCTCCAAGTTCTCATAGCCTCTGCCCATTTTATGGCTACAATATGTATAATTCATTGTCGGTATAAGAAAGACAGGCGAGTCCATAAGCAGAGTTGGGTCAGGATCGATGTATTGGCATGACAACGGGTGTTTTTAAGAACGCCGCCTATGGACACTCAGTGCAGTGTGTATTAGAAATTGGGAAATTGACACTACAAATTTGAAAAGAGAAAGCAAATATACCATCGAGAAAATCTAAGGAATAGTTTTTATAACTCTCAAATGATTTTTAAGTGGAAATACTCACTATGACTGTGTGGATAAAAAATTTCATAATCAATACTTTTACTTACAAATATACAGTCATCCGCAAAATACCACATAAATTGCGTAAGTTTATTTGTTACGCATTAACGCTTACATATATTATGTGTGCAGCATTAACTAATATTGTTTTAATGTTCAACAGTATTTAGTAAATTTTCCAAAAGAAATAATAAAATTAAGCTGTGGCGGCATGGACTTAGTAAATTAGATATTTCCAGTAACGGTCATCTCTCAGGTATGAGCATACTGACAAAAAAATTGTGTCGTAACATTTATCGTATCTAGGTAACTGGCAGCTTACTGTGAAGACCTAGATAGCTGGTTTGAGTGCATCAACAGTTAACTGTGTAACAATTTGCGATTTAACACGTTTTGCACGTACGTTTTCTTCGTTCGTGTGAAATAAAATCCATAGAGATATATTTTGAAGATCACGAATCTTTGATTACCGTTATGCAATTAGTGTTTAATTAATCATAATAGTTAAAAATCAATTAAATTCATGTAACTAAACGTCACAAACAAATATACAGTATCACCCATTTTTAGATATATTTACTATAAGGGAGCTTGTACAATGTTTTAGCTTTTTCAATTACAATATTCTATTTATATATATATACACGCATTTATGTATGTACTTTATCGATTAGTAAGTTCAAGAATAGTCTCTAGTAGCAGTAAATGTGCAGAGAAGAAAAAAAATAACTACATAGTAAATACAGACAATGAAAGAAAGTTTGGAAGAACATATTTGGAAATAGTTTTTAAACTTGGTTTCTGCGAGCTAAATTGAGGATTCATTTTAAATCTCTTGTCGCATGACTGAGGTGTGTTGATATTCAAAGACAAAACTTTTTGTTATACTTCGAAGAGGAAGACACGAAGGACAGCTTTAACTAATTGGCTCGTATATCGTGTAACGGGTCTTTGAAAAAGCGTTTTCCAGAGAAATACGGGCACGGCACACTTACTCCTCAATTCTTTTGTTTGTGTAATGCACAAGCATGATAGAGCCTTTTCATGGTTAAATTACTTTTATCAGCTAAACCCTTACAAAGAACGGAAGAAGTATTCTTTTATTATTATCATAACGCCGCTGAATATGCGGGTAACCGTTTAAAAAATCATAAGATCTCTCTTTAGTACATTCAAAATTACAAGTAAATCAATGTATTTTTTGTTGTTAGTTTTACATTAATGTTAAGTTTAAGGACTTCAATTAGGCAACCATTGATAATTATTAATTCATTAAAATCTTATTACAATTATATATAAACTTAATTAAGTTGTTAACTAATTTCTCTTCATAGATTCTCATAATTAATTAAAACGGACCAAATACATAACTATTATGCAATGCCTAATTGTAAAAAAATATCTTGAATTACGCGATACCCTCAAATACAAAATATTTCACTTTAAACTTCAAACTTAAAATGTATTTTTAACAAAGCAAGATATACATATTTATATTTAAAAAAAATAACTATATTTAAGCAGAAATCAATCTACATAGATATGAGGCGGACACGGCCGACTTAATACTGAGGAACGCGGAGCGCGAGGTGAAGTAAGGTGAGTCAGAAAGTAAGTAGGCAATTTATTCCGCTTACCTGTACAAATCAACACCAAAGTATACGGTGAAAGCAACCGGTTGGTCCCCATCTCGTTGCCAAAGTCACTTTCTAATCAATTTTTCTTCTCATCCAACAAATCCTAGGCTCCCATATTGAAACACAATAACAACAATTTCTTAAAGCAATTTCAACGCCACACACTTTAAGTTTTACGCTTTCACTTGAAAATATTTTGACGAACTTATAAAGATACAATGAAATATAGCAGAACACACGGATGTTTATATCCACTTATTAATAATATATTTTTGTTTCATTGTTTAATCCAGAAACTTTGGCGCGTGTTTGCGGAATATTATGACGCGAACGTTACACTCTAGGAACGGTTGTAACAAGGCTGAGCGTTGACTGAATTGAATGTAGTCACTAGCCAAGCCACGCTGCGGCCCTCACCGGTTGGATAGAGTGTACAATGTGTGCGGGTGAGACAGGAATTGGTGAGTGAGACGAAAGATAAAAGTTTTCAACTTCGTCTTGTTTGGAATGGAGTCGGAGTGCCAACGACGCTCGAATGCCATACACTAGGCACACAGCTTTATTTTTTATAAGCAAACTTGTTTTAACCTTTACCTGCACATTCGCGGCTGATGTACTTTTATTTCATAACAATGCATTTTAGAAAAAATTGTGTCATTCGTCTAAACTCATCGATAGACACACTGAGAATCACACAATGAAATATAACAGTTTGGAATGCCAATCTGGAATAATCCTATAATAATAATAATAATAATTAAATAAATGTAAATCCTCTTTTTAGACTGTATCAGGAGTATATGTATATAATATACAAATATTTATTATCCTAAATATAACATAATTTAAAATTGTACAGTTTGTTTACTTCAATTTGTTTTCTGGAATTCAGTGGTATTATTTTTTATTATTATTTAACTAAGTTGCCAAAATTATTAAATAATATCAGTTGACACAATGAGGTGCTTGAATAATTAAAATATTCTTACTCGTCACACAAATACTGTAAACCTTTGGTTTTACGTCAGTTGCTAATTTAATTAGTAACTTAACAGTAATACTGTTAAGAATTAAAAAAATACACATCGAATTGATAACCCCCTATTAAGAATATAAATATATATTCTTACCGATATAACGACATGTATTATAAAATTGTCCCAAGAAATAAAATAAGAGCAATAATTATTATTATATATAGAATTTATTTAGAATCCCAAATACATTTGCGTGAAGAATGCGTAAAAAATGCAACTTAAAAATAAGTTATAGAAAATGGGAACTGGGAAAGAAGAAAGGGAAGGGAAGAAGAAATATATTCTTTCCTCCAACTTCGATTTTGTTCTCTTAGGAATAAAGGCTCTTGGGCCGTGGGGTTCATGTGCACAGGCAAAGGTGCAGTGGTGCTTTCCTGGCTCAAAGAATAAGTTTCACAGTACAGCGAGGAAATGCTGCCAGCGGTAAAGGCACACTGCCACAGGGACCGAACTTTTTAAATTTGTTTTATGTCCTTTTTAATAATTTTTATTATTACTAGGTTGTATGTAGATTAAGAAAATTGTAAATATTTTATTTTAATTAATAAATTTAAATAAATGATGATTAAAACTGGTTAGTTGTAATGATTTTCATTCTTGATCTCAATAAATTTTAAAATTAATTCAAAGTCAACTTTATAGATAGATAAAAATAACTATTATTAGATTCAATAACTATTTGCTTTTGTAAAAATAAGCTATCAGCCGGTTTTTTCGCTATTTATGTGATAACTGAGTTTGGTAGTGTACTGATTATTAATAGGCAAATGATTTTTTTTAATAGTGGAGATCTCTTTTCTTTACATAACAGTAGGTAAATGGGCAGGTGGCTGCTTGATATTAGTGATTCTATCGATTTACGTCGGTAACAGTGGCTGAACTAAAATTGGGATTCATTGGGTTTGGTATGGAAATATAATAAATCCAAATGCGAGATGCAGCAACAATGCAGCTGAATTTTATTTTTTTATTTATTTATCCTTTATTGCCTTATACAAAAACACAATTAACAAAAAAAAATAAAAATAAACAGTTACAAAAGATATAAGGCAAAGGGCGGCCTTATCGCTTACAAGCGATTTCTTCGAGGCAACCCTAATGAGAAACAACGTTAAAGAAATACCATCAGAGGGTAGAGTACAAAAAATAAAAAACAATTAACAAAAGAAACATTTTATTTTATTTTATGTTACTTTCAAGTTATTATGTGCTATAGTATAGATCGATTTGGTAAATATAATTAATTATTCTTGTACATTTATATTTTTTCTTATTTTTATAAAACAGTTTATTTTACAGTTTTTATTTACCTTGGCTGTAAAAATTAATAGTAAATTTATCATCAGTCGAACATCACTAGAACTTTCGAAAAAATAATAATGGTCACTGAGAATAGGGTAAATATGCAACTTTGTATGTAAATATGCAGTAATCCCGTCTCTTATAAAGTTTAAAGTTAATCCAAGGTTTGTGTTTGGATATGAAACACATGTTTATTTTTCATTCATTTATATTTTATATGTACATACATATAGCTGGTGCTTGTTGCTTATTTTGCCAATTGATGGCGCTGCCGATGTTAGTTTTTATTAAAATTTGGATGATAGTACATTAGGATAATCAACAACTCATAATATTATGATTTATCATGACCATTGGAGATTTGTTATAAATATTTAGTTATAATATTATCGATGAATTTGTTCCTGTCATTATAAATCAAATCATGAATCATTTACTATACATCTTAAGTATTAGCTTGAAATCCATATTAGATCCTTCGTGGAACGTGGACGGTAAAAAAACGGAATTAAAAACAATTTATTGTAAAATTGTAGCACTTAAATATTTGAACTTTTCATCCCAGTATGGTCGGCTCCTTCGAGAATACTACGAGTTCTATTTGGCAAACAGAGCGAGGTAACGTACGTCTAAAATAACTTAGAAAATATTTAAGTTGAAGGAATAGTAATCTATTTTCGCACTGAGCCTTCAAGTCAGAGAAAAAATTAAATAAAAACAGTTTTAGTTACATTCAGCATACCTACTGTACTACTAATTATTTCAGGCGGTTTCTATTTCTATGTTTGCTGAGTTGTCTCTTCTTCTTCTTCGAAATCTTCATTACCTACTGAAGATCGTGCCTATTTTCTAACGCTCGTACTTCGACTTGCGGCCCCCACACCACTCTAACCTCAGCTTGTCTTAGTGCAATAGGGAGTTTTCGCTAATTAGCTCATGTTGTTTTACTTTAATATATAGTTAGCGAAAAGGAATAAATAATAGGCTTCTTTGGTCCTTGCTTCACGACCATCTATACTTACTAGCTCTGATCTCATCGGCATATATTCAGTATATGTATATCCAGTTATTTTGTAAAATGTGAAATACTCAGTCAAATCAAGTACGGAGTAACATAATTAAATTATAATCATCCCTTTGGCTCACGATCTCGTGATATTAAAACCATAATAGTTATCTTTTGAAGGGTCGGTTGCGCAATTACGAGCGGAGGGATGCTGGGGTACTTGCATCGTTGTTTCGTCTGGTCTTTCCGCCCTCCTATCGTATTGCAAACAGTTTACGCGTCCCCTACTCTTAATTTGCTTTGTTATATAGTTATATATACTAAAATACGTGTTTTTTTAAAATACATGTATCAAAAAAGGTAACCCTAGGTAAAAATATGGTTTTATATCCACTTGCCCGATAAAAGACTTTTTTTAATTATTATAAGCGTTTCGAGGACCATGGAATCGCTTGTGAATCTTGTTATGGCAGTAACTCTAAGACAGATGACAAACATGAAATAACTTCTAAATTTTCAGAATATCATATATTGTCTACTACTCTTATTTAATTAATTGATAGTAAAATCGCGCGTTTAAAGACTAAAGACAAAAGGGACGAGAGAGAGTTTAAAGACAAAATATGTATGATCTGCAAATACAAACCGTTGTGATATTTCGTCATGTTTTCAATCCCTGTCGATATTTAGAAAAACTTAGTTGTGCTTCACATTATAGAAGTCAGCAGTCATAAATTGTGTGCAGTGCCGGCCTGAGTGTATAGTAGTCGTAGTGCTTCTGATATAATTTATTATTATTATTCCTAGATGTTGCTTAAAACCTACTATATCTAATAATATCATATATCTCTCATCGTTGAGGCAACGTTTATAAGAATCATTTCGTTCGGCCGTTTTTTCTACGACTATCAAAAAGTTTTCAAATTAATACATACACACAAACATGGTTTTATTGATAAAATAATTTAAAAAATCGGGGCACACACAGATAATCCCCCATCTACCCCCAAAACGTTACATATGTATGTAGATGTAACATATTTTGTATTCTCTTCTCTTTTGAAGACGTAATTAACAGCAGAGATATCCTTGTTTTAATATTAAGAATAAAAGATCGAGAAACCATGAATACACTCATATTAGGGGACTTTGCCTGATTGATGATTGTCTCCCCATACTGCGTGTCAAATTGGCCAAATTTATGCAACTGCTCTTACAGCCGTACCCTAAGCTAAATAGCACATCAAACGTCATTACTTAAAAAGGGTGCTTACATTTGAATAATTACGACAAAATAATAAACGTCACATCAATCAACTACGTGTTTCATTTCGTAAATAATATATTAAACTAGCTTTGATATTAAACCACTACATATTCATAAGCTCATATAGAATATAGATACTTGTTTAATCTTATTTGCTATCTCAGCTCTCAAATTTTGGGTTGAAACGAAATAAGAAGTCTCTAAAAAATCGGACAGATTTTAACATGTCAACTCGCTGTCAACTGCTCTGAACTTCACAAACTGTCAACAAAAAAATCTTAGTGGTAGTCCCTGCTGAGCGCTGGCAACTCATCCTGGAAAATCAAAAGAATAGAAAGTCTGGTAATATCTATAAACAATCGTGTAAATCTATACCCCATTTTATGTCGCAGGTCAAAGACAGATATTTTCTAGACTCGTCACTCGTCACCATAACATGTTATCAATGTAAGTAATGCTCTTAACATCTTATATTCTTATTAAAACCCGTAGGACGTAGGTATATCATTTATTTTATAGTGCATTTTATATATGAATCTAATAATATATTTAAGCGACGCCTACGTTCTACGAGTACAATCACTGCAATGATTTAATACCCTGAAACGTAGCACGTTTACGATTTATATATACGACCCGACCTAAGCCCTTCGGGCTGGCCAGCCCTCATCTAGATTCATTTCTAACTAGTTGGTCGTCGCAACTTCGTCCGCGTGAGAAGACAAGGGTTTTGTGACAAAACCTTTGCGATAGACATTACCCACAAACGTCAAATGAATTTCTATGGAAATCACGGTCACGTGACATAGCGTGAGGTAATGTCACTCAAGGTACGAGAATTACATTAGCTGCTTAGGTAATGATCACGCATGTCGCAACGTGATTTGGCCTCAAGCTGACTTCAGCTATATATAAGAAACACTTGTTTCTCCGCAATATTTCCTCTTCTATGTGGTGTTTGCATTATTACGATTTTTATTAATAGATTTTTTAAAACGACATTATATACACAGGTACCACGATTTTCAGTGTTTAGCTTAATTTTACAACAATCTACTTAATTGAACATTAATCATAATCCTTTGAAGATATAATTTACACAATATAATCGTATTTTTCTTTATTTATTTATACACACTTCGTCACATTTATACAAAAACAAATTAACTTATGCATAAAACTTATAGGGCATGCAACGAACGGCCATATTGCTAACAAGCGATCTCTTCCAGGCAACCATAGTAAGGCAAAAACTAAAAAAAGAAATATGATGGGAAAATGCATAACAGAATCTTTAAAAAAATATAGAACCTTGATCTTAAATATGTAAGTAATACAATAAAAAACTTAAAACTAATCTCACGTATTCATGCAAGTCGATGCAATACAAAAGAAAAGGAAATAAAATAATTACAAAAATCACGATTGATCAGGATTGGATTTGGTTAAGAAATTTAAAAAAAAAATTAGAGTTTTAAAAGATGTCAGGGAGTCAGCAGCCTATTGGCGGAGATCCTAAACAAATTGCCTAAGACGGATTTTTGTTGCTTCTTCAAAAATTCTTAATGCTAAATTCCTATGCGTGATTTAACCACTGCGCTTTACGCGTCTAGTTTATTTTTCTTGAATCTACACACATGTTTGATTTTTTCAGACAAAGCTACGTTCTGTTTCAGTTTATCTGTAACATCGCGCAGTTCATGCTTGCCTTATTTTATCTTTCAAATCATTATATTTTTAATATATATTCATATTTACACTTATATTGCTACGATGAGGATCAACGTGACAATAACCAAATAAACATCATCGTGTAACATTTTCCCTCTCCCCCTAAAATAACAAAACATATTACTGGCCGGCGGCGGTGCATAAAACGCAATGAAAGCATTTTCACATGAGCAGTTTTCATTCTATAACTCCCCTTTTATACCCTAAGGAATTCCAAATGGTATCACTACTCTACCAGACCCTAATATTGCCACGGGGAAGAGAACCGCGAAATTGTTTTCCGTTACTCCCTCGTTCAAAATTGTTATTTGAATGAATTGTAGATTCTTATCTGTCTTCATATGCCTAATGGGCATATTTTATTAAAGATATATAACATTTTAGGGGCTTAAAACATATATAAATTACGCGCATTGGATGAGATTTTACTTGTTTACGGTGTATTATGCCCAACACGTAAAGGTAAATGCAAAGAGTATAAAAGCAAACGACGCACGATGAAACAATGTGGCAATTGCAGATTGCGTATTAAAGCAGTACCCACATCCTACATTCCAAAATCTTATAGACATAAATATTCTAGCAACTTCCTATACTTA
The DNA here is from genome assembly GCF_905147795.1 of Pieris rapae. NCBI lineage: Eukaryota > Metazoa > Arthropoda > Insecta > Lepidoptera > Pieridae > Pieris > Pieris rapae. The sequence goes on from NC_059517.1 coordinate 4,071,319, forward strand.
ATTATAATTTTACCTCCATGCAATCATCGCACTTTCTTTTTCATCTCATGGATAAAATATAACTCAGCCTTATATGTATCCAATTTTATTATCGCAGTCGGTACGCATTACAACTAACAAAATTTGAACACTCTTAGTTGAAAAATTTTATATAGTAAACATAAATTTCTCATAGAGATAAAATGAAATTTAGGCTGAAAATAAAATAAATAAAAATGTTATATTGCACCATCTCTTTAATATATACGTATTGACTATCAAAGAAAACTCAAAAGAACGGTTATATACCTATAATCGTCTATACGCGGTATATAAGCGTTGAAATGGTACAAAACGAAAATTTCTGGCTAAATCTTCAAAGCGATTTTATCGTATCTTTTGCGGATAACCAACAAAGGATTTACAAATAAACTAGGTAGCAATACGTAGATAAACAGGAATCAATTAATAAGGACGCTAGATTGTGGATATGTTTTTCTGGTCGTAGCACACTGTAGACAGTAACGTAGCAGGTAACGCGTAGAATATTGAACTAAGAATCCTATTTATACCGTACTCGAGTTTATGTAGACACAATACCTTAATATAACAGTTTATTGTATTGTAAGTATATACGAATCAGATATCGTTAAGTTGAAATATTTAATTGAGAGTTTATGAGTAGTATATAGGTAGACGTTGCACTACTTTACCCTCAAACAAGCAAGGAAAATGAGAAATGTGCATTTGTAAAATACTTTGTACCAGTTCCTAGGTTGTTCGTCTTACATTTACACATGCAAGTTTATACTAAGTCAGTTAAGTTTACTTGAAGTATACAAGATACGAAGTTTACGATAACTTTGACGTTTATTACAGGAAATAATCAATGTAAGATAACTCCATTATACATATTTATACACAGAAAAGACAAGTATTTTACAAATTATCAGTAAAGAAGTGCCGCATAGAACTGCAACTAATAGAGCCGATTAGCTCGGTGCTTCGTTACGTTTCTACCATTCGTTACATCTACATAGCGCCTAGTCTGAATAGAAAGAAGAGCTTAGCTTTTTGAGACTCGCTTTGATCTATTTTGGCCTACATACAGCTCTCTTTTAGTTGGGTTTTTACAAGAGAAAAGACGAGGCAAAAAGATAGTAGTTTCTTAAACATGGTAAAATCAATACATAAATAAATAAATACAAAGAAATCTTGTTTTATAAATCAGATTTCGAAATAAGTTGCGAAGGCCAAATTACAGCAAATAATTTGATGATAATTTCTACTATTATCTTTACGATAATTCGTATGTTGCGCGTAAGGTACGAACGAATCAACATTACAAAGTTCATACAATTAACAATAATTATCACTTTATCTTAGTCGTTAATTTTAATCTCCTCTTATTTTTGTCATTCATAAGCCTAGACAATTTAATTATCCACCAGAAGAGTGGATAATTTCACTGGGAAAGCCTGTCCGTCATAGTAATTGTGATATTTTTTAAATTCAATCTGTATATTGTTAAAACGTACACTGATTTCAACTTAAATATTATTTTAGCAATTTATATATAGAGACAAAAATAATTAATCTCTACAAAATTCACATAAATCCATCAAAAAACGTAGGTAAGTAATAATTTGGGACACATTGTGCATTTAAATTTAGCCTATCCGCGTTTTCGTCCGATTAAATAGCGAGACTTGTCTTATCATACAAACGCCGGGTTATTGGGTATACGCAAATAACCATAACCGCTTATGTTTACTTCACTTAACTATAGTCTCACCAAATTCTGCGTGGGGTAGGTATCGTAGCATGTGCTCGAGATTTCCTTTTATGAGTGTATATTTTCTTATGAAAAGTTTCCACTAAAATAGCAGTAGCTAATAGCTTACGCTCTACGATGTACGGTAGCTCGTCCCTGTCGCTGTTGAGAATCCGTCTCAGAGCTATTATTTATTGTAACTCTTGGACTAGTCCGTATAATTACTCCCACATCAGTGATATTACAGAGGTGCTATTTTAGACATGAATAATGGCGAATCAGACGGCAGGCTTGAATCGATTGTAAAGCGCTAAGTATAAATCAGTATGTTTCAACTTTGTTTACATGGCGCGGGTTGTATTTTCGAATATAAGTGGCAAAATATACGTTCCATTTATGCTTGTGTCAATGGTACTAATTTGATTAAAATAATTATATATTCCATACATTTATTTTAGTGCCTGTGTACACTATCGCTACTGCAATTTATTTCGTAACTCGAATATTGTATAATTATCATATATACTATGTTCACTATACAAACACTTCATATTAGATTAAAAGGTAGGCCGGCAACTAGATAGCTCGATAGGTGTAGTGTCTCAACAGACTGTCAACGTGAACTCACGTAAGTCGCAAACCGACGCTGATTACGTAGTCAAATTAAAATAGAGCTAAACTGTTTAAAGTCCATTGTCCAATATTATATATACTATTAAGCCGTTTTTATAATCAAAATTACCTTCGCACACATGTAATACTATCACTAACGTGACGCTATTCTATGCAACTTCGATAAATTTAATGATGTTCGTGAAAATTAATTCAGTATATAAAATGAATTACTTTAGACTATTTATTATAAGTTGATAGGTTTTTTTTTGGCACTAAAGTGTTTCAACATAGAAGTGAAAAATTGTTTCTTCCATAGTTTTTAGGCAATAGCAAAAATCACACGTCAAACGCCGGTTGTGTTTGGCACAAGTCAATCATAAATCTTGCTTCAATTTTCAGTTCCTAAAATATGAAGTTACTTTCACTGACTTGGTTATCAACGTAACGCTTGATTTTGAATTATAATTTATGTGCATTTTAACATGACAGCGTTTTACAATACTTATATACTTAAATTCTTATAGCAATTAATATTATCTTGAATAAAGTACGTGTGTAAGTATTTTTATTTGTATTTTTCTGCTGGTTTATCATGGTCATGAAAAATTATCGACCTTTCGCTTACACTCGCAGCGTGGACTTGGCATTAGTTAGACGCATAACGCTGATGTTATCGTAAAAATACGATATTAATTAGGATTTTTTTATGATAGACGTTGGTAATGTTGAAGTACAAAATCTTGTTTTATATTTTAGAATATAGGTAGGTATTTTTAAGGGAAATTGTATTTTTACATAGAGTGCTCTAAAATTTTTATTTTCGTTACAGGAAAAACAAAGATTTATTCTAAATGGCGGTCGTCAAAACACAGCAAGGAATGCTGAGAGGTATTAGTTGTAACTCCGAAAATAGCAGTTTTCATGCTTTTAAAGGAATACCATATGCAAAACCTCCTATCGGAAAATTGAGATTCAAGGTGCGTACAAAAGATACAAGGATCTTGATAAAACTTTACTGTAGTGTAGGAACAGTAAGTACAATTATACACGTAAACAAACCAACGTTTTCATTTACTTAAATTATTTAACTTGTGTTTTGCGGTTACGTTAAAGGACTCAAATCAATAGATGAGACGGTTGCATCCAGGTTATTAATGAATCCAATCAAAGATATCCACTAAAATATTTGAACGTCATAATGTTGCAGGTCGCTTCCATAATTTTTCTAATAACTGTATTAGACAGTCTTTTAGAGTCAACACTTAGATTCCTTCCACTTGACTTCCTTAGACTGAAATGTTCTCTAAGGAACCAGGTGAAACGCATTTAATTATCTAAGTTTGTAATTTATAATTGTAAAACTGCCCCATTTTCATAATTGTACATTGTACATTTACATTTCGTTCCATTTTAGGAAGCCAATCCTAGTAGTCGCTTCTGTTAGTTTTATTATTATTAATCTTTGTTTTTGCTTTTAATTTTTCACTCTAAATATTTATGATTTGGTTTGAATTAGGCACCACTGCCACCGGAGCCCTGGACAGGTGTACGGGATGCCTCCGAACACGGGCCAGTATGCCCACATTATAACGAACGGCTCGACAAAATAGAAACGGGAAGCGAAGATTGCCTCTATCTTAATGTCTACACAAAAACAGTGAACAATAAGAAACGTTTACCCGTTTTGGTTTGGATTCACGGTGGAGGATTCTACACTGGATCAGGGAATTCAGAATTTTATGGCCCCGATTTTTTTATGGAACATGATATTGTTATGGTAACTTTCAATTACCGACTAGAAGTTTTTGGTTTTCTTTGCCTAGATAATGAGGAGGTACCAGGTAACGCAGGCCTCAAAGACCAAGTCGCAGCACTGAAATGGATAAAAAATAATATAACTTCATTTGGAGGAGACCCTGAAAACGTAACAATTTTTGGATGCAGTGCCGGAGCGGCCTCTACATCTTACCACATGATATCTGATATGAGTTCTGGACTATTCAGCAAAGCAATTTGTCAAAGCGGTGTATGTCTTAACGAGTGGAGCTATAATATTTACGCTCGTCAAAGAGCTTTCCAATTAGGAAAATTACTGGGTAAAGACACTGAAGAGGTTGATGAGTTACTAAAGTTTCTGAGAAATGTACCTGCTGAATCTTTGATCAATGTTAAGTTACCCGCAATCAACACCGATTACCCTGATATAAGCGACGGTTTAATGTTTTCACCCGTCGTTGAAAATTCTAATTTAAATGTAGAAAAATTCATCAGCGAATACCCGCCTACATTAATTAAGAAAGGACATGTAGCTAAAATTCCCTTGATGTTGGGATATACATCAGCAGATGGCATTGAAGTTTGTCGTGATTTTCCGAAATCTTTACCTTTCTTTTCAAAAGAGGGTATTGTTATACCCAGAGAAATCAAATTAAATATGTCATTAAATGAGATGAAAATTTTAGACGAAAAGATACGACTTAAATACTTCGGAAGTACGACCATTACAGACAAAATGCTCGAAGAATGTGTAAATTTAACAACGGACATTGTTTTTGCTTACAATACAAGAAGGTTAGCACGGTACCATTTTAAAAACACATCAATGCCGATTTATTTCTATAAATTCACAGCAGAAACCGAACGAAATTACATGAAGAAGAAATATAAAATGGAACAGGTGCCTGGAGTATGTCATGGAGATGATCAATATTACCAATTTAATGTTAAAAATATTGATATTCCTTTAACAATCGATTCCAAAGCTGTTGTAGAGAATGTTGTTAAATTATGGGTCAATTTTGCAAGCTATGGGTAAGTCTCAATTATAAGAGCCTGTTTCACAATGTCCGGATAAGTTCCAAATAAGCTATTTGTTACTTATTGGTAGGATAAATAGTATTTTTGCGTTTCACGACTGTCAGATAGCGCTATACGTCATGAAATTCGAAGTATCTTATTCGGAACTTTTATCTTTCGAATAATTTATGTGTGTTGTTGTGTGTGTAGTGTGTTGCATAGCTATTTGACACTTTATCCATACATTGTGAAACAGGCCCTAAATATTATATCATATACTTTCATTCAAGGCTATATCGTGACTTACATAAAATTTCTGTGACACCTACATTCTACGGGTACACACACTACAATGTTGTCGTGCCATGAATTGCTCAAATGAAGTTGCTCCGGCAGCTAAGAACATAGGCCAACTATTTTTGTTATAAGATTTTCCAATGATACATTGAACAAGCGCTCTCATCTTTTATCTCATTATTTTCTAGAAATCCGACACCAGATTGCGCTGACGTCGAATGGAAACCGTTCACAGAACATGAGAAGAATTGTTTCATTATAGATAGATATTTGAAATGCACAGTGAACGTCGACGAAGAAAAAATGCTGTTTTGGGATGAAATATATAGAGAACAGCGGATCTAATATTTACCTTTGGCTGAAACGCTAATATTTTTTATCTAAGATCGATGCGATCTATAAACTATATATTTTACAACAGCCTAGATATTCTCATTATAACCTTAAAAATAATGTATAAAGCTAGAGTTGAGAATTGTTAGGTATTTTTTTAAGATCTAAAGACAACTGCTGCGCGACTCGACAATTGCTCACATCGGCAGCTGTCCCCACAGTATTAATAGTCTCCTTCTTAAAAAAAACACAACAAGACCGTCTTTTAACGGAGAACCTTGTTTATATTTGATCAGGCCCTTGATAGCAAATAATCTAATTTAACTCAATAAATTTACCCCTATTTTCAGAAACTGATTCAAGTAAATAAAAATAGGTGAATTTTTATAACTATTGAACCACTTGTGTTTAAGGTATAAGGTAAAAAAAAACTCAATTAGGAATGATACTTATAATTTGAAAATCTTGTAAACCTAGTCCTCACTAATGAGTAGCGAGCCGTACAAAAGTTTAAATCTTCGTCTATTCCACATAAAAAATAATTGCATTCAAAGTAATACGTAAACTTTTTACCTTATTTAAATAGCTGTCCTTTAACTCTGAACATATTTCAAAGTTTTCATATTGGACATTATGATTTTTGAAAATAAGGTAAAATATTAGCAATGTTGCTATAGTAATTAAATTGTATCCACACACATGCCCTTATTAACAATATCTGTACATTATTTTGAACTGTTTATTATGATTTTATTAAATAATTTTTGCAGATGGGATATAAAGTATTTCTTTAGTTTATCAACAATTTCTTTTCACAATCATATCACCCAGAATGGAACCTACGAGTTGGTCATACCCCATGTGTTAAGTAACACTGATCAAGATATTGTTTAAAATAAATGAAAATTTAAAGGTTAAATAAACAACTAACTCTCTAATCGAGAATAATAGGATTAATATAACAAAGTTCAATCCTGAGAAAAAATAACAACTAAATTTTAACTTTCAATTTGCACTATTGAATGGAGAAATTAATGTTTCTATTATTATTAAGAAAAATCATGAGTCGTCTAAATGTATGATGTTATGTTGTTAACAAAAAGAAATACTTTATGAATATATCAGAAAGTTAACTAGTTGTGGCCATATCTTGCTGACCACAATTGCTGAAAAACACTTTCAAGGTTGAAGTCAATATATCTTAATCAGATATAAACATACACAAAGTTTATAGAGAATATCTGTAATATCTAGATGAGGCCTTGTCTATGCAAACATTATCTATGCAAACAGCACATGTGTGTGGTATATGGTTCGTTTAGTACCGACCCGCGCGAGAGTTACGAGGCGGTTCACGACGACGTTCACGAGAGCGGGAACGGCGGCGGCGTTCGCGGGAGCGAGAGCGGGAACGCTTTCCGCCCTTGCGACGGGCATATAAATACCTGAAATAGAATACATACAGTATCCATTAACTGTGTATGTTCAATAACATGCCAAAACTAATACTTAACAAGAATTGAAATAAAAATAAATGCTGATTTATTACATAACTTGAGGTTTGAGTGTTCTTTGGCAATCTGCTGCATTTAAGCAAATTAGAAGTAATTTAAGCTCAAGACGATATGTCAGAGCCTTTTTAAGAGAATCTTATTGATTAAGAATTATATCTTGTAAGTATTATTTAGATGCTAGCTTTGTTATACAACCAAATGATATATATGGGAATATAATGGGCCATCTTTATTACCTCATAAATATAATTACCCAACAAAAAACAGTTCTTAAGAAAAATCAAACACCACTAGTTTATATGAAAGGGATATATACTAACCGTCTCAATTCTCTTGAAATGGGTTTGAGATGCATAAAATTACAAAATCCACTACGAGTACATTCTCCCATTTCATACTGGCGACAACATGCCTCTCGAAAATCTGTCACCGGAGAAAGTTCAGCATAAACTGGACGCCCACCAAACCAACGGTTGTTTAGGTCATTAACAGCTTTTTCTGCATCTTCTTCACGGCGAAACTGGTAAATAGTTTGCATATGTTTATAAGGAGTAAAATAATTATTTTATATACTAAAACTAAGCTAATTAAAATTCCTTGAAGAGCAAAATTATCTGTGGCTCTTAATTATCAACAATATTAGCAATTATACAATTTTACTACCTTGATATAGACATTGCCAACTAAATGGTCACCAAGATTGTCACAAACATTCATTTCCTCAATTTCTCCATATTTGTCTTCACATTCAACAAAGACATCTTCAAAAAAATTATCATAATGCTCCTGCATCTCCTCATCTGACACATTAGCCACTACCACTGAAAACATTTGATTAACACATATCATTTAGTGTTTATTTTTTGTTGATGATAGATAATTGGATATCAAATAAAATCTGAATGTTATGTAGAATAAAAGAAAAAGAAATGTCATTGTAAGATAAACAGGACGTTTAAATTACAAAACTTGTATTCTAATAACTTACAATGACTCCCATCAGCAGATTTAGCAGAGTTCTGTGGATTAACATACAGATTTTGAAGAAGCACTGTCTGGGAAAAGGTTGGCTTGTTATGAATTCTGGAGCATCTATCGCCATGTCTGCATGCTCCGATTTTAAAATAAAAAGAACAATTAACTCTGAAACAAAAAGAAATGCAATATTCAACATAACCTAAAAACCAAACATACATGGAAACTCTTACTACTGCAACTTATTAAATTTTTGAAAAAGCAGGTATATTAAAATATAAAAGATACTAATAAATACTTACTTGTCCTTTTCGGTACCGAAAATAGCCGCTAAATATTCAGCCATTCTCAATTACATTAACGTTATATTACTCTAAAATAAGATAATATACTACTGGTTTAAAAAGCATTCTAAATTTTAGTAAGAAGTTTTTTCAATAAATTTCAAATGAAATAACACAATTACTTTAATTTTTTAGATTACAAACAAAATTTTAGAAACAAATTTTTGTAGAGTTCAGCCTAAGCTAAAGCTTCAGCCATAGAGTATATTTATAAGTTTGAATAGAGTCGAGTTCGGACTTCAGGCTTCAGCCCAAAACGCCACAGCCTAACAAAGATTTTGACAAAACACAGATTAGAAAAACTAATAATTATTATAGAATGAGAAATAAGCACTGGTGGCTTAGTCAACATACCTTAGCAGAAGTGTATGTAAAAAGCTGAAAACTAAATGGAGTCGCATAAGTCAAGATGCTCCCGGGTAAAAAAGCATGAGAGATAGATTCCGAATCTATGAAGCCCTAAGGTTACAGAGACGTTACGGTGGGTCTTGGTCAAAGCTAAGCCGCGTTGCAGCCAAGCCAAGGCTGGAATTTGGAAACAACATCACTTTTCAACTAGTATGACCCACTAACGCTTACAAATTTGTATTAAAACAGTAAAACGGACAAAGCGTGAGATAATCTCATTCTCTTATAAATTCCTTTAGCAATAGTGGGTGGCGCCTATCATTTGTATTTTTTTTATTTTTTTTTATTTTTTATTTTTTTATTTATTTATTTATTTCACTTCATTCATAAAGTGACTTTGCCTCAACTCCCAGAAATATTCTTGTCAAACTTCTGTAGGTTTTGTGAAATGAATGATAAATGCATGAACGTTGCAAAAACTTATATATATCATCTGAGAATAGAACTGAAAATAATTTTTTTTTTTTTAGTAGTTAAAAGTGGGTTTTTTTAACGAATAAAGTAGCTATATAACATAATTTATTGATTTAGTAACTAAAATCAATTAAGATGACTTAGAAAATAATTAACCTATGTAGGTAGGTGGGCTCATTTTCCCCAATTAGACTCAAATAGGGTCCGTTTTGCGTAAAGGCTAATTTAGCCAGCCTAGTTTCTTCCAGAAGCACAGAAGTCTCCTGTGCACTTCACAGGCTTCATGGAGCGACCTTACTGTTCCGAGGATTTCCTTACGTTGTTTAGCCACAGCCTCGTGTTCCAGGAATACGTGGAAGACTGATTCCTCTGCGCTGAAACTAGGACAAAATGATGTTTATTAAGGAGACAATGCCTCGTAATTATCCCTATCATTGTTTTAAGATTGGTTCTGTTTAAGCTTAGAAGTCGCTTTGTCAGTTGTAGGTTCACTGCTGGCAGAGCCATTTTGGACTGTTTGCAGTCCGCACTTCGCGACTATCGTTGTTTCTGGAGAATCCAGGTTCGCACTAGCGAGAAGGGCAAGGGGAGGAGCGGATAAGATATAACCACTGCACGGCTCTGGCTGTCTCTGCTCTGGCGACACATTCACATAATGAACTATATATCATCATCATTTGTTTGTGTCTAAACATCAGTTTTTCTTCTCAATGAGTCTTTTGTCGTTATATAAATCAGCTCCTTATTTAATTTTAATATATTACATTGACTCCTATAAACCAGAGGTGGAAGATTTTATCTACAACAAGTGTATACATGAATCTGAATCAAGTGAATTATGAAAGGCAGATATAAATATAGTGACTAACTAAAAAAAGCTTGAAACCAATCAGAGAAAATATAATATAAAAAAAAACAATAGGAGACCTTGCAATTTATCTCTACACGTTTAATTAATAGTGTGTAATGTGTATGGGTGTACGACATACGTACTTAATTCACATTCATGTGCTCTTTTCCCTGTTGATCGTAAACTCATATATTATCAAATTCGGATGCTGGAGCTTTTAAGGATTGAAATATCAAATATTATATATTAGTTAGATACATATTTAAATTTGGCATTTTCTAAGTCACACAGTTCTGTAAAAACCGGTTTCTAAAATATAACAGTACGACGAACAGAAAGACTCGAATTGATAAATAAAACAAAAATAAATCCGGTTAATTATGATCGAACTTTTTTAAATTTCGTGATTCGATCAATTAGATAATATGTATTCTACGGTATGATAGGAGATTGCCAAACAAATCGTAATCGACAATGACAGGCGACACAGGTCTAATTTGAACTTTGAAGTAGACACTAGACACTAGACAGTCATCACCGGACTTGTGAAGTCGTTTCAATTTTATTATTTTGTCATTCCTTCCGTCTGCCTATTTAAATGAAGAAAAGTACACCTAACGTGTTCATTTTGGTTATGTGATCAATCGAAAGATCACATTATATATGCATATACTCGCATATGGTCGTTTCTCTGTGAACTAGTAAATAAGAAGTTATAAGTTAATTGCTTTTAGTTCAAGGAGTTTACGAGTTACTACATTAGATAGCATCTTTAGAAGTTTTTGCAGGTCGTGTAATAATTACCCTCCTACTGCCAACAGTGATTGAATTATCTTCTGAATGACCGGTTTATACCGTATTCTCTATACTTTTCCGTTGGAAAATAGTTTTATACAATAGCAGTATTATTGCTCACAATGGCCTACAACTCTTCGCTTGACCAATTTTGCGGATCAAAATTTTGGGTGAGTAACTTTAACGAAATATAATATTTAATATATGTATAATGGAATACAGTTTTTGGGAATTGATAATTAGAATATTTTTTAATATAATTTATCATATTTTTCACACTGAATTTAAGTTTTACTTGTTATAATTGTGTTACTGTATGAAATCATTAAACCCTTATTGTGAACATCCAAAAATAAATCATAAATTACAATGGGTACTTCATTTACGCCTAATATTTTGTATGAAATTATATGTTGAGGTAGAATCTTAAAACTCAGTGGCCATGACCTAAAGGTATTTTCTGTTTTGACATTGTTACTTAAAAAGAAACTGGTTTCATAAGATTATCAAATGTATGAAATAAATATATATTATATTGGTAACATACATAAATTTATGTATATGTGATTAAAAACTCCCTTGCTAGTAAGAACTAATTATATAAATAGCGACTTTGAATAGAGGGTTGACATGATTAAAACAGTTATAAATTCAAACTGTTTTTCTACAGTTTTAGGCTTTGTGATATGATAAGAAAAAAACTTTAAAACCACTATTCTTGCAAAATGAAGAGATACATAATGAATGTTGGGTGTTAAAATTTAAATATTAATATAAGGGTCTCCCCTAGTTCATACATAAGAAATCATAAATCATAGGTAATTTCCCATTATAAGAAATCATATGTCATTCAATTTAAAAATCAACATTAGTTTGAATAAACAGGTAAATGTAAAGCATTCAATATAGATTAGAGGTATGCAACATAAAATAAATGCATATTGATGGATTGTATTTTGTCAATATTTAATTTACTATTATAGAATTGAAAGAACCGTCTAGAAATATTGCCTTAAAGTAATAATTTAATATTTTCAATTAATAAATAAATGATATCCATTACAATTATATTGCAGTACATTTTCATATTTTTTAAATATATTACATATTTACATTAATTATTTTTTTGTTTTTGAAAAATTCAGAGAAATAGCTTATTTATAAATTTATTTTAGTTTTACAAAAAGTATTAATTAAAAAAAAAGTTTATGACAAAAATTTATCTTTTTGTATAAAAACTAATCTATATCCTGAATCTATAGACTGTTTTTAACTTATTAGATCAGATTGGATTAAGAAATATGATAAATACAGCTGCAAAGTGCAAAACTCAAGCTATCAAAATTCAATCTATATACAATATAAATCTGTTAGAATAAAAAATATTTTTTATATCATCCTTTTAATGTTGTATAAAGTTTAGCCTGGATTTCCATTACCTTATAACATTTTTAAAATAAAACAACTTACATTAGATTTTTTGAAAGTTTAAATGATATAGTTATTTGCTTCATTATATCTTTCAATTTAAGTAATAGTCAAATGACTAAATTTTTTGTAATAATGCCTTTTTAGGATAGCAACTTAACATGGAATACAGACAGTCCGGAATTAACTCCATGTTTTCAAAAAACTGTGCTTATATGGATACCTTGTGCCTTCCTTTGGGTTGGTGCACTTTTGGAGATATATTATATTCTAAACAGTAAAGAGAGAAATATACCATGGAATATATTTAATATTAGTAAACTTATACTTACCATTTTATTAATTGTACTTAAATTTGTGGATCTCGGTGTAACTGTTCATAAAGCATCAAAAGTGGATGAAGAAGTTTTTAATGTCGACTTCTATGCTCCCGTAGTGAAGATACTGACTTTTGTAAGTATTTATTTAGTTAATAAATTAACTTAATATAATATTTTGAACAATTGCTCAACTAACCATCATTTATATTTGAATGATGATGACTACCTATTGGTAGTAGTTTTGGAACACTTATAATGTTATCAAATGTGGGATTGTCAATGATGTCTATGATTAGAATTTATTAAAGTGTTTGACCCTGAACTAGTTAAGAAAAAAAGCTTTTGTTTGTATTAGTTGTTATAGGCTTTTCTTGTTTTATAATTTTTTGTACATTTTAAATTTTAATATGTAATTCTGAATTTGTAATGTCTTTATTGAAGTCTTCTGAGACACTTAACAGTCTAAATAAAGATTGTGCCTTATCTAAGTTAAACCTAATAGTAAATATGTATGATATATGTACATATATTTTGTAATAAAATAATTAAATAAATTTTCAAAAAAGTCATCATGACACAATCCATTTTAAGGTCAATTTCATATGTCGCTATCATGATTGAATTTAGGTACAGCTAAATTGCAGATAATGTATTTTTTAAGGTTTTGGCGGCAACACTTCTTTATTACAATAGGAAATGTGGTATGCGAGCATCAGGAGTATTGTTCTTCTTCTGGCTATTGTTGATACTTGCTAGTCTACCACAATTCAGATCTGAAATCATTGACCACCAACAATTGGCAGAAGATGAGAATGTACAATATAACTTTGTCAGTTACATGATATACTATTCATTGATTCTACTAATGTTTGTACTGAACTGCTTTGCTGACCTCCCACCTAAGGATTCACCGTACAAATTTGATAAGGTAATTGGGATGCAAATTTGTTGTAATTATCACATTATTGAATTATCTAAAGTGATATATTTTTAACAGAACCAATGTCCAGAAACCGCGTCGGGGTATCCGAGCCGTCTTACTTTTAGCTGGTTCGATCCCCTGGCACTGACAGGGTTTAAAAGAAGTTTAGTTGAAAGTGATCTTTGGGCACTGAACCCGCAAGATTCGTCTGAGGAAATCGTTCCACGATTCGCTAAGTACTGGGACAGAGCCTTGAAGAAACGCGATGCGTAAGTATGATACAAGTTATAACAAATTTTTATATAGCCATCAGATCATATAATCTGCATTGTCATGTTTCATCAATGAAATCGAAAACGGAAGATAACACCAACGATGCCGTACAAATACGACATGGCATTATAACGCGACCTTGATGAAACTTTGAACGACTAAAATTACATCATAATTTTTTGTTGCCTATTATTTTTTACATTGTAGTCATTTATGATATAATTAATAATGTCATAGGGCAACCGGGACAAAAGCTACGTATAGCAAGACGTCCGCCAGCGTCAACTTTAAACCTGAAAACGAAAGGAAACCAGCGTCAATTTTACCGGTTCTTTGTTTGGCATTTGGCGGAGAATTCTTTTTCGGCGCGTTACTGAAACTGGTCAACGATGTGATTATGTTCGTCTCCCCACAGCTGTTGAGGTAAGGCTCACGAGCGGAGAAGTAGTACATGCTAAACACCTGTTTTTTTTTCTAATATATTTTAATATTTCAGGCTCTTAATAGGATTTGTTGACAGTAATGAAACAATATGGAAAGGTTATCTTTACGCCGTTGCACTTTTAGCGTGTGCGATAGCGCAAACGTTGCTATTAGCCCATTACTTTACGAGAATGTACTTAGTGGGTATGAGAATAAGGACTGCATTGACGAACGCAATTTATCGAAAATCTTTACGCATATCAAACGCAGCCAAAAAGGATTCTACAGTTGGGGAAATTGTGAATTTGATGTCTGTGGATGCCCAAAGGTATTTAGAAACCTGATTTAGGACTAGGGAGACTAGATCATGTATAGTGTGTTTATCATTGTAACTAAGTAGATGTCCTTTGAGTGATAACAATATAGCGTAAATAAGCATTCTTTTAAACCACTTACAAATATTTAAAAATTATAACACATACCGATATCAAATAGCTTAGTCACGTAAGACGCGTCATCGTCGAAATTAAGAATCGTCATTATAAATATGATTTGTAGATTTCAGAAACCTCAATGATTTGCAGGAACTAAAATTATGGTGTAATAATATGTAATTGTTTTCGCTAAGTAACAAAATCCAAAGTAAATTTGTATAATTTAAGTATTAAAACTATTTGTATTATTTAAAAAAAAGTTAATTTGAATATCATGTAGGCACTTTATTACAAATATGGTGCAATTAGGACAGAAATATCCTAGATAATGTACATTATGTGTTATCCTAGTATTACATTTCACTGCACTACTGCATATCTTCAATTCAATGCAATATCAATACGAGGCTCTAGGCTGGTTGTAAAAATGCTATATAATGGTTTCCCATCCGAATGTTAAAGAATTATAAATCAACCCTGACCTAATTACAAAACTAGAGACAGTTACACACAATTTAATTCTAAAAGCTTAAACTAACCAATTACTGGCAATTAATACATACAGTAAAACTCAAAACACAAACTAAAAACTCGTTGCATAACACGTTCGATTAATTTGGTTTTTTTTTCATCTTAGATTTTTGGAGTTGATGGCTTATATCAATATGATATGGTCCGCCCCTCTGCAGATAACCCTCGCGTTGTACTTCCTCTGGGGTATTCTGGGCCCGTCTGTTCTTGCCGGCTTGGCTGTTATGATCGTGCTTATTCCCGTCAATGGTCTTATTGCTAACAGAGTTAAGACTTTACAAATAAGGCAGATGAAATATAAGGATGAAAGGGTAAAACTTATGAACGAAATTCTCAACGGTATTAAGGTAAGATTTAAAGCTTTTCAAAGTTGTATTTACCTTAGGAAATAGTAGAGTAGCTTATATTGTTTTTTAGTGTCTTATACAATGAAATTTTAAGTATAGAAAAAATATCTATCTAAATACATATATACTATATATGTCTTAATCGGTCAAAATTCAAGATACTATATAGTACAAACATAGTTTTGTCCTCGGAAATGCCGCCTTTACTATTATAGTAGTGAGAAAAATGTGCATTAACATTTATAAGTAAAAATATATTTAAAAATAATGAAATTTAAATGTTATGAAATGTTCCGTTCTTTTTTATCTGTTGCCGTTATCAACCACAGTTGCTTCGATTAAGTTCGACCTTCAAATCTATCAAGATACCTTGCCTTTTCGCCTATAAACCACAGACTGCTTGATTTGGTTACGAATTCTTCAATACTCTCACATGTTATGTTACGAACGTCTTTACTAAGCCAAAATGTATCAAAATCGGTTCTTGCCTCAAAGTATGACAATGTAACTGTATAGTAATATCTCCAGTAAATAAAATATAATGATTACTATTACATTTCGAATTCAAGACTGCGTGTTCGATCTAAGCATTGCACACTATTTAAAATAAACAATGTCAGTCATAAATTATTCCAAAAATGTAATTGGGAAAATGTATATTGACTTATTGTAAATGAAGGAGAGTTAGGTTTTCTTGCTTTGACGTTATATAGAAAAAATAATAACATTAACATTCCAACTTATGTATATGTCATTTTTCTTTAAAACGACCAACTACGCGATAAGCTGGCTCAGTATTTCAGTATAGGATTCAAACCACAATTCATTTCTCAAAGGTGGAATGTTTACTTAGAACAATATTAAGTAATAGAAAATATATACCAATAGACTTTAAACACCTGGTTTGGAATATTGTTAAACGTATGCAGTATTTTTAACCGCTTACATCATAGAAACTTGTATTTTTTTCTAATAATTTAGTTACCAAGCCACTTTCGTCGGTTTGTCGGATTATATTTCAAGTTCTGTTTTTTTTAGGTTTTAAAAATGTATGCTTGGGAACCTAGTTTCGAGGATCAAGTTATTAAAATCAGAAACAAGGAGATGTATGTCCTCAAACAAACTGCGTATCTCAATTCTGCAACAGCATTCATTTGGTCGTGTGCCCCGTTCCTGGTAAGTTAATATTACTATTATCATTACCATAGTACCATAAAACAAACAATCTCATCAATTCTATTTTAAGTTTCTATAGATATAATTGCTTTGATTACAGATTATAAAATAATAAACTATAGGTACAGAGTATGTAATTATAAAGTCAGGGACACAATTATAGACTATGTTAATACGGTAAACTTATAACAGATGATATTGTCAATGTCACTCAGATCTGAAAGCTTATCGTGTCATAATAATACAGGTTTTAATGTAGATTTATTAGATATTTAGACTTTGTTACAAAAGTAATTAAGATATAGCAATTAGCGTTTAAGTAAAACCTATAGAATTAGTCCCACGGCTGCGTCTGTCTGTGAGAACTGGACAAAATCAAAAACAAATGAACGTACGATACGTTTTAAACAGTTTTCACGAATCAATGTGTCAGTGGGTTTATAATAGTTTTGTTTAAATACGATGTATGAGTATAATTCATTATGAATTTTACATAAATTGGCTGAAATATAACGGTTATTTCCAAAAGGGTCAATAAAATCCTCGACAAAACACGAAATCCACGGGGCCAATGCTGCGGGCTAGTTAAAAATTATATTTTGTTTTTTTTTATGTAATAACTACGCTATCTAATAATCACGTTAAAGCAGATTCACAGTAACTAACTAGACCTAGACTAGAACATTTTCCTCAATGCAGTCATTCATTGACAGAGCACCGTATATACATGTCAAAGTGATTGTATGAGGAACGTTATTCTATAATGGAGAAATTAGAGCTGTTAGCGGTTTAGAGATTTTGCGATGTCACCATTATTACTAAGTACTTAGTTGTTATCACGGAAATACTATTTGTGTAGTATTTTGATAACAAATGGAGCCATATGTTTGAAGCCATAGATAATTCTGATAGTGCAAATAATCTAAAAATAGATAATATCGCTGATTGACTTTTCGAGAGTTATTTACTTTAAAAAATATATATATTACATAATACTACATAAATCACTTTACTATTGACACTGGAAACCAAAAAAGGTAGTTTACGTATTAACGCCACCGCGGCAAATTTGGTATCGATTTTGGATTCCGTCGCCCGAATTTGATGATAATATTATTATTTATTGTTTGGTTAAGTTAGGTTCGTATAGTAATATTTTATTTAAATAACTGTTTCCGGTTGCTAACCATTAAATTTTTGCCGCGTTGGCGTTTATACGTAAGTACTCCTAAAAATTGCATCCTCGTTAACTTAGCTATAAAACAATATTCTAAATATTATGTTTAAGTAATCAATTACCATACAATAAAAAAACTTATAAAATGCTTTAGATCAGTGTAGGTTGTGCACTAATGGTGAATGGACTACCCATCCTGTCTATGTACATTTTCTCGCTCCTACAGTAAAGGTTAATTAACGGAAACCGGCATTGTAGACCCAAAAAAGACAAAGAGACATCGTGTGTCAGACACACAAGGACGAGTACCTACTTGCTTATTAATAATAATAATTAAGCATTTTTTATTTCCATATCCTTAAGTTTTATTTCAAATGTTGTAAGTATTTACTAAAAGCGATATATAGCACCACTAGATTTTTAAAAATAAATATGTTAAGAACAAGAACTTCTCTATAGATACAGAGATATGATAACAAACCTAAAACCAGAAACAACTGTTCGTATCAGTCTTCTTCTGGAAACAAAGTTTCACAATATTTCTTGATAACAATCATGATAAAAGTATTAAGTATGATTTTAATGTAAGGTAATACAATTATTACCTTATTTAAAATCATAAATGTGATTGCACCAAATCTGTGTCTTTGTTAGCTATGGATTACTATTGATTAGTTAATATCATGTAATCAATACTATCTACGCTATAATAGTTATCAAAGATATACATATAAACCTGACAATGTTCACACACTGAACAATGTTAGCTTTTATACTATACTACGAGCAGCACTTTTCTAAATTATATCCATTGGTATGTGCTTATGTCATTATTGTAACACACTAATTGAAAATGTACGACGGAATCAACCAAAATAGTCAGAATTCTTAAGAACTCACCGTATGATTGACGTTGACCTTAATCTAATGTTGTGTTAAGGATAGACTACAATGAGGAAATCTAAAAGAATCATAAAATTCTTTTTGGCTATTTACACATTACTTATCATTTACATATTATTATAACATTTACTTTAAACGAAAACAACAATCTGCAAAATCATTCAGTAAAACTGAATACCGTACAAAGTAATGGCAATGCCTCATTGAGCTTCTTCCCCCTCTATTGAATGTACCCCCTGTTCAGAATTTCTCTGCTAGTGTCTACTAAATAATAATAGTGTTTCAGTATCTGATGGATACGATGTAGTTTCACTTACATATTCAAGTTGAGTTATCGTATTCGAGGACGTCACTCGTAAATAATATATAATAGGTAATACTGTGACCCTGACATTTTGCTTAGTATGGCCGTAACCTACAGACGAATAAAACTAAAACATATTTAAATATAAAAACTTTATCAAAATTTAAATTCTGTTTATCCTCTACACTGCTTACGTAAAAAAAATGCGGTGATTGACGGATGAGTCATAATCACATTATGTATTTGTATCAATATTCCCAATATATAAAGGCAACCGTGGTTAAGAAGTAGGTTTTATTTAGAATTCATTCTATGCTTTCAATCCCAATTTATAACGTATCATTTTTGGTAAAGAAAATAAACATGACTACACTTCGTCCCATCTTTACTGTTATGCGAAAATAATGATTTAACTAACCTCCTTGGGAATATACGGACGACTAAACTGTCATGATTAAAAGATCAGTAAAATAGTCGGAAATGTGTCTGACCCCGTTAGAAAATGATGGGAGTTATTGATCAAAATTGCTTTGGTTTGAGTAACTGATACCAACAAACCTACTTTTTATGGCGGGGATAGGTGGGGCGGGGCATGTTTCGCATTTCCACGATGTGACTTGTTGCCCTTGAATGCCTACTCTACCATAGAACGTTTGTCCAACTTATATACAACAGGTTTATATACATATCAATATCACAATCATTTATTTTTAATTTAGTAATTTACGTTTTAGGTTTTAAAGTTAATCATAGAACATCTCATATAGAAAGAAGATAGAGGTCTAATAACTATTCGTTCCTTTTATGTATCAAATTTATTGCAGTAATTTCGAAGTAAATAAACATCTTTCGATACATTTCAAACATTCCCGATTTCACAGCGGGATCTAAAGGAATAGTAGCATTTCTTTTTTCTAACCCATTCACTCATACACTTGTAAAGTTAACAGTAATAATAGATTTAAAATTAAACTTATTTTTTCAAGGTTACCTTTCTAACTTTCTTCACTTATGTGATAAGCGATCCTGAAAATCATGTTTTGACACCAGTCAATGTGTTTGTGTCGATGGCTTTGTTTGCCACGATGCACCTGCCTTTAGGGTTACTTCCGATCATCGTGGTCACAACCATTGAGGTACATCTAGATGTTCTGACAGACTAGAGCTGTCCAGGTGTGGTCTTATGCATGCATCGCAGAAATATCTAAGTACTCATTTAGGTCTATTTATTCGCTAAATCCATACATCGAAATTCATATGGGGCGAGGTTGTAATGGAGTAATTATTTAAGCGTTACCGATCTTAAATAATTATTCTAAGGCGTAATGCCGTTTAATTATAAGAATATTTATATGCTATTAAAATTAGTGCTGAAATTTAGCAGTACCTAACATAAAATAAGCTGTTATATTAACTGGTGCGGTACCTCAGGTGTCACTGATGTCATTCGGATGTTTTGTACTGGTTAACGACACTCAAGTACTGGATTCTAAGACGGCTTTTGTCGCTCTGTCTCTTTTCAACATACTACGTTTTCCACTATCCATGCTGCCTAACGTTATATCGAATGTGGTGCAAGTAAGTTATTTATCCTATATTTATTCACGCGCTAATTCATCATGAAGCGCATCACATTAATATCTTAACAAACCCACGTTCGCTATCCAATAAATTTGTCCTACACTCATATTATTTTTTAAGGATGAGAAGTTAAAAGGGACAAATATTTGATAACGAGCTCTATTTGACATTTTTAAATCATGTATGTCGGAGATTTGGCGTTGCTGTCAGCTGTCACTGACGTTATATGTGACAGAGATTATAAAATTAACAGCGCCAATGACAAATCTATTTAAAACCGTTAGGACTAGTAGTTTATTTGATTTGCCAATATAGTTCTATAAATTAAAGACTTTTTATTGTCGATGATAGTGTAGATATCTAGAGAGAAAACTGTAATAGTAGATACTTACGGTATCACTAATACTCAAATAAAGGCAAACTAAATAAACTTCTTGTATTAACGATTAGAGGGGATTTGATTTTGTTAATTTATAAGCTCTTTGTCATATACACACATACACATTGAGAGCTGATAGTAACGCCATTTTAACGCACATTTATTATTATTTTCCATTGGTGTCAGGTTGCATGCCCCTTATTTGTACATATTATGGAAATGTAATCGAATTTCATTTTGTAGACCGCGGTTGGTATAAAAAGATTAAATAAATTCATGAATGCAGAAGAATTAGATGAAGAATCGGTGGAACATGACCCGAAGGATCGTAAGTATTTGAAAATATTTATAGATTCCAAATGTATTTGTATTTCTGTTGTTGGAACTATCAGGAGGCACAGAGAAAAGAAAAAAAGTCATAGATAGCCGCGCTCCTCTAGACATACTACAAGCAAATATTTTACACTTGAAAATACATACTATGTATATGTTTTTTTTGTGTTCATTCGGCGGTGGTTCGCGGTTCAACAGGCATCTCCTGAATAGCCGTGCCTTGCAATAGACCGTAACTAAACATTAGGTGGGATTGCAGCCAATCGTCTGTTAAGTTTAGAAATAAAATCAGGAGAATTCATTATAATCTATTAAAATTCACCAATAAGTGTCTAAACGGCGTAATTCCAGATATTGTAATTTGTGGTTTATTCGTGATGTTTCATTCATAATCTGTTATGTATTATACCAATGCAATATACCGAATTCACCTTGACGACCTTTTTAGTAGACTTTTATTCAATAGAAATAAAGATCGGTTATCCAAAGCGTTTTTTACATATGTCAGTAGTAATTCTAACTGATATTTTCGTTGGAAGCTTCTCAGTAATCAGGGTGGATAAGCACTTATTAATGTAAATAAATGTGATTGTTTCGCCCTATATATATAATACACACTTGAGAAATTATATATAAACTGCAACTGTGTATTTGTGTTATCTCAGGTTAATCACTTCAGTTAATTCAATATTGCCACAACTACTATACAATTCTGTGTTGCTTTGTTGGTAACGCAGAATTACTAAAATGGTTAGGTTTGGACTCTGCTTCTGTTGACATTAATTTCCATTGAGAAGACAAACAGATTTTCTTCTATGTGCCTTCCCTAAGCTGAATAACGCAACATATTTATATGGTAGCTGGATTTAGTACAAAGTTCGACCAAAGTCTGCAACCTTATTTATCTGTCAGTAAGATTCACTTTATTTTCAGCTAACCCATTATCGATCGAAAACTGTAATTTCTCATGGGGAGACACGGCTGAACCAATTCTAAAGAATATCAATCTACAAGTGCCCAAAGGGCATTTAGTTGCTGTCGTAGGCGCCGTTGGTTCCGGGAAGAGTTCTCTTTTGTCGGCTCTACTTGGTGAAATGTATAAAACATCAGGAAGAATTAATACTTACGGTAAGAATCGTGGTATAGAAGTTTTCGAAGCGAGGGATCTTTCATGATTACTTTTCACGCCTTCAATTAGATTATCTATAAAGATAATCTCAAGGAATGTCGTGGACTTTCTCGGCTTCCTTTCCACATTTCATTGTTTGATGTACATTATTAGACATTACGAACTATTGACATTCACTTAAAATATATAAGTGTAAGTTTTAATTCTAATTGTTTACATTTTCGTGATTAAAAGCGTAATAGATAAATGTTATTTCTTAAATTTGTAACGCAGGCATGTCGTGTCCATGAATAAACTTGACTTTTTATTTTTATTTTAATATTAATTTATTTTTAGCCTTAATTAATTTCCTGATCCACTTATATGTATGTGTTAAAAAAGTAAATATTTTTAAAAGTTAGTATGTATCAACCATCTCCGGTAAAGGCCTCCTCCAACTTGTCTAATATAATGAATTAAAATAATACTTATGTATGATATGTGTTAAAATTTTAGGTACAGTCGCATACGTACCACAACAAGCTTGGATCCAAAACGCAACATTACAAGACAACATTTTGTTTGGCAACTCACTCGATAAGAGCAAATACAATAATGTAATTAACATGTGTGCACTCAAACCAGACTTCGAGATGCTCACAGGCGGCGATCAGACCGAAATTGGTGAAAAAGGTAACTCTATCTCTGTTTGTTCTCTCTCTCTCTTCTCTCAAATTTTATGCTCTTTATAAAAACCCATGAGTCTTCGTTAACTTACATTTTTATACATTCAGTTATTGAATTAAACATTAATCCAAACCTTAACCAAAATTTGAATTATTTATTTATCTTTTATCGTTATAGTTACCGATTATACGTTTTGGTGTAACAATGTTTATTAGAGGTTCAGTTTAGGATTTCTGGCGAACCAAGAATACTTTTGAATGGTAACGCAAAAATGGGAAATAAACTGCAAAAATAACGCATGCGACAATTCTTTTAAAATTAATTAATTTCGGTTGTAGATTCTACAACACCAAACAAATTTGAATCATTAAGTTTTTTGCAAGCAAGAAATTAACAGGTAGCAAATTCACGTCAAAATGATGAACGATATAAACTATTATTTTTATGTGTATGCCTCATGTATTGGGATAATAGCTCACACAAGATTTGTAAATAAGCAATATATTTTTAATTAGGTATCAATTTATCCGGTGGGCAAAAACAGCGGGTGTCATTAGCTCGCGCCGTGTACTGTGACGCCGACAATTACTTCTTGGATGACCCGCTTAGCGCCGTCGACTCTCACGTTGGGAAACATATCTTTGACAAGGTACCTACTGTTTTAGTTGAATTTTTATTAGCTTTAATAAAAACTGTATTAATCAATTATTTATATAAATGTTAGGTTTTACACATTTTAAAACAAAGTGTCGATGGACAAAACTACTTAACGCCCGAGTTCTAGGGCTTGAAACGAAAAGATTTTGGCCATGCGCGATCTACTAAGACCAAACGAATTTCTGTGAAAAACACGAGCAAATGTAATTCCCAAACTAAATCCCATAAGGTTCACGACTGTAGAAAATTGATATTGTCTTAAGTATATTACGATTCCTGTGTTCTACAGTGGCGTCTATTTCGTGCAGTAATGAAAACTAAATATTAAGAATATGCAATTCATATCACTAATCAGCAAATAATAATCTAACTACGGTTGAATAAATCACTTGTTATCTACTTTTTATCATCATGTGGTAACAGCTGCTTATGCCAAGTATATATCACCATCTATCTCGTGATTCTTGGCTCCAACTTCCAACACCTATTGTTTAGAGGTCCTTGACCACTCAATCCCACCAACACTGCCACCGCTTGATAAAATAAAAGAGAGAAAATTGTGACGTCATAGTTTTTAATAAGCTATTGTCAATTCCGGAAGTATCGATTTATTGATAAAGTTTAATAGGCTAAAGAAGTAATTAATTGGTCTCATGATAAGATAAAGAGGCCAAGCCGCCACGAAATACATTCCCATAATTATCTACGATCAAGACTGATAGTTAAAGTGATTGTTCTTGTACCGCAATAGAAGTCACCCACGGGGAGCGAGGGGTGGGTAGGTAGACTTTACTAATGCCGCCAAGAAAATAAATCAATATAAAATTTATATACATCTTTTGTTTATTGCAATAGACAAACATAATATCGAACTTTAAAATATATACTGTACATTTTAGAGAAAATAATTAACTTTTGATACCGGTCGCAGAGTATCGAAATTGTTTAGCGTTACCAACTCATCCGGTTTTAAGACCCAAAATATGTATTTTAGCAATAGGCTATTTAGATCTGTCAAGTGGATTCGACTATAAGAGTCTTCCGTTTTGTGACACATAACAGTCATATAAAGATCGGAACTAATACTAGGATAAGATATTTACAAGTTATTTTACTCCAAAAAGGTTTTATAGACTATTATTAGTTCCGATGTATTGTTCTTGAGTGATTTATATAATATAATAAATTATCGAGAGTAGAATACTCTCGAGAAACATTACCCTTGACTTGGGAACCTTACTATATAATGAGATTTTGTTTAACCTTTAACCGCTAAAGTAAATTTAACATAAAGATTAAATGTCAATTATATATAAAGTTTATTTCATTAATAGGTTATAGGACCAAATGGGTTGCTACAAAACAAGACCCGTGTATGGGTCACTCATCAAGTGTCGTATTTGGCCCAAACTGACCTTGTCGTAGTGTTACGAGACGGAGAGGTTTCAGAAGCAGGCACATACCAACAGTTGCTGGAAAAGAAGGGCGCGTTTGCCGAGTTCCTTCTTAATCACTTGAGCGACGCTGAAAGAACATCTCCGGAAGGTTAGTGATTCTCAATTTGTAATTTCGGTCTTATAGTTGTGTGGGACACAAATTTCCATAGACGGGATATTTGTGACCCGAATTTTATAATGCTTTTGTATTCCATAGTACTCAAAAGACATAATTAGATGTTACAGTCTATATATAGTAGATTATATCTTTAAGAGAAGTGAAGTGTTGAGTAAAATTATGATGATGAATCGTTCCTTTAAATATTAAAATTATATAATAAAATTAAAACATATTAACATTGAGACAGCAAATCTTATTTATATTATTTAAATTTTATATTATTTGAGATTGTAAAGATGAAATTAATCTATTTACAAATATATACTTCATTTAAATATTTTACCTTACATAGCCCTTGACATAATTTTAAATCAATGATATCACAGTTTTATGATAACTCTGCAAGTATTTTTTATAAATAAGATACCGCGGGGCACAGTAATTCACGTTTTTATCATTTCAATATTTTTTCAGAATTGGATGAAATTAAACAAGACTTGGAAAGCAAATTAGGAACAGAGTTCCAGAACAAATTACAAAGGGCTCGATCGCTATCTGAGAGTGCCTCTGAAACTGAAGTACCCGCTGGAGGTAATTTATTTATATTATTACGCCTATCCCGAAGGTGTAGACAGAGACAACGGATCTCTACTTGCTACGATCCTGATATACCACTTTCATGACATGCACCATGCATACTCGCTGGAGTACCTTCATTTATATAGCTGCAAAGAACTATTGAGTCAGTGTGGAAAGAGAATCGGCGCGACGGTTATGCGAATTGCGAACTAATATTATATGTCATATCACTGTATGATGCAAAATTTTCTATACCTTTAATTTGTTTTCTTAGTATTTCATAGATAATTCGCGCTGCGACGACCTCGACACACGATAGTTCTCTTTCCGCACAGAGACGATTTGCCATTATCGCGTTATTTTAAAATTACATGAGGTGGTATTTAGCTAACGCTAGCAGCAATTTTATTTTTTCATTGGTCCTAACAAGAAATTTTACGTTATATTAGCCATAAAGTTTTTCTTAAAAAGAAATATAACTAAACTAATAAAAAAGGAATCCCTTGGCGCTATTCCCTTCTAGGCTCTTAGATTTCTGTTAGCCTTCTGTGCCTGACACGTCGCCGACTTATTGGGTCTAAAGCATGAGGTTTTTCTTCGCTGTGCGAGTAGTATTTGGTCGATATTTATTCCTATTATGTAATAATAAGAAATGAATAAACTATGTATTACAAGGCGAGTTACTGGGTGTATTTAAAAAAAAATATTCTTATATTTTGCAGGTGACAGACGTGAAAGTGTTAAACGGCGAACTCCGGAAGACAATGCTGAGGAACGAAAGGAAAAGAACAAACTAATTGAGACTGAAAAGGCAGAAACTGGAAGTGTGAGTACCTCTTTTAAGTTGCTTTGCCGTTATCAATTTGTCTCTAACGTTTTTTTTTCAAAGACACGACTAACGTAGGAGGTAATTAGACTTTCCTTAATTATTATGTAATTTATAAATTATAAATCATTAATGTACGCTTATATATTTTAAAGTACGGTTGTAATTCGGTTTTTATCGATACAGTGATTTATTCCATAAATTCTAAAAATATGACAAAAGTACCAAAGCTGGGTAATAGTGAATAAAGATTTACGGTGTACTTAACCGAAAATGTCATACAAACGGTAAATAGCCAAAATGTATTCTTTTCAGGTAAAATGGGCAGTTTACAAGCAGTACTTAACCAGCGTTGGTGTGATGGCGTCATTGGTAACATTCATCATGAATATGATTCTACAAATGTTCCAAGTCGGCTCAAATTACTGGCTAGCGAAGTGGTCTAACGATGATCAAATGGTATTATTATTATTCTATTTATTCATCGTCAAATAAGTGCTCAAATCAGGGGCATATAAAAGATGAAAATATATGTTTCAGCTCTATATAAAAAGCCCTTATTTGCACATAAATGCCTTGTCAAAAATCATAAAAAAGTAATATTTATACATCCATTGTGATATTATCATACATCAAGCTCCAAAAAGATTTTAGTTTTATAAGTTTTTCCTATATTTGTTAGTCGCAAATCCGCGAAAATTATGTACCGAATATTTCTTACAGATGGTGAATGGTACAGTGAACAAAGCGAGGCGTGACTTGTTTTTGGGTGTATACGGTGGTCTTGGCATTGGCCAGGGTAAGTACCACTTCTACCACCAAAAAAAAAATAAAAATTTAATATTTTGTAAAAGCTTCGTGTACAGCATATTGTACGTAGTTGGTCCCAAATTTCTGTCACTGGCACATCATTTTTAAATTTCGAACATGATTTTATTAAAAAAAATATTGCATTCTATTTTTGAATGTTTGACTATTGTTTTAAAACAAAAAGCAATCACGTTCCGTAATTTTTCACGATGTTGGACATTGAAAGAAAACTGAATAGCTGTTATTGCGTTGCACCGCTTAGGGCACTCGCCGAGTACCATTTTGAAGTTGCTCAAAAATTACGAATAAGAAGAATATAGCGCTTAGGTTTGTGTACCGTACTATTGATGGGTATAATAAAGGCTCTAGTGTAGAGGACAAGAAGAGAACTAGTCGGCCACGCATCGCAAGAACACCAGCAATAATCAAAGCTATCAAGGCACGATAGCAAGAAATCCTGTCCAAAATCAGAAGTTGATGGCTTTGCTTAGGAAAAAAATTAAAAGGTTTAAATGGAGATCTTGGTCTACGAGCAAGAGTGGGCACTTAATGCTCGTATAAAAGCAATGAAGCTTAATAGTGATATCATCTTTAGGGACGAAAAAATATTCGATATTGAAGAAAAGTACAATAAACAGCATGATAATAAAGTTGCGAGGGTGGAACATGGCAGACTCGGAATAATAATAATAACCCAGCCAGAGTTGGAAGTGCCCTATTACGGCCCAGCTGGTTCATTTTTGCGAAAAGGGGGTCAAATGTGTACCAAGAGACGGTTTTGGATCGGCTTGTCAAATACTTGCCTAGCGCGTTATTTGCGGGACATCACTTCGCGTACAAGCAGAACTCTGCACCTGCACACAAAGCCAAGACCACTCAAGCCTGGTTTGAAAGTCAAAACATTGACTTAATTAGACATGAGGATTGGCCTTAATACTTTGGACTATAAAATTTAGCAGGTCTTAGAAAGAAAGGTCTGGTCTGTCCTCATAAAAATTAGAGTCTGAAGTTTAAAAAAAGCAGTAACTGAAATCGACATAAATATGGTGCGTGCTGCGATAGACGACTGGCCGCGAACGCTTACGGCCTATTAAGGGAGGTCATTTCAAATATATATCCTTAATTAATGTTTTATAAATTGATATATCACTCTTTAAAAACTGATCACTACTATTGTTTTTATCACTATTTCCATTTATGACAGAACTTTGGGACCGACATGATTGAACATTATAAATACGTAATTTATAATGTTTAATAAAAAAAAGTTATGCCAATAGATATTCAAAGCAAGAAACATTTTATATCAATTAAAAATTCAATAGAAAATAATAAACTGGATGCAAATTACCAAACTTAAAAGTTTCTAAAAGTAGATGACGTGGCAAGAAGATGTTATTTCTATTGGTTTATCTTTTGACGGCACATTTACTATCTATAATAATAAGAATGTACATTAATTTAATGGAATTGCTGGGTGAGGTGACCTGTACGTAATGAATACATTATATGATACATATAAAATGGGAATGCATTTTAGGGAAGGAATCTAATAATATTACTTTTAATCGTTTTAATCATCTCATATCCGGTAAGAAGCGACATCTTATGCATGCTTTTAACATAATTGGACTCTATTTACTGTCTTCGTGCGTAAAATTAAGAAAAATTTCACTAACACTTTGAAATTTGGTATCTTTCTATATTGGGTAAACTTGTAACAGTATAACATTTGTAATAAAATCAGTGCATGCTATATCAAATTATTATTTCCAAAAAAACATGTATGGGTACACATGGGTACTTTTTAGTTTAGTTTTAGTTATATTATACTTTATAGATTATATTGTGACAAAACGTAATTAATTATATTTATACAAAACATTACTTTTTTGTATAAATAAATCTCCGTATTCTCTCGGAAGTTTAATCTCTATTTGTTTAATTGGCCTGATTGTACAAAATTTAAAAAAGTTATGTATATAATATATAAAACCTTTTAAAATATGCCCAGTTTGTCCAAACTAATCGAAACGTATCTCATTCAAGTTCAAGATCCATATAGAAATCAGACGGTTATATTATTTCGATGAATTTCAATTAACTTTATTTTATAAGAAAATGTCAAACTCGTTAGTTCACGTATTTCACTAATTCTCTCAATGCATATTAGTATACTATCGTGTATTCAAAGACTTTAGTGTCATAGGTAGATCTTTGCGTCGGCATTTAAGTCGTGAATGAATGATATACGGCTCGTGCGAATGAATTCGGCATCAACGGAATCGAGACCAGTATTGAATTGTTGTGTCAGTGGTCACTGTATCGGTGTCGTCGCTGGCGTTATATCTGGGCGCGTTGGTTGCGGCGCGTACTCTGCACTCTAAGCTCCTATCGGGCGTTCTTCGAGCGCCATCTATTGGCTTCTTCGACTGCACCCCTACTGGAAGAATCCTCAACAGATTCAGCAAGGACATCGAAGTACTAGACAATGTCCTGCCCATGACGCTACGGGGATGGACAGCCTGCTTCTTCTCGGTACGACGGCGAGACGCCTTATGTTTTAGTGCATGATGTATATATTAGTGTTAGAATTAATTTGTAATTTCTTTCAGAGCAGAGATCGCAGATTTTGGGATCAGTTTATATTTAGGTTTTGTCTAGTTTAGAAAACGTTTTTAACTTCTGTGTTTGTCTGTTTTTAATTCAGATACAGATTAATTGTATGGTACCTGCCACCCGTTGAATTAAAATATTTTTTTTTATATCCTTGATATATTTTCATTTTTCTATAGCATTGTATATATATAAGACAGACAGACACCTTTTTGTTATTTGTTTCTTTTGTACTTTGCTCTATAAATGTAGAACCGTCTTATTAGCAACTGACAGAATAGTAACTGCACTGTGAATTAAATAAAATGTGTTGTTGAAAAGAAGTATATTAAGTTTTACGCTCTCATCTATTGCTTTTCAATAAAACTCTAATTTTATTAGCTGCATGTCGTTGTTAGAAACATCGCAATCATCCAAAATTTACACCATCGTAGTCTAGAGCTATCATTCTCCCAGTACGGTCATCTCTCACGATACGAAACAAGTGAAATTTTCAATTGAATTGTATAAAATGTATTCATTATATACGGGGCATCAAAATTTTATTCGACAGATTTGTATAAATTGGCTGATTTTACAGCTATCACATCAGTTATCGCCTCACTAATGCTGTTACTGGGTTGTTGGAGAGCAGCGAAGATCTTGCACGAGGGTTTAATAAAGAATGTTTTAAAAGCGCCTTTACAAACTTTCGAAAGAACGCCCATCGGTAGAATACTGTCTAGATTTGGTAAAGATGTAGATGTTGTCGACACAACGCTGCCAATGCAACTCTCCGACTGGTGGTTTTGTGCAGGACAGGTAAACCTTAAATTGGATCAACGCATTCGTCATTGTCGTTTGGGATTTGTATCAAAGCTCGTCGACACATTAGGGAATTGTAAACGTAATAGGCCACCAATTTTTCATTTACTGTACATGTTCCGCTTGCCTGCGCTTCTGTTCTAATTTCAGTGTGTTATATGTGTTTTTTTTCCTTTGTTCAACTAAAAGCTGATCCCAATCATGCACATCAGTACTCTGAGTAATCTCCGGGTAACTTATCAGAGGATATTCAGTAAATTTTATCACCAAAATAGGTTTAATAATATCCATTTCTACGTTATACGTTTTGTTTTTTTTTCACGTGGTTCATCAGTATTGCTTTTAATTAATTAAAAAAACAGTGTTGTAAATATGAGTTTTTAAGACCTGTTTTAAAAATCACGGGTGGATAATAAATTGCTAATTATGTTCTATGATCTAGGTTCTTGGCACGTTGTTCGTCATAAGTGTATCGACGCCTATATTCGTGTTTGTGATATTGCCCATCGGGGTAGTATACTACATTATTCAGCGTTTCTACGTGGCCACATCCAGACAGCTGAAGCGGCTTGAATCCATTTCTCGTTCACCAATTTATTCACACTTCAGTGAAAGTATCACTGGTGCTACTACGATACGAGCCTACGGTGTTACTGAGAGGTATGTTCAGATCCATGCCATATGTGTTAGCAAGTTAGTAAGACAATACAACAATATGAAGATTTTCTTTTCTTGTTGGTTGTATGATTGGCTTTGTTTCATAGGAATCTGTTGTCAAAATAATGCAACAAGATAGTTAATACAAAAATTAAACATATTTAATTATAACAAGTTACTATCCTGGAATGAAGGAACAATCAAACAATCAGGTCATCAGCCTTCTGTGCCTGTCATATGTCGATTTTTAGATCTAATTCAAGCCGGCTTCGTCACGATAATATCCTTCATGAGTTGTTAAATATGTACATAAAAATTCAATAAATACACAGCCGTGATTCGAACGTACAAGGTTAAGGGAAGCTCGCTCGTATCAACCGCAACACTGAGTAATGGTTAACTACCATGGCAATTAATTAGGTAATTATTATAACTTCATAGGTTTGTCGAAGAGTCAGAACGCGGTGTAGACCACAACCAAGCATGTTATTACCCGAGCTGCATCGCAAACAGATGGTTGGCAATCCGCTTGGAAATGATTGGCAATGTCATTATATTCTTCGCTGCATTGTCTGTCGTACTCGGCCGCGACACCATCGACCCTGGCATTGTGGGGCTCTCTGTCACCTATGCGCTACAGGTAATTAAATTCTTCCTTAAACTCTGGGGAAGGTTTTTATGGAGAGAAAAAAAAATATTAAAATCAAAATGTGTTATCTAGTGCTAAGATTTTTATTACTGAAAAGCGAACAGTTACTATTGGGAAGCATAGCCTAATCTTCCTACATGTTAGTATATGGCTACTAAAAAGGTAAGCTAACTAAAAAATCATATTAAGGCAAAACGAAATTCACGAGGCCAAAGTGTGAAATTAAAATATTTTCAGGTACAAATCATATCCCTATTAAATATCTTTTTATTTATCGACTTTATTTCTAACATATTATAAACATCGTAGTAAAGGTCCCATTGCTTATGTCTTCTTAAAACTGGCTCGGCCATGTTATTTAAAATTTATGAATTAAAAATTAATGTTTGTATGTAACTATAAACTTCGCACCTCAAGAATATTATAATTGAAATTATTTACACATTTTGTACACGCGTGTATTATCGAATTTCATAGATTATATTAATATTCCATTTCAGATAACGCAAATCCTGAACTGGCTGGTTAGAATGACATCGGAAGTTGAAACCAATATTGTAGCTGTTGAAAGGATAAAGGAATACTCGGACACTCCTTCGGTGAGGCAACTTTTAATTCTACTGTCTATTAATACGAAGATTTTCAAATATGTAACCATATTTAGTTAAATAAAAATAACAAATAGCTTTTCCCTTCTTTTAATGATAAATTTAAATTTTAGAGATTTTCTTTCTCGCTATTTTGATTTGCTGTAACAATATATGTATTTAAATGACTAATGAAACAAAATTATATATATATCCATAAATCCCTAAACTCGAAGCTCGAAGATATACATGACACTCATGTTACAGGAAGCAGCCTGGAACCTTCCAAATGGCCCAGGTTCCACATGGCCCGAAACAGGTGCCTTGCAATTAGATGGTCTAACTATCTGCTACCGTCCTGGGGAACCCGTCTTACGAGATTTGACCTGCACTGTGTCACCCCGGGAGAAATTGGGTATCGTCGGACGAACCGGGGCAGGCAAATCTACGCTTACGTTAGGCCTATTCCGGTAAGTTTTAAAGACTCGAGCACTTTTCGGAATAAACCTGCGGCAAAATTTGGTCACAGTATATCAAAGTAGATTGCGAATATATATCAACTTTTTTTTATTAATTAATAAATATTAATTCAATATATATAATTCAAATTAATCTTACTTGCCGATTCAAAAAATATAAAATTGTTTATTTGAGTACTTTATTTAACAAAGATTAAACACTTCGTCTTTTTTTTGAGATTTGGCCTGGTTAAAGTTTTCTCTAAAATCATACCAAAAACAGTAGAAGCCAAAATTACAAGTGTGACAAGGATTTCTGTATACGTTTGTATACCGAACTTTTTAGACTTAAACAGACTGACGATCGCGATTTGGATTGGATGTTATTTTAAAATAGGTCAGTGCGCATGTCCGGCGAACAGAAAAAAATCAATGATCGATCCAATTCACTGATACATTGATAATTTACAACATGTCTATGATTTTGCATGACATTGTCATTCTAAAAGAATTAAATCATGCTCTTATTACATTATCTCTGACACTGTAAGGTTATGAAAGTCAATGAAACTTGGGTAGGTATAGTGTCTTATTCAGCTAATGGCGATGTGTATCTCCCCCGTATATATACATATTAAAATTATATTATTCTTATAAACAGAGAGAAACGCATTTGCGTCTGTTACTCGTATATATGGAAATTATGCACGTGCCACTATACCTTTTTTTATTTATTTTCAGCATCGTAGAGCCAACCAGCGGTAAAATAATGATCGACGGTATCGATATATCGTCTATTGGCTTACACCAGTTGCGCTCACGCATCACTATCATCCCTCAAGATCCCGTTTTATTCTCTGGTACTTTGAGGCTGAATCTGGACCCCTTTGAGACATTCACAGATGATCAAATTTGGAGGTCACTCGAGCATGCCCATCTGAAGGCTTTTGTACAAGGTATGTCCTTTAAATTTAACGGTGTCATATTTTCTATAGTAATGTAATAAAGATTTGTAACGTATTTGCTCAAAACGTTTTTTTTTTCACTATAAGAATACTACATAAGAATACATTTTCCCTGAGGAAAATGTATTTCTATGATATTTTCTAAAAATTAATGTGGAGCCAGACATGCAAGATTTCGTCTTTTATTTTCAAATGGAATCGACATTTAATATTGATTAGTACAAAAAATATAAATTTAATCTCTTAAATTGGCATTGAACTTAATGAACGTTCAATGTAACATATTTAAGGCAACAAAAACGACGCAGGCATTCATAAATATCATTGAGTGATATTTTTCACCATTCCTTAGTCTTAAAAATAAACTACTAATAAATTACTTTATGAAAAACTGTAAAGTTATATTGTCCATTATGTTTAGGTCTCCCATCGGGTCTGCTCCACGAAGTGTCAGAGGGCGGCGGTAACTTGTCTGTGGGTCAACGGCAACTGGTTTGTTTGGCCAGAGCTCTTCTCCGTAAGACTCCATTGCTCGTATTGGACGAAGCAACGGCCGCTGTGGACCTTGAAACCGACGATCTTATACAGGTATGTACTATCGGCCTACCCCGACTTTGAATCACAAATATTACGATTGTCACGAAAGAATGTAGATTAGACAATTTGAACCTTAGTAAAATTAAAGTGCTCCTTTGTATTACTATTGAGGCCTAAGTAATTCGGTCTAAAAACGTCTATTGATATTAGTGCCGTGATTTTTTAAAATATAAAGCTCTCAAAAATATAATTTAAAAAATATATAATAATATACGCATTTTCGAGGATTCCTAAATTATTAAAAGCATAGACAATGTGTGGGTAAAAAAGTAAATACATAATTACTGTTGACGTTATAAGAAAAAAAATACTAATACTTGAATAGTAAGATAAATGGTTACAAACATTTCTTTAGTTCACATTAGTTTAGTTTAAGCACAGTGAGTGCTTTAACTTGCGAAAATATTTAATCTGAAAATGCGCAATATCTGATAAACTGTTTTTTTTTTTTTTCAGAAAACAATTCGTACAGAATTCGCGTCATGTACAGTACTAACGATTGCCCATCGTCTTAACACAATCATGGACTCGACGCGTGTAATGGTGTTGGATAAGGGCCAGTTGGTGGAGTATGCTCCTCCCGAACAGCTGCTGCAGGACAAGAACTCCATCTTCTACAGCATGGCAAAAGATGCTGGACTTGTCAACTAGCCTTCTTTGTATGACTTAAGCTTAACATTTACTTTACTATATTTACTACATTGAAGCGATTTACATGGTACAGCTGAATCTTATAAAAACATCTAAGGAGTTATATATATTTTGAAATATGTTAAGGTCACGTTTGCCTAAATCGATATTTCTTGTCACAAATAGTGGGTGGTTTTGTCCAGATTTCTATACAAATATTTTGAACATTTTTCAGAAATTGTTTTAACAATATTTATCTTATGCGTAATATTAAAAAGCTTATCTAACAATTTTAAACAAAAAATGTTTTTAAAAGTCTTCCACTATGTGTGTTCTATCATAATTTTTCCAAGATTTCAGACCTAGGCATTATCACACACTCACACACACACGCTCACAACATTTTTGAAGGCATGTCGTAACACACGCGCTCAATTTACGTAATTTACAAGAAACAGTGTAAATCTCATATATCCTAAATAGTTTCATTAATTTTAGATCTTTATACTTATTATCTTCACAGCGGATAAGTGTATTTATAAGTGACTTTGCATATTTATAAATTATATACAATATTAATAATTTCGAATTCGTCCAACATACATCGTACGATAAGGATCGTTTTCCAAAACGTAGACATTTAGTTTACCGATTGTTTAAACAAATCTTAATTAAGAGTTCATTAATATAGACTGAAATGCGCCCTTAGCCAATCTTTACCGGTTCACTTAATGTCTGCCAGGGGAATGTATGGGACATTCGCCTTGTTCCTCGGGATTTCACGAGGAACTTCTAAAATGTGTGCTATCGCCAGTTGTTTCTTTACAATATTTAGGTAAACTTTTCCATACTAAATATTTATGTTACTTTAAGTTTTCACGTATTTTTGCGCTAAGGGTATCGCTATCGCCAGTCGATAGAAACTATGGTAATACTACTTGTAATTGTTAATACGTTTACTAATACGTTTTGGATTATTGGTCTGGGTAAAAGATTACAAAGCATAATAAGAGATTTTTTTTGAATGGCTTTATACTTAAATTAAGTACTTAATGTGCAATGAATGAAGCAATAAAACTAAATAAGACTGAATTCGAAATTTCTACTTAAGGATACTCGATACTTAACCACGCTATTATAGATTAAAGGAGTACTTGTTACACATACGTCCACTTTTTAACTTAAAAAGTACTTTACTTTGGTTAGTATATACAGCTAAACGGGTATGGATGTTTAAGCAAGAACATCGGATATGTCAGATACCACAAAAAAACCATTGGTTGTGACGGAAGCATAAGAATGGTTTTTTACTTGAAATTTTATTTCCGATGAAGATGGTTAAGAAAAATATTGATATGAATATGAAAAATAAAAATCGTGGGATTTCATTCGCGAGACGGTCTTTACTCTGGATACATTTGTATGTTATGACTTAAATACGTCGGCAGCGACTAAGTTACCACGTTTTACATTTAGGCTAGGATTTTTTAAGATTTAAAAGCAAGTAAATTTTATAAATGTCTAACCACTAAAGTGAAGTTAAGTATTGTCAATTTAGTGGTAGAAAATACCAAGTTGTATTATTCTATTTAGCTGCTACAAACTGCCTTAGTCGACTTTTGATTCGCATTTGTTTGGAAACGAATCTTAGGCGACTTTAGTATATACAACACTGCATTTTACTTTATAGATTAAGTACTAAATACGTATTTTCTATCAGGTGCAATTTATATGAAGATTTTACTGCTATTTAACTACCATCACTCTTTACTTTAAGTTATGGTATGTATGCATAGAATTTATGAGTTTATTAGGGTTAAAATAGAGGTTGAGTTTGCATTGTACATTTTAAGAGTTACTTTGTTCTTGATCAATATTACAATAAAGATTAGTATGTAATTTATTTGTTAAAATATAGTTAGGTACAATATTTTCATTTTAAAAACCAAGAAACCTCATAATCCCTTGCCCTATGCATGTATTATGACTCAAAAGCAGAAAATTTGAATTGTAAAATATACTACTATCATTTGGAATTTTGATTGATTGTTTAATTTTGATTAAACTATAGCTAACCAATAAAGGCAATGTTAAAATTTTTTTTACCTAAAATAATTTTTCAAAAAGGATTTCTCATGTAAACATGACTAAATGCAAGACATAATAAGTGCCTGAAAAATAGTATTAAGCTATTCATTTCCTATGTGTTTACTAATTTTAGATGGCATTACTTATGTTACAAAAGTTACAAAAGAAAATGATTAATCTTAAGGTTGTTTGGAAATACTACTACAGATGTTAATTATTTAAACTGATTTATTATTATTATGCTTAATACCTTAAAGGTTCTTAAAAATAGTTTTGTAGCATTACAATAAGGAATATACTTTAATATTATTTTGAACTTACAACAAAATAGAACCAATGTGATACAGTTATTGTATTGATAAATTCATTTTTAGAAATTGTAAACAATAATTTTTAGTTCTTAGCAATTTATTTATGAATGCAGCTATTCAATGTTAATTAAATACAGGATTAAACATGTAAATGCTGTTTTTAGTTTAAAAAAAGTACCCCTTGATCCTCTCGCTCGCTCAATACATTTATTTCAGAGAAATCTCTGTAGAAAAATAGGGAATCTTCTTTTTTAGCAAACTAGTTTTGATCTTGCACAAGGAAGTGTTAACAACTTGGGTTACTACTAGCTTTGGCTTGGATTGACTAAATCAGGGTTGAGAATTACATGATTACCCTCTAAATTTATGAAAGATAAGTCAATCCTCATTAATGTCTCTCTACCATGAATCCTTTTTAAGTTCATCATAGATAATTTACATGATAATACATTATTTTGTTTACTCAATTGTTAAGATTAGCTATACTGAATATCCAGAATGTAAATAATTCTTATATTACTTTAAATAATTATAAAAAACTAACATTATACGTAATACTTGTTTATTACAGCCTACATTTTTTATTTCATACAGACAGATCAATGTTCTCCAAAACTTCAATGAACTTAGCTAGTGTACTTTTGTCTACTTCAAATAACCTCTCTTTCTGTTTACATCCATTTAGAAAATTGGTGAATGTTAGTTGCAATAACGGGTACTTTAAAGTCTTCAAGTCACTTGTTCCACAAATTAATTTTATTACCCAATCAAAGGATGCGACTGTCTCCCCTCGCTTACAAGTTTGTTCAATTAGTATTAAATAGAGTAATTCACTTTTTTTCTTTTCTATTAAAGACACAAAATATTTTACTTTGTTTGTTTCATAACCAGTGCTTAGCAAAGTTACAGATAATTTATCTATATCACCATATGAAGAGAGTATTAATTCACGCGTTTGTTTTCTGGCTGAATCTATAAGTTCATCTTCACACTGGCCTCCAACCTCTGGGCCCAGCAAATTTGTTAATATTTTATCACACGTCTGTAAGTTAATGAAAACATGTAATGTATAGTAAAATTGAATTTGACAATTTATATGAATGATAAGTCCCAACTTTAAAGTATGTACTTACTACTGAAAACTCTTCAAATGTGTCTATTTTAAATATTGTATCCATCCTTTAAATGATTAATGTTTGACAGAGAAAAGGTTTCCACTTCACTCTTATTAAAATCCCAATATATTTCTAGATATTTCTCTATCAAGTAAATAGTTTACCCTTTTATTTATAACAACGTTTACTATTTATAAAATAAAATAGTAACAATTATTTACAAGTTCACATACTCTCTCATCTCTGTCACAAGTCACAGACCATAATAATTAATATCTTTATTGGTTGTAATTTGTATCATGTATGAATGTGTGGTTGAGGTTGTAAACTTAGACATGAGACAAAGCCACTTTTCAGCAACTACGTCACGTGACTATTTCCATACAAACTTGTACGGCGCAAATGAGTCCACGCTTGTTGAAGTGATATTGTCTGTCTTAGTCAGTGCTAAAAAATAAATAAATGAACTTAACTGAACCGAACTTAAGCTTCTTGATTGAATATCGATCATTGATTAACTATCTAGAGATTCAATTAAGTAACTCTCTGATTTAACTTCTTACTACTAAACACAATAGCATAACTTAGTAGAAGGTAGTATCCAATCTGGCCACATAATATAAATTATGTTAAAAAGTTTATTAAAATAAATAAATTTAAAGTGAGTATGGAAGACTACTAACCTAGCCCGGTGGCTGAGGTATATTTTAGAAGTAAAGTTCAAGAGGTTGTAGTAGATGATTTCCAGATCTACTGTAGAATTAAAAAATTGGCCAGTATAAAACACGTTGTGTCGTTGTCGGATAAAATTTACGGTCTCAAAAAGTAAGACTTTCGGGTCGAATTTCGGTACACGGTTGTCCATGTGCAAGTCGCTAGTAAATACTAGCAACTATTATTTAATATCATCGAAAGTACAATTACATCGATATTACGAGTAAAGCATTCGATTGTGCGAATTTGTTTACTATGTTAGTATGTTTTCCCAGATTTAAAAATTTAGCTATTATATACATCTATATATATAAAAGAAAGTCGTGTTAGTTACACCACTTATAACTCAAGAACGAAAGAACAGATTTGAGTGAAAATTGGTATGGAGGTAGCTTAGAGCCAGGAGACGGACATAGGATACTTTTTATCCCGTTCGACAGCGTTCCCGTGGGACTTGACATGAAACGTCAGTCACTATAAAAAGTGGTATAACAAATAAGAATCAGACTTGGAATAATAAAACGCAAATGATAGCTATGTAATTGACGTATAATGACAGCTATGTAATGACGTATATATGACAATTTGATATTTGTAAGAAATCAATATTCAAAATATTTCTATTAAATAAATACGTTTAATTATTTTTACAATTTACAATTTAATTATAATGATAGTGCTATTGCCCATTCGTATAAACAGTGAAGAGAACTATAAAACTCGGTATGGTCGTATGTATACAGTTCATCCAAAGAATGATGAATGTTTCTATTTGTTGTTGTTGTCGAATGACGCATTTAATCGAGTAAAGGAAGTTTATGATACTTTAATGAAGGCAAACGATGATGAAAATGGTGGTTTATATTTCCTAGATGCCCTTGGTGGAACTGGCAAGACATTCCTCATGTCATTAGTTTTAGCAACTGTTCGGGCGAGATCCAACATAGCGGTTGCAGTTGCTTCTTCTGAAATAGCAGCCACATTGTTAGAAGGATGCCGTACGGCTCATTCAGAATTAAAATTACCGTTAAATCTTCAAACTATTGGAGAACCAACGTGTAATATTGCAAAACACTCAGCAATGGCCAAAGTTTTAGCGGCATCGAAAATCATCATCTGGGACGAATGCACAATGGCGCATAAACGTGCATTGGAAGCACTTAACCGAACATTAAAAGATTTACGCAATGAATCGAGATGTTTTGGAGGAGCAATGATTTTACTGTCTGGCGATTTCCGCCAAATACTGCCAGTAATTCCAAGATCTACGGCTGTCGACGAAATAAACGCTTGCCTCAAATCGTCAAATCTATGGCGCTATGTGACGAAACTGCAGCTGACAACAAACATGAGAGTTACATTGCTTACTGATAAAAAAGAAGAAAAAGAATAAAGATGTAGATGACCTGAACTACATAATGGTATGCGTTTGGTGGTTAGAAAATTGAAGAACAATGTAATTTACGCTACGATAATGATAGGAAAATTCAAAGGTGAGGAAGTTCTTATTCCGAGGATCCCGATGATCCCAACCGATATGCCGTTTGAATTTAAAAGACTTCAATTTCCGATACGTCTTGCATTTGCCATGACCATCAACAAATCACAAGGCCTATCCTTAAAAGTTTGTGGTTTAAATCTAGAACATTCATGTTTTTCCCATGGTCAATTATACGTGGCATGTTCACGGGTCGGAAGACCATCAGCGTTGTTTGTTTTTGCGCCTGATAATAAAACAAAAAATGAAAAAATGTGTATCACAAGGTACTTAAGTGAAGAGCAACCTATGTACTAAAATACAGAAATAATAATGAATGATTAATGTAGGTATTTAATTTTTTTGTATTTTTTCCAATAAAAAAACCCAAACTGCTTATTTATTGCCATTAAGGCGGAACAAAGTTCGCCGGGTCAACTAGTATGTAATAAAATAGGAAATGTGAATTCAAAAACCAATTACAATTCTATAAATTTATTCGAGACATTCACACATCAAC
This sequence comes from Pieris rapae, assembly GCF_905147795.1. Classification (NCBI taxonomy): domain Eukaryota; kingdom Metazoa; phylum Arthropoda; class Insecta; order Lepidoptera; family Pieridae; genus Pieris; species Pieris rapae. The sequence continues at coordinate 4,113,356 of NC_059517.1, forward strand.
ATCAAATTTTATCAATACATGACAAACAGCTTAAATGTAGCAATTTACATACTGTTCCAAAATATTCTAAATTAAATGAATTAATTGACAATATTGATTTAAATCAAAATTTGTGATGTAATTATTGTCACACAAAAGTAAAAAAAATATAAATTACACAGTACATTTAGAGTTATAATATCAGCTGCCACTTATAATTATACAAATAATGATGTGGCGATGTTTATTGAGCGTTACTATGTCGTTATGTCGACAGAAAAGTGTGCCATTTCATAATTATCTTCAAAGTTGTTTCCAAAAATATAATCACAGTTTGTACAATCACAGACTGTTCTAAAATTACAATAAAAGCTAGCTGTCTTTTTCATTTAGTGTGCATGTCTGATAAAGAGTGTCGGGTATAAAAATTGCCAACATAAATTTTTATACTCATGAGCAAAAATTATATCACGACAGACTCACGAATCATCCTACATATTGTGATATGGAATGTCTCACTCATATATTTACGGCTAATAGTTTCGAGATAATACCTGACCTCACTCGTGCACATGTCACTTTTAATTTAATAGTAGAAACGTATAAAATTACAAAAATTATCAGGAAATAATTATATGGACACAGTTTTAGAAAAAATGACACCATAACTATTAATTATTGTATATCAATATCAAACCTTACATTATAATATATTAAATCTAAATGTATGTATGAGGTGGAATATTCTAAGCAGCACTACTGCACTGCATTTTCTAACTTGTTATATGAACTACACATCTAAATATTATAATATAATTAATTGTAGTCTGTATATGCATAAAAAATGTATAGTTCAATCAAAAAACTTGGCCGCTGAAAACTACCTCAAAATTTTAATTGCCACAATCTTAAAATCGAATTTTTATACATGAATTTACTCGCAAATTGCCTAACCAATTAACCATATCTCACTTGCCATAGGAGCGACTTACCAATACATCAATTGAATTCATAAATGCTTGTATTACAGAGAGCTCATCCAAACTAATATATAACTTATTTGATTATAAAATAATAGGAATAAATTTAACATGAGTGCATAGAATACAAAATATTATTCAAAAAAAAAAATTATATTTAATACAACATAACAATGTATAATGTTGTATTTTTATGCAACAAAAAGAATATTTTTGGGTAGTGATTCAAATATATACACAATGAAGCAACATGTTCAATAATTCATGGTTTTTAAAGTGTTATTGTATACTATCGCAAACAAATTATTTAAAACCTAATTTGGTCCGAAATGCAAATTATCCGATTGTCTTCTAACGAATTTAACATCAGCTACGTAGATACTAAATCGCTAACACAATCTATTTAGGAGAGAGTCCAACGCCAAACGTCAACTAATACCCCTGTAATAATGGCACCAACTTATCGCACCGTATACTGCCTACATAACTTTGTTATTGTATATAATTAAAAAAGATCGATCTTAGCGATTTTAAAATGTATAAAATCTTAATTTTATATAAGCAAGCACGCTAAACTTAAGAGTATAAACATTCTATAATATGTAGGTCACATTCCAAACTGAAATCCATATTGATAATAAAATTCATACTCGAACTTAGTTCGATATACACAGTACTAAAAGGAAATAAATAAAAGGCTCTTTAAGACGTCTCCTGGAGCTTGGTGTGACTCTGAGCTTAGTTCGCCACCGCAACGTCGGTTGTCGTCTCCTGGCAAACGAAAACACCAGAATTATAAAATTAATAATTAACAGAAACGGTACTATGGCACTTATTACTTACGGTTTCCGTGTTTAGTTCTGGTATAATTGGAATTTCAGGAATTAGTTCGGCCATTTTATCGGCAACTGGTAGGGGCTCCTAGAATTATAAATCAAATTAATAATTTTATTTTGAAAGACCGGAAAATTTCAAATTGTTATATACAGTGCAATTATAAAATATTTGTATGATATATGATCAGTGCTAAATTACAGTTATGAAATGTTAACACAAAGGACATAGCCAATATATCTTTGAGAATCTAAAGGCAACTTTAATTGTATTAAAAGATTAATTGGTAATAATCACAACTGCAAGTATATTTCTAGAAGTAAAAAAATTAATGAATTAAGATTTCCTTTAGATAAAATGCGATCTATAATAATTAATTGTCCATCTGTACATACTAAATAGAAGTCAAAGGTGAACTATGAACATTTGGTGCAAAATAAAACAACAGTTTCTTACTATAAAACAACGAAAGCATAGTATAACAGCAAAAAGCGTAAACGCATGCGGGAAAGTTCTAGTGAAAGCGGAATCGCTCGGAAAGGTCGATGGGAAGGGCGAATATACAGGGTGGTCGTATTTAATCGTTCAATCTTCTCTTCCGGTTATTGACGTCACACATGCTGAGAGAAGGATGCTCAACTACTAAGAACTGTTAACATGATACCAAAAATGCTCCAAGGATACTATTCCTCTACGGGCGCTAGTCACCTGTGGGGGCGTGGCGGGTATCTCCGGCTCGGGGCTAAGGTCATCTGGCGGCGGGAACGACTGCGACTCCTCATCGGGCCCCGAAAGCAGCTCATCATCGGGCTCATGCAGAGACCGCTCGCCGTTCGTCAATGCGTCGCCGTTTAACATTACTTCCGCATTTTTGATCATCTCTTTGGCCTTCGCTTTTAAACAATCTGTTTCGATCGCTTCGACCGAGCCATTTAGGCCATTCTGAGAAATAATACTTGTGTCGACGTCTGTCTCTTTCGATTCGCAAATACCGCTGTCCTGCTCCATTTTTGAGATTTCACTATTGCTAATTTCTTTTGTGAAATCTTCGGACGTCGCAGTAGTTTGTTCGTCGGCAATCTCCTCCGTCTCTGCGGATTTTAAAGGAGCGTCTTCTTCGGGTTTTTCAGTTTCGGCTTCGGTTGGTATAACGTTTTCATTTTCTACGAGGGAAGATTTAGTCTCAACATCAGAGACATTTTCTTCTACAGAAACGTCGCGATCGTCCTGGCTTGGTAAGGTATCCAGTGTAACTTCATTGGTGAAACATTGTTCGGAGATGATTGCGTCTTCCTTTTGCGTTACATCGGTAAGAGGTGCAGGAGATTCAATAGTTTCGGGTTCTTCGCAAATTTTTGTGTCGGTAGGCGTAGAGTCCGCATTTGTGTTTTCAACATTAACGGGTGTGGCATCAGCAGGTGCAGATTCTGTACTATCAGCGTTGTTAGCGAGAGAAGCATCAGTAAGTTCAGGAGCCATGGTGGTGGCGGCAAAGGAAGCCACGGACGATGGAGGAGGATTAGCGGGAAGGGGAGGTGGCGTAGGCTCTATCAATGGCGTTTGATCGACACAAACCTCTTTCTTAACGGGACTTTCGGGTGTAGGCACCGATTCCTTGTTTTCTACTTTAGACTCCTCGGCCTTGTTCGAATCAATAACTGGAATTTCGGGTTCAACTTTTTTTGGTTCTTCCAGAGAAAGACCATTGACAGGCAATTTCTCAGGTTCGACGACCTCCGCTTTCGGTTCCGGCCTGATGTCACCGGCGTCCTCATTTTTGGGCTCCTCAGCAATAGGAGTTTCTACTTTAGAAGCTTCTGGCGTGCTGCTTCCATTTGTCAGTGGCTCTGTCACTGGCGTTTCAGGTGTATTATCATCTTTGTTTTCTGTTTCAGGTTTAGTTTCAGCAGCAACTTCTATTTCTGCGTTTTCAGGAGTAGTCTCAGCAGCCTACAAAATGAAAAAAAAAAAACAATAAATAAGATTAATTCAACGGCACAATGCCATTTTCAAAAATGTATAACTAAATAGACTTTTAAAGTTCTCAAAACTAAGTAATTATTAACCATAATATAAGTCACCACGAAATGGATATGTCAGACTCTGTGAGATAACAACAACAAACTGATGTATTGTATCAAAACCTACAATGTTTAATAGTATTGCTTGTTACACATGACTGATTATCTTTATGATAAACATGGGTTACCCTTCAATGATTTGTTCATCCATGCTAAACATAATATTAAATTGCTCTTAGGTCTTAAAGTTCTTAGGTTTCATTGGGTTTTATACAATTATTAACGTTATTAGTATAAATAAACATGATTGTAATAGAAGATAACAAAATTTATAAAATTATAGCTTAAAACACTACTAATGTTTGAGAGGGCTTTCGTTAACAAATGATAAATATAATTATCGCCGTATCGATATGCAAACGAAAGACAATGCTTTCTATTCTTGGTAAATTAATAAGCTACCAGTTTTCTGTACTCGCAACCGCAAAACTGCAGAAATAAAACGATACCAACTTACAAGGTCGCCTTTGTTTACTGGAATGGAAATACGAACTAACATTGTGTACGTATGCAGTATGATATATTATATGCTTTCTGTAATAAATACACCCGAGAGTACTACGATAGCTTTTAAATATACTTAAAATGTAAGGTTCTTTAAATTGACCAGAGGCATTTATTTATTGCATTTGGCAACAAATTCGAAATTTTCTTTATAAATAAAAAAGCACATAGGGTACGTCTTTTTGTATTAAGAGGATCTACCAAGGAGATTTACAAAAGTATTAGCATCGTTTAATTTTGATTTCCTGTGTTCGGCCGGAACACGCAGTTATTTGATGAGCATACAAAATACAGACGCTAAAGTAGTCTTGAATATAAAATGTATGTGTAACTGTTAACCGTAGATAACTGTCTATGTCCTGTCTGTGGATTAAGTTTTGTCTAATCGATTAATTCAAATATTAAAATTCAAAAATTAATGAGAAAGATATCTGGGACAAAAATCTACAACTATGTATATACTTTACTGTTATAATAACCTGTGTTCTAACAAAATTCGTGATGTGCAATTTTATGAGTATATTGCCGTACCACAAAACTCGGACATGGGGCATTCGTATCTGCTGCTGCCTAATGTTTAACTTTTAGTCGCAAAATAAACCTTCAAAGTTAGTGTTAACAGATCTGACAAAATTATTTCATAGAGAAAACTCGAAACAACAAAGGCGTATATTTACACTGAGTATAACACGTAATTATGTAAATGAATGGCTGTAGTGCTATTTCCCCTTTCAACGAAGAGCAAGGTAAACGAAAGCATAGTCCGAAACGAAAGTAAATTAAAAACACCGGACAATACATCCGACGGACGACAGTCACGCACAGGAAATAACGTTTTGTTTAAATAACGCTCCGTATATCTATTGTGTTTTAATATTATGTACTTACAGCTTACTGCTTACCATCATACGTTATTACAATTTTACAGAATTTTAATATTGCAATGCAGCTCCCTAGAACTCAGGCTCAATTATGGAACACCATACATTTTTACTTTATATAATGAAACTTAAAGTACCCTTCAACAACCTCTTTATTATCATTCAAGGAGCTTTGCATTAATTATCAGTATGACGTATTTAAAACTCATTATTATATATTGTTCTCAAAGGTTTTGTACACAAAAGTTTTTTGAACAATGGTGTGATTCATATACACCTTCCTAATTGCAGGCGTACATCGAGGGAGTTAGTACTTATTTCGATAGTACATGCGCACTCATTTATCCATCCGATAACGGTAAACTGGGTGAGTCACCATAACATAACAATGGCTTTCTGGCTATGGAAACGATTTTCCGCTCTATAACAATATACCTATTTCGATGGTGTTTTTTTGTTAAAGTTTTAATTTAAATATAACAAAAACGGGTGTTTTGTAGTTCTCACTTCCCATTATGAGTGATGACGGTAGAGAAACCTTTGGAGGCTTAATAGATATAATTTAAAAAAATATTGGTGGACATGGTTGCCTCATAGTAAAATTACTGGTTTCTTAAGAGTTTTATTTAATACTAAGTAAAATATTGTAAGTCAAAGCAATATTAAGTATTTTAATATATCATTTTACTATGTATATGTCAATAAATACATTTATTTTTAATTTAAAAGATATTCTTTACACAAACTACACCCTACCGACTAGATAGCTAGCGTGTTCAGATTAAGCAATAGAAATCACAACCGACTATGAACTTGTAACAGTTTTATAAAGATTATAACAGTTATATTTAAGTATCGACATATCCCCGTGACATATGTGACGAGCACTCAATACCGTGTGACCGAGGCAGTTATTTGAATCGGGCGGTGATAGCAGCATCTTGGCGAGCCGGTCCAGACGCAATACTATCAAATAACTCCTAGCTACTTGCTCTCGCTATCTGAGGTTGTCGCCCTATCTTGGCACCGATTACACCAATCGCTGACCGGCTATCGAATTACTGCCTTCACAATGATAATTAATAAAACAATGCAAAAATTTTACTACATATATATATCCCATTTGTTATGTACTACCATTTAATTGGTGTTAAAACGTTTTTTGTTGTATACATATTACGATTTAACCAATCCACTATCTATCTGGATTTGTTTCGCTCTTCAATATTATTGAATCAAATTAAGTTGTTTTAGCTAGCAGGTACCTCTCTTCGAGTCGTTATCATACATCGAGACATAAATAGACTGTCGCATAATGGGATAACAATAGTTAATTTAATAGTCGTCCCTCTTGCGTTCCCACAAGACTACAGACAACAAAAAAAATCACACAACAATAGCTGTCGATAGGAAATGGAATCTTTCCTTGTTATGTCAAAACTCCATTGAACGGTGGTATTATGAAAATACGACAGATGAGACGCATCGTGGCGGCCATTTGGTAAACATGCTACATGAACTGTTTAGTCGGGTTACGTCGTATATTAATACATGTATACAAAATATAAAAGTGGTTAGTGGATCATTGTTCATGCGATGCCGTTCTAACGAACACGACTAAAACCGGTCCGGCTCACAGATAGTATACTCGTTCTCTTAAGGCCGACTTTAATATTTTATTAAAACAATTATCAAGGGATCTTTTATTAATTAAACAGTAACTATGCCCTCCCTGAATAAGTAGAGGCAAGACATTTTATCATAGCGTTTTACAAGAAAAATAAAATTAATCCTTAGTATTATCTGTAGTAAAATGTCTGTAGCTTTATCTGAATCTTCGCAAAGTATGCAATGGATAGTTTGCAGTCGCATCGGCCTTCGCCCCCACGCCCACTACAGACCTCGCAAAACCTGCCCTGCTCTGCTAATTTTATTTTACACCAAACAAACGTGTTTCAAAACATTCCCTGCTTAGACGCCAACACGACATACGATTTAAACGTTATTTTATAGCCACTACCAATTTACATAAAGTTTCCTATTATTATGATTACAAGTTTCAAAATTTTTTAAAAGTTTTTTTTTTAATATTTAAATAAATATTACGCGGCCTTATATTCGGTAGCCATCGGTAGACAATTTGGAATGTATAAATAATCCACATTTGATATTGCTGATGTCGTTTGCTGAGTTTACGAATGAGTATTGGCAATTAATATAATTATAAAAAAACAAAGGGTATTGTTCAAGCGTGTCAAATCTCCTTGTGGGAGCAATCTCGTGAGCTAATGACCGTATGTCAACACGTGTGCTCCGGAATGTGACATAAACACATTACTCGTATCCTAACGTTACGTACATATCCATGGTACACCACATTAAATTTTGGGTGCAAACAAAAAATCGGGTTTAAAAGTTAAAAATATTGTCTTAAAAGTAAGATAATGTTCATAATGTTTCAAAACTGTTTAGAAACACAATTGATCTACGATAATATGAATGAATATACGTATAATAATTTTAACTATAGATTCGTCACAATAACCGGCTTTCGTATACAAGTCAATTCAAGTATAAAATTGCGGCTGAATGTTTAAGAAAGATTTGGTATAAAAATTGTTGGTATTTCTTATTTTACCAAAAACCAGTACCTACTCAATTTACACATCGTAAAGCTAGAGATGTATTAAATATTTGGCATAGAATGAGACATCGTCAATTAACAATAAAATACAATGTTTCTCCAGCTTAATTTAAATTAATTGAAGACCACTTTGTTTTAATTGAGACAAACAAAACGTCCCATTACTTTTGGATCTTAAACTTTAAAAATAATGCTTCTAGGAGCTTACTGGTAGACTTTCGCACGATATCAATTTTAGCATACGCGATCTTCAAGTAAATCTTACTAGACCGGTTCGGTGTCGACATTTGCTTAATCGCAGACAGTTGGAAGGCATGGGTCGTCAATGAAGTGATGTGTGGTTAATGGCACGATATAGTTAAGACAATAGCGGCTCACGTTTGCTTAGCGCGGATATAGACCCACTTTGAATCATAATGTGCATTGTTCGCGACGCGACGTCGTCCGCCTCAGTTTGAGTGCAATGCACCTACGTCGCAATAGATACTTGTAATAGAAATCACAGTTGTCCTGACCGCATGGTTACTTCCAAACCAACAAACAAACAACACATTTGCCTCTCTGATTAAATATAACATCTATATATATGCATAGATTTAAATTAAGACCACCGTCAACATTCAAGGATGAAATATATTTAGATTTGACATAGAAAGCTGTCTCGAGTGCCCTCGTACCCGTACAAGCGATTTTACGTCGCGCTTGTCGATAAGTTAGCGAGAGGTCAATGACATTACATTTTTAAGCACTTAAGTCATATTTTATGTATAAATTTCTAAGTAATGTTCTTAGATTGTTAACAGGGTGAGAGAAACGAAAGTGGGTCATGACAGTCCAATAATGGATGGAGCCATTGCAACGAGGGTCCGAGCGAATGTACATTGCATTGTGCCTTCTCACTAATAAACGTAAACTGAATACCAAAGAGATATCCGTAGAGAGCTAGAACGCCATTGCTTTCCAGTCCTATTACAGAGGTTAACTTTATTATATTAAGTTAGCTTTGGGAAAAATTGGGAAGAAGACGGTCCATACTTTAAACCGATTGCAAAGTTTATAGATACCTCCCAGATGATTCCATCATCTATAGGTTTAAAAAAAAATCTTGGGTATTTATAAAAAAAATTTGTTGATGTATATGTTGGTTGTAGGTGAATAGTAAACCAAATTATGCAAAGTATTTATTTAGCATTGGAAACAATTAAGTTTTTATTTCAAGCTTATCGCTTATTTCTTTGAATTCTTGAGCTACATTAAGTTTGGATGTTAAGGGTCTGTTTCACATTGTATGGATAAAGTACCAAATACCTATGTTGCATAGCTATTTGTATCCATACATTATTCGGAAGATAAAAGTTCCGAAGAAATTTCGCGCTACCTGACAGTCGTGAAACGCAACAATAATGTTTATCCTACCAATAAGTAATAAATAGCTTATTTGGAACTTATCCGGACAGAACTGTGAAACAGACCCTAAGTATTGTAAAATATTCATTAAATAATCGTACAATTAAATGAAATTGTTCAAATAGTTTTATTTCATTCAACGTATTTTGTTCATTCAACCATAAAAAGAAAAATTGAAATACATAACATTAATAAGTTAATAAAAGATTTTTTGCTTTGATAATGATGAAAATTTAACATGTACCTATATTTGATGCGTGATATGTGTGACTATGACCATAATTTCAAAGATTTATCTTTATTATGCCATCAACATAATAATATTAAAGAGAAACTGTTTATAATTATAAAGAAGTATTTTCGCGATACAAAAGAAATAAAATTGTTTATCGAAAAATCTTACCTCCTCGGGAACTTTCTCTGGCTCACCATTGGTTTTCACCTCCTCATCCTTTTGTTTCTTTTCCTGCTTCGGCTTATCCTTTCTGCTGAAACTGATCGACCTTAACGACCATTTCTTCTTAACCTGTCAAGTAACACAATTTATACATAAAAAATATTATAAGACCCTTCACATTTGAAGAATTTGTAAATTAGCACCAAAATACAAAGTTACAAACTGATAATTAATAAATTCCTTTTTGCAGCATGTGCCTACCTTTTCTTTTTTGATCTTTTTGCCATCGTCCGGCGACGGTGTACTCTCTCCGTTTTCCTTTGTCTCACTCTCCCCGTTCGCCACGGACGTCTCTTTATCTTTTTCGTTCTCTTCTTGATCTTTTACTTCCTTCTCCGTCGTTGCATCTTTTTCGTTCTCTGGGGTGCCACTGTCGATTTGCTTTTCTTTTTCCTGATTATTAATATGTATTCTTATAAATTTAAAAAATAAACTATATCGTTGAGTTAATTATTTGAAAATTAGTAAGTTTTAGGAAATTATATCAGAAAGACGTCTCCAATGCAAAAGGAAAAGATTATGGTAGTGAATTGATGATGATGAGATGATGGTTGTACAACCAGCAAATAATATTAAAAAAATATGTGTGTCCTATTGACACCCCTTGATACATTAAATATGTTTAACAAGTGCTAATTCACAGCCCCGATCCAATATCCGTCGCGGTTGTCGCTTAAATACAAACTATGCGGGTAAATAATTGCGTTAAGTAAACTTTTTTAAGTTTTATTAGGACATCTTTACTAAACTTTCTGGTTTGTTAAGGGCGCCCTAGTTTTAAATTAACGAAAAACCTAATTTGGTGGTTTAGACGTCACTAAGCTGAACATTGATAAACACTTAATTACTGTCATTTAAATATTTGATATCACCCACGTAAGCAGAGCATTTAAAAATATTCAAACCTTGCATCTCTTACAAAAATACTTCATGGGAGCTACGAATTATTTTTAATATTAACGTGGCTATGGTGGTGTACTCACAAGTGTATCGTGTATATGAGCATCGCCATTGGCCTGTGGCTTCAGTGCATCAGCATCTGCTAATTGTTCCATGCGACCTTCACCGCCAGCTCCGGCCGCTGCTACCTCGCCAGCGCTCTCCGCTTCCTTTCCGCTTATGTCCACGGAGCGCTTGCTCTGCTTTGCACCCATTTTCGATGCTCAACTATTAAACCCACAATGTTATAAAACTTAAAAAAAACGCTATTTATTCTTAATATGTATATTATATACAGGTATTTAATATTGTATACTTTCACTTAAAACCACGTTTCCACACGAGTAGTGCGCACAAAGGAACATTTAATACAAGTTGTACATATTAAAGTTCTGTTATCTTTTGGATGTTTACTTATGTTTATTCATAGCAAGAATATAATTAATTAATCACTTCAGACATTAAAACTTAAATTTTACTGTTATTTGTATCAACATCACATTAGCATTAATGCTAATTAATGTTTTTGTTAGTACAACAATAGTAGGATAAAAAAGATGCATCTCATTATCTTATGTAGGTTACAGTGCTGTGTGATTAAAATAAATGACTATATAACAAAATAGTATTAAATACTCTAGGGATTATCCCTGTTTATGAAGGACAGCTAAAAATAGTGTTGGAATAATAAGTAGAAGTATACAATTTTAAGTATGTATTTATATTCAGGAAGGAATAATATTACCTAGTTTCGAATAAGTTATCTTTCTTATAAAAACATAATAATAGGAAATAAGTACATTATAAGTCATCATAATTTCCTTTTGTTTCAATGTATCATGTGTCATTTCTAAGTATATCACTCATTCTCACTTTACCTCATAATTCTCAGTTTCTATATAACATATTACTAATACTAAAGTAATAAGTAATGATTATGTTGAATGTAATATGTATTTAAGTAATAATTATTTATTAAAATGTCATTGCAGGAAATATCAGATCATTTACTATAAATAACTGTACTATTGAAATAGCTCTAATCTTATACGCAAACATTTTAAATGAAATGTGGTCAGTATTAAATGAAAAAAAATAACTACAATTTAATGAGTAAACTATAAACATTCCTGATTAACTTGGGAATCAATGTAAACAGAAAATATATTTTGCTGAATCAAATTAAATACAGGCTAAAATGTTTTCAATATAACATTTTCTACCAAAATGTTAGTACAAAAGGAAGAGGAGTAGATATATTGTGATGTTTCAAGGATATAGTAAAAGGACTTCAAGGAGTTCTTATTAGCTTTTAAATATAGAAAAAACTTAATTTTAATCCAACCCATAAATACTTTTTTATTGTACTGTGTCCTTCCCTATTTCGAAATATACACAAAATATTGGATGTCAAGATAATTAAAAAATACCCATGCAACCAATATGTTGAATATCAGTTTTTGAGAAAACCGTAGGGTTCCTTATAATGTATGCGTGAATCTATACGGGTAAATAACGATATAAATAACATATATAGATAACGCAACAATGCCTAAACCTTTGTTAAATAGCTCTTGCATCGGTTCACTTTTCAACGATGATTCATCGCTCGATAACTTATGTATGCAATTATACCGGTATTCCCATGTCCCAGAAATGTTAATTTAACCGAAAAAATCAATATCACTAAAATTCGTTATATTTAGCAAGACTAACTTTCTAAATGCGTTTTTAGTTTTTTAGTGGCTGTACTTAACTAACTTACTTACTTTATACGAGGGACCTAACCATTTAGACAATAATAAATATATTAAATACTTAAACAGCAACAAAATATAGTCCACATGGTTTTAATTAATAAACCAAATGGCATGCAATATTTTTTTTTAAATAGCGACAATGTAACCGCCGGTGACGAAATTTAATTTATTATATCATAATACTTATTATATATTAACGATTATGATGACAAAAAGTAAAACTAATATTTTCTTACCTTTAGACTTTTCAATCCGAATAATTAAGGCAAAGTATAAACACTACCAAATTTAACAAAAATTCACTTCCAGCACTCACAGCCCAGCACAATATGGCGGCTAGACAAAATCTCCACCCACTGAGAACAAATTCAAAATTGAAACTTCAAGCGATTGGTTGTTCTTACTACGACGCGTCAATTTCGACAACATCATGAAACTCTTTTGTAGGTTATGACAATCTGCAGAAAATAACTGATGCGATCACCTTATTTTTTCTTTTCATTGCTGTGAATATATTATTATAAAGTAAGTTTTAATAAAAAGATTTCTACCCCATTTAAATATTTCGAAGCCAAGAGCCAAACATAAAAATGTTAATTAATTTAATGAGCGAAAGTTTTTACGATCAAATAATTGTACTTAAGAAATTAATATTTTATTCCTTCGTTGTTATAAAAGTACCTTCAAAATTAATATTCCGTATAAAACAGCAGTTCTAAACTTATATCATACAAAATTATGGTACGTGTACCACAATAAAAAAAAAATCAATACAATACTTTAATACATATTCAAACACCTAGTCTATGATTTGTTCCTCGTTTATAATCTGAAGTCTTCACTCTATAATCTTTGGTAAACATATCGATATGTCGTGTTTTTAGAGTTGTCCGTGATCCTCTTTCTAAAAATACTATTTTTCGTAGATAACTTGATAGATTTTGCGTATAAAAGTTGTAATTGAGATTAAATATAGTGATTATTTAGTGATGTGAAGAGTTTTACGTGGTGTATTACTTCTTACAGTGTTAAAATTGTGTAGCGTCACCTGACTGAGCTCATTGTCATTTCCCGCCATTTGCTTTGCTAACTTTTATGTGTTTATTGAATATTGGTCAAGAAGAGTCCTTTGTTTTAGTGTAATTTGTGCTCAAGTTATGTCATTAGATAGTAATGATGCTTGTTTGTTAGAAGTGGAAGATTACAACTTATACGAAGAAGACGCGCCAGATCACGCTATCCCAAGGTAAGAACCCGGCGTGGATCCCTAGATTTCAGTTGTGCTAATTGGATATCATTCTAATATTTGTAATGCTATTTTGCTATTTTCCAACGTTTTTAAATTTTGTGAGATTCGCCAATATTGCCTTGAATATTTGATCCCGCCCCGTGCCGGCCCGTAGTCAGCTGTTGTGCCGCCATGTTTGGTTGTCTTAAATAGGCGTAGTAAGCGCTATATGTACCCATGGCACTACAGAACATGTGGTTTATAGTAACATTACCATCTGTACTTATTTTACATCGCTCTATTCATTAAATGTTTTCTTTTCTTCTTTTTCAATGACAGATCAATAAACTAATTACATAAATGGGTACGAATTTATACAATACAGTAAATACGTAGTATTTGTAAGCTCGTTAAAATAGTGTTCAGTTATATTTGAAATTTTAGTCACTTGTGTATATTTACATTGAAGATAAGTAATGAATATTTCAGAAGTGAGAGACACTCATTATCTGGCGGAAAGACTATGGAGGCAGAAAAAAGAATTAGGCGAGAGATTGCAAACAGTAACGAACGCAGACGCATGCAAAGCATCAATGCTGGTTTTCAGGCTTTGCGGACACTATTACCTAGACATGAAGGAGAAAAGCTCAGCAAGGTACTTAATTTTTCATTTTAAAAATGTAATAATATTTGAGATCCAAACAAGCACCTCTGTTAACATCTTTGTGTTTTGGGAAATATCACTTTAATTTAAACATAATTGCCTCAGATAAAGAAGTGAATACTTGTAGTATTAGAGTATTTATACATTCATATGCGAAAATTATCCTTAAATCTAAACAGGTTTCTTATATGAATTCATTCATTTTGTAGGCTGCCATACTTCAACAAACAGCTGAGTACATCTACTCCCTTGAACAAGAAAAGACCAGACTGTTGTCACAGAACTGTCAATTAAAGAGATTATTGAACCAACACGAAGGGGGTGAAATACCATTAAAGAAGAGAAAGAATGAGATCATAACACATGTTCCCTCAATAGTACCAGACTCAACTGAGGACACTATTAACACAAGATCTGCTGATACTGTAGCAATGGTTACAGTTTCAAATATACTTCAAAAGAAGGAACCTGATAATGGTGAGCTGCTGATTCAATTGGAAAGAGAGAGGCAACTAAGACGATTACTTGAAGAACGTTTGAGTGCATTAGAAGTTCAGATTTACCCTGAATCAAGAGAAGTTACTCATGCAGTTCTGCACTATGAAGAAACTGAAGCTTCCGAGTGTAAGACAGAAGAAAAAGAGGTTGAGTCACAACAAGTAATAGAAGCTCCAACAGCACCCCTACTAGAAGCTGCTATCAAAGCTGAGCCGCGTGTTGAAGTCGAGGTTCTTCCTGATGCTGCTCATGACCAACCTTCCCGGTTGTACCTTGCTAGTACAAGTCGGCAGAATCTTGAAACAATTGTGGAAGCTATCCGTCATTTAGAAGGTGACCATCTGTTCCGTGAAGAAACAGGTGACGCTCCGCTCGCGCTCACCAAGAAGGCCGAGATCACTCCGCCACAGAGACCAGGCGTCATCGTAGTCAAACACTCGTGAGTGCATTGAACTAGTCCCTTGGTTTAATTTTGCTTCCAGTGGAAGAGTACTCCTTATCCTCCTCGAATATTTTTAGTTATTAGCATTAAGTTGTCTTTTCCAAAGTGACAAATTGATAAGTCTGTGTTTTGTTAATTTTCTTTTTACAAAGTAAAGAAGAATGAATTAAGTATAGGTAATCAGGACATAGTTTGGCGCTGTGCTTAGTTAAGTCTCAAATATCTTATTGTATTTCACTTTGTGTTGTTGCAGGCTTATTCTTATTGTTAGGTAGAAGATTCGACTGACTTATGTATATCATACTTATAAGTTTTGAAACAGTTGATGCCAGTTAGTTAGCTGCATGCCAATATGTCCCATTAATGTTATAATACATAATTAATAATTTAAATCAAATTATTATAAAGGACTTTTAAAGCAATTAATATTTTTTCTAAAATTGCAGCAATATTTAAAATTAAGAGTGAAAAATAATTTTAAGCTCATGAAATATTCAGCATTATTAATGTTATAGGCATATGGCATTGCAGTTCTCTCATTTTTATATTTATAGTAGATAAATTTGACCGTTAAATATACATATTAGGTAGAATAATATAATTTTCCAGTGTAATGTGACTCAACCCCAGTGTTTTATTTTAATCTTAGAAATATGTTTTTTTTTAACCATGTATGAGCATTCCAGGCCTCGCACTAAACTGAACTGTTGTTTTAAATAATTCTGATATTGTTAAAACTAATAAGTGAACCTCTTTTGTAATGTTTACCCAGTTAGCGTAATAATTAGCTTAGTATTGAAAATTTTGGCTATAGCTTAATATAAGATGATTTAATCATCTTCTGTGTTTCTGAAATTTTAAAGTCATGCTTATAACAATATTTTCTAGAATTAGTGAGTGCGGGTTGCTTGATATTTTATAGATGATGAAATTCTATAATACTTTTTGCTTCAATGTGATGTAATTTTTTGTTGAAGTCTAACCAGCAGTGCTTTTTGTTTGTAACTCTTTGTAAGTTGTAACTTTTAAATGTATTTGTGTTTTAAGTTTGACTCAGCAACAGAGTGATGAACAATATATTTGTAATGAAGTGTGGTCCTGTTGACGGGATCATATCTACTTGAAGACTGATCATTAATTCATTATTAAGTTTCGCTAGTTAAATCCATCATGTAGTGTGTTGTGTGTGTGTTACATATGTGTGTGTACCGTTTGTAATTTGTATGTTAATACATCAGTTTTACACAGATTGTTTTATAGGAATTACATTTTAAGTAATGACAATCTTTCTAACTCTGATGGATTTTATATTTTTAGTACAATTTTCATTTGTTTACAGTGTAAACTTCTAAATTTGGCTCTTATTTGTCTCATTACAACAATGCTTTCAAAGCATAAAGTATTTATATATTGAAATGTCCTTGCATACATTTTTGTATGCTGTAATCTCTGCGGTCTAATTGGGAACATATAATTTCCACTCTGTTTCTGAGTCCATAGTAATAAGACGTCGTCTGCCTACCGCCTTTACATTATGTCATTATAAGATTATGTATCATAATTGACTTGGTTATACTATTAGTGTAGTCAAAATATCTAGGTATAAGAGATTTAAGTCAAAGAAAGCAAGTTAAATTGTTTAAATTGTGTTATTATTTATGTCTTAAAGTATTAAAATGGTTATTTCTTATTAATTAGTTTGTAAATGATGGTAATCAGTATATTCTTTATAACAATAATCTGACCAATAGAATTCTTTTTTTGTATTGCTAAAAAGCACTCTTGTACTAAAATACACTTAGTATTTAACTAATGCAACTTACTCTTTGTAATTTTTAATATCTGTAGGGTCATAGATGGTAATAATAATGAATCTAATGTTTTATTTGTTTTTATTATCATGAAATTTTAATTTTTCTACACTCTATCGAAGTGAAGTTTTAATACCTTTATTATTGTAGTGTAAATGTGTAATTTTGGTTGTCCACTAAACACATGCCATTTACAGTTTGGGTTTGCTAATCATAGAAGTTTTATGTTAAGAAATCTTGTTTCTGTTTAGAGAGCCCTTACAAGTTAGAGATAGTGAGAAGATACAGTTACGAGTCCCACAACATTTTGCTCTATTTTCACCCTATCACTAACAGGCTCAGTTCCTATACATTATAGATAGTAATTATGTAATTTTTACAGTTTGTATTTAGGATACTAATGATAAAGTGTAGAAAACGACGCATGGATGTTTCCTTTTTGATATGAAATTGATAAATATTTCCTCTGATTTAAATTGTCCCACATTTGACCTAAATTTACGAATATTTATAAAATATTGATATTTAATTGTTTTATTTATTATTAACCCTATGTGTCGTCAAACATAAACCTACGTTTTATTTCGAACCAACAGTTTGAAACCTTGTTTGTATAACAATTTCTAACAGAAAAATAAGATGTTAAATATTTGTCCTCTACATACTCATTTCTAAATTATTGCATTGAATACAGCTCTGGATCTGTATTTTTTAAAAATACTAAAAGTGAGCATACGTGCCCTGGTGTTCACCTGTATTGTATCGTATAATTCAATATTTATACCATATTATGGTAGTTTAGGTAGTAGAGTAAAGTACTATAAAAAGTAGATTGGTATTAGTACCCACCTACGTCATGAATACAATAGAGCAGTGTTAGCGTTCGTTCAATCCCGATCGTGAACCACAACATTTACCTTTTTTGTAAATTGTAAAGTCGATGAAAGAAAACCAGCATGTCAGATAAAATATTTTCTATTATATAAAAATGATATCCCATATAATTACCATTAAAATATTCTTGTAGCGACACCTACAATCTGCACTTACAAATCACTA
The DNA here is from genome assembly GCF_905147795.1 of Pieris rapae. NCBI lineage: Eukaryota > Metazoa > Arthropoda > Insecta > Lepidoptera > Pieridae > Pieris > Pieris rapae. The sequence goes on from NC_059517.1 coordinate 4,131,524, forward strand.
TCATGTCGTCATACCCTGAAACCGCTAAAGGCTTATTACGGCCACTAAGCCCTTAGGATACACACAACTTCTGGACCTTAGCCACGGTCTTCGAACCGGGCAGTCAGTAGTAAGGTCAAGGATTATCTCTTTCAGTTCGTCGTAAAGCAGCACCTTCCTCTACAAAACTTAACGTTACTACTATTGCGGCAAACAAAATATCATGAACTTATTAGCTTTTGACGATTATGATGTACCTACTTGCAGAGAACTATTAACTAGTAGTTGTAGAAATCACGGAATAGCAATACACATATTTTTTTTAATGAAATGACTGTTGTGTGACATTTATGCAATATTAACAAGCAAGTCTCCTGTTATAATTTATATTTTAATAAGTTTTTTTTTTACCATGGATGTCAATATGGTTTAAATGTTGTACCGAGTGCATTATAATTAAAATATAAACATATTTTCATTGAAAGCGATACCTACGTTTGGTAGACTGATTTATTTTAGTAAAACTATATGTGTTTAATTTCTTCTCTTAGATTTTTTTTTTTTAAATAAATGTATTGTAAAGGAAGATATGTATTGAAAGAAACACAGAAAATTATTCTAACAAATTGAAATCCGTGTTCTCGAAGAAATTCAATCGCGAGAATTAAGATTCATATTGTTACCAACGGACAGATGAAGTGTCCTTTGACAATAACATTTCCGTGTAAATATTATAATTTTATTCAGAATGGAAGTTATACTTCCTCTTAAACTCGGAAATACCTAACGGGGATTTGGACTTATCAGTACTAACGCGCGATGTTTCGTTGCATCTAGATACATTGATGTTATTTCTATTTAAGTAAATATATTTTTGTGAGACTATAGTACCATGCATATTTTTGTTACAACATAACGTCTCGTCTCCGCAATCGACCTTATTTGCCAATTCCCAGTGTCATCAAACAAAGTTTCAAGGTTGGTTGTTTCGATTCATCACTAGACTGTAACTTTAGTTTTTTAAATCTTTATTCTTTAGTTGTTTGTACAATTCGTTTGGGAACGGACGCGGGTTATGCGTTGTTTTACATCGGACAAAACTTTGAATAGGCGATGTGTTATAAAATTAATGAGAGTGTGAAATGTGTGTAGTTGTATAATCTAATTATAATTAAATGCAGATATACCTTGGTAATAACTTATTACTCTTTAATGACCGTAAAATGCTCACTATTATAATTCATTGTTTTTATTGAAAACTTAAAAGTCTAATCATACATTGAAGGTCAAGCTGATAGCCTGTGGCTAATGCTTTCCTTAAATTTATTAATAATATTTAATTGGTGATTTTTGGTTCCTAGCAAACCTAATCAATTGGATAACAAAGATTATTTAGAAGCAGAGACCTTTGTTTTTTTAATCAATATATACCTACTTAGTTCCTACTTCGCGAACTTTTGTGGTGCACCATGGAATACTTTGGTATTAAACGTATTTATTGTATGCAATATTTACTTATTTGCTTAGGTTCCTACCTTATGCAGAGTTTGTTGATAAGCGGTCATATAGATACATAACTTTCACTTTATGCGTATCCTGTTCCGGATTCATGCCTCTATTAAAATTACTTAGCTAGGTAGGTACTTATTTTTATTAATTTTTACAAGGGAAAATGGAGTCACGCGTACTAGTTCTATGGATTACCCTAGTTAGTTTGGCTTGTTCGGAAGATATACGATCTTCAGATTTGGGGTATGTACCTATTTCTATAATATCTAATATGTAACTTACATTTTTGTTTCTGCACGCTTTAACCAACAGAATGTATAAGACTACGGTATAAGCTTTTATGAATTCCTCTTTAACTTTCTTATGTACAGTTATACATGTACAACTCAACAACAAGTTGGGTTATTTGTACATGTATAACTGTTGTAAAGTAACTTACTTTAATTGTCTTTTGTCTTTGGTTCTCCGCAAAGTACGGTCAACACATAGAGATACTATCTATGCTTTACTAGATAAACCTGAACGGTAAAACATGCTACGAAAGTAGCTGCGAATTAACGTTGCAGTAATTAATTCAATTAATAATTTTATTACGCTGTTAGTTGTGTATATTTTACATTCAGTAACAATTATGAATAAATGTTCACAGAGTTAAAATACCTAATGAAATTGAAAATGAAAGTATATCGTCATCCGTAAATGAATTCGGATTTAAGTTGATCAAGGAATTGATGAGAAGAAATGAAAACCAAAATATTGTAATTTCTCCAGCAGGCATTTCTGGTAAGCTTTAATAAAGTATTATTAGTTTCTGCGCGGGAATTGTATAGGTATATGTAGAGAGTCCTCGGCGAGAGAGAATGAAACGCTTGGAAATCAACACTAGAATAATCATTTAGGTATTTAACAAAATTGTTTCCTTAAAATAATAGTAAACCTAAGAAAAAAATCTGCGAAGTTAACAACGGCTTGTAGGCTTGTGATTGTAGGTGCAAATTAGGCGCCTCGAGTTTAGATACTTTTTGATATTTTCCTAAAAAGCCCTATACCGCTAGGACCCCATGGACCAAGGGTCTCGACACCGAATGGGCCAAAATCATATTCGGAGCCTAGACCCCTGTATTTGCAGGCTTTAGCTTTTTCAGCCACACCAGCTCTGTTGTTGGTTTCATGAAGATGGGAAGGGCCCGGTGTGTCTGAACAGGTGGCATCCCATATCAGCACTCGGCCCATCTTCCATGGAATCAAACTCATACCGTCCGGTCTCTTGGAATTCCAGTCGGCTCAAGTAGATTTGGCACGTTGACGGTGGCAAGGGACCGGCTTATGATATCGTTGAGTGTGGCATGTCTCGAGAAGTGGCCAGAACTTTTTTTCCATGTCAGTACTGTATTTGACGAAGGGCAAGCGTGACCCCAGTAGCCGGCCTCATGCGTACCCACTGCCAAAAGCCTCGCACGTGCTGAACCAAAAGGATTATATGTCAAATTTCATGTGTACCTAATATTTCCAAAAAATAAGTAATGTCCTGCGTGCGTGCGCTTAATATATAAATGTAAATAAAGTACAACGCTTTGCAATATTGAGAATTTTAGTTAAAATATTTTAAATGAAATGAAAACGTTTATTTGCCAAGATAGTGGTACAATTAGATACATTAATTATAGAAATCCGCCATATATAAATCGGCATGCAAATGTCATTAATTTTATTATGTCACATAATAGAAGCATTAACTATTGTCGTAATAATAGGAAAGTTAAGTTAATTAGAATTGGTGTAAAACTTTTGATCTAGATACTCGCCCACGCTATAAAAGCACCTTGCCTTTAAAAATCAAATCACCTTCCCCTAAAGCATTACATGGCAGCGAACTGTAACTGAGGCAACATAGCCGTGATAAGCATTAATTGCTGCGTGTTTTGAAGCCACTTTGCGAGTTCGATTCAAAGCAAAAACAAATTTATTAAGGCACGTGCATATCGTTAAAATGTGTTGTTTCCAATTAAGATTTTGGTCTAGTGTTATGCCTAGAAACTTGGTTGATACAACTTCTTCAATTGACTCATTTTTATAATTAATTTTGAGGTTATTGGGTCTGCAATTATTATAATTCCGAAATTGTATGAAATTGTTTTTTTACATTTAAATTATTAATTTCCAATCATTCCGTGACATTCTTTACTGTTTCATTCAATAATGATTAGTGGTTACGCGTTGTATCATTCAACACGACCACTGTCATATCATCCGCGTAAATGCATTTATTCGTAACCAAATTCGGTAAATCATTAATGTACAGAAGAAACAGCAATGGACCCTTGAGGTACGAATTTTTAGTTTTTAAACATGAATTTGCGCCTGCTGCTCGTATGGCCGTTTAAATTCATGGATATTCAAGGCTGCTCAACACCAATATAATAGCGGCATTTTGTTACTGTATTGCCTACTAGTAATTTTCTACTTTTGAATTTTTTGCCTGCCCGATCTAATAACTAAACGTGCACGTCGCGTCATTGCAAATAATAACAGATAAAGTTAAATAATGAATGTTAGCCTAGTAATTATAGTAGAGTAGAAGTAAAGTGCTACTTCAATATTTAAATGTAATAGCGCTATAAAGGAAGGAAATAATTTCCTTGTAATAAAATCAATTTTATTTTTAGTCAGGGGAAAGTAATACGTGTTGATAAATATGTTTTCTTTATTTTATTATTTTAACGATGGCAGATATTATTATTTTTGAAGATTTTACCTCAAAAAAAATTATGAGAGTAAATTTTTACGGTGTGCACACCGTCAAAAAAACTTTATTAACTAGATATTGCTTTATAGTAAAACTATCAATGTATTAAATACCTTTTTGCGTCGTTTTTTTATAAAAACGAAGAATATTTATTTTATCTTGTTACGCCAAAGAAGTAATACCTACTTCTAACGTGTGTATGTATGTACATATCATAATAATTATATAATATTTGTGTTGCGTATTTGTTTTGGCGAATTACGGTAAAATGTTATTTTTATGATGCGCTCGTATACCGTCAGAAAAAACCAACACCTGTTAGCTACAGTCTACATTTTAGTTTTTTCTACGAACGTAGAATAAAATGTTTGTTAAGATTTTTATCTTGTTACGCCAAAGAAGTATAACTTCTAACGCGTATAAATAAGTACACACACATTCTTTTTATTTATTTTCTCTTTACAGCTCTTAATAACAACTTTGAACTTTAAATTTGTTTCTTTTTTTTTATTTCTATTTTCATATTTTATTTAGATATGTTACATCGTCACGCTCACTATAGTTAATGTTAAAAGAGATTATTCCTTATAAAGGTAAGTTAGGGTAGGTTTTAAGTGCATATAGGCAATCATTAAATACCTACTCTGCAGGCGTAGGTGCAGCATGACAAATTCTGTTGAATTTATATATACAGAGAACAGTAGGAAGATAGTGTCAGGCTTCTACATACCTTGACTGCGGAGCATTCATACAAGTAGGGAAAAAGAATTTATTCACGTAGGTACAATGTACACTTATGAACGTCAAAAAAGAAATATATATTAAATGCTTCTAATTTTACATTTACTAACAGTTCTCAAATCAAGGGTGTAGAACGGAAAAGCAGAACTGACAATAAACTCTCTTCACCACTTTTTAATCGCCAAGTTTTTTGTTATACACGATGTTTGCAAAAAGCTACCATTAAATCATATTCGATAAAAACGGATACATAAATGGAATCCAACTAAAATAATTATTTCGTCTTTGTAATGTAGGTAAAGTCAAATAAAGTTTATAAATATAAATCTGAATTTTATATACATAAGACCGGTAAGACGAAGATGTTTCAATAGGAGTGAATTAAGAGTCGAATGTGTGTTAAATATATTTGTAAAACGTCACATTGAAAAGGATCTAACAACCACGTCATCGTAAATAACATTTCCTTCGTCGTCTTGTATAGCCAAGGCAACTATTACTAAGCGTTGGAAGTCCTGAATTCCAACTGGTAACTTAAAAAATTTAAATAAAATCGTATTATGTTTATATATTTAATAAACTGTGTACAAAATGTTTCCTGCGCAGAATAGTATGTATCATGTATTATTGTAGTATAGAATATTGATGCATTAGGGACAATAGTATATACAATATGAATTAACCATAAGTTTGACTTCTACTAGTGAATTCTTAATTATCTGATGCAGGATTGCTTGCAATGGCGTTGTTAGGGAGTGTCGGTGAATCGTACGAGGAACTAGCCCGCGTACTTGGATTTTCCGAAGGTAAGCTCTTAAGAAACCGATTTATATGTATAAAGCAGCGTCTACGTAGTAGACCCAAATTCATTTAGCATAATTATATGTCAGAAGTACATTATTAGCATTTATTTTATTCGTAGTATTTTTAAACCGCAACTCGTAACTCAATGGCTAATAATAATATATTTCAGATGTTAGACGTAACCGGGAAAACCACGACCATTTCGGTGATTTATTGCGGTCTTTAAATATAAATGATACATCGAGTAAAACCATGTATGCTGACGTAATTTTTGCCGATAAGAGCTCAATTCTTCGGGAAGCTTACCGTTCATACCTAAGCAGGGTATACGGCGGTGATGCTCTAACTACCGATTTTAAAAATCAGCAAGCAGCAAAAGACCTTATAAATGAGTAAGTAAAGGTTCCTCAAAATATTTTTGATGTATAATTTTATAAATATAAACAATAAAAGGGATTTAAATTGGCTTTTGATCATAGATGTCTGGTGGTATCCGTTCGCTTTATACTTTTTTTTCCAAGTGTGATTCGCCTGCAAATATCTTCAACGCGAAACTTACGCTTCTAATTAGCTGAATACATTGAATGACAAAATATCATCAAAAAAATTTACATTTATAAAAAGAAGATTAGCTTTAGCCTTCTATATTGATATTATGGCTATGCCGATGGATTCTTTGTTTTATATTTTAGGTGGGTCTATGATAATACTAAAGGGAAAATATCAAATTTCTTAAAAGAAGCTCTTCCAATTGACACAAAAGTTGTATTACTTAGTGCCCTGTACTTCAGTGGACAGTGGAAGCACCCGTTTTTGATTGAGTTTACTAAAAAGTAAGTAACCTATGCGTGACACTATAGATAATATACTAGAGAAGAATTAATATTATCATAAGGGTAAATAAATCTATTTACCTATTTCAGACTCCCATTCAAGGGACTAACTGAAGATGTAATGGTTGAACAAATGCTGAATATGGGCAGTTTTCCGTATATTTTTTCATATAATGATGGTAAATAATTGTTATATTTCATTCATAGGATTAAGTAGTGTCTTAATACGCCCTTATAATCAAGAAAGGAAAATTTATTGTTAGTTTGTTTCTCCGATCTAATAACAGAACCGATTTTAAAGCATTCTTATAGGTACTGTTTGCGTTATTGATTTACAAAGCTACAGTCATTACAGTACAATCGTAAAAAAGCTACCGGAGTACACTTTAGTATATATTTGATGCTAGTGTATATCAATGTATGCGAGTTAATAAAATAATATTGTTTTATGAGCATTTTTTTATATTCGGTACTTTTATGCATATATGTATAATGCTTTACAGATTTACACATGATTGCTCTACCATACAACGATAGTGTGACTACAATGTACGCCTTAAAACCGCGTCGACCAAACGATCTCACTTTAGCAGAACTGCTCAATAGATTGGACTTCAACAAAATAGACGCTCTTATCGCGAAAATGGAAAATAGGAAATGTGTTATAAGATACCCAAAGATGAACCTGCAGAGGACTGAGAATTTAGAAGAATCTCTTAAGGCAATCGGTGTGAGAAATATATTTAAACCTGGACAAGCAAATTTTGCTCTAATGGTAGACAACAATAGTGTGGTCAATAGAACAGTTAATGAAATAGTTAGTAGAATTAATACAGGAGACATTGATGATTCAAGGTCTTTAAAAGAAGTTGTAGATAGCCTTCCTAATCCAGGAGTATATGTGGATACAGTTTTACATGATGTCAAACTCACTGTTGATGGTAAGAAAAATATTACTTATCTAATGATGAAAGTATGGTTAAAAATATTGTCGCTTAAGTACGGACTAAGTACGATAAGCTTGTGAAAATTAAAATTACGGACATTGGTTTTCAAAATACAGTCAAAATCTATTATAACGACATCGAAGGGTCTACTCATATGTGGTCGTAAAATCCGATAGTCGTAACAGCCAATGTTTTTATTAAGTACCTAATACAATAGAATTCAGTCGGAACCTTTCATTTTGGTCAATATAACCGGTATGTTGTTCTAAACGATGTCGTCGTAAGCGGTTTTGACTGTATAACATATTTTGTTTATACGACAACAAGTAAACAACTGTAAAACATATATTATTAATAGCCATAATTTATAGTTTTTTAAATAATCCTACAAATTTTAAGGCAGGTATTTCTTTAAGATTTTCTAAAAGTTTTAACAAAATCTTAAAGATGTACCTACTTACCTCCAGTTTTCAAAATTTTATTGAGGGGACAAAGAACTTAATAAATGTAAAGTAAACAGAAATAATTTATTTTATAAGGAATAATGCATTTATATTAATAGGTATATTAAAGTAATGAATGGTTGAAAATTTACTAACATTTAGTATGTATCCAATTTATTTGCCCATTTCTTTTCAGAATATGGAACTGAAGCTGTGGCAGCAACCAGTGGGATATTAGCTCGATCAGCCGAACTATTTTATGCAGATACACCATTCTTTATGTTTATACGCAATGAGAGGACTAAACTCGTAACATTTAGTGCAATTATATCAAATCCAAAATCATTTCAAACTTAAAATATTTTTTTTTAATAGTCTTAGTTTGATTACACTTTTTTACTTAACAATCACTTAGTAATTTTCTTACATAAAACAGTAGGTTATTTTCTTGTTTATCTGATGCTTGATAAAACTTAAACTTTTTTTAAAGATTTACAGTAGTCTGTAGTAATGAATTATAAATGCAAGTGGTATGATTACACAACTAATCATATTTCTGTTCATTTACATTATGGTGGTATTAATCAACAATTAAATGTTTATTAAACTATTTTTTTCATTATCTTGTACACCTGATTGTTTAAATGAACCATATCCTAATATGATCAATACATAAAAATGTTTTAACAATATCAATTATATTATAATGATATTATATAAAATGTTTTATCATATTTATAACTTTATTAAATGAAACTTCTAGTGTAGTTTTGATTGTTTTATCTATTTTCTCTTAGTTTTTCTATTCTATCTTGTAATGTTTGCTTCCATTGTTCTTCGGTTATACTTTGAGCCCATTCAGGAATGGATGTCTGAGGTAAAGCAAAATTGGCCATAGCCAACATTACCTGTAAATATAAGAACTGAATATTGTTGTAATCCAGAACTAATTTCTTATAGTAAACTGCATCATAAAGATGAATAATTTGAGAAAGACGGGCAGCTTTGAACAATTCAAATATTTATTTGAAAATTATTATATAATTTCTAAATGTAAAATGATTTAATTAGAGTTTTGTTACTTATAATTATATATTTTTTACAGACTTATACTTACAGAGAATCTTAGGAATATTATTCATCAAAGTGAATATAAATTATATCAATCAACTATATACTAATAGACTTTCATTCTAATAATACATACTATGGACAAATCTGTTTCATGTACAATTCCAAGATAAAAGTAGTAATTACAAGGAAATAATTAAAAACATTAGTTAACCTGTTGAGCTCTATCATTGTCCATCTGTATAGGATCTGAAGTTCTTGGTGCACACCATACCTCTCTAGCTAGTATACTCTCCATAGGTTCAATAGGGGGAATGTCAGGTGGGGTTTCTCCTGGCTGAGCTTCCTAGAATACAGATATTATGTATATATTAATTTATTAATTCTGCTAAATGTGCTGTATTTTTTTTTTGCGGGATAACATAATAAATATTGTGAAAAAGCTTAGAGGAATTTAGGGTTAAATTATGCGAAAAGATTCTCAAATATAAAAGTGATAATGGCTTTGTATAATACACTGATTAGGAGCCACTAGGAATGTAATTATGATTTGGGCTACACAAAAAAAATCTTAATGGTTCATGTTCAAAATTAAATTACTAGATCCAACTTTGTTTATCTTGGGTATGGTTATGTACAAGTTAGAGATAAGAAGGGTTCTTACTATAAATTTTTATATAAATTTACTCAAAGCAGGCCTATATACGCGAGTCTTGCGCACCCTGAATATTATTTCATGTGAGATGGACATAGTTGTAGTAGTTGCACACTGGGTGAATTTGCAAGAAATATATTATTTTTAAGTTTTTGGTGTTTTTAGATTATTTTTTTGGTAATAAGTTTTATATTGTATTAGTATTAGTTACTATATAATAAAGGAAAACAGGAAATGATCTGATCAGTCCAAACATAACTACGTACTCGAAAAACAATATTTCCTCGTAAAGTGAAGAGTTGAAGTTAAACTTACATTTACGCCACAGTCGTCATCACTATCACGATCAGAATGTACTGCTTCGGGACCTTGAGGTAACGGCTCGTATCCAAAGTGTTCGTTTTGTTCATCATCGCTATCTTCATGCCCATTTGTTACCAACTCGTGTCTAGGGGGCGGCGTTAAGTTTTGTGCAGAGTTATCTGGCGGTTCAGGGCCTTGGCAAACCATTGCAAAGTTGTTTTTAATACACTTTTAAAATTTCACTTTTGTTTTAATATTTTCTCCTCATGTATTGCCAATTCGAAACAATTTCAACTTTAGCTTTGTTTATTATCTTTAGTTATTTAATTATATTAGCAAAGATTATCAGAACTATCATAATATTATGACTATAGATAAAATTTATAGAATGAGACAACAGCACACGGATGAATTAGAGATTGAGACAGTTATAAAAGCTTCAGTTTAGATTATATATAAGTATAATTGCTATCATAAATCATAATATTTAAAATATTTGTGGAAAGCACGGCAAATTATGAAACACATGCACATAGCAAACACCGACAGAGAATTAATTTTATATAAGCGTTTATGGAATGACAGATATCTAGAACTCATTGTCAGTTGTCTGATTTCTTCTAAAAATCAAAAGTCAAAACAAATTTCTGAACACTTGCAAACAAATAAGCTGAAAAAATTTTGATTATCAAGATATAAATTCAAAATACTGGGTCATATACATAAACGTCTACTCTTAGTAATTAGTTTTTCGTTCACAACTATGGCTTGGCGAAGTCATGGCGTTAACAATGCTGATATGATACGTAATCTAAGAGGTAAATTACCAAAATTAAAAATTCAACCGAATACTCTTAATGTTTCTACTTTCTAGTTATAAAATCTGTTCTGATATATCAAGGGTCATCTGCTAATAAATTAGATTTTATAAATAAACTCGTAATGTATGTGAAATATAGACTTTATTTTTTTAAATCTGATCAGGCTAAAGTATTCATGTTATGGAAATTCAATTTCCCAAGCCTTCTAAAAGGCTTTAAAAAAACATCACTCCTGTAATTCGCCTTTGAAGAAATCTAATCTAGTGCTTTACAATCTGGAATCATACCTATAAAACACTTGATTAATTTTATATAAACCTGTTGATTTTCATATATTTTACAGCCAATGGTATCATAAAATCAGATACTGTTGCTAATGCTATGTTGGCAGTGGATAGAAAGAACTATTGTCCTTATGCACCTTATCATGACTCACCACAATCTATTGGATTCTCTGCCACCATCAGTGCTCCACACATGGTAACTTCTTGCTTGTTATTTTGTATCATTAGATGTTGTAGTAAAAAGTAAATAACAGATATTTCCTTTGTAATTTGAAGGATTAATTATAGTAGTTTAATAGTCTGGTCCCTATGTATAAAATGTGTCTTAGCGAGAAATTGTATTATTCGGGAAAAGGAAGATTAAACCTACTACATATTATTGTGTTCTAAAAGTGTATATAAGGCTTTAAACACCTATATAAATAGACTGGCATAAAATTATGTAGCTATTTTTTATTCTTATGTTTTCTTGCAAATATTTTTCAAAATTAAGAAAGAGTTTATGGTTTAATTTTTAGCATGCCCATGCTTTAGAGAGATTGAAAAATCAATTGATACCAGGTGAAAAGGCGCTAGATGTTGGTTCAGGATCAGGGTACCTAACAGCTTGCATGGCTATCATGTTAGGTGAACAGGGAAGGATTGTTGGTATAGACCATATATCAGAACTTGTAAATTTAGCAACAAAAAACATAAATAATGATAATCCAGGATTGCTTAAATCTGAAAGAATAAAGCTTATAAGTAAGTAGTTTATGTATATTTTGATAATAGTAGTTTTTATAAAAAGTAGTATATATTTCCAAATCAATTTTAAAGATACATTTTAATACTCTTAATCAATTAAAAGCAGTTTCAACATGGAACTGTAAAACATATAACATATATATACTTTATTCAAGCTGGAGATGGTCGCCAAGGCTACCCTGATGAGGCTCCTTACAATGCCATTCATGTAGGAGCAGCAGCACCTACCTTACCTCAAGCTGTAAGATAAAGATTTATATTAACACAGTCACACAGATTTATATACAATACTTTTACCTATTAAACGATTGATGTAATTTCTAGCTATGTAGAGTTTGTAGATGTGTATGTACAAAGTTGTCGGCATCAGCTACTTTAAACCTCAATTTCAAATAATGAAAATATATTTGACATTTAACATTTTCAGTTAGTTGAACAATTAAAGCCTGGTGGGCGCTTAATAGTACCAGTTGGACCTGAAGGTGGAGAGCAGCATCTGACACAAGTAAATATAATTATAAATTGCGTGAACATTTATGATTGCATGGTTGCGCCAGTCACTGAGTGTAAGATCTAGAGTTGAGATTATGACGACTTCCGTATGTCAAAATCGAATACGTTAGGCATACCTACTCTATTCTACTAAATACTGTATACTAGAGACGAGCCCCGGATTCGCACGGGTGCAATGCTGATACTAAATACACTACAGAAAATCTGTGAACGTTGTATATAAAAATGTGGGTTATCCATAAGAGATAGACATATACCATCAGGGACTTTTCTGTAGACCTTTTCAATGTGTACAATACTTAGTACATTATTTTGATAAAACTCGTGCAGCCAGCAATGTAAGCGGAAAAAATGTAATTATTTACGACATCACATTAGAAACCTCAAAAATAACAGTACTTCTCCACTATTTAATGGATGTTATTATAGATATAAACCTTCCTCTTGAATCACTCTATCTAATTAAAACCGCATCAAAATCCGTTGCGTAGTTTCAAAGATTTAAGCATACAAAGGGACATAGGGACAGAGAAAGCGACTTTGCTTTATACTATGTAGTGATTGGACGATAACAAGATAACAATGTTGTTGGATCGTATATCAAGTGAAAGTATTTTTGAAGTTTTCTTTTGGCACGTTAAGGAAAAACGATGAGAGTAAATTTTTACATTGCGCGCGCACACCGTCACAAAAACACCCAACTTCAGGGTGTTTTTGTGACGGTGAGGTAGTCAATATTTTAGTTTCTTTGTGATATTTAATTAAACTTTATTCAACTTTATCATGCGTTATAATAAAAATAAAACAATGTATTAAATACTCTTTTTTCTATTGTCGCTTTATCTACAAAAAAAATTTGAAAAGTTTTTTGTCTTGTTACGCCAAAGAAGTATAATTTCTAATGCGTGTACGTCACGTTATTTTTAATTTAAATTATGCTTTTATATTCAGGTTGACAAAGCAGCTGACGGTACTACGACCGTAAAGAAATTGATGAGTGTAATCTACGTCCCGCTTACCGACAAGAGTCATCAATATCGTGAGTGACCCAGCGTATATATCATTATATCTACTATTATCGCTATGCTGACCGCGGCCCTTTGCATTCGCTGTCTCGTGCAATCTTTGTATTCATATTGACTCACGAATACTCCAAAGACATTCAAACTAAGCTTATATTGCAGTGCCTTGAACATTGCTTCGTTACTACTTTTAATAAGTGTACTAAAATTGTATTTAACTTTTTGATTTTATGAGGATTATGGATATTTGTAGGCCTAAAATTGACGAATATTGTTTATATAGTAAATCTCTAATGAAAACTTCGATTACAGTAGAAATGGAAGCACTGATTCTCTTTAGAATAGATGAGCAATAACTCTTCTTTAAGTTACTGTAAAAAAACGTCATTGTATCATATTATATAGACTATTTTTTTGTGTGTTGAATAAGACAATTTTACAATAATATATTGTAATTTTAGTGATTTATTTTTGGTTTTAATGTTGTATCAGTGTTATCCTTTGATATGTTATATAATTTGTAAAATAGTTTTCCATTGAGATATTTTTGTGTGTAGTACATTTCTGAGGTAAATAAAGGTTATTAGATAGTTAGTTACTCATTAAGTAGTTTAGAAATTTGCGCTGTACCGTTAACTCGCCTTCACAATATCAAAGAACTACATAGAATATCTAAATATTGTATATTATCTACAATTGTATATACTTCAATATTACTTGTAATTTCAAAAAATACATTTTATACGTACCTTACGTAAACCAATTGTTTCTTATATATTTTTAAGTATAATAATTATTTTAGGTACTTGGCGTTAACGCTTGCAACAAATAAAATGCAATAGAAACATGATTTTATATTATAAAATAATAAATTACAGAATTAAAGAATATTTCATTAAAATTATTTTTTATTGAAGCCTTTCCCTCCAAATTTTCTTTTTCCGAATGGTTTTTCATCCTTCTTTGAGTCTGATGGTTTAGCTTTTATGTGTAGAATGGAATACAACATTTCGGCTTCTTTTTTATTTTCCAAAATAGTGCAAAGAGTTTCCTGAAAAGATTTCTCTGTTTATTAATTATGAATAAGTTAAAACAATTAAATCTAAATATATAAATTACTAGCGGATCCGACAGACGTTGTCCTGTCTATACGTCTTTAATTTGAAAATTTCAAACTTTTTTTAATAAGCTAAAACATTCTGGACCATTTTGATGAAAATTATTATTCAAATGTTATGACAATATCTAACGATCCAGCACATGGTCTACAATAACACAATGATAACAAAACTTTTTTTTAATTTGATCGCAGCGCTAACTGTCGGGACAGACTAAAATTAAAATTCGAATTTTATTTAAAATTTGACAGTGCGATGGTAGCGCCGTCTGTCGGATCCAATGTAAAACATTCCAAAATCAACAACTACTAATTAATTAAAAAAAACATTGTAAATCTAAACCATTCTCGAATCTCCACGAACACACACAAAAAATTTCATCAAAATTGGTCCAGTCGTTTAGGAGGAGTTCAGTCACATACACACGCACACAAGAAATATATATATTAAGATATGATGCGCATATAGGATGCGCACTGATGAACGCAACCACTACCACCAGCCAGATAGTCCATATGACGTACGGGAGAGTGAGAGAGATAGGATATCTAAAAACTGGCCTTCCTGAAATGCTTGTTTTCCAGACGTTGCTACCTCTCGTACTATAAATCTTATATCTTTAAACAACCAATTCTTGTATATACATATATATAATTGGAATCTCGGAATCGGCTCCAACGATTTTCATGAACTTTACTATATGGGGGGTTTCGGGGGCGATACATCGATCTAGCTAGGAATGATGATTTTTTTTAAATAACCAGGTCATATTTTTTTACTATTCTGTCGGTAAGATCGAAAAATATTATTCATATTTCACGATTTTATTAGTATGAAATTCGTACTTAATATAATTTCCAAAAAAACAATTAAGGTACTATATATACGGTCATCCAGGTACTACATATTAATTGTGACTACATGAATTGACAAATAAGGTTCTCATTCCGCACAGACTATTATTTTCGATTATATAAGCAAATACCTGCGACAACGTAATAAGATGATCCAGTGAGATGCCCCTATTCATAATCCTCGTTATATTCTTGGATGTGACTCCAGGTAATTTGTGAACGAAGTCATGGATTAAGGCGTTATATCTTTCGTAGCAAATATCGTCAGTGGAATTTTCACCGCTTAATGCTATGGCCTCTTCTACATTCGGGTTTTTTCTTCCTTGCTATATAAATGGCCTTTATTTAGAAAACATATTAAACATATTTGCATCGTCTGTAATGCGTACTACAGATGTAATGATGATTTTAACCAACGTCAAAAACCAGTGTCTATTACATTTTTTTTATTTATTTTTAATTAGTAATACCTTAAGTTCATAAAATAATTCGGCCGTGGCGTATGGGCTGGGGGACCAGACTAGTTTTAGCCGCGGAAAATGTATGGTGAGAAGTTGCAGTTTCTGCTGAATGTCTGCGCCGGACAGGTCAGTGGACACTACGAAACTACCCTGCAATTGAAATCATATGAGCGAATGATCTAGTTCAGATGATTTGAATGTACGGATAAATACGCAAAAAACTGCAAGGTTCGTTACTTTTTTTTATTTTTTTTTTAATAGAACAGAGAGTAAACTAGCAGGAGATTCATTTGATGTTAAGTGATACCGCCGCCCATAGACACTAAATTCCAGTGGGCTTGCGAGCGCGTGCCGGCCTTTTAAGGTTGCTTCAGTTGGTAAACTGATAGAATATTGTAACAGTTAAGGTACTTATCCTGTCTGATAAGGTTGGGTTAGTAATTAAAGATATGATTCAACAAATGAAAACGGATTTTTACCATAACAAAAATACATTAGTCTTACCTGTAAATTAAACGGCTTATTCTGATCGAATTCGATGAGCAATATAGGTCGCGTATACGCACGACACATGTGCGTACACTGCGTATACAAACGACCGGAGTTGAGCGAACCAATAAGATCCGATATAGATTTTCGCTCTACGCATATCTCTGGTGTTAGAATATAATCACCAATCTGAAAAAAGTTAGAAAAATCAGGAATTATATTTTTATATACAAAATAGTAACGGTACATTTTATGTATACGCTAAGAGATAATGTGAATTTCACTTTGGTTTCCAAGTCTGATGTGGTTACATTTTGGACCAAATATTTAAATTGGACAGGTTTTTATCTTATAAAATCTTGTTTTTTATTAAACATTATTGGCTAAATTACATTATTACCTATTTAACTGAGGTAACGTACAATGAGATAACGAAATAATATGTATATGTGTATATAGTAACGATCGGCTGAATCGCTAAAATTAACTAGAACTACTATAGATTCAAAATCAAAATTTATTTATTCAATTTACATGCGACTTAGGGCATGCTTATGAATGTCAAAAACGTTTACAAAATTCGCGAAACGGCAAAACTACACAATCCGTTCGCAAAACTACCAGGAGGCCTTGTTCTGAGAAGAACGGGCAAGAAACTCAGCAAGATTTACCCTCCCTCTACATACAATAATTCAAAGGAAAATGTCATAAACCACAACGTCATATAAGATTGTAATGTAGTAATGTTAAAATTTCTGAGTTAAGTTTCGTTGGAAATTGAACTTTTGGTATTAAACCCAGCAAGACAGTAATTGTCCTAGACATAGCTCACGTAGAAAAAGATAAGAATTATTGAAAATCTTGCCTGTTTCAGTTTACAAAATACTCACTGTTATAGTAACAGGCTCGATGTTTATTCCTCTTTTATGGAGTAATGAGGGTAGGTCCGAGCGAAATTCACGCATATCAACTATAACTACTGGCTTTTCTTTACCTTGATTTTGTCCACCTACAAAAAAATTAAGCAAAATATTTGTATTGAGTAACAAGACAACCCGGTAAAATAAAAAAATAGATTTGCCGAAATGTTTCCCTTAGTAACGTAGTTAGTCCTAGATCGTATATGTAAAATGGCTAAAGCATAATAAATATTGATTAATACCTTCTTAACCATAATGCATACATTATTACTAAGTAACATTAATACTCACCGGCTTTTCTCGTATCATTTGTGGTTTCAGTTTCTTCGACATTCAGATTAAAATATTCATCGGTCTTACCATCTTGATATGAGGGTACCACCATTATCTGTATCGAAGAGTTTCTTGCATTATCCAGACATTAAGACAAATTTAATTAAGATAAATTCAAAAAGATAACCAAACCAAGTCGTATTTTATAATAAAATCATTTTACTTCCCGATCGAACCCAACGTTTTTGATGTAGTTCTTTTAAAAGGTAAGGCTGATCTCGCAACCATATCACTATAAGGGGTGACAAAATTACAATTATCGATGTATCTTACATTTCATTATCAATTTACACATCGTCATAATGTTTCATTGAAAAGCTACTAGAGTTAGATAGATAGCTAGATAAGTTTATAACTACTATTATTAATCTTACACTATGAAAAGAAAAATGTACCAACTTAAATGAATAAAGACTTATTATTATTATTATTATTTCACTTACACTTTTAGTCTGTATCAACAATTCGAAGGCCTGTTTCTCTCGTCTCAACGCCGTAAGATACGACTGTTCTTCCACAGTTTTGTCGTGTATAAGAAAATACAATTTAGACATGGCTTCCTCTGACTTCTTCCTGGCTTCGAACAATTCAATCTGCCTTACAGCGGCCACGTCGCTGTGATACAGAATTATATATTCTGGTCGTAATGCCTCTAGGGTCTGTTCAAGTGATAGATGATTTCCGTTCTGTTTGAATGTTTGTATGCATATAATTGGTTTTTCCTTTTCTATTTGCGTTAAATCTAAGTTTTCAATCTGAAAATTAATGGTGAATTGGGGCTTATTTAAAATTTGAATCGTTAACTTTATCTGTACCTATTTAGGTACAGCTAACAAGTTTTCATACCATAATACAGTTTTTTTAATTCAGTACGGAGCCTTATAAATATTTAAATTTTTGGTTATTGTAATGTATAAGTAAGCAATAAAAACTAAACGAAAACTTTATTTTTTCAAAAATTACTCTGATTATTATTAATGTTGTCATAAACAAATTCTAAATACCTCACTGATTGGTTCAAACATACTGTCCTCTTGGTCTAAAGGCTGAGTTACTTGGGTCAACAAATAATTCGACTTATTAAACTCCGCTTCACTCTCAGGATTTTCTCCACTCAGTTGGGAAATGTCGTTATTGAAATTTTTATACTTCGAAGAGACAGCATTTATTGTCAAATCCAATCGAAAAGCCGTATAAAATAGATATTTATTCGCGCCCATAGTTAAAAAATGATTTAGCTGGGAGCATGTTTTATTATCGAGACAAAGTATTAGTACTTTTGTGTTGTTTAGTGATTCGTTTTTCTTTTTAACTTCATCTGGTATTTCTTTCAATAATAAATCGCTCAAACATTGCCATTTGGGTGCAAGTTCCGGGTCAAATTCTAAAAGTATTATAAATAAAAAATATCTTTACAAACAGGCAAATTATTATACTTTTTCATTTTGTGTAAGTTAATGTGATAATAAGTATTATTTAAAATTTCTCATTTTGATAAAATTAACATTGTTTACTGAATAAATTTTTAAATTCTAGTCCTTTGTGTTTAAAACTTAGGCTGATAGTATCTACAGATATATTTTACAAACCGGTGGCACTATAAACTTTTTAAATCTAAGGTTTCCTTACGATGTTTTCTGATGAAAGACAGTCCATTCACCACTCACGATTGTAAAGATGTAATTCACACGTACAAAACATAATTACACCAAATTTTGCTAGCCATTGAACCGTTATGATCTATGATCTAGATCTAGGTACTAGCCCACGCTATAAAAGCACCTTGCCTTTAAGAACCCAATCACCTTCCCCTTGAAAACATTACATGGCAGCGATCTATAGCTTTTAGTTGCTGTTTATAATCATAGAAGTTCCCAGAACGATTTCTGGGTTCCAAAATATTAGGACATTAATTATCGGACACATAGTTGACCATGTCCAACCAAGATTAGTAAGAAAGTCTGATTAAAGAGTGAAAATTATACCATTTTTAGAATTGTACACCCGTCCTCTCGCCAATCGAAACAAATGTTCGGCGGAATCTAGAAGTATCCATCCCGAATTGACCTGCGCATACTCAGGAGTCCTGTATTTGCTCACTAACGCATAGAAAGATACTGCGTCATCATGTATTAAATTACTGGAAATAACCACTAATTTGCTTATATATTCTATAGTTATCTATATATTAAGTTAAAGTTGTTCCTTTATACAGATGTAGTATTGTTATTAAGTGAATCTAGAGAACAAACCGCTACCGAAAAACTATACACAACGAAAGGGTAATATTTATTTGCTTTTATTATTTTTAATTGAAAATCCTTAACAGAGCCCTCTGGCATCGAGTGTCCATGGGCGGCGCTATCCCTTAACATCAGGTGAGCTTCCTGCCCGTTTGCCCCCTGTTCTTTAAAAAAAAACGCCATATTTATTCCTTTTGTATTTTATATGAATTAACAATATTGCAAACAAGCACAGAAAACTTAACACATGGGACTTGGATAAGGCCATAAGACATCATTTATACTTATACATTACATAATCATAGTTCGTAAAATCTTCAGATCCTGTATGTACTCCTTAGTTCGTGTACTGAGCTGATGCCACACACAGTCCAGCTGTGATTGAAGGATTTTATGGAATTTTTTTGTGATACAATTCTCCGTTGTTATTTCCTAAAAACGCTCATAATAAGAAAAAAAACTCTTAGGGCCTGTTTCACAATGTCCGGATAAGTTCCACAAACTTTAAATTTAAAGTTCAAAGAATGGTATAGTTTGCTACGCGATCTTTTATTTTAATACAGATAAGTTTTATGTATCACATTTTAAACAATAAATTTGTCATGTTACCTACTAGTAATAGAATAAAATAAGTATATAGTTCAGTTAACACACGAGACGCAGTACAGATTTATTTATTTTATTACAATATTCAAATAATTATATTATACACAAAAGCCAAAACGGTATACACATTGAAAAAGAGACATAAAACACAGTTTTACAAAGCACAAATTCATACTAAATTATAAGTTCTAAGATTGATTGATTTATAGATTATAATATATAAAGGAACAGACAAAGCCATTATCAGTAAAATATACCAGATTTTTTAATATATATTTTTTTTTTATTTTTAGTATGGATAGGCAAATAATTATATGTCTTAAATTATAATTTATTCATTATCATATGATCATTCATACTTAATTTGTTAAATGGCTTATCAGATCAGTCTTAGGTGGTACTTTAGTAAACAAAATAGCTATCGTAGGGTATAGCCACATTTAATGATTGTAAGTATTTAATCAGACTCGCTTTGGCTTATTTGGAACCATTAAAAAGTCTGAATATAATTTTTTATAATGAATAATAAAATACCTGCATATTAATGTTTTTATTGATGCTCTTCAGCTGTTTAACCGTATAGTTCATAATGTCCAGTAAGCAGGACTGTATGTTGTTCATATTGAATGTGAGGGGCACATGAAGTTCTTCAACTTGGGCCTGTCTGCTTTTTAGGCACTTTATTATATTTCCATGAAATCTAAAAAAAATATGTGCATCTCTAAGACATAAAAAGTATTCTTTATGAATTTATTTGTTTAAGTGTTAATTAGTAAAAATAAAGATAAAAAGGATTATATATATTTAATATTTATATAGCAATATAAGTAATAGAAGTGTAAAAACAAAAATAAAAAATTTTATGTGGAGAGATACAAGATTTCTCTTCTAGTACTCACCTTGGCCAAAGGAATAATTCCGTAACAAATAAAGCTCTCATCACCTTCTCTACATGATTGTACCCAAATGTAAATGATATTGGTGAATTTGAAAATGCTTTTATAAAACCAGTCTGAAATAAAAAAAATTTTTATTACTACTGAAAAGGCAAATTTTTTGTCACCAGTTAGATATACTGCACTGGGGATACTGTTTACACTGGCCGGGCAGGTATTTCTGGGGCAGTTGTCTACGAGTACCGGAACAAACTTGTATCTGAAGTTGAAACTGTGCGTGGAGTCTGTGACTGGGGCAGACTAAACCTAGTCCAATTTAACCCCAAGAAGACACAAATTTCCGCATTTTCCGCTAAAAAAACACCCTTTGTCGCTACTCCTCTTTTCAAAAACTCTATATTAAGCCACAGCTAGCATTGGAATTCTTGGCGTTGACATACCGAACGACGTTCAGCTCCGCGGTCACTTGGAGGGAAAGAAATAAAATAAAATAGACTCCAAAAAGCTTGGTGTGCTCAGCCAGGCGAGACGGTACTTCACTCCGGTCCACCGCTTGCAAGTATATAAAGCGCAAGAGCGATTCGAATCGTCGACGATCAATCTCTATCCAAGTGGCTTGATCCTTTGGCGTTGCGTAGAGATGTGGACTCTGCATCTTCTACCCAATTTACCATGGAGAGTGATCAGAGAGTTGTTCGGATTAATCCTGCAGCTGAGTTTCATCTTCGGATGTCGATACAGAATACGAAATTCCACCCGTATCACCTCGACGTCCACCGTTCCACAACTGCGCATTTTTACAGGCAGTTTTTGCCGCGCACCACCACTCTGTGGAACCAGATGCCCACTAAAGTATTTCCGAACCAATTCGACTTAGGGTCCTTCAAGAAAAGAGCGTAACAATTCTTAAAAGGCCGGCAACGCACTCGTGAACCTTTTGGCATTGAGAGTGTCCATGGGCGGCGGTATCACTTAACATCAGGTGAGCCTCCTGCTCGTTTACCCCTGTTCTAAAAAAAACTATTATATAGGTCTTTTAATTAAGTGGTGATTAAGAAATGTTACTCCAATGGTCTATAGAGTGGGCAATGCAGACAGACTTTGTTCAAAAAACTTACTAGTTGTATTATATTTTAAGTAGCACAAAACACATGTCATATGGGTATAGATTGTTTGTAGGTCATTCTTATTTACCTTATTATTTTGTCGAAAAAGCCTCAATACAAATGCTTCTTGACAGGATTCAAGCACTGTGTGTGCCCTTAATACAATAATTCCTGTTATATGTTTCACAGGCACACGGTTCTTTAGTAAGTCCACTACCAGTATCCTTGTGGATGCTAAGAATAGGCCTCCTTCCAAATATGCTTTTTCTCTAAAATTTAAAACATTGAATTAATTTGTAATATGAATGAAACTACTTGAAATCATTATAATGAAAACTCTTCCATTACACAATGCGTTCCATAGTCTAGATGCCCATTTGATAACAGTAGGGAAAAACTGATAATTTAATCAGACAACAATACAGATGTTAATATATTTTATGTATTATTAAAATTTGATGGAAGATACATTTTATTTAAAATACATTTAGATATGAATTATTTATTATTTAAATAGCTGTAAATGATAATATGATCAAAAATATACTTTATTTACCTTTCTGTTCCAGTATTAGGTAATGGTGATATTTTAAAGTTTTCAGAAAAGTATTTCTCTTCATGTTCATTACTATTTAAGATCAAAACAAGATTAGCCGGGTTTTTATAAACCCACAGGATATTTGAAATAATATTATTATAATTAAGTCCTCTGAAAATAAAATGTTAAACAATAATTATAAAATAAGCTCCTGGTAGTTTATATTATAATTTTATACATATCACATTACATCTAGCTGAATTATTACTATACGAATTTAAAAAATAGGTTAACTAACTTAGCAAGTATCAAAAGAGCATCTTTTTCAAATATATCAGTAAATATTTGTTTTTCAAAAGATAACAATGGATATTTAGTCTCTATAGCAGCGTGTTCTCCATCACCGTTATCCATTAGAACTCTGATTTTGGAATAATTTTAATTAAATATGTGTACTTATTACTTAAATAAATTTTTAAATATACTATTTTCTTAGGAATCTCTTTAGAGTTTATACTTTAAAATATAAATAACACAATCACAGGACACAGATTAGATCATAATATAAAGGCTATCATGATTCATGACCCATTGTGATGAGGAGCCTTTAGGCACTGTCCTAATTGCGAGAGATGTGTATAGACAAACATTTGTATTAAAATAGGGTTTTCCCTCCAAATTTAGGGGGAATGAAGATGTCTTGAAGGTTTTCAAGAAGTTGGAATTATTTAGGGGTAACTTCAGGGATCTCCAAGATCAAAATTTTATTTTTATTTTACATATTTCATATTACTTAAAGGTATTGTTTGTTAGTTATTTGAAAATACCTAATATATATCCGGGTGTACAACAAAAAAATTCACGCGTTTTTAATTCATATTTAGGGGTATTTTAATTTGTCTCTAGGGGGATCAATCTATAAGGGTGGGTATCACTGTGCCATATACTAATTCATATCTCAATTCTAACCGCAATTTTAAGCTTCTGTTAAAAATACAAAATTAATGCACCTTTGAAACTAAACTGAAGCTTAATAACGGTTCTACAAGACGAGCTCCAATTCACCCAGGGACTCAAGGTCTAAATTTTGTAAGTAAAAAAACTTAAACTGACTTAAGAGCTTATTACACCACGCGATATTCAGACAGTCTTACTAAGATTCAGCCTAATGTAATAAGAGTTAGCCAGTTAGCCTGTCTAATTAGACCGACCGAATGGGTTCGGCGGTGCTTACTGGCTTACTTGCTGAATATCGTGTAGTGTAATAAGACTTAGCACGCTAAATTCAGTCAGCGCGCGGCAGTCGCAGAGCAAAGACGTTTGTACATGTTTGTTTTCTGTGGCCGCGTGCACCATGGCGTGTTCGCAAGAAAAAAAGTACTTTGGAATGTTTTTTATTTTTTATAGATAAAGTTAGCCAACGCTCGACACACTGATACATTGGTAAAAACAAACATGAATCTTAAATTTAGAAAGAAGGTTCGGACAATCAATCTTGTTATAGAATATCTTAGCTGCAAACGATGTGTCAATAAATTTAAATAAATTTTCTGCGATTCTCTAATGGCAACATAATAAAGTGTGCCAGCCTGGTTCTGTTCTTGATTTGTACCGAGACATGCCATTTTTATTGCCATATTGAATGTATGGAGTATCTATTAAATTACATATAATAATATAAATTACTAATATAACATTTTAATAGTCATTCAAACTCGGCAACTCCTACTCTAAGGTAGTTTCTTAACTCACATGGCGACATCCGTCACCGACTACGTACGCTTTGCAAATGAGTAAAAATGAGTTAGCATGCGGTATTCAGTCCAGTGTGATAGCGAGCTTGCTAATTAGATTTTAAGACAGTCTGAATATCGCATAGTGTAATAAGCACTTTAGATGACTGGTGACTTAGCCATAAACGATGGCTTTAGAGAAATATTTTTGCTTTAATTTACAAATTACCTCACCACCCTGTTTTAGAATAATCTATTTCTATGGATTTAAATTTTTTTACAGTGATAGTTAAATTAGATCTATATTTTAATACAATAACTTTTAATACTAAAAACACCATAAAACTTTTTCATAATATTAATTAGCGTTTGCAATATTTTATTTTTTCATATAGTCACACTTGCCCTTAACCTTTCCGGCTTAACAAGTTTGTGTTTCCGCTGTTTTCTAACGCCGCCATTTTAGTGTCAAGCGTACACTGATATTGATGTGCTTGCTACATATTTCTATTTTAATTATATTTAAACAGTTATTCTCCTTTTTATGTGATTAAATATTCTTACAATTTTCGGTTAATCGCTTTGATTGCTGCCTCGCAGGTTTTACAAAAGGTATGTACTATTAATTACCATATATGTTAAATATATGATGTGACGTGATGGCGTCTTGTGATTTTCAACGCGTTTATCTTTTTAGCTCTAATGCAAGGCCAAGCTATGAATCACTTTGGACACAGAGGTTTTGGTGGTCCACCCCAGCCACAAAGACAAGGTGGCCGTCGTGGAAACAGAGGTGGAGGCTTTCGAGGAGGAAACAACTCTAGATTTGAACATAATCACAGAAATTCCCCTCATCAAGGAGGTCAACGCCCTAACGAGGTATTTACGTGGCATCTTTGGCTACTTATTCTCTTTTAATAACATTTTAGCGGGTTGTGTCCGTAGTTAGCGACTAAATGTAACTTAATGAGGCCGCCATCTTGTTAACTGTTTAATTTCATCTGGAAGCTTTGTAGGTACATTTTTATTTAAATTTAAATCTATTCCAGAAACTGCCAAGAAATTCAAAGCATTTGAAAACTTACCAAATGGTACATATGTAGTAAAATAAGCATCACTTAATTTAGCTTTCAATTTTCTCTATACTTGCTATATCTGGGTAAAATTTACAATTCAGTACCTCGATTTTGAGGTCAGAGGGGGAGGGGAGAGGGGGGGTGGAGGGTCTACTTATCACCCCCAACCAATTTCAAGCACCAGAAACAGTTATTTCAATAAAAAAATAAAAAAAACCAAAACATATATACCTAACATTAACCGGACCCATCGTCCTCAAAGTCATCCACATAAGCCGGTCGTTTACCAAGCATAGTTCACCAAGTTTCAAAAAAATGCAAATAAAATAACGCACATTCACAAAAAAACAAAAGAAATGTAAAAAGTAGCGGATTTTTAACGGCTAATCCGTACTGTAACACTAACACACTCTTCTGGCAAAATCCAAATTCGAAATGGCCGATTGCGTTTAAAAAATGAATAGGGATGTAAAAAATATCGATTTTTAAAAAGTCGAATTTAGAGCGCGATTTAAATATTCGATGAAAATCTTCCACTTTCCATTATTATTTAAATTAAATATTAATATACTAACTTAACCTAACTGAACCAGATAATAATTCATTTTTTGAACAGTTATTTAAATTAAATATTAATATACTAACTTAACTTAATTGTACTAGATAATAATTGGTTTTTTGAACAGTTATTTAAATTAAATATTAATATACCAACCTAACCTAGCCGAACTATATAACAATTCGGCTTTTGAACGGCTCCGGCGCGAAGGAAGAGCAGCCCCCACCCGCTACGTGCCAAAGGACAGGCATGAAATGCCTGTTCTTTGGTACAGCGGGTGGGGGCTGCTCTTCCTTCGCGCCGGAGCCGTTCAAAAGCCAACAGACAAGACTAGACCACGTGGAAAGTGGGGTGCTCTGATAATTCTAATTAATAATTCGGCTTTTGAACGGCTCCGGCGCGAAGGAAGAGCAGCCCCCACCCGCTGTACCAAAGAACAGGCATTTCATGCCTGTCCTTTGGCACGTAGCGGGTGGGGGCTGCTCTTCCTTCGCGCCGGAGCCGTTCAAAAGCCGACAGACAAGACCGGACCACGTGGATAGTGGGGTGCTCTGATTTTTGAATATAAAATTTAGAAAATAAAGTAAACACTTTATTGTAGTAAAAATTAGCTTTATAAGCTGTAGGAATAAAAAATTAATTCTTTATTATCATCGATTTTTAGTAAGAATTAGCTTTATTGTAGTAGGAATAAAAAAAAACAATTCTTTATTATCATCGATTTTTCATACTAAAAACAATCGATTAATTTTATGCAAAATGTCACATCTCTAGTAAATCTCTAGTAACCAATAGAAAAGTATTAATTGGATAACCAATAGAAAAGTTCGAAAGTTAAAATGGCGGATTGTTTACAAATTTGTACTGTTGCACAAAACATCAAAAAGTGTTTTTAAATATTTAATTAGTGTAAATTACAACTCAGATACCATAAATGACTCCAAATGTCACGGAAGTGTTCAAATCAAGGCCCCCGAGACCCTATCTAGGGGTCTGAATAAGCAAATTCAAGGTAAATAGAAAAGTTTACAATGGCGGATTGTTTACAAACTTCTAATATTGCACAAAATTTCGAAATTTTTTTTAAATATTTAATTTATTTTAAACTACAACTTAAGCAGCAAAAATTACTCCAAATCTCACGGAGGTTTTCGAATCAAGGTCCCCCGAGACTCCTACACACTCAGTTTAATCACAATCAAGGTATTGAATATAAGATCCAACCCTCTGACTTTTTGTTTTAAATTTAAGGAAGTTGGAAATTCACATACAGACATATTTTTACAGGTAAAACCAGTCACTCAAGACAAGCCCCCACAGCTGCCGGCTACCCAACAAGCACCAAAAGAAAAAGAAGTTATCAACCAGCAGACGGATCAACAAAATCAAAAACCTAGTCCACAGCAGAATCAGACAAAACCACAGGAACCACAAACACCAAAAGTAAACCAGAATCCTGCCCTGAAGCAAGATTCTAAAGATAATGTTGACAAGGCTGTTCCTAATGAAACAAAACCAATCATTAATCACAACAACCAATCTAATTTCCAAAAGGTAATAACTTTTTTCATAAACTATATTTATTAGTCTATAATTATTAGTTTTTTTTCTTGAATTTTAGTTATACAGAAGAAATAACAATATTTTATTTTATGTTACAGAATGTTAATGGTAACTTTGGTGGCCCTGGGAAACAAGGTGGTTGGAGTCAAGGTAACCAAGGTAACAAGCAAGGTAATTTGGGACAACAGCGTGGTCCAAGAGGAGAGTTCAATAGGGGTCCGGGAGGACAAGGCCAAGGAGGACAAGGTCAAGGTCCACCTGGCCAGGGCCCAGCTCGTAATCAACAGAGGACTAACAGTCGGGTTGGAGGGGGGCAGTTTGAAGGAAAACCAGTGCAACGAGAGGTAATTTTTATTTTTGATTTTTTTTTGTCCCAAGGCTTGAATCTCAGAGCATCATATTTTTTTATTTTATACACATAAAATAATTAGGTATTTACACTGCTAATTCTAGGAAATTTGCACGACTCATTTATTGATGTCTCCATCATAATCTACTAACTTATATTTCCAAACAATGTGTTTAATTTAAGGTTCTATTTTAGTTTAGTTTCATAACTTTTTTTGTTTTTAGGAACACATGTTGGCTAATAAGTTAAAGGACCTCATGGGGCCCCTCCTTGATTTGCCAACCATTGAACAACCAGAAGTTAAGTTTAATGGAAGAAGTAGACTCTATATTGGTAATCTTTGCAATGATGTAACAGAAGAAGAAATTCTTAATCTGTTTAACCAGTTCGGAGAAACTGCAGAGTTGTTCTTGAATAAGGAAAAGAACTTTGGTTTCATTAAAATGGTATGTACATTTTTATGAGTTATTTTTTTCCCACAACATACTTTTTCTGTATTTAACTCACACCACTTTTGGCTTTCAGGATTACAGAGTTAACGCTGAGAAGGCAAAACGTGAATTAGATGGTAAAATGAAGAATGGAAGATCTATGAGAGTGCGGTTTGCTCCACACAACAGTGCCGTGCGAGTTAAGAATTTACCGCCATTTGTCTCGAATGAACTCTTGTATAAGGCATTTGAAATTTTCGGAAAAATCGAAAGAGCATATGTGAGGGTGGACGAAAGGGGGAAGACATTGGGTGAGGGAATAGTAGAATTCTCCCGAAAACCCAGTGCTCTCGCTGCAATCAGAAATTGCTCTGAACGATGCTTCTTTTTAACATCGTAAGTATTTTTTAATGCAATAAATCGTAATATTTTGTACAAATATAACAGAAATGTAATGGTTTTTGAAATTCTTATCTTTTACAGATCATTGCGGCCAGTCATAGTTGAGAACTTGGAAGAACCAGATGAGTTTGATGGTTTTCCAGAAAAGAATATTTCGAAAAAACATCCAGAATATCTTAAAGCCAGAGAGGTAGATTTTCCTTAATTTTCATCACATTAAATTAATTATTTTATAAATAAATAATTTAATTATTATTGTTATATTCTAATCCTACATTAATGGAACACTTTTACTGCATAGAATATAGTTCTCTCTATACTTATATTGCTTATTATGTAATGCTAAAGAGACATGAATATTTTGTATCTGTAAAATGCGTTTTATTGGTTTTAAGACCCATTTACTTGTGTTAGGTTGGTCCAAGATTTGCTGAAGCGGCAAGCTTTGAACATGAGTATGGAACAAGATGGAAGCAGTTACATGAGCTTCATCGCCAGAAAGAGGAAGCCCTCAAGAAAGAGCTTGCTGCAGAGGAGGAGAAACTCGAGGCACAGATGGAATTTGCCAAGTAAGTTATTTTAGAGTTGTTATTTTTCACGCAATTTTAAAGAAAATTCTTATATTCCTGTGCAATTTCCTCCCACCCAGAATTCTTACAATTACACACTTATTCATCCACACACTCACACACACAGTTGCACACTTATGCACTCAGCCGTGTTGATAACAGTTTAAAAATAAATAAAATCAGGTTAAATAATAATAATTATTTTAAGGAATTTAGAAAGTATGGAAGAGCTGGGTAACACAGGTATTTTGTTACTTAAAAGGGTTTCCAAATATTACAAATAAGAATAAAAATGTACTTAAAATGAATAAATACTTTTTATTTATAATAACACGCGAATTCAATATATAGATACGAGCACGAGACTGAACTGCTACGCGAGCAGCTCCGACAGCGCGAGCAGGACAGGGAGCGGCAGAAGCGCAGCTGGGAAATGGCGGAGAGGGCTGCGGACGAGCGCCGGGAGACCGAGAGGATGCAGCTCATGAGGCACGAGGAGGAGCTCTCGCAGCGCATGCGGCTGCAAGACGACGAGCTGCGGCGCAGGCAGCAGGAGAACACGCTCTTCGTGCAGGTTGGTTTTTCTTGCACTTTATACACATTCTTAATAACTCTAATCTTAAAACTTTATTACAGACAGAAATTCGTAAGCTAGAAAATAACGACTATAACTAATCGAGAATCCCCGTAATACCAAAACATTACATGCTTTTAATAACGCAGGTTCACACTGGAAAACTCATGCTGCAGAAACATGCTAATAGACTACACCCTCATAGACAAATTCCAAAAAATTATACAATACTTAGAAAGTCTAACATAAACTAATAGACTACACCCCCATAGACAAATACCAAAAAATTATACAATACTTAGAAAGTCTAACATAAACTAATAGACTACACCCTCATAGACAAATTCCAAAAAATTATACAATACTTAGAAAGTCTAACATAAACTAATAGACTACACCCTCATAGACAAATTCCAAAAAATTATACAATACTTAGAAAGTCTAACATAAACTAATAGACTACACCCCCATAGACAAATACCAAAAAATTATATAATACATACTTCAATGTCACTTAACATCAAGTCCAAACTTCAAGTCAATAAGGTCCCAAATCTTTTCCCACTGGAATAAAGATTTAATGTAAAAGATAAAATTTGGTAACTGCAGTATAAAAAAGAAATTAAATGGCTGACGAAATTAATCACATAATTAATATTTCTTTAAGAGAAGGGGCAATATGTAATACAATTAAAATATTTTCAAAGGCTTTTCAGGACTAATATGTACATACTTATTACAGGCTCAAAGACTGAACTCAATGCTTGATCGTCAAGAACAGGGCATGTTTGACAATCAGCAACCCATGGTAAGTACCTAGATATTTTAAATTTAAAACTGGTTTTATAATTGAATGTTCCTCTATACAGGATTATTTAGTAATTGTAACAGAACGAGATGAATACGTGACATTACCTAGGTAATTTCCTTAAAGTTAACCTTATATTAAATGGCTAAATTGAATTTTTATTTCATTAAAACAAATGCAATATTAAATACTTATCTATTTAGAATTTGTGACTATGACCTTTTAAATAAAGCTAATTGATATGTGACAAAACCTACATTTATATTGAATTAGTTCACAATAAATAAGCTACAAATAAAAAATGACATACCTAACATACATTTTATACGTAAACGATGTTTTAAAGAACACTAGTAGATTGTGGAAGGCTTAAATATATCTTTTGAAGTTTATTGCAGTTAAAATTGAACTGGCATAATTAATAAAAGACAATACTATAATTAATATTTCTTTGACAAAAGGGGCAATATGTAATAAAACCTGTACTTTCTTATATATCACGTTTCTCATTTTATTTTTCTTTACCTGAGACATTTTAATTGGTGTGATGACGGGTAGTACATACACTAGTACATAAGTATTCATACTTTTCCGCACATATCTTCCACACGTATTGTAAAGAAAATATTTTTTACTTGCAAAAATATAAACTAAAAATAACTTTATAAACAGAAATTAAGTCTTGTCTGAAACTCTAAAAGATATATATTTCAACTCTATTGACTATTGACGTTGACGATTCACGTTTTTGTGAATTTTTAACCGTGGGTAGGTCCGCAAGGGATTGTACTCAAGAGTACAAATATTCCAGTTCTATACTTTCACATCGCCGTACTATTTAGCAAACTAATGTCCTTTTTTCATTCGATTCGGTTCTTACTTAATTAAAGCAGATGTAATATCTTGTAACATTTGCCTGGTTTTGATAACAATTTTAAATCGGTAAATGACTAAGTTTGATTATTGTCAATATTATTTCACTCGAGTTTCGCAATGCAAATGTTGCTGAGTTGCCCATTGACATCTTAACTCAGCTAACAAAATAACAAAATCGTGTTACCGATGAATACTGAGAACCACTAATGAACTCTAATTGACCACAATTTTGTAAATTGCACTTTATTAAGGAGGTGTTTTATAAAAATCAAATGACTATGTTTAATGCAAAAATTTACTACATATAGAACTATGTTTAATGAGTTACTAGTAACCAATCACCATTTAGTTCTGCTTATTTCTACGCAATGGTAGCCATTGCGTAGAAATAGGCTTGAATTCTTTTATTACTACATGTATTGTGTTACACCGAAATACTTTTTTCACATACATACCTGTACCTGTACAGCATGTTAAATTTATCTACCAACTATCAATCGAGAGATATTGATTCTCAAAGCAATTATTACGAAAGTGTGTTAATTGGAACTTAATGTTGACCTTATTAACTCCCAGACATCGATGTGAAAATTATCTTTATACCATTGGACTTGACTGAGTCCCCTTGAACTAATAATATTAAACAATGTGGTGAATCGTCGTGATTATAATCCCTTACATATATGTAATCATCATGATTAGATAGATGTGCAAATATTATTCTTAGAAATTCTGGTATACCAGTATGTTTTTAACACTGAAATTTAAGCCTTCTTATTTATCGAAATAGTGATCTTTTATAAATGTTGTTTATCGTATAAAATACTACTTTTAACAATAGGCCGAAACCGAAATGACTTCTGTTATTTTTTGCGTCAAATATACAATAAATGATGATATTAAACTAATCTATAAAGCGTTTATCTGTATGACAATTACGAATTCCATAACATTTAGTGAGGAGTTATGCTCTGCTCAATATGCTGCTCAATGTGCTGCTCAATATGCTCTGGTTCGTGACGCCAGATACCGACTTTTTTCGGGATTATTTTAAATAATATTACATTAAATTCCCTCATGGGGTAACGAATTATGGCAAACATTCGGTCATAGACTAAGTTTTTTACTAATACTTCTATCATAAATAGATAAATAAAAAAATACTGGAACTCAAATGTGAGCCACAGAAAAGATATGCCAAAACTGCCAATTTGCTTTAGAATTTCTTTTACATCGCGGCGAAAATAGTCGACGATATTGATAAAGCAAGCAATTGTCACAAATAATCTAGACAGGTGCAGTTGTTAGTGCCGTGTATTTGTTTTGTAAATTGTATTTTTAAATTTGAATTTTGATCTTAGACACTTAGAATTTCCACTTTTGTGATTGCTCACTTTAGGACGGAGGCTTCAGAGACCAGTTCGACATGCCACGTGGAGGTTTTGACGACATGCCGCAGAACCGAGTTTGGGAAGGACGCCCAATGGACGATTACCCAAACAAACGTCGTCGTTTCTAAATATTCTAATGATGTCGCGTACTTCGTGATGCGCGTATTTCGAGGATGTTTTGGTTAGGAACTAACTAAGGGCTCTGCTATTAATACGAATTTATGCGTATTCAGCAATGTTACCTAATGCGTTCCAGTATTCTTCACTAACCGAATACTTCATTGGAAAAAATCGAAATATGCGTTGCGATCAATTAGACTTAATCATGACTATTTTCATAATATACCCTAAATCTTAAATATTAGTTAAAATAAGTGATGTTTGGAAAATTGAATGCTTTATGTGTTGCCGACATAAACACCTAATGAGTACGATTGTACTTTCCGTAGATATTTAATAAGTATAGGTCACGTATATCGTACAGTAACAGGCAATTTTATTCTCAATGTTTTATACTTAAAATTTAAAATAAATAAAAATATTTAAAGATAATTTATATATAATAACTAGTTTCTCTTCGTCTCCGACTATAACATATAATTAGATTTGTAATGTTTAAACATAATTGAATAGGTACATAATTACTTTAGCTCTAATGTAGTAGTTATATAGGATCGATTTAGGTTTATAGACATAAGAAAAATTTAAATTTCTATTATTCAAATGCCCGAGCATGAATTGCTTTAAAGAAAGCCGTGAAAGATTTATTGTAAAATTATTTTTTTCAATGAGACTGCGTGTAATAAAAAATATAATAAATATATATGTGTGAATGCATAGTGCAATTAGATTGTCATTTTCTCTTGAATATATAATGAAATATAGCTTTTTGTACTACCTAACTGTAACTTCACATGTTCCTTCTTTAATTTTATCCTGAACCAGTTCTTTTCTATATATTTTTTTTTCAATTGTTTGAATAGTCAATAAATTCTTTTGTAATATATGAATAAATTTGTATTAGATAAAACAACAATCCTTATATTTTATGATTACTACCCCCGAAATTGTTTTAGTAAGCGTACTGTTATGAAAAAAGTGATACTACAGTAGGATGTCAAAAATAATTTGCCCTATTTCAATGATGTCCAAAAAATGAAGCTGTAGCAAATTGTCAACCCGTTTTAAAGTGTAAGTTAACATATTCATTTATTTTGATTTAATTGCAAAGGACATTGAATCGAACATTGACTCTCAACATAACATACTAGACCGAATTTGACTTTTATTATACATATCAGAAATGTCTCGAACGAGGTAATAGGGATGTTCTGTTCACGTTTTCACACCGTTGCAATGGCCTCACATGCGAGAAGGTGAAGAGTATTAGGTGACAACCTGATATATAGGTATTATTTATGTAAAAAAAAGAAAGAAATATAATGCTTGTAATTGCTTGCGTTGTCTCCATGTAACGTCAATTTACCGAACAAACCCGCGGTGTGATCACTCCATTTTTACTTACTTTGGTTGGTTTAATTAGCTTCCATACAATCAACATTGGATTGCACCCATCCTCAATAACGACAATTAAATAACATAAAATAATTTAAGTTGCCGAAATTACTTAAAACTGCGGATGGGGCGGTAAATTCTTTACGTTTTCGTGTAACATGACTGGTGCAGCAAAAGACGACAAGTAGAAATAACTGACTACACAATAGCGTACAAATATGAATTGTTTTTTATGTAGTTACTAACACTAGTCTGAAATAAACTTTCTCTTCTTCTAATACAGATTTTTCTTCTTTCCATTGTGTGTTAACATAGAGTTACACTATATTTATTTTTATAAAATAACACGGGCCCATATCTATCCTGCAATTTTATCATTCTAACATGCTAAATACACCAAATACAAATAATTATACGAGAAATATATTATATAAATGTGTAGTTCGCGCATAATTAGTAGACTACTATTTTTTTATACGTCAATCAAAGCGCGCCGCAGTGTATATGACTATAAGAAAAATATAAATTGTTTCCATTATATACACTGAAATTATGGTCGTTCTAAGAGCATTAACTAACATTTGGACCAAAATTGACTGCGTGTGTCATACAGAAGAACTTTATTTGTCAGGATATTTTATAAGACAAGAAGATTAATAGTCTCCCAGTCAACATACATATTACTTCATTTCGATGGCGAGGAAGCAATATTATTTATTACCAATCAACCCATTTGGTGTGATTCATAAATATTAGTTGAATGTAATAAAAAAATACTTTTCGAGAGTATTTGGGAATCTGTTAATTGAAACCAAAATAGCGGGATGTACAATGCGATTCTGCGATGCATAACTTTTTTTAAACTTTTCATGTCACTAAGAAAGGATTAGAATTCCGTTGTGGGTCTTCTACAGAAGAATATATTTAATTTATTTTACATTAGGTACTCTCCAAATGGGTAAGTATGTTCGAATTATGATAACAAATGTTTGATTTATTTAATAATTTTTATACATGTTATACATACTTTCTGAGTTAAAATATCTGTAGTGTATAGACTGAACAAATGTGTGTAAGCAAACTGACTGGATCAATGACAAATTATTTTAGAGATATAGCTGTTATACAGAGTATTTAGATCAGTCTTGGTTCTAATTTGTTTCGAAGTTTAGTGTCGTGTACAATAACATAAATATTAGTTCAATGTAATTGTCATCCCAACATTTGAACTGTTGAATTAATTATATTAAATGCCTTAATTACATCGATCGGTATTCGTTATAATAGCGAGCATATTCACTTGTAATTCTGTGAATGCTCCATATTCAAGGAGCTCCCAATAATATTTAAAAATCTTGTTTAATACATATCAATTGCTGTATATTATATACTGTTGAAAGTTTTGTACATATTGATATTTTAATATAAACTAACTATGCTTATTACTAAACTTATTCTAAGTTTATTCCTTATCACGCAAGACGAAGAAAGAACGAAAGAAAAGGTGTTTCGTCTGAAGTTACCGACAATAGAGAAAAATTACATATTTGTTTCGTTAACTCTTAAATTGGGGCATTTTTACGTACTCCTAAAAACTAGCGAGGTGTATTTGTTTAATTACCTGACCACATTTACTTGTTGCAGGTTTTATAACGCCGGCTTTTGTAACTTTTAATAATATGAAAGTAATCTTGGCTAAAGTTTAGACACATCACCATCATTGATTAATCAAGGTTATAGATTATTATTAGACCTAATCTTTTATGAACGTCACTTAAAAATGTAAGTGGTATGGTATGAGGAACACACCAGACCAAGAATCTCAGGAAATTCATTTATTCCGATAATGCTTATACTTTCTCTTGCTAAATATTTTGTTTTAAAAAAGTTTCTTTGATTTTTTTTGGTTTATGAAGCTTTGAATTTGGTTCACTAATTTTGTTCTATTTATAAGTATTATTATGATAACGCCATTACAAGGCAAAATTTTTCGCACACATTCCTGGGAGCCAGCTCGCTTATGCAGCGCTTGACATTATACTATGGAAATAACTAAAGACAAGTTTTGTTGTACCTGTATGTTGAAAGACAATAAGATGACATTATTTGCAGCGTCAGCAGATCAATAATCATTCTGTATGGACACTGTAGAGTTTACAATTTCAATTCATTTTACTTTATTTATAGTTATTTTTCATAAAATTATTGGTAATCAACCAATGAACCACACTCGAGATTGCATTACTTTTTTGTGATGCTCTCTCACAGGAACTGGAAGATAATTTATACGAATGAAGAATAATAATAGCCCGAGTATGGGGCCTTGAGGTACGACCATATTTTCAGACTAATCCTGTCGGTACAAGTTTGATATTTACCAGACAGGCATATTCTATTTACTTTTTAAATTCTACTGCCCAGATGTTAGTCCATTCGTTTTAATGCTTTGTTGTCATTGCCACAGTGCTAAAGGTTTTACCAGGATTTCATGATGAACACAATCGAAGGCATCGGAAGCGTTCATGATCTTAAAATAAAAAAATTGCCAACCCCATCAATTGTGGAGCGACATCGAGTAAAACCATACGGCTAAATATGAATTAGTTTATAAAATTAGCTAGTTTTACTTAAAGCTGGTTGCACAGATGTGCTGACCGGTATTAATAGGTTTTTGTATATATTGTTGGACACTCCTAAGATGGATGCGTTAAGGTAACGACCCTTTGCCTCCCTTTACTGTGTTTCGGCAATTCACTTGGTTTGGTTTGATTTGTAAGCAACAGACAATATGGCAAATGAATACATACAAGAATTCATCCATTCAAGTTGCCATTAAATGTGAATACTACTGCAATAATGCATTGTATGTAAAATGAAATGTTGCATTAGGCATACCTCAGACCTTAAAGAAAAGATGTCGATCGATGAAGATGATCGACACGACAGATGAAAGACAAAATTTAAATTAATTCTTTTTGCAGTGGCTTTATTTATGTATATTGACCTAAAATTTTGATAAATAATTATTGTTATTATTATTATAAAACCCCATTGGGCTATAAGCATAGAGGATTTTCTAAAATAATACACTGGAACAGTTAAATTGTAATAACCTTGCAGCCGCAAGTACAGAAGGCTACAGTATGTTTTCTATCAACGTAGACTTCACCTGTTCATCTAAGGGCCAGTTTTTTGATCCGTAGTAAAAAGTGGTATGACCATTTGTTACTTTAACTATAGTTAAATGACTTACCAGTAGTAGAATCGTAAATGCGTTTTTCAATGTCTATTTTAACTATAGTCAAACTTAACAACTGGCCAATTTGTTGCCAGTGCAATGAACAATGACATCCCAATAAAAATGTTTTTTATTTGTGGGGAATATTTATTTTGTATGACAACACTAGACAAACTGAGTGAATGAAATCCATTTTTGACATCTTCATTCGTTATTTGTTCTTGAAAAGTTTGAAGTGTCAAATTAATCAAAATATAAATAAAGTTGTTTTTCTCTGTTTTAATACGGTTTACACCTATAAAGATACTAAAATATATAAATAACGATGTCAGCAAGCAGCCAACGGGCAAACAAGTAAGTACAAACATATTTTCGTGTTATTTATTCCGGCTTATCTTGTGTTTCGTAAAAAAATAATACATTTATGTTTTGTTAAAGGGACCGTACTAACTTGGCTCAAAAAGAAACCACCAAATTGATGATGCTACTCAAGGATTACCCAGTCCTAACCTGAAAAGAAATGGATCACTCCAGCTATCTATAAAAACAAAAAGGGAGAGCGTGATTTGCCGAATTATGCTAAGGAAGAGAATCGAAAACATTTGCTGCACAAAGAAGCATAATCTCGTACGGGATTTTACTGTGGGGTCGGGCTGCTGACATTGAATCCATTTTTATTTTTCAAAAGAAAGCTGTCAGAGCCAGATATAAACTTTGTTGTCACGAATCTGTTAGACAGAATTTCATTACTAGAAATAAAGATGAAGTAGCTGAACCATCTTTCAGATTAGCCAAAATTCAAACATCATTTATGTATATATTGGGTTAAAAGTTTCAATAAAATACCCTGTGACATTAAAACTCCGCAATAAGTGAAAATTTACATTTGTAAACAAGTATAATCCAAATTAGAGGATTATATTCAAGAGAAGAATGCTGTGAAATAAACTGGTCCTGCTTCATAGGATAATCATAGAGCCTTGACAAAATCAATTGGTTGCAGATCTAAATTTACATATTATTTTTTGTTGTATAATACTACAAACACATTATTTTAGTATTACTAACTACAATAAAGACCTGTATAGTGATATTATTTTAGGAGTACATAGTCTTCACATATAATTATTTAACTTATGTATACAAATATTCTAAATTTTATTTAAAAAAAAAGAACTTAACTGTGGAGTTTCTTGCCCATTCTTCTCCACATGAAACTACCTTTTGAAAGCGGCAACTAGAATAATCTTTATTCAAAAGTGCCATTTTGAATAAATGATTTGATTTGAAGCCCGCCAAAAATCCATGCAAGTGAAATGCAAGAAGAGACAATTAGGTAGTAAATATGTATTAAATTGCTGCTTTTCATGTATTGTTTTTTGAATAAAAATTGTTTGTATTTATGTTATAATTAAACATTTTATTAATCTAGTCACATGTTTCATTTAACATTTCTTGTAATAAAGTAGATTGAAGCTAACTCATATATCGTCAGTTAAGTTCTAACAGTGCGAAAGTCAAAAATGACAACTTTACAGGAGAGAGAAAAAACTGCATATAATTTTATGTAGCTACATTAGAGGTATACATTATTAGGAAAAAATATTTAAAATATAATAATTGAAGAAATAAAACACGTTTTAAGTGAAAAAATATTTATATTATTAAGTTACCGTGACTTCCGCTCTGTAGACTAAAAATTGTTTGGACATACGTTATGTTTCTTAGGCTATCTTATAAGCAGAGGTTAATTAAATTAAAATAATGAATTATAACACAAGTAACAACATATACATTTATGAAACTAGTAACTCTTATTTAATAATTTAAACTCTTTTTACAACAAACAAGTAATAGCGCCTTGGCAACTTAAAAAAAATCTTATAAGCAGAGGTTAATTAAATTAAAATTAAAAAAGTATATTTATTGCAAAATTATTAACAAAAAAAATATTCTTCTAAAATCAATAAAGCAAATTATACAAGTAACAACGTATACATTTATGAAACTAATAACTCTTATTTAATACTTTAAACGCTTTTTCACAACAAACAAGTAAAAGCGCCTTGACAGCTTTCAAAAAATAATGATAAAAACAAAAAAAAATATATAAAAAGAGATCAAATCAATGAGGCAGGGAGTCATAATAACTATGACAGTCGAAAGGAATAACGGCTTTCAATTCTTGCAAATGGCGCCATTTGCTTTCAGCTATTTTTAATTTGCTTTGGTATAGCTTTGGTTTACTAGGTAGGTTTTCAGGGAAAATAAACATTCTTCGTCGAGTTCTACCACGTGGTATCTCTTGATACTCCGCATCATAGCTTAATTTGTACTTTATAATTCCATTAGGGTTATACTGCAGCACTTTTATGTCTGTGACTGTAGGATCGTTGGGCATTCGACCAGGACGAATGGAGTCGTACATTTATTTATTTATTTTTTTTATTTATTTATTTATTTATTCATAAGAAGATTCACAGCACAATACAAAAATAGATGAATATATACATAACAACATGGGCCAATTATAAATCTTCACAAATAGTTTAATTTGAATGAATATATATAACAAGAAGGTACCTAGACATTTCAAAAAATTTTAGTGTTAAACAAAACAATAACAATAAACAGAAAAACAGAATTTAATTTGTTGACAATGAAAATGAAGTCAATACACTTCATTCATCCTGGTTAAAATAATTTTGTACCAGAGCTCTCCTTGCTGCCTCCACACTCCAAGCGAACATGTCAATGTCCACCGTTGAGTTATTGAATTTGTTTGCTGCCCTAACCATAAAGTTCCTCCCTCTATAATTTGTGTTTACTCTCGGCACGTGCAATATGTTCATAATTCTAAGTGTTTTGTTATATGTTCGAAGGCTTATTTTACTCACTAGCTCAGTACAATCGACTTCGCCAGTAGCAATTTTCATAAGGTAGATAGTGTCCGCAATATCACGTCGTAATGACAATGGTAACATGTGAAAATGTTTACACCGGGCTCTGTAATCAGGCAGCGAAATTTTGGTCTTAAATTGCAAGTGCTTAAGAAATTTTTTTTGGATATTTTCAATTCTATTATTGTAAAAAGCATACTGAGGGTTCCAAACTTGTGATGCATACTCTAAGTTGCTTCTAACATACGCACAATATAGAATTTTCAATGTCTTTACTTGGGTAAAACTAGATGATGTTCTTAAAATAAAGCCAAGCATTTTGGTCGCTTTCCGTACAATACTATCTACATGTAAATCAAATATTAGCTTATTATCATGCAGAACTCCTAGATCCCTAATAACATCGACAGCCTCTAATGCAGAATT
The DNA here is from genome assembly GCF_905147795.1 of Pieris rapae. Lineage (NCBI taxonomy): Eukaryota > Metazoa > Arthropoda > Insecta > Lepidoptera > Pieridae > Pieris > Pieris rapae. Next base: position 4,172,916 of record NC_059517.1, read on the forward strand.
TTTAAGTTTGTATGTTATACTGATTTTATTACTTTTCCTAGTAAATGTCATACAAAAGCATTTCGAGACATTCAAATCCAGCTTGTTTCGAAAACAATAATCCTCAAATCGATTTAAATCATCCTGGAGTTGTAATGCATCCTGCGCGTTTGTTATTATCTTCATAATTTTCATGTCGTCCGCATATAGTAATATTTTAGAATATTTAAAACATGATAGTATATCGTTCACAAATAGTATAAATAAGAGGGGTCCTAATAAGGAGCCCTGTGGAACACCTGAAGGAATAGACATCCAATTAGATGTATATCCTTGTAAAACGACCGCTTGTGAACGATTGTCAACGTATGACTTGAACCAGCGAAACAGGTCGCCGTGTATACCCATGGAAGCCAACTTAGTAAGCAAGATGTCATGATCAATACGATCAAAACATTTGCTGTAATCTGTGTAGATGACATCGACCTGCGCTCGCCTATCCATGCCACTCGATATGTATTCATTGGCAATAATAAGGTTTGAGACCGTAGATCGATTCCTTAAAAACCCGTGTTGTTCACTGGTGAGCTGAGGCTTTACAGCTGCATACACCTGTTGATATACAATTTTTTCAAAGATCTTGGCAATGAGACATAGTTTAGAAATTGGTCGGTAATTTTCAATATCACATTTATTGCCCTTTTTATGAACAGGAGTAATGAAAGCTGCTTTCCATATGTTAGGTACTAGACCTTTGCGTATGGAGAAATTAAATAAGTACGAAAGTGGTTTTGACAAATTATCAGCACACTTCGTTAAGAATAGTGGTGGAATAAAATCGGGACCACCCGATTTTGAGAGATCTAGTTTTTTTAGCAATGCCGATATTTTTTTAGGTTGTATTTCGATTGCGGATATATTAGAGTCACTGTTTTGTGCATGTTGTGATGTGGTAGTTACGGTTGTGTATGGATTGTTGAAATTATCATTTCTATACGTAGACTTAAAGTATTTAACAAAAAGATTAGCGATATCTTCACCCTTGCTGGCTGTTTCGCTACAGTAATTCATAGTTTTCGGAAAGGAGTGGTTAAGTTTTTTACTTTTAATGTAAGACCAAAAATGTTTAGGATTAGTTATTATTGAATTTTCAGTTCTGCTAATATATTCATTGAAGCACTGTCTCTCAAGAATCTTGACACGTGACCTGAGAAGCGAAAAAGATTCATAATCCGAGAGGTTCTTGTACTTTTTAAACTTACGATGAAACTTAAATTTTTCCTTGATCATTTTAATTAAAGGTAATGTGTACCATTTAGGGTAATGATACAACTTATAAGTTTTCTTTGGTATATATTTATCTCTTAAGGTGTATAAAATTTCATAAAATGTTGATACAGCATCTTCCAAATCATTCGACGATAAAGTATTCTGCCAATTGTAGTTTCTTAGCTCATTGTTAATTTCTTCATAACTTCCTTTATTATACATGTATTTTACTATTCTGTTATCCTCAATAGTATCGGTAAGTAAAAACTCAGTTAAGATACATAAAGATTTGTGATGTGGGTCTTCAGGTAACAAGGGATCGTCACATGCACTGACTTTCACCGCAATATTAGAGAAAACCAGATCCAATATTCTGCCGTATACATTTCTTACATGATTATATTGGTTAAGATTACCAAGAATCAATGTATCCATTAACTCGATTTGTTGCAATCCGGAGTAGCCCTTCGGTTGGAGGCAAGTGTAATCATCGTCGCTCGTAGACCAGTCAATATGACTGAGATTAAAATCTCCTAAAATTAAAAATTTGTCATGTGGGTTTGAAAAAATTAATTCGTTTAATTTACGCGTAAAGTTACTTAGTTGGTCTAAAAAGGAGTTACCACAATTTTCGGCACAAAGGTATAAGGTACAGATGTGTAGATTTTGAATATTTTTTTGTTTTTTAGCTCCAGACGTAATTGTAATCCAAATGTCTTCAGCAGATGACCTCCATTCTACTCGCTCTCTTACTTTTAAATTGCGATTCACTGCCAGTAGGACCCCTCCGCCCTTGGTCTGTCTAGTTTTCTCATAATTTCTGTCACGTCTGAAGACCACGTATCTGTTGTCAAACATTTCGTTATTATAAATACCATCAACTAACCATGTTTCCGTAAAAGAAAGGATATCATATGAGTTTAACAAAATACTACTTAGAAGATTGCTGCACTTGGTACGTAAGCCACGTAGGTTTTGGTAGTATATATTCAAAGAATTGAAATCAAGTTATTGCCAATGCCTATGTAATATGTATATGCAATTTTAAACAATACATACATACACAACACGAATACTATACACATTATATATTACATGGAATTTGAGCTGTAACGATGATTTTTCGAAAGTTAAGTTATTTACTACGACTATAAGAGTAGACGATAGCATTTTGATGCAAGTTATATTATTAACAAGCATTGCTACTTTATCTATCGCCAGCTTACCGTCAAAATAATTAAGTCCACATTGAGATAGCAGCCTATTTTCTTTACTGAATCCGTAAAAACATACAACAGTTATACGACTTGTAAATAATTCTTGATGAGATAGTGCAACTGTAAATAATATAAAATAATTCAAGTATGTATCGTATGTGCAAAAACACTTATATGTTTCATATAATATCAATTCGATGTACATTACTGAAAGTCTTAAATCAATATCAAAGTGAGTGAGACAATAATATATCCCGGTAAAATCATGCAAATTATTTAGTACCCTCAGCATGCGATAATAGCTTAATTTCGAAAACAATGAGGCACAGCAGGATATGAGCCTTATGATTATAGCAGCAGAGTTGTATTTAGCAATAGTATTACTTGTGACAAACCGGTCAACCCAGAGCGAACAATAGAGAGGTCTGGTAACAATAATGTGTAAATGTAAAAAAATAATGGTAACAATAATAAAGCGTAATGATAATAATATAAAAAACTGAGCTGGATAAAATACCGTGCGAGAACAAAGTCACATTTCTCCTTTCGTTATTTTCTGAAGATCCTTGTCTGACTTTATTACACAAACTGGTGACGAGTCACTTCTTCGTGCTTGAATCTTGCAGTGCTTGACCCAAACATACCGCCAGCCCATTTCCTTGGCTAACTGCTTTGTCTTATTTAAAAGAACTTTGTTCCGGGTGGTCAGGTGATCGTTAGCAAATATTTTTGCGGAGCCTCTAAGTCCTAACAGGTTGGCAGATAGGGCGCTCTCCCTGTTAAAAGATCTCACAGCTGTCACGAAGTTCTCCTTAACATACCTGCTGTTGAAACACGCAACAATCGGCTTTGGGTGATTATAGTCTCTTGATGGTGTGCGGGCTATAAAGTTTAACTGCTGTTTCGTCACAGCAAAATTAACTTTGGATCCTATGCTTACTATTAAATCCAGCAGGTTTTCATTCGCGGTCTGTGGTATTCCCTTTAACTCAACGTTGTTCATTCTATTCCATTGCTCTGCCGCATCCCTTTCACATTCTAAGACAACAACTCTGCTTTGTAAACCATTAATAAGTTCTTTGGTTTTTTCTACTTCCAGAAGCCTATCCTCCATATTTTGTAGTCGTAACCCAAAGTCTTTAATTATTGTGCTAGCTTCGACTACTGAGGATTTCAGCTCAGAGAACTCATCTCTCATTAACTTTATCTGGCCTACAAGTTCTTCAAAGGCTGTCATTCTGGAGGACAGGGTTCTTATCTCTTCTAAGATCTTACTGGAAGGTTCATGCGTTGGAGAAAGTGTCGGTGTATTCACTTGTAGACATAGTCCCCCTGATTTACACTTAGGGCAACGCCAAGTAGATTTTCTGTCACCAAGTTTTCGATATCCTCCCTCTGTAATTCCTATACAATTGTAGTGGAACGTCTGTTTACATAATGAGCAAACTGCCCCATCAAGGAGGCCTTCATTGCATTCCCCACATTTCGTCATAGCTGTCCTGTTGTATTTGTTATTAAAGACAACGTCCAGAATAAAGCTCACAAATACACTCACAAAAAAAAAAACACTAAAATTTAATAATATCCAAGTATTACTTTTAACGTAGGTTAATAACAGTTCCTTATAGATAATTAATTTCGCGATACGATTTTTTGTACACAAGGATACGTCCTATGCGTAAGGCGTTCCGCAGTAAACGAATTTTTTTAACATAAAAGTATTTTTTTTAGAGTAGTCATCGAAAAAGTCATAACTTAAATATTCAACTGTGTAAGGCTGCTTAGGTCTAGCCTCCTTGGATATTGAGGCATATTGAGAGGGTAGGAAGATCTCCTTATTTTTAGTTTTTTGCTCTATGGAGCTATGTACTGCGTCACACTCCATCTGTGTATGGCCCTTTTCCAATATCTTTTGTACGATCACGACATTTTTTTCAATCGCTAGTTGCAAAAGTGCATTAGCAAGGAATACATTTCTGTTTTGAGCTGTACAGCCATCAGAATACAGGATTATAGGAATACATTTATGCTCTAAAGTTTTCCTGAGTATGTGTATGATACATGAAATAAATACGGAAGCAGTAAGACCAGCGTTAGTTTCGTCAAACCAGTAACAGTAGACATCTTTGGTTGCTAGATTGTACATCGTGAAATTATGTACACAGAGTTTGGTCTTATAATAAAGAGCACTAGCCTGTAATTGAGGACACAACTTGACAGCTTGTAGATCATGCGTGAAAACGTGTACATCACCGAATTGTTGAGCTCTTTCTTTATCCTTTGCTTTTTCATTTCTGGCCATCTCTTTTGCTTGTATGTGAGCGATATAATATCTATCGTCAGTTATATTTCCCACTTTGTGTGAACAACAAGTGTCGCATTGATCTTTTTTGACTACAAATAGGCTCAGGTTTAGCTCATCAAAAATTCTGTCAAATGTCCATCGGCTAAGTGCGCTTTTTTCTGCTTTTTCACACTCCGCGGCGTATAATTTGTAAAGCATAGTTTTATCTTCAATGATCGGCTCTAAATATAGTTTTGATGTATTCGCTCTGCAATAATGCGATGGCATTTTAGGTAACAAAGCAAAGAACTGTTTAAGAAATGCTATGTCATCTTTTCTGATAACACCCCTTTCACTGACGTCATTAGATGTTTTTGCTATTCCGTGCTCCGAATTATTCAACCAACATCTTACAGTAGACTCCTTCAACCCTAGAGTTTTTAGAAATGTCTGCATGCACACCTGAATTCGTCCAATAGACGTAGGCAGAAAGTATTGTTTGCTTTCACTCCGTCTAGAATCTATTGTCTTTTTAATTTGTTTTCTCTCGCAAATCAAGACGTTAGATACAACATACTGTTTCCTTTGATCCCATGTCATATTTTTCCAGAACTTAGAAAATATATCCTGTCTTTCGTCGTCAGTCAAGTTTGGGCAGCCACGGATCTTTGATTTTGTACAAAATATAGAGGTGCACCTAGGAGCCATTTCACGTGCTGGACGAGGTATATCGTGAAGCACTTTAAATTTCTCATTTCCTTGGACCTTCCTATCTCTGCGATAACCGACATACTCTTCGCCTTTCATACGTTTAATTTTGACCCTAGATTTGTCCCATTTATTAGAATTACCAAAACCCTTTATGCTTCTTTTTCTATTAGTATTTAAATCTCCGTACTCATCATCCGACGGCTGTATCTCTAATTGAGATGGAGGGTTTGTAGTAGTCGTTGAAACAGATGGCTGCTCTTCAAATGAAGGGTCTATCTCCTGAAATCGTGACTCATCTAAATGTGGAGCTGAATCTTGTAACACTAGGTCTTGTTGCAGTTCTTCACATGAAATTGGAACTGATTCTTGAGACGGTTCTTCAATATTATGTTGGGCAATTGCTTCTGTCTCAGCTGCAGATATCACCGGGTTTTGCAATATTTCTTGATTTATTACTAAAGCAGTTCCCTCATTACATTCTGGCAGAATATCAGGTAGAATTTGAACAGGCAAGTTATTTATATCTATATTTTCTAATTCTGATAAAGGTATATTTCTTAGCTTCGGTTTTTTTAGAGGTGCTTTAATTTTTAACTGTTTACATAACTCTAAGATTTCCTCGTTCTCACTATCACTCGTAGAATCCATATTGTTGCAGTCCTGGAAGAAAATAACGGTTAAAATAACACTACGTAACTCACGATAACTCCGTAAATAACAATCGAAACAATGCGTAAGTCAAGTTCTCATTTCGGAAACTTAAGTAATAATATAGGTAATTACAAAACAAACTACCTATTTTCATGTTACAAAGTTTCAACAATAAATAAAAAACAAAGTTATTATAATGGAAGCACTAAATAATGCAAATAATTACCTTTTTCTGGGAATAAATCTCACACAGCAACTCAGACTGACTCCCCAGTACACTGAGTGCATGACTTACGTTGTGTTGATCCTTAAGTTTACTTACGCGATGTCACTGTTTTCGAAATACGAAGCGCTATTGGCTAGCTATCTGTGTTCTGATTGGTCGGAGAGAAGCACGACACTCTTCTTCATCCAATGGCATTAAAATGTCAAAACGGCCAAAAAATGACTTTCGCACTGTTAGAACTTAACTGACGATATGTAATAGAAAGCCCTTAAGAATATCCTAGGTCGCCAACTAGTGTATAGCTGTAGTTCATTGCAAGTATGTAGGTAACATATGAGTTAATATTATAGGCTTTTAAATACATGATGAATTTAATATTATTTATTAATATACTTCATTATTTACTACCGCGGTTCTGTAGCTAGTAATAATTCTAATGCTGTGTTAAAATTCTAGTTATTTCAACTTTTAACCATAAACAGTTTACCTTTTCAAACTGCATGACTGGTAACGGTATTGTAATATTGTCTTGTTTTTTTTTTAATAAAAATTGTTTGTATTTATGTTATAATTAAACATTTTATTAATTTAGTTACATGTTTTATTTAAATTGTCTTGTAATAAAGTAGATTGATGCTAACTCATATATGTAATAGAAAGTCCTAAAGAACATCCTAGGTCGCTTACTTATGTATAGCTGTAGTTCATTGCAAGTACGTTTACATATGAGTTAATATTATAGGCTTTTAAATACATGATGAATTTAATATTATTTATTAATATACTTCATCATTTACTACCGCGGTTCTGTAGCTAGTAATGATTCTAATGCTCTGCTAAATCTCTGCTATGGAAGGTAAAGTGTGGAATTTCCATCGTCTTTCGGCAGATATTCCCTCTTTTATATAAATATATTATGCAATATACAACAATGATAGCCTGTAGGTACATTTTTTAAAGCCACCCTTAATTGTGACCCTATGCAGAGATCCTTCTTTTCCACGCTCTAAATGCTCTTTCCACCACATTTTACTTAATTTTTTGCTTTTTCTTATAATAAATGTATTTATCATAGCTTGATTTCTGTGACAATCAGCTGTTACTTTATGAATAACCAGCGGCCATCTTGTTTAACCTTCCTACACTGAGTAGTTAACTTTTCTGACTAATGGTTAGATATTTGACCATTAGTAACTCTTACCACGGATCAAAAAACGCATTTTGCTGAATTTTAACTATTAGTAACGATATTTGACCAATAGTTGAGTTAACTACGGATCAAAAAACTGGCCCTAACTAGATAACCATTTTTCACTGCATCAAACGAACTCGTCATGTTTGAGGTTGGGAACCTCATTTAACATGTAAAATCTCGAACGAGTAACCTCTTTGCAATAACACAATGATGAACCAAAAACTCTGCCTATAGAAACATTTTTGGACAAGCAGCATAAGTTATATAGGATATTTATATTGTCGCACATTCTAGTATTTTCATTCCCAAATAGTTTCGCCACTCTAGTGTATTCTGTTTATTAAGGTACTATATTAAAATATATGAATTCAATATCCTGAATAAAAATAAATTACTACTTAGAACTTATCTTTTTTGTTCCTGCTTAACGAACCCGAAAGCTGTCATGGATGAAAATCCAAGTAGTTCTCCCTTGCCTCATAAAGGACATTTCGTCTTTCCATACAATTATATATTAAGTTTTAATGCTTCAATCAAATTCAAGACAACCTTACAAGATAGTACCCTTCGAATATTTCCGGCCGTTCTAGCTATTATTTTTCAACTACATTATCTAGAGGAGATCAGGAAGAGAGTTTAACTGGAAGAGATTTGACCTGCAGCTAAACAGTTTTGCCGTTCCCGTTTTTTATATCTACACAGACGCATATGATATTAATTATAAGCGGTAAGTTAATTAAACGACGCTAATTGCCATAATATGATATAAATTTTTGACCTCAACAAATACATACGCAATTTTATTCACCAATTCTATGCGCTATGTCGTTGGAATGTTCTATTTTATAAAGCGTACGTTTCTCTGATGGCTCAAGTATTTACCATAAGACTTTGTCTAATGTTATGTTTAATGTTACATCTGCAAATAATAATCTTCATGACACTTATCTATTAGTCTAAAGGATTGTTTGGAAAATCTTTTGACTGTAATTTAAATTAGTACACCCTTTGTAAACAAAACCATTTGGTTTAAAAAATCCTTGTATATTTTTGCATATTATGGCAAATATTTTAAGTACTGGATATAATACCTGAGAATTGTTTTTTCTAATTACATGAATTTCTGAGTTGTTACTGATAAACTGATTGACCATTTTATATTATTGATATTGAAAACAATTTGAGGTAGTCTTGACACTCTATTTCCAATAAATTTATACCTAGATCAGATTAAATGCATCATTGGATTCTATTTTTGTGCTTACAGCAGAGTTATCGTATTATGTAATCGATTACTTGTTTTAAAAATCTATTGGAAATTATCTTTCTTTAATCTGTAGCAATATAGCATTGGTTTTATAATAATTTATACAAAACAGTGTTATTTTTTAATTATAGTTATTTAACAATAATAATACTTTTTTGTTTTTCAGGTGTCCGTATTAAGTTAGAGACCAAGTTGGACAGTTTTAAAGGTAAATATAAATTATATACGATTGATATGCTAAATTACATCAAAGTTGGTGACATTTATTATATTGCCTCAGTTTAAAATGCGTCGATAGTCGTTAAAAACTAAAACGGTAAATCATTGTACGAATGCTTTTATAATAATGACATCTAGTTTAAATTATAAAGTTAATGTTTTAATATTGACGTTAGCCTCGAAATTTTACTTTCTTAAAGGATTAAGAAAGTACTTACTTTCGTAAGGGATTTTTTTAAAAAGCTAATCAAATAATTTTCTTTTTTTAGAAGGTGTAAATCGCAGCGCGTCGTGCTATCTCGGTTACATCTTTGTTTCTTCATTGACAAAAGTAAGTATAATACAAATTATGTTTATTATTTGAGTATTTGCGTACAATTTTATGATGAATACTTTTTCATTTTGTCTTCTTTTCCCGTCGGAAATATAATGACGTACACACCAATATTCTGAATAAAAAACAGCTATATTGCGTATCCAAGGTAATATGAAGTTTAGTTATAAGATGTTAATTTTGAGGTTTCTATATTTCTATTGATGTTGAAGAATTGTATTTATGAAACACTTAGGTAGTTAATGGAATGTTTATAAACTCTGGTTTTTGTAGTTGTAATATAAGTGTCTCCAATAAAAGATCTTCAAAGGTCGGATACAAGCAATTTATAAAGCTGTTTATTATTTTGAGAGAATTTCTCGTACGAACGATTCACAATTTTCAAGGATCATTCATTTATCTTTTACAGGTGAGGCTGGATTTCGTTGGAGGAAAAAGAAATTGCGCTTGTGCTTCCGAGTTTCTCAAAATACATAATTTTTTCATTCAAAACAATGTGCTCCATATAACGTGTAGATGTATCCTCAAATTATAAAATATAAATAAGATTTAATATTCGTATATACGAAAATTTTCCATATTAATAGTACATTTTCTTCGATTAGCTTTCTAAGAATGCTAAGAAACAGTATATATTGTTGATAAACAATATTTTTTTATATTATCTAAGCACTTTGTCGATTTATTGCAATAGTTTTTTCTTTAATATTAAACTCAATAAGTAAAAAACTTACGCAGATCCTAGCCTAACATCCATCTACAGTCAAATTAAGTATTTTATGGTAAGTAGAATAGTTTTTTATCTATTTAGCCTGAACTCTACAATTGAGGATTTAAATTATAGGCCAAAATTTCAATATGCAAAACTAAACTTTTATTTTTCTAGAAAATTTCGTAAATGATTAATGGATTTTACTAACAGATGGCCGGCCGTCTTAACATGATGATTCTTACTTTGTCTTCTTTTCCCGACTGAAATATAATGACGTCATTGAATTATATCTGATAATAAAAACGTAGGCACCCTTGTAATTTTGCTTTAATACGAAATATTAATTCTCTTTTTTGGTTTCAGGTAAAAAGCGCAGAAAATATTAAAAAGAAACTGTCTATTCTAGACCTTTATAAAGTTTTTTTTTCAACGTGTTAATCATTTTTCATATTGGGTTTACTGTTTAAATACCCGATCTTTCGTTAATTAGTTCCTACTTTTCGAATATTTGTATAGTAAGTTGACATTAGTATAATAAATTTTTTAAATTATATGTCTTTGTTTGATTTTTATCAATAAAAGTAAAACGCATTGCATTGCATCAAAACATTTATTTATCTTACAATACACACATATATCAATATATAGGAAAGAGCGTTTCTCTCATTTCACAAAAACTATCAGGTTGGTATGTAAAATCCTTGGATCTTTTCTACAAACTACGAGATTGCGGATTTCACAGATGCGAAAAACGCGTCTTGAATTTGCCTTCTAGCCTCAACTTTCAATGGTTTCGAAATTTCAGAAAGATAAAGAATTCCAAATTTATTAGGGCACATTTTCAATAACAGACCGCGCAAGGTTGGTGGCTGTGGAGTCTCCTCCAACTTCGATTTTGTTCCTTTTGGGCCGTGGGGTTCAAGTGCAAAGGCGCTTAATTAAGATTTCAGTTGACACTTAGTGGATAACTTAATAGTACCGGTGTCCCCCAGAGCTGGTACTTTCCTGGCTTACTTTTCAACGAATAGGTATCGCAATACAGCGAGGAAATGCTGCCAGCATTAAAGGTGAACCACAGGGACCAAATTATTTAAATTGTTTTTAGATTTTCTGTTTTAAATTGGTTTTTATTTTTATAATTACTTTGTAGGTGAAGAAAATTGTAAGTACTGTATTGAACAACCAGCTAGACCACACACGGCCCAACAGACAAAATTACATTTTATTAATTCCCGTCCGAATGGTTTATAAACCTATAAGCTGGCAAAAGTACATAGACAGCAATGTTTAAATAAACATACTTTATTGAATTAAATCGAATATATCCATTAAAAAAATTGTCCTTGCCATACAAAACACCAATTTCATAAAGACCTAATATACAAGTATGCTCGACTTGTATTAAACATCAGCAAATTTTGAATGATTGCTTGTATTCAAATAGTATTTGCCTCTAGCAGTACTTGAAGCAGGCAAACCCATGCTAACTGCATTGTCCTTGCATTTGTCGTTTTGAAAGTCGTCCCAATTATCACATGGGTAGGATAAAAAGCCTGTATCCGGTGTGTAGGTTATGGATTCATCGAAATAAACGCATGCTCTTCCGTGACTGCAAGCCGTTTCTGAAGAAAATTAATTTATATTGTAATATAACTATGGAATCCTATTGGGTCATAAAGCTGGTCTAGAATCTAATAAGATGCTACTATCAAATATAAAGTGAACTCGCCTTTTTCACATCCCGGCTGTATTTGAGTTCCTCTATTGGGGTAGAAGTCAACATGCCCATAATTTCCTTTGTACCCATAGGTACCTGCCGCCGAATGTATAATATCAACGAAGGATGCGTCACTTTTTTCTAGCGCATAATCGTTAGGCATTTTGGGTAGTTCAAACAGAGGTCGTGCAGGATCTAAGCCTTTAAAAATACGTTTGGGTTATATTGATTGTTCCGAGCGTTTAATTCCCATAACAAAATATTTGAACTATATTTACTGAGTAAAAAGACGTTAATGACTTGGAGCGAAAAATCTACTTACACAAGCTGTGCAATTTAATATTTCTATACTTTTAGTTCAGCCATTTTTTACATAGGTCAATGATTTAAGCATGAAAACAAGGGAGGGGGACACTTTGATGGCAAGTAATTCTCTGAAAAGGGTTGGTCAAATGCCTAGATACCCTTTTACCATATTATAAAAAAAAAATTAAGCTGATACAATATATTTTAATAATACATAAATAAAATATTAATACCTGTAATCCGTGGAATTGAACCATTTGAAAACATTCCAGCGTAACCCATAACTTGTGCACCTAGACTGTGTCCAATTAAATGAACATTTTCGAAATCGATTTCGTAAGTTTCCGTTATAACACTTAATAATTTGGCAACGCGTTTCCCAACGTATCGAGTGCTTAAAGCTGCCCATGGATAGAACTTATTTTTCGCCAGTTCACCCCAGTCAACGGTAATGACATTCAAATCATATTCTTTGAGGAATGTAAACTTCATTTCTTGTACCCAATTAACTTTGTCCGTTGAAAGCCATCCGTGTGTTACAACTTTAACATCTTTAGTTTTATCAAAGAAAGTACTATTTATACTCGATTTATTGTTATTCTTCTCAATAATAAGACTTTCTGCTGTTTCGATATTATTTCTGAAAAAAATGTAGCTTTTATAGTGCCGTACTAGCAAAGTAACTAACACAATATTCGCAGTTTTACGTAGCTTGACAATTCAAAAACCCTGCATCTTAAACTGATAATTTCAAAATATCGTTTTAGTATATCTACAGCCTATCGACGCGACCACGTCAACTGGTCACAACACGATTGACTAATATAATACTATTTTATTATTTAGAGTTCTCATACAAACCTTGTGTATAGATTAAAGTAGGCGTCACCAAATCGCATGCCTCCAGTTGTTTGAGGAATCCGAGAAAAGTTCATTATGAATCTAGTATCGTTATCATCAAAGTAGTACAACCATTCGTCACCATATCCAGGACCGTTATCTTCACAACTGGCGTAGAGCCATACTGCAACACGTGTTCAAATTAGATGGTTTAAGAAAACTTATTACACTTAATTCAAATTCAACATCTTTTTACGACGGTTGTGACGAAAGTTGATAGATATATAGGCTATAGCAAAGACTACCGTGCTTATTGCAATTCGGCGATGTATTAAATTGATTGTATTAAAGAAATGTAGGCTTTATTTGTAATAAATTACCTACCAAAAACCAGTATTGCACTAATAAGAAACATTTTTTCACGTCGTATAGACATTTTTGTTAATTAAAGACTAAGTAAAGCTCTATCAAAACAACAATCTTAGGAATACTGTTCAAACACAGGTCTTATAGTCATTGGGTACCTACCGAAGGAATTCTTCTAGCAAGCTTCCGGCATGAGAAAAAAATTGGCTAAGACAGTGTTGGTTGCAAAATAATATTTTGCTTGCCTTTTTAAAATAATCGTAACTAGTTTCTAACCTAGTGTTCTCTAATATTTAATTAGTGCTTCATATTTATTAGAACTAACAAAGTCACACTGTCTTTGACTATAAAAACTTACGTTGAACGTTGGTGCTGATTCGTTTACAAAATTCTACTTATATTGGCACTAGTAAAATATATTTTCACTGAATTTATTTGTAGAGGTAAATTCAATTTGTAAAGATAATTAACATTATTGATTCGTAAATTTTCATGGCTAAAAAAATCAGTTTTAAAGCAGCAGCTATAAAATACAGTTTAGTGTCTTAACAACTCAATTACAATTATTGAATTGATAGCATTGATGGGAGTAGGAATTCGGTGGTCTCATGACAAAATGAGATCTTGGAAATGTCGTATAGGAGACAATTACTAATTAAAAATAGACATTTATTTAATTTAACCGGGATCTCTAAAACCTTTGGTTATCTCCTTGCAAGTTTCATGATATTAATAGGTGTTTTATCGGAAGGCTATGTTTCTTTATCTTTGGCCTCAAATGAATAGTTAAGGTCACTCGTAGTTAAAAAGCGTAGACTTAGAGACAGTCATGACGCTTTTTTATTTACTTCCTGGGCTAAATAAATGATGTTTGCTAATGATTTACTGTGAACGAATCTGTTGAGATGCCTCCCCACGTCTATATTGTTTCGGGAAAAATATTTCTTTATGCTAGTGTTAGTGTCAGGCAAGGGAAGACAGGCAGAGTCTCGCTTCATCACTTCGCTCAATCGGAAAAAAAATCTTTTACTTTGTGAGTTGTTGCTAACAAGGGCAAATCTAGGTTGGCCTTTGTAATTCGGTAAGTATGTACTGGAATAAATAAAACCACATTTCATATCATAGCAACGTTATTGTATTTTTAATTTTTTGAATTGAATCCTTTGTGTGCTTACACAGTAAACACTGATCTCAACACTTATAACTAAAAATATTCTAAAAAGAAACAAAATCAAGGCTGTTTAGATTTATAAAATCGTGTCTTGTGCATAATCTTATTTCAAATAAGGCGAACACAGGCAACGTGGGTACTGGAGATACGTATTAAAATGTGCTGGGTATGATAAGTCAAAGTTTGGAATACATTACTGTGCTGACATAATGTGCATTTGCCTTAAGATTTTAATATTGGGTGCTTGCCTTGTATCACCATTACGTTTGCCAATGTGCACATAATCATTCACTTATTACTTTTAAAGAAACTGGTATATAATATGTTTTAATTACATTACTCTAATATATTGCTATCTTTTCACTTTAGTCTAAAGAAGTCGTCCAACGCGTTTAGAGATTTTATTGAGTCCCTCTAAATAAATCAGTTACATACTAGACATACAGAAGCATACAACTGATTGCAACAAATTCAGGGTTAAGACGTCACGAAATTTGTTTTATTACGACAAAGACTAGATATCACATGGATTGAGCCGTGTTATCTTACTACATATTGGTGGATATTTTTCTACATACAAATATGTTTCATATCGACATTATTCTGCAAATGTTATGTTTATAGATGTAGCAGAAAAAACTGATTGCATAATTTCAGTTTTCTCTTATTAATTTAACTCTAGCTTTCTAGGCACGTGGTTACTAGAACTGTTAATTTAATCATTTTATTTTTATTTGCATATATATTTATTAACTGATTTTTGACGTCAATGGACCCAATATGAACTGTACTCCTATTTCACAAAATGAATTGGTGTTTTAGTTTACGTCAGATCTATAACCGACTATTGTCGAAAAAAATGCAAGATAGTGAACGTCTTGTTTGCGCGAATAAAATAAATAATTACTTATATTGGTATAAGTTATTTCTCTAAGTAATAAAACTTTCTAACAAAGAAATCAAGCATACGAAACATTAAAATAAATAATAATTTATGTCACTACCTTGCTATAAATTTTTCTAAATGTTAAAGATTTGCAAAAGATTTTAATTTACAGTTGGTCAGTCGAAAAAATTGAGCATACATTATATTTAAAATATTACATTTAATTGTACCGAACGGAGAAGTTATTGCACATTCTGACACTAACAATCTAAAATGGCGGCGGGCTTCACCCACTAACGTAACCAAACAAACTACTGTGTCGATATACCTCAGCTTAATCTAGTTGCCGGCAGTGACCTGAGTGATGATGCATCCGTGTTTTAGACATATATGAAGGACGCCAAACAGTCTACATTTTCATAAAAGGGTTATTTTTTTTTCGCTATACATATTCAGATATTCAATACATTGTCGTTCGCTATCAGCGATCCAATTTGACGTTCTTGGTTATGGTAAATTCGGAGGGTATGTACGCACTACAGATCACTTAACAAAAACACCACGATTGTAAAGTTGCGGCTATATTAAAAGGCAAGAAACATACCATATGTTTGTAATTGTTTGCTCCTTTTAACTATTGCCAAGAGGCCAATCCTTTAATAATCACCAAGTGGCCAGATGTTCTTGTAGAACAATTCCTAGAGCTCTCATTATCAGACTGTACGTAATAAACCCGTAAATTGTTATGAAAACGTAGACCGTTGCGTTTGTTACCTCTGTGCTAACCACACTCGCGCGACGTACCAACTACTTACCACAGCTACCTAACTATTTTACGAGTAATTTATGTATCAATTTCTTTAAAGCGTACATTTTATACTTATTTCATAGGATTTTCTTAAAGATATTAATCGTTCTGAATATTATCCCGATACAAAAATTCGCCTAAAATCATTGTGTACACAAAACATCACTTATTAACATATAACGTTTTACACTGATACGAACTAAATAAACAGTCTTTTAGTTGACTGACAAAACTAAATAACATTATATCAATAACAGGTGGGATGGTTACAGGAACCTGGCGGTTGGGGAAAGAAATTTAATATAAAAACAATAATTTATAATGTGTATTCGTAGCACCTTTTTATTTGCTGAGTTCTAATTGAATAAGGTACTCGCTTTAAAGGTGGTTTAATAATTTACGAACAGTATACGCTAGTGCCGTACACGTAACGGCAAAATTCATCTGAACCTCATACATAAATATAACACAACACCTAAATAAATACGTGTATAATCTAAGGTGTCTTTACATATGTACAGTTCAAAAATTATATAAAAAATAACTAGATACGCAACAGATAAAAATTATAATTTGTACTTGGAAATAAATAACTTTATATAAAAATTAAACATCCGTTAACTTCTCAACTTACATATCTACCTACCTTTATTTGTGTTGTACATTATTTCCGTGTGTTCGACGCTGCCTGTACCTTGACCGTTTCATTTACTCAGTATAACAGACTGTATAGCTCTATTGCGAGTTTGACAAAGTTTTAAACGATATCATAAAATACGTCGGTGACAAATATTTGTAAACCATAATTTTACGCGAAACGAGGGCCACTGTAAGATTATTCATATAAATATTTTACGTCCTTGGGGTCTAGTCAAGAGGGCTTAACAGTAGTGTATGTAGAAAGTCGAAAACTAAATTTGTATGAAAATGACAGCTAGTAGTTAGTACCAACTGTCGACACTAGCTGTCATTTTCATACAAATTTAGTTTTCGACTTACTACATACACTACTGTTAAGCCGTCTTGACTAGACTCCCTTATTTAACGTTAATGTTTTATACTCTGTCAAACTAATCACAGATCACAGTGAAATAAATAACAGATTATCCCAACAATTGAACACGTAAATCACAAATATTAAAATTCTTCCAAAGGGTTTATAAAACGCGATACTTAACAGTATTGCACGTTTATGTCGTTATTATGATCGTTGAGTAGATATAACGTAAAATTTCACTGCGATCATGGAATCTTAATCGTTTACCTTAGCATCTGTTCGCGTTTGCTAAATTTGTCAAGCAAATTTTACAATTGCATACTTCCGTATACTACAGAGTAGTGTCGAACACGCAGTGCTATAGTATCGTATAATTAAAGTTAATAGTTACAATAATAACTACAATATAATGTGGGTATGAGCGGTTTCGTGGATGCCTTCCCGCTCATACCTAAAGCGTTTAGGTGAACGTAGCTTCGCACTGCCTGTCCGCCAACTTCGGCCTATAATTTAACATAACTGTGGCGACTTATTATGACTTATTTAATGTGTCTATTATCGCTCTCATTTCCAAATTCTTTGAACAATACGAGGTACACTATAATGACACATTTAAATAGTTATAAATAAGTATAAATCATTAATTGACATTTAAATCGCTTAGGAAAACAGACAGTGCGAGTAGAAACGCCACTGCATCCACATAGTTTATATGAATAAACATTTACATTCATATCATATGCCACTTCGTCGTCCCGTCTCAATTTCTTACCGTAAATAGTCTCCAGCGATGTTAAGTCTACTTTCGACCAAGGTGGGCTCACTTAATGCTAATTCGACGTCGTTACCTAACTAAATCAATTCAGTTTAGAAGTCAAGTTGTCACTAGCTATAACGGGCTTTGCATACTTTGCTTAGTTACCGCCAACTTGTCTCAAAATATTTTACACTATTTATCATGTCGCTCTACAGACAGGCTTCTAAAATCAACTCCGTCACGTCAAAATCGTACGTCGAATAATATTTATATGCCGTTTTCCGCTACAACGATTACTACATACGAATGAAGAGCGACATTCTAAACGCGTCGAAATAAATAGTTATCGGTGGGGAAGTAACGCTAGCCGATGGACTCAGCAAACGGTCTCCGCGGGCGCCGACGCAGGAGCGATCGGGGCGAGCGGAGATAGTGGAGAGAGCGCAGACACCGCTGAAAGCGGCGGCGGCGGGCCCAACGGTTCCGGAGAACGACGACGCAGAGCCTGCCGCTTACGGAACTCTAAGAATTCCTCCTTCATCGCCCTAACCCGCGCTTCCACGTCATCTCGTGCCTGGCGGGCTCGAGGTCGCTCCGGGGTGGAAGGCGTAGGCGTCCGGGTGGCACGGTCCCACTCGTAGTGCACGTCAACGGAGCCCGCGTCCGCCGCCTCGCCCGACTCGGGTCGCGGCAACGGCGCCGGAGGGGGCGCACGGTACGGCGGGGGCCGCCACTCCGCAAGACTGCCCGTCCGGCTGCTGCGGTTGTGCTGCGACGAGGACGCGTTCTTGCTGCCGAAGCCGCTTGACGACGAACGGCTCTCCGGGGAAGCCTCGTGTGGCGGCGGAGGGTCTGCCCCCGGACGAGGGCGCGCTTGTCGCGGGACAGGTCGCCACCGCGTCCGCTGCGGGACGGCACACAGCGCTCGCTCGCTGGCTTGGCGGGACTGCCGCAGAAGGAACGATGGCGGGGTCGGGAAGGAACCGTCCGCGGAGCTCGGAAAGGGGACCGAGCTGAGATCGGATATATGGAGTGGTGACCAAGGAGTCCAAGCGGGGACCCAGGTCGGCCACGGGCTCCAAGCCGTCCAAGGAGAGAGGGCGGGGGACGACGCACGAAAGAGCGGGGGCGCCGCGGCGGGCTGCAAAGGAGCGCGCAGGCGAGGAAGGAAGCCGCCGTCGTCAGAGGAGGAGGGGGCCAGGGAGGGGGAAGGCGAGGGCGGCGGGGCGGGAGACATGCGTCGAACGAGGCCCCAGTAAGGCGGCTCTTCGCCGCACCGTGTCGCCGGCCAGATCCAATTCGCCGTGAACCGCAAACATTGGACTACACTCGATATTCCGCTTTCTCTAAATCTGAAACACAATACAAGTCTTATATTGATTCACATTGAAATTTCTATGTTCTTCACTTACATTAACACACCACTACAAGTCATAGCTGACAGTTAAGTAAAAATCTACACCTAGACAATAAATCTACTGACCTGATTTCCTATGGAAGAGCAGCAGAACACATGAGAAAATTTAAGATTATTTATTTTATGAACTATAATAAAATACTAATTATTCTTTCAAACTATATACTAATTTCCGAACATACAAAAAGTATATTATCGTAACTAGACTGTAATACGGATTAAGGAGTAGTAAATAAAGTAAATTACTGTTGTAATGTAACTAAAGGTAGGATGGGGAGTTTGCTAATTTAAAAAAATAGTACCTAATTAAGTAGTTAGACGATAAACGAAGAAACCTTAAGTAACCCAAAGTAGATATTGAAAAAAGTTTTTCATTAAAAAAAAAGAGTGTCTGTACTTATTTATGTACACGCGTTAGAAGTTATACTTCTTTGGCGTATAGAAAAAAAAACCTAAAATACAGTAGTGATTAACGATAAATATTAAAATTAATCAAACAGATTTTATTTAAATAAATAAATAATTAGTAAATACTATCACCGTCGTATATGAAATTGATTTAAAAACACCAAAATAATATTTACATATTTATTCACACTGCTTAATTATACTGTTTTGAAACACGTGTTCTAAATAAGTATAAAAATACTTGAATATACAACTTGAACATATTTATCGATTTCAATGCCACCTAGACCTAGCTTTATGATGTCGAATTAGGTGTTGGCGTAAGCGCGCATCGTAAAAATTCACTCTCATCTTTTTTCATCCATCGCGCCAAAGAAGTATAACTTCAAAGAGATTTTTTAAGTAAAATAAAATGAGCTTAGAATAAATTGTGTATATATAATGTATAGTAGTAACTTACTTCTTAAAAGGCACTTGAGTGCTATCAGCGGCGCGCAGGTCTGTCAGCCGCGCGGCTACCATGTTGTATGCTGCAATCGAATTATTTCTGAACATTAACGCGTGCAGATACTGAGCACCTCGAAACACTCGGCCGCCACCCGCAACCGACACCAAATAAACCTCATGTTATCCGAACACCATATTGTCAACTTAAAAGCGATTTCTGAAGACATCGGAAGATAAATGTGATATATTTATTACATTCTATTTCTTGATATATGTTATAATTTTGTAGGATTGACACTTAAGATTCTTCTTTATTATTAAAATCTTATTGAATCAACTAATATTTTTCTTCCGATGAATTATACAAACGACACGAAAAAAATTTGTCTTTTAAATTGCAAGCACGTTTAACATGAATTGTTAGTAAATGTTATTCAGCTAATCCCAGCATATAATCACCTAAAGCGTAACTCCACACAAACCATAGAAGCCATAGCATGCAAACCAAAGTAGCAAGGATTGTAGCTTTATCACCGACAATATGGCAATTTGTTTAAAGGAAATTGTTTGAAGGGTCTAAGAGAACTAGCTATAGAGCGTCGGGAGCGAGCTAGCGGCCGCATCCCGTTAGGACTCACCTTTCTCCTGCTTGCGTCGCTTTCGTTTATTGCAAATCTTCACAGCACATACGGACAGTATTATGGCGACTATAAAAAATAATATCCCGCCAACAACGCCAGCTGTTATAGCTTTGTGCTTAACCCGCGCCGGGACCGCAAACCTTACTTCTTCAGAGCTTTCGTAACTCGTCGCCGAGTTGGCCAATATGCGGAAATAGTATGTGCGGCCTCCGACTAGGTTTTTTACTGGAAATAAAAATCGAAATCGTCAAAAGGTACATTATTAAATTTGTCCATTAAAATTATGACTACAAACAAATTTGCAACAATACGGAATAAAGGAAATTATCATCTATTTTTTTTATAGAACAGGGGGCAAACGGGCAGGAGGCTCACCTGACACTCTCAATACCAGAGGGCTCGCGAGTGCGTTGCCGGCCTTTTAAGAATTGGTAAAAAAAAATCCTTTTGTAACTAAAATATATCTATAAAGACAAAAACTAAATTCTGCATGATTTATTATTTTGTAATAATAATATCAAATACTATAAAAGTAATAATAGCAATAATATATAATAGTAGTATTTGAATGCTACGTACCAAGATAGCTAGTTTCTTCGGGGCGAATCTGACCACGATTGAGGGTCTTCCATTGTGCATCTGTTCTGTACTTGATGGTATAGTATTGAACTAAATGAGCACGGTCTAGTGGCGTTTGCCATGAGATCAAAAACCCATTGTGGACTTCTGTCACTGTCAAGTTTCGGGGCTGTCCAGGTTTCGGACCTATTAAAATATACAAAAAAATTTAATATGTGGCTTAAGCCGAAATAACGGCTTTACATACTAATCGAGAGCTTCTCGGGAAGTCAGCTGACGCTAACCGTGGTGCTTAGCTTAACTTGTGACAGGTGTTACTTAAATCGACGTGAATTGGCCAATCGGAATACAGATGATCTCACTGGCATACAATCTTCTATTTGAGAAGATTGGGCAAGCCTAGCTCGGCTAGAGCACCATACAATATTCTTTTTCTTAATTAGCTTTCGGGCGGTCTGTTGATGTCTCGACGAGTATGTTAAGCCGTCAAAATATATAAAGCCGTAAAAACGATTTAAATAAGATTTGGAGATCGAAACTAAAATAAGGTTTATTCGATTCAGAAAATAAAAGCAAGGTAAAAATAGTAGAAACTTTTAAGCGAGTAGATATTAGTATGTTAGTCAAATGTGCACTAAAACATTAAATTAAAAATGCTAGGACCAAGTTTAACAAAATTAGGTCACTGCTATTGAAAATTTGTGACCTAATTAAAAATTGAAATTAAACTTGAAGCAAGGAGCATTGCAATAAATATATAGTGCTAAAAGTACCAGATCCCTCGGGTGCATTCTGAAAGATTTTTTCGTCTATCGGTCCCGCGGCTGTGGGTGTAGTCTTTGGTTTTGCGCCTACATCTACAAAAGGCAAAGTTACGTGGTAAGTTTTATACCAAAGTATCCCTTCTAGATTTAAAAGGTCTATGTTAGTTGACGATATTTAAGTATTGTAAGTTATATAAGCATTAGTAAGAGCCAAAGTTTTATACAAGAAAGCACATTACATACACCCGATTCCAGTTTGAAGACGTTTTTTATGTTTCCCGTGTTTATATAATATTAGCACAGGATCATTGTAGCAAGGTCACCAACATAATATGTCTCCGTCAACGGTTTTAACATTGTCTTTTTTACAGAAGAAATTATCGCAATTGAAACGAATTTTAATTTTAATAATTTCAGAATTACAGTAAATCCTGTTTACAAATTAGTAGTTAGTTTAGATAATACTACATATCATTATGTTAAATTTTGGATACGTAGATAATAAATCGTAACGTTATTTTAAGTAATACCTTATTTCGGTGTGACTGAAAGATTTTAATAAACAAGATTTTCAACATTACTTAACTTTAAGAAATATAATAATTGGCCAATGAAATAAAAAAATTCTTATGATTATGAATGTAATATTTGGAAGTTCCAAACGGCGACCATTACTTAACTTTGCTCCCCATTACTAGCTTGTAGATTAAATTAGGATAAATCAATATTAGTGCACAAAACATACCAAGTGTCCGTATTGTTATAGCTTTGCTCATCATTCCCTCTCCGATAGTATTCTTACTATTAACTTGAAATTCATATGTGGTCCCTGGCTGAAGCCTATTTATTGTAACCTGAGAAGTTAAATAATTTATAAAAAAATTATAATTAATTGTCCACAAATTAATTAATTATTTACCTTGGAGGCATTTAAATAGGTAAATAAAACAAAATGTTTACTTGATTTGATCATAAAATATTATAAATTCTCCGCAAGCTACACACAAATGTACGTCTGATGTCAATTACAAGGATTGAATTATTACCGATATATGAAAATAGCTCGTACTCACACACTTACAACAAATTAAAACACAAATTAATAAAAAAAATAAGTTCATATATTTATTCTTTACGCGTTTACACGAATTACTTACCAAGTTTACAGACATGTTGAAGAACACTATAGGAGTTTCTGCGATTAAGCTTACACTAAATATAAACAAAATGTTCTTACAAACGTAGCTCCAGATGGCGTAACAGGCACTTTGGTCCATTCAGAGAAACCCGCTTCCCGATACCAAATGGTGTAGTCCTGTTTATAGTCTGGTCCGCCAGCGTACCCTGGTTGCCATCGTAACGTGACCTGGAACTCTGTCGCTGTTCCCGAAACATTGTACGGTGCATGTGGCTGAGTACCTTCTATCACTAGCTGGGTATCAGCTACTATTGTTGCTACCTAGAGAATAAACTAACATGATACAGTATATGTAGCGGTAGTTTTATTCAACACGCTTAAGCCATAACACAACCTTTGTAGGGCTTGATATTGATATAACATATACCAGAGACAAAACACTTGCGTCACAGTCAGTTACAGAAGATGTTTTTTGGCTTTATCTACGTACCACTTTTGCCACCATTTTCAGGTTGACAAGACTAATTGTGGCGGTATAAAATTGTAGATAAACTAGATGTCTTTATTTAATATTTTTACAGCATATTCAGAAGTTCTTTAATAATATGACTCTGATGTAGTTATGACAGATCACATTTAATTAACGATATACCTACCGGCAGAATGCTGTTTGAAGTAATTATTGTAAAAAAACCACATTACCTCATTAGAAGCCACACATTGGTAGATCCCAAAGTCCTGACGCCGTAATGTGTCGATGGTGATATTCCCTCCTAGCGCCCTCACTCTACTCTTCTGCAGTGGGAGGCCATCTCTTCGTCTCCAGACAACGGTGGGTCGTTGAGTGCCTTCAGCCTCTTGAGCTTCGCAATGCATCTCCACAGATTCCCCAACCTACATACGTTTTCTTTACTATTTTGTACCAATACACATAGAAAAATATCTAGAAATATGCCAACACCAATAATGTTTCACTAGTGGTATGTACTTTATTTATTTTAATGCACTTAAATGACGTAAACATAAATTATTATTATTTTTTATTTAGGTTAAAAAATATCCATAAAAGCCTTTAAATAGATTTTTATACAAATGAAATTCAATTTTGTCTACCTTTCTTTGGTACAACGGTTCGGGCTCCACTGTGAACACTGGTGGCTTTCTGACCAATACTTCCATTGGACCTGAAACAACAATTCAAAAAATCAATATCTATAAGAAATAGGTTACGATAAATGAAAATATTCTTTTATTGAAGAAGATTTATACGATCATTTAGCTAGTTATTCTATTAAAACAAACTTTTTGCAAAACATTTACCAAAATCTAATACCATTTAAGGTAGGCAAAAAACCAATAAAAATATAATTAACTATTACCGATAACACAACCTCAGGTGTAGGTAGGGCTTACGTTTTCATAGCAATATTAACCGAGGATTCTAAGAGAGTTTTTGTCTCAATTCTGATTAATAATAATTACCGGAAGATCCTTGTGTCCCTTGTGCATTATATGGTGTGCAGGTATACCTTCCCTGGTGATTCTGATTAACTCTCGTAAACAGCAGGGAACCATTGTTCATAATGACAATGTCTTTTGTCTGATACGGCTCTAGAAGTCTCTTGTCCTTCGTCCACGTGACATATTGTAGAGGAGGATTAGCCTTTATGTAGCACTGAACAACGCCAGCCAGACGAAAAGGTAGATATTGGACTGTTGGTGTGAAAGTCACTTTGGCTGGATCTGCGAGAGATATTTGCTTAATTTTTAAAGTATCGTACGATCTAAAAATTGCTTGACTAAGTTACTGGTTATTGCAAAGATTGTCTATCCTTTAATTAGATACAGGCCAGAACATTTATAAAAAAAGTTGCATTATGACATTATAATATTACCTACGGGTATCTATATATACCATATACCTATCAATCTTAATTTTTTTTATTGATTAAATAACTGAGATATAAGTTATTGAGATAATTTAAAAAGTGACTGGCGAAATTTAAAATTCAATTAGTGTTGACTGCGCTATTTGGTTTATTACGAAACTCAAAACATCTCAAACCCACGAGAATGTGAGGATAATTATTCAAAAATTGTTGTGTTTGTATATATGTAAACATTTTTTTTTGTTTTGAATAAATGTAAACTTACACTCCACGTTCAAATATGCGGAAGCACTCTGTGGGTCTCCGATACCATTTGAGACCTCGCATAAGTACTGGCCGGAGTCATCAGCAGCTACGGGGTTAATCACTAAGGCTCCATCACGTCTGATTGTGACCCTTGTCTCCAAAGCCGCTACCTCAGCTACGGGAGCACCCTCGCGAAACCATTTAACAGTCACATTACCTGGTAAAGCTTTAGCCTCACAGGAAAACTGGACTTTTTCCCCTTCCAGCTTTGTTTGGTTTGTTGGCGGCATCTAAAATTAACAAAATCATTTGTCTCGTGTATGTGACAATCTAGTATTTGAATGTTATTAAAAACAAAATGCTAAACTATGCTTATTTTAATTATATCGAATTTTAAGTTTTAACATTACAACTAAATTTTACATTAATTAATCTTACATTATAAATACGTTTTAAAATCAAGAAAATTGTCTTCATTTTATAAATAGTCAATTAGAAAAACTGCATGGATTAATGAGGTAATTATAAATTCACGTTGCAAAGTTTCCACTGCTTAATCGAAAAATTATTCCAGTTCATTGCATACCAAAGTATAAGAATTACACATTTTTCATTTTACGTTTTCATTAAATGCCAGTAAATGCACCTTCAACGAGCTTAAAATTTTGAATACTCTATTAAATAAATGCTATTTATATAATATAATAATAATTTTGGCCAATTTATACTAATATAGTGTCTCGAATAATTTGGTTACTGTAAAAATATACGAAACATTTTTCTACCTTACACTTTTCAAAGCTATATCTAGATAAATATAATCACAATATATTTATTTAAGGAGATGGAGAAAAGGTAGTTTACCGACAGTCTATATTTAATATTGTATGCCAAGAGTCATTTCTGCGCTCAATTATTTATCTAATTTCTAAATAAGAATTTGGGATTATCGAGTATGTTTTTGCCTGAGACTGATCTGTACAAAACCGTACTGATTTTTTTCACAGTTTGGTCTGACATTTCTCTATCTTAAAAATCACGTGGCACTCACTCTAAAGTAAGCTACCGCTATTAATAATTTATAAGTCTCTATTATTAGTGTTACCATTCGTGGATTTTCAGTACCATCAGAGTCATAGATAAGCATGTTCGTTTTATCACTCATATATTTTGATACTAAATTACAGACCTGTAACGCTCAAAATCAATCAACGAAGAAAAAAACACCATAATATAAAAACAAGGTAAGAGGGATGCAAACAGAACTTAAATAAGTACAAAATCTTACCGTGATAACAGCGCCACCAGCGATAATGACCCTGGCCGTATGAGAGACTTGGCCCTCCCCATTTCGTGCAATACACGTATAATCTCCGATATCTTCATGTCTGATGTTACTGATGCGGAGTTCGGTTCCATCGTTGAAGATGCCAACTGTTCCAGATGGTTCCACGGGGTTAGCGTCTTTGTACCATAGAATTTCTGGGGTTGGTGTGCCTTCTGCTTGGCAGTTGAGTATTATGGCATCACCTATTTAACAATAAGTACTTTAAGAACATAACTAATGCGAATAATATAGGATCTTTATCTAAAAGTTTCTATTGTTATAAACATTAGATTCTTCATTGCTTTCTGAGAGTAAATGGAATACTATTGTCACAGTTCCTTGTTACTTTTTTTAATAAAGAAAATAGTTTTAGGGTTGGTTTAAGTATTTCTTTTTTCTTACCTAGGTTAACGTATATGATCTCCTCCGGCGTGATAGAGAACCTCGGTGGGGCGTGCACGTCCAAATGGAACCACGTACCGTTTTTGTGCTGGTTTGGAGACCGGTTAAGGAATACCACCTTACATTCGTACCATCCCTGAAAAAAGTATATTCACACACGTCATAAAGACGAGTTCTAACTAGTAAATAACAAATATCTTGCCATATAACAATGTTTGTTTTTTATTTCACTAAGATGCAGTCTACGGCCGTGAACCTTCGTTGTGCATAAAGTATATATAATATATTTGCTGTTAATTTATCGTTCTATCCTATATCCTATCTTTGTAGAAACATTTTAATATTAAATGGATATTTTTATTTGTAGACATTAAAATTTAAATAAGGGTTAAATTAAATTAAGAAATAATTCAAAACAATGTAAGATTGACTTAATTATGACGATTTCGTTAGAATATTAAATGAAACAGGTCATTGTGATCCCATACAAAACCTTAACCTTAGGTGAGAGGTTAAAAATGTAGAAAAATAGTGGCATGATAAATTTGAGTTCTTCTTACCTGGTCCGATTCTCGTATATTAGTGAGGTTGAGACTGGCAGCGCCATATGGCGAGTCGGGTGCCACGCGCGACACTCTGCCCTCATAGCCCTCTCCACTATGCGTCGGGTAGCTCTCGTACCAGATGTATATCGGTATGTCCTGACCCTATACACACCGTCAATTGTTAACATCGCATAATCATCGGCGCGGTACACCTTCCGTCACCTAACTACGAACAATATCGACCACAACGCGCTCACTACATATATGTACAACAATGTCTTGTAGGAAGATGTCGAACTAAATACCAACAAAAACTAACTACAAGCATGCCAGTGTTACATAAGAATTTTGTACGTAAAGTTCGTATATTCACGTGTAAAACATAAGCTTGTGTCATGCCAACTGTTGTTATTACAAGAAACATGCGATTCGCCTTAAATACGTAATTTACACCATGTCAAGAAGGCAGATGTACATTGTGTCTTTACGCAAGTTGTTACTATAACATGCGTTAAGACCAATGTTCCGCCTAAGTGAAATGCGGAGATTTCTAAATTAGCAGATACAGCGTGGGTACAGCCCACAGCCACAGGAAGAGAGACAGTCAGAACCACCGCCAGTGCGCGAGGGAGTGCGCGTGCGACGTGTCAGCCTTTATAAGCTTTCGCCAAACATACTGCAAAGTCGAGATCTAGGCGGTAAGTTAATTGTCACATTTTTTATAGATTTTTGTATAATATCTTTTTATATTTTAATTAATTGGGATGAAGTGTATTTTTAAGCTATGTTCGTTTGTTATTTTTATTTATTTTGTATTTAAGGGATAAGAAGAAAAAAAACCTAAAAATAAAATAAAATTAGCGTTTAATATTACAGTTTGGCTGGCGATCGCATAAGCAACGTGCTCCCATTTGATCGAAGAGAAATCGGTGCGACCAAAACAATTGAATTAAAATAATAAAAGTAAGATGCGATAGTGTTGTGTGTTTTTTGTACGGGGGGGGGGGGGTCTGCTGCTCTCTCGGACACGTTTCTAAGGTCTTTGTCACTGTGGTGTTTTGTCCTATAAGTGAGCGACGCGACAATCAATACGTTGAAGATGCATCACATTGCTGCATACAAACTTTACCAGGATATTTATTTGTTGTTTAAATTAATTATAGTAAATTTGAGTTAATTAGAATGATACTATTAAATAAGATGGTCGTGTAACTATTTTATGTTATTGAATTATGCTTGGTATGATTAGAACTGGTCAAGTTTGCATGCACCATAAGGCATGCGCGGGGCATCGGGATAATGGACAAACCCGGCCCGCGTTACTAGCACGGTACAATACGTGTCCTTTGGACAAGCATAAGATATACTTTACAGGCTGCGGAGTGCCACGACGCCACGACCTTTACTGAACAGAAATACACACACGAAAGATGAGCAGCTTTGTAATGTAAGAGTGGAGTGTGACCGTCATACCGTTTCGCCTACCTTCTTCTCCCACTGCAACACGTACGGGACGGGGACATCTTCGGGGAAATCCACCTGGCAGTTGAACACGACACTCTCACCAAGGATGGCCGTAATGTGCACGGCATCTTGGTGGTCTTGGTGGCAAGTTACTATAATATACAGAATAATGATACTATTAAACCACCACTCTGTGGAACCAGCTGCCAACTGAAGTATTTCCGAACCAATTCGACTTAGGGTCCTTCAAGAAAAGAGCGTACCAATTCTTAAAAGGCCGGCAACGCACTCGCGAGCCCTCTGGCATTGAGGGTGTCCATGGGCGGCGGTATCACTTAACATCAGGTGAGCCTCCTGCCCGTTTGCCCCCTGTTCTAAAAAAAAAAAAAAAAAAAAAAAAAAAATGAAGTTGATATGAAACCGCAAATGTTTAAAATATTATCGTGAATCGGCCATATAAAAATAATAGTTTATTCTATGATATTCGGGACTCCATAAGTAGCTAGTAACTTAAGTTGTGTTAACAACACACATTAAGTAATATACACATACATATTTTACGTATTTAACCAGAGTAAACAACATTGTATCTACACCACAGGAGTTCACGAACATAATCACTATTAAAAAAGAATCTATTAAAGATGATTTGGAATATTGAATAATTCTCCAATATTGGATGTTTTTGACAAAACTAAGTTTGAATCTATTATATAATTTCTTTCTATTCCTGTATTTCCTTTTTATCCTTATGGAGATTTAGAATTATCAATTACCTATACCTTCATGGGCCGATTTTTGTAAATTTAATAGTCATAATCACACCTTTACTGAAAACGACAAGGCACAAGGC
This sequence comes from Pieris rapae, assembly GCF_905147795.1. Classification (NCBI taxonomy): domain Eukaryota; kingdom Metazoa; phylum Arthropoda; class Insecta; order Lepidoptera; family Pieridae; genus Pieris; species Pieris rapae. Next base: position 4,202,948 of record NC_059517.1, read on the forward strand.
CCTCAAGCTTATATAGTAATAGGTAAAAAAACTGGTACTTCTATCTATAGACAGAGTAGCAAATAATGCAGTCCAAATAGACCTATTGACCTATATAAATGTAGACAGATTAAACACCCACAGATTGACCTAACCAGAATTACCTCAGCCTTTTGAAATCAACCCGTGTGCGAGTGGATAGTGCATATTGTTAAGAATTCAGCAAAAACCTATACCTACGTGTAGACGTTATATTCTCCATTAATGTGTCAGAATAAAACTAATTTACTTTTGAGTTATTATAGTTGCATAATTGTTTTAACATCGTATCATTGTTCGTATGCTTTTTATCGTAAGTGAGCACCCACATCTACGGATGTAATAAACGCGATACGTGAGTATACGCGATAATATAATTTAAATATATCAGCGCAACATATATTAAATTCACGCCAACTGTGGGTTACAATTACAGTGATTAATAATTGTTCTTCGACGGCTACAATCATCTCCTAATACTATCCCACCGCAGAGTAACATAAAGAAAAACAAAAGCAAAGTCACCCTGATAACGGGAAAATAGTAATATCTTACCCGGCAAATATACAATCAGTAGAAGCAGCAGGCCGGCGGCGATGTGCGGCGTTAGCTCGGCGCGCCAGCCCATGCCTGCGCTCCCATGTCACGGCCGCGCGCGGCGACTCATCCTCTTTGCATCACCTTCAAACAATAACATATATAAGATTAAACTGCCAGCAGTGAACCCACACCCCACAACAGAACTGATCTCAAAACAATGATAGGGACAATTGCGGGCCATTGTCTCCTTAATAAACATCTATTTGTCCTAGGCGCGATGGACAACTCCATGTGCAGAGGCTGTTTCAGCGCAGAGGAATCTGCTGGCTGTGGCTAAAGAACGAACGGAAATCCTCGGAACAGTGAGGTCGCTCCGTGAAGCCTGTGAAGTGCCCAGGAAACTTCTGTGCTTCTGGAAGGAGCTAGGCTGGCTAAAGTAGGCAGGGCTTTACGCAAAACGGACCAAATTTGAGTCTAGTTGCGGAAATTGAGTCCACCTACCTAATACCTAAAAGCTTAAACAATTTTTATTTAAAATGAATAATAATGATCATAATAAATTAAATTATTATTTAATTAATCAATTAATATTAATGCGTAATAGGAATTGATTCATTTTATTAAGCCATCAAAATAGCTACGTAAAAACGCGTATCCCAGGCTTCTAGAGCTGCGTCAGCCTGTGACTACTTCGTTACATTTTAATTTTGTCAAGTTTACGTTTTCATTCCAAAATGATTTCAGAAATAATCAATAAACTCAGTCGAGATTTATGTAGTTATATTCACATAGATTTATTTGCTTTATAAAAACTTTTGCTTTACTCTGACGAACTCTAACGCCAGAAATAAATTGTATTAAATGTATTTATACAAAGTTATAATTGTTCATTATCATCATTACTGACATAAAAAGTACCTTATTTTTTAATTAGTTTATGCTGTTATCATGTAAAACCTTTCGTAGTAGACTATGAATGTAAAATTTCCCATTTATTAAGTAAAAAAATAGGAGACTAAAGGAAAAGTAGCATAGGCTGACAAGACTGTACAGCAAGTGGAAACTGAAGTACACTTAAAACCATACTAGGAACGCGATAGCCATCAGGGGGAACAAATGACACAGGTCAGTCACTTCTGATAACGCTGACGTTTCGACTTTTCTATAAAGGCAACAGTATCGTATACGGTTTCTAAAAAAAATACGGTAAAAAAAATTATCAATGTTGGCCGGTTTTGCCCCGAGCTATATCGAAAAATTTGTCTCAACGCCATATACAAATGTGTATGACTGATATATAGATAGATATATAGATGCGTGAAATCATAAAAACAAGTTATTTGTCAGCAATATTGTGGTAGATTTTGGACTGTAAATAAAAATGCAGACCGCATTACCTACCCAAAAAGAAATAATTCCAACGATATATTTGGAGACCCATAATTCGTCATCAGAAAAATTCTTGCTTAAGGAAGTCTTTTATCGTATTAAAAGGTTTTTATGCGTTATCGTAGTCCTTAATTATAATAAAATTCCTTATCGTAACTTAAAAATCACGAGTACATATTTCTACAGACGCTTAGTATTATTAATGGTGTTGGGGGTACAATACAATTGAAATTGTACGTGGCGTTTGGCCTTTATAATACGCCCTTGGGCTATTTTTTACCATTGGAATAATTGCACTGCAACACGATATTTCGACTCGCGACCAATCCCTTATTCTGTACATGTTAACATTAAGTGCCATTACGTTCTCTATTTCCATATAAAGTACATATATTTAAGCTAATCAATTTAAAAAAGTTGTTAAAACGATATCATATACATGCCTGGGAAAGCTCTATCAACTTTTTGAAAATAACTAAATCGGTTGCAGTAGGGAAGGGCTGAATATCTTGCACTAAAAATTTTCTTTTTCAAGGTAATGCTGGTCAATTTAGAAATGCTAGATAGAGCGCTATTTGGTCTTCGTGAGTATTTAGGGCCAGCACTAGCATGTCTTATGCTAGAACTACCTCGAAAACCGTAGTCGGGTTATTGTAGCGGTCAGCGAAGACTAGGGCAATATTGATTTTCATACCTTGTCACAGCGTGTGTTCGCGTTATGGCCGGCACGCAGAGAGCGAGTGGGCTGGGTTGGGGACGAGATCGGCAATGTGTAATAGTGCGGGGCTCCGTCATCTGTGGAGGGCGGTCATGGGCTCGCGGTTGGCGCGTGCGAGAGGTCGGGCGGCTGTCTGGGCACTGCCCGCCGTTTGCCGTATCGATCGATGCGCGCGCAGCCGCCGCCCCGCGTGAATGGTCCCCGGTTCACGTGCTGAGCTCAAACCATGCTCAATGCTGCTTTAAGGACTAGCTAAGCTGGTAAAGGCGATCTGAGCCTCACTCTCGCCTAGAGATCAACGATGAAATTATGAACTACCATACTACCCACCTAAACTATTTCAATTACATCTAATGTCCACCTTATATATATTTATATAATATAATTATATACATATATATAAGGTGGATATAAGGAAATAAAAAAGAAGGTTTTGTATGTAAATTGTAATGAAATAAGAGTTTTGTCACAAATTGTTATAGACGCAGTACTAGAGATCGTATTTATTATTTGGTAGGAAACTATACAAAGGATAAGGATAAGGAAAGTACTGAGTTTTCTGTTAAAAATGTTGCTAAAAACGAGATCGCTAGCCGTCGAAGTCGTTTTCATTCTTTAGAAAATATTTGTTCTTTCCATCAGTTGGCGACAACGAGCCAACAAAGATCCCGGAAACTCTATGTTGTTTTACCACATAAATTGGTTAAATTTATTCCCGATAAGGACGAAGGTTCAAAAGTTTCATGGTGCATACTTCATAACATTGTAATATTTCTTCGTTATATAGTATGTTCATAAAAAACGAAAATTAGTCCCGTCTGATAAATCTTATTATCAGTAATGAAAAGTCGGCAATGCAGCTATATGTAATGTCATTTTACTTTATATTGTCCGCTAACTTTTAGGCGGCGAACGAATGGGGTTTGAAGCTTCTTAGCAATATATGTAGCTAAGAAACGAACCGTTATATAGGTATAAGAATTTTTGCGTATTAATAAGTTGGATAAAGAAAAAATGCATTTGAAGGTAGCTATCTCGCCTGGCTTCGTAAAAGCGAAAAATTGGAAACGTTTAAAATTCTGTATAAGATTTAAACTTTGTTCTGTAAGCGAGTTCAATATGGATCGCATTACTCTTTAGACGCGGTGTGCAAGTTTAAAGTAGGAAATCCAGAAGAGCTATCGATAAAGTTGTCGCTGTCGCGGAAACCGGATTACTTGTAGGACTTCCGCACTTCATAAAGAGCCCTGTATCAAAGCTAACTCGATTATATTCGGATGCCATCAGCTAAGTACGACTTTAAATTCATCTGCATTTATTCTTACTATCTTCATAACATTTGATAATTCATCTGTAATTCAGGGAGCCGGGCAGTTTGATAAGGTTCGTGCGGTTTTGTAAAGCACACAAAGCTACTTGTTAGACGTTTTAAAGCTTTTTTATTAGATATGTGTGTACTTAGCTTGCGTCATTATAGATCAGAGAAATTATGTCAAATCTTTTTTTAAAATTATTATTTCCACCGATATCTTCATATCATTATCATTACCGAATCGCAGAAGTATTAAAATTTAAAATCTTAATATATATGATATTTAAGAGCAATTTAAATAATTTTCTAATATTGTTGAAGCTGCGTCGGTATTTGAGACAAACCTTCCTTTATTGGATTCTGGATAAAGCCCCTTTGATCAAGTGTCTGACATTCTTCAAGAAATTAAAAACACCTTTATTCTGTAGTGCATCTACTACGTACTTTATTGAAGCCTGATATAATTTCTAGTGATATTACTTATTATTTATTTATGATGGATTTTGGGAAAATATTACGTACACAAATATATAGTTCTCGTAGAATTTCTGTTTGTTTTTCGGTAATGATGAAATGGACATTCTGACTTAAATCTTAAAAGTAATTAATAAGCAGAGCAAACACTGATCAGTGATACATCGACAGTTAAGTGTATTCACTCAGTTGCAACAAGCTTGTGCTAATGTGTTACGTAAAAATAAATAGTAAAGTTTTTTTTCTTTGTGGCGCCTAAAAAACAGACATTTTGACGCTGTAAAGACAATGAGCATAGGTATGGCTAGTAACGTTCTTAGATTGTATTGTAATCACCCGAGTTTCTTACGTTTAAATTTAAATAGAAGACAATTTAAGCGTATCAAACTGCGCTTAGTTATCATAATATTGAATACGATTTAACATTACGAATCATGCATCAAATTCCAGCCCGGATACACTTATTTAGCAAACGTTATTTGTAGCATTCCTTAAACACCCGATTATAAACCTATCTCCACTGGTTCGCTTCAGACAATTTATTTGATTGAGTGTACACGAAGAATCTCCAGGGATATGTACGCTTAGAAATTTTTACGGTACAATTTCTCGCCCTCTATTTTATTTATCGTTTTAAAACTCGAGAAGGAACATAAAACAGTTTTGTTATTGCTAGAACCGACATAAGCTGTTCGCTAAAAAGTAATTTATTTGCTCAAACCATACGATCTTTTAAATTCTTCGATTTCTGGCCTGTATGTTACCCAGTGCGTTTTGACACTTAGGGCCTGTTTCACAATGTCCGGATAAGTTCCAAATAAGCTATTTGTTACTTATTGGTATGATAAATAGTATTTTTGCGTTTCACAACTGTCAGATAGCGCTATACGTCATGAAATCCGAAGTATCTTATTTGGAACTTTTATCTTTCGAATAATTTATGTGTTGCATAGCTATTTGGCACTTTATCCATACATTGTTATACAGGCCCTTAAACTTTGAATGACATGCTTTCTTAGGACATCTTGTAGATATGTCTTATTCATAGCGCACCATAGTTCATAGTGACCTACTAAATAGGTCACCGCATAACTATGTAAATTCTCTTTGTAGATGTTTTTATGTTCTACCACATGAAGTTGGGTTCAATTAGTAATGTTTTATTTGCACTTAGATCATTATTATCTTATAATAACTTTGTACATCCTTTAATGTTCAATATTACAAATCGCAACTTCAACCCGTGACCATGCAGGTTAAGAAACCTTTTAGATATTATTTGCTATAATTATTGCTTTTTTTAATTTTTTCCTTAATTAAAAATTTACTTGTTTAATTTACTAGTTGCTTAGCGGACCCTTGCTATTTCCGTAATACAAAGTCCCCTTGTGGGTTGTGTATTGCGAATTGCCATATTGTGCGCTACTTGATTGTAAGGTTGCATGGATCTGGTTAGCGTCATCTTAAGTTCTCATGTTATTTTCACACATGTATATCGTTTCTATAAAATATTGCCATAAGAATTTGATTGTCCTCCTTGTGTGATGCTTGAGAGCAAAAAAACAAATTGAAACATCGTTACAGTCGTCATTTTTGAAATAACTTACAGATTCTGGAATATCATCTTTAAATACTTTCGTAAACATTAAATGTTATTTAATTAGGTATTCGCTTTTGCAAAAATGTTTCTGGCTGGTATGTAGATAGTCAGGAGAATCGCAACGTAAATCATCCTTGAGTTAATATCAGTAACAGACCGTCACAACAATATGCGTTTGGATAAGATATGACAGGGCGGTTCACGTCCACCGCATGCTCGTATTAAATAGCTGATGCCTCTTATCAACAGTCTAGGCTACTGCAATACTTGATAATAATAATGTAAACTAATACAAATTATAATAAATATTTACTTACAGAATGTACCTACTTGTATCAGACCCAGAGTCGAAGGCAGTCAGAGTTTGTCCTAACCACATACCTACATAGGTTAATTATCTTTACCGTTTCTTGATGCACATACAGAGAAGGATAAAGAAAGAAGTATGCACGATTATGTGTAATTTATTAAAAGGATGTATTCATATAATCACTGTTAATAGTTTGACTATTTAAGAAAAAAATATTTCGTATAAAGCAACTATTGTCTGTCAACTTTGATGTGGCACTCACTGTGACCACGATTGCTGATAAGATTCAACACGTCTAGTAAATAAGTAATCAATTTGCGATTCTATCCGTTAATGTTGTAATATTTCAATATAATTAATATTTATTAAATACAAATAATAATTTAATAAAAGAGTTAAATATTGTTTTACCAAAGACAATTAATAGATTTGTGGTTCAAATATTTCAAAGGGCGTCTTAGGACTAACGATACTATAGGATAATTTTTGGAATTAAGCTTAAACTACTTTTTACCTAAAATAGGTTGGGTAATTGAATGTTCATGTTTCCAATGAAGGTTCACAGAAGCCTGCAATATCCGGCAACGTTCAATGTTCTGTGAACGTGATATATCCAGTATTAATTTGCGATATCGACGTTCTCCAGGTGAAATTAGATTTATACCAAAGCAATAGCTTCAAGAACTGTATCTCCGGTGGAATATCGCTATCTACTTTTTATTTCAGGACTACTTGAACTGCGGAAGTTTTTGTTCAAGAGCTCAACTGCGCGACGTTCGAACAAAGATATTGCTAGAATTATTATGATAGAGGGTAAGCTTTTGATTTATCAATACTATGTTTATTTTTCATTTTTTACTATCAAAAAATAGTATGATGTTATTTACAACTTACATGTGACAAAAAATCAATGGAACGTTTGTTAGAAAGGATATTAAATTAGAACATTGCTGTCTGATATCTGCAATACGTATTTTTACACATGTGTATAATATGGTGTTTAATTTAACTTCGATCGATGTGGTTTTATGTTCTCAACGGGTTAAAATACAAGCCCTTAATCAATTTAGCCGGTTTTAATCATCGGACTCCCGGGCTTTCGCATTCACTTTAAACGGCAAAAATTTTAATATAATTATTGAAAATGGTATCGAAAAAATTGATAGCATATATAAACATTTTTTTTCGTATATAAGCAATTCGAATTTAAAGTAAAAATAGTACTACAAATTTCATAATGGTCTCAACGTATACGGGTAGGACGTCATGACATAATGTAGACTACTGAATTCCTGCTCTTCTAGCACACAGAGAAACCGTCGGTAAAAACAAAACAATTACATACATATTTTTATTTATGAAACAAATAGAAAAATGTTGGAGAAGTTTTGGTATTGAAACTGCAAGAAGGTATTTCCGTACAACGCAGCAAGCCGATGTTAGACGATCGCTATAACTGATAAAAAGGGAATCATAATAATCTAAAAAGTATGAAATTTACTTAAGCTTATAAATATTCCCTTTTAATACTAGGGAGTTAGCGATTTTTTACCTGGGATTCGTTTATGAAAGTTGAATGATGTCTGAAAGTTTTAATTAGTTTTGTAGGACGGAGGCACGATACAAAAATTTACTTACTCGTTTTTACCATTTTATACCGTGCATTAATTAACCTAAGGTAAAAACTATTGAGAAATACGGTCGATCTGTTATTAACATTTAAAAAAATGTGTGTAATATGTATCTTCAAATATAAACAAATTACATATATTGATACAATTGTGATTCATTGTTATTGGGAGTAAAAAGGATTTGAGTACTCTCGAAGTGTGTTTTATAAAAATAACGTTAGATATAATTTTCATTTTCATTATCAATATGGTAAAGTACATTATTTATTATTTATTAGAAAACCAGTTTAAACCAGAATGTGTTTATATAAAGCAATACTTCTTATCTTGAACATTCGAAGCAAAATATAGGCCAAATTTCAGCTTTATCAGTGCAACAAACGGGAAGGAAAACTGGGCGAGAGCGGTTGCAGGACGGATGTAGGTATTCGTTTTGGCATGAAAACTAGACCAGGTCTACCTGGTTACCATGACAGGAAATAGTTCTATAGACTGTATTTATGTAAATATTATGATTATTATGTCGGCCACTAAATTATTATATATTACTAATTTGTTATTTAAGTATGTTACACGACGACCAATGATCGTGCAGAGGGTGATTATTTTATTTTAACTTTTCAATGTCGCGTTCAGTTACATATGAAAGTATTATATCCGTTTAAGCTCTGATGTTGCCTGATAAAAAACCTACTAAAAATATTTATAAAAAGTAAAATAAATCAGTGACGCTACAACCTCTTTAGATCTGGGCCTCAGATTGTCATGTCGGTTTCCTCACGATGTTTTCCTCCACCGTTTGAGCGAATGTTAAAAACTCACAAAGAAACAAAGTCGATTGGTGCACAGCCGGGGATCGAATCTCTGATCTCATGGATGAGGGTCACACGCTGAAGCCACTAGACCAACTTGCTCTACTAAAAATAATATGACACAATGTATAGGTATTTATAACTGTGTTTAGTATAATATATTTATGGCATTATAACTGTGTTCCACGGTCCCAAAATGGATTAACATCAAAGATTCTTTTTGACTTGGCTAAAGCTTTTAGACTTTTTTCGGAAGAAGGAAACAATTCTGTCAACATTTCGTGCATTGCAATGATAGCTCTCAACCAGAAATACTTTTTCCGTTTTTACAATATTATTCATTGGTGCTCAGGTTCTTTTAGTAATTGCGTTCTGATCTTTAGATATCCGATCCAACACAAAAACATTTTTATTTAAAATAAGCGCCAAGCGAAACCTGAAATACACTATGTTCTACGTCAGTCAGGAATATTAGAACAAACCGAAGTATTATTTGGCAACCTGAATAAAAATACAAAGTTATGCGGAAATAAAATCATATATTCACCCCGAGAAAACCTATTTTCTATATCAGTAAATCCTTGATTGGAGATGCTTTTCAACGACCATAATAGAGATAATTTAAAAATATTTTTGGTCTGTGATTTGAGTCGAAATGCGTAATTTGGGAGCTCACAAAATTGCGGACATTAATATGTTTCACTTGTCGTCGTGCTTTAAAACATAATAAGGTATGTCTAGTAGTTAATAGAAGTATATTATTTTGTTAAATTATCTCTTTGAATGGCGATGCTGAGATGCTGTTTATTAATTTGACAGTTATTTTAAATTATCCTAATCCTTGAGATTGGTTTTTCCTAATTCAAACAATTTGAATGACACAAAACTTTTGGCGATTGAAAAGAGAAGCGGTGAGTATTTTGCCAGTACTTCTTGCCCGCTCTACGCCCTTGACTTGCGAACTGGTAGTAAATATAAATTTAGAATCAATTTAACATCTTTTCTGTTGACGTTCATAAGTGTACTTGGTAAGCTATATGAATAAAGTTATTTTGAGTTTGAGTTCAGTTGAGAGTATCGTTCTTAGCGCGTATTCATTCAAGTTGAGCGAAACTAAAAATAAAAATTATTCAATTAATTTTACAACTCAAATTCTAAAGCAATTTTAATCTCGAGTTTTGCTAGAACATCCCTCGATAGCACTTACAACTGGTGCCGAGATAAGAGTTAAATTAATCAACGTGCAAATTTTACAAGATAGACTTCCGGAAACTTACTGAAATTAAGATTCGTTTTATGTTGTTGCCTAAGAGCCATCAAATGGTATTAAGGAGTCAGGACGAAGCAAACATATTTCGATTGATTTCAATCTCAATGTTGTTTTGTTTTTTTAATTCAAGATGGATTTCAAAATCAACAAGAAATTTTCACATCCGTCCCCTAACACGAGAGCATGATTTCGAGTATATGAAAATTATCTTACACTTAACAAAGCTTTGAATTATGACAGAAAATTTGTACGAATATAAAGGAATGACAGAAGTAATATGAAGAATTGCTGCATAGATTATAAAATAATTGATATTGCTAATACCAATAGATTGATACGATCCACAAGTTCAATTTATTAATTAATTATTTCCAAAAGAATAACCGGTTACAAACATAACTCTAAAGTAGTAACGATTAAATTATTGTGGCAATCAATTTCTATCGAAGGAAGGAAAGAAACCATATAGTTTATAAATACGTCTTGCTTGACGAGATTGTTTGGATCACGTTTCACCATTATTGCACCTGACCACAACTCGGCTTCACCTGTTCAATCCGCCTAAGACCCGTCTACCTATCGACCAACAACAAAAACAGAAAGGATGTGGTTTTTTTCACAACTATAATCTTATTTCAAAACTTTGTTTAAATTGATTGTTAATCAATTACAATTATAGTCCTTAACTGCACTGCATTGCACCTTACATTATAAAGGCATTATATATAGTAATTTCACCTTTGCAAGGTTGATTGCCAACAGATGGCGCTGAATGAATTTAAAAGGCAGTAACAAAGTCATTCACGTTTTCTATTAAATTTAAGCTCAACATTCTCAAAGGTGCTTCCGGCCGGCTCGGTCGCCTAGGATTTACGAATGCTAGGGGGTCGAGGCAACTAACCTAACCATCTTATTGGGCCTCTTTTTCGGGGTGGCGGGTCGACTCACGAGTCAAGAAAAATTGAAACCCCGCAACTTATATACTAATAAATAATTAAATATAAGTAGAAATTAAAACTAGGTAATTGCATTGCAGATTTTTGAAGGCGAGGTTAATATATAAATATTAAATACTGCGATCAGTATTATTCCAATTTGTCACATAATATTAATGAATTTATGTAAAAAAAAATCTATTCTTAAAGTACCCGCAATAATTTTTTTGTCATTAATTTTTTTATACTTCCACCACTATTGATTCAATAAACGTTTTCGCAATCAATGGTTGCAAATAGAAATTACTATCATACCAATGTCAAACAACAGTCGGTTATTGATTTTAGCACATTCAGTTGTTTTCAGGGGGCGAGGGGCGGTGGGCGCCGGGAGGCAGTAAAACGCCAACCATAGCTCCACATGTGAATATTTGATGGTTGAATCTGACTGTGGCCACGACCAAATACGTGTCACCTGGCTATCGAGATCCGTTTCAACTAGATCTTTAGATTTCTCTTGATGATATTGAAATAGACCATGCTTTGCAGCTGGATCGATAACTAACTGATTTTAAGAAAGTTTTCCTTTTGATAGAATCAAAAGGAATTTTTGGTGGCGTGCATGCGACTAAAGACTTTATCAAATATGCAAATATTAATTTTAAAACTTACTGTGACTGTCATTGAAGCAAATTAGTTCAGTCTGCAGGCAAATAGTATTTGATTAATTTTTTTACATACAGTATTGTTGAGTTTTTTATAAGTCCGGTCCTTGCGGTTTTTCTGTTCAATCCCCAATGCCACAAGTCAACTGCATTTCTTAATTGCCCTTGTTTTTCTATCTCCTTTGTCACTGCATTGTACTCGTATTTCTGAGATAAACCATGTGTGCACTTATAATTAACTATAACTTTGATACAGTACCGCTTATGAAGACATCTTCAGCTTTAATAAAGGCTGAATTTAATTCATAATTAAAGATATAAATCTAAAGTATTTTCAAATTTCGGCCAGGGGTTTTATATCATATTGTAATATTAATAGTTTATATGCAGTATTTTAATATTTCCATAGGCCCCTATTATTTAGTTTTTTAAATTCCTACCGGTATGTACAGACGGGGCTTATCCCTAAATTATTCGAAATAAATGTTGAAAAATGGATACATTTCTATGAATTCCGCATAAAGACGATGTAAGTTAGAAATTAAATCAACTGTAAACTGATTCAACATACATTTTGCAGTCAGAAGCAGTTATGTTTGAAGAAGCGATGTATGCATACTCTAAATGCTGATTTAATATTCATGATTATGTCTCTGGTCCCGAATTCAAACTTTATACGCCAAGTGCTCGTTATATCTTGTCTTTAAATAATTGATTTCCCCCCGAGATGTAAGATTCACGATGTTTATGTACGCTGTATGTCTCTTTAACTATTTATATCGGAAATCGTTTCGGGTAACTGACAAAATGTAGCATTTATTTCATCATAACCTAAAAACAGAGATTATATTTGTTATAAGCCTTATTATATAAATAATGCAGTGTTAGCCTAGTTGCTTCAGCGACTCTCATCCTGAGGTCGTAGGTTCGAATCCCGGTTCCACCAATAGACTCATTCGTACGGTAAAAGAAATCATCGTGCGGAAAACGGCATGATATAGGCCCAAAAAGTCAACGGCGTGCAGCCACACTTGAATAAAAAAAACAAAAGATCCGGAAACACACAGAGAAATCTGATACCCAGACCTCAAAATGTTGACGCGCCACTGGGTCGTTCTATATCCTATTCTATAAAGTCCCGAAACTACCCTAAGGAAACACTTTACTGCATTCTGACAACAAAACGTCATTTCAACTTTAAAATATCTGTTGAGAAAGTCCATTCAACAACGACGCATTAGATAAAAAGTTATACTAGGCCGGATAATGATCCAACATGAAATGAAACTGATGGAGAGCAGACGGAGCTTGCGTGATATTTCCTCTGTTATAATTATATTTGATGAAAGTGTTTTAGATTATACAAAAAACTGCATGTATGTGCTTTAAAGTATCATTGTATTGACAGTTCTATCAAACTTTTTTCTTAAAGTCTTGAGTGGAGTCAACATGGTTTGGCCAATTTTAATGATAATTTTATTTATGAATGATTTTGTTTTGTTTTGAAATATAATATGTACTTATATATTTTTAAACAGGACTATAAACCGTAAATTATATTATAAATTATAAATTTCTTTACAATATACAAAATTGTGTAAGTATAAAACCGAATCTGCGAAGCAATCCATTGCAAGGTTTAACAATGAGTCTTGTGTGACTATATTTAATGTTACACAAATAAGGTTACTAAAATAGGTTAGATACATAAGTCATATCGTATATAGTATTTGACTATCTTTTAGAACTTATCCCCTGAAATCGTTGGCATTTCCATGCATTTATCACAGCCGCTGACAGTTAGCTAAAGATTTTTCTCGGTTCAGGACGGTTTGTGAGTGAGGTTAATGTACATATAACTAGGACTTATTATTATGATCCCAAAAAGTGAATACAAGCGTCTAAGACAACCATGTTTTTCTTGTAGAATTAATAGGTAGGTAAGATAATAAGAAAAAGGAGAAAATATTAACGTCGTGACGTCGAAGGTAATATATAAGAAGATATATAATAAGTGACTACGCCATTATTACACCATATTATCAACTAATAACTAGGTTTACCTTGACCCAGTTTGTTTTTCACATATCTAATTTATGTTAATATCGACCTACACGTTACCGAAGATGAATGAAATTTACTAGTAGATACTAGGATTTTTTTAATATGCAAATATTTTTTTCGAATGTGTCTGTGTACTTAAGGGCATATACTGTATATATTGGGTAAAAGTATTATTTATAAAGCACTTTTTGCCACCACCACTAAGTGAAACCAGCTGCCCGTTCAATTATTTCCGAACTAAAGGAGTTCTTCAGAGGAAAAGGGCGCACAAATTCTTAAAAGTGTTCAGGGGCAGCAGTACCAGTACTTAATAAGGTGATCCTTCTGCCCACTGGTACATTAAATAATAATAATATTTGTTTTAAAACGCAACGTGATCTTCATTGATTTCACATATAAAACGCGTAAATTCCACATAAACAAAATCTAGTCATTTTGGTATCTTTCTATTAAATTTTTATTTTACAATAAAAACTTAATTTGATTTGGAAACCGTATAGGTACCGGTTAAAGAAACAAACGGTTAAGACGGAGATGTGATGAATAAACTCAGGCATTGTTTACCTTCATATTAACATCTATGTCAAGCTCGGTTGAATGAAATTACAAAAGCGACGGGCGTGGAGGTGAAGGCGCCTACGCAATCTTCGCTCGACTAAAACAAGAGATTCTCTAGCTATTTTAATATCGTTTTTGGATATTTCGGCAAATTACGATTTAATTTGTACGCTATAAGCTTTGAGCCTTCATTTATACCCTGTTCCTAAGCAATACTGTAAGAAATTCAAATGTAATATTACTAAAAATCATATTTCAAAGTTAGGACGTTTATATATATATATATATATATATATATATATATATATATATATATATATCTACATATATAAGACCTCATATAGTAAGAAAAGGTGTTTTTTTATTCTTAGAATAGCTTCAAGTTTAAATTTTTGATGCAAAATGTTAAATAACGGTTCATCTATAACAGTAAATACGAACTTTGAGATAATAAGTTTAAATTTAACTTTAAAATAGACAATAACAGATATACATTAATGTTTTCACTAGATGAGTAGGTGGTGCACAAAGTCAAAGTCAAAATTTATTTATTCATATAGGTATGTACACTTATGAACGTCAAAAAAAAGAAATATTATATGAATCTACTAATCTATCTAATTTTACATTTACTGCCAGTTCTCAAATTAATTTGTTAATCAATTAATTAATAGTTACATTATATATATATAAAGGAATTAAAAGCCTGAAAGTAGTTAAATTTAAATTAATATTTATAATGTAGAGCTTAAATATTATTTTTATTGAAAAGTTAATTTTATTTTGGTAACTTCATAGATAAAATAATTAGACGCAAAGCTTAATTAATAGCTCAACGTTAGAATGGAATAGGCGCCCATCACGTCTCAGACCGGTCCCAGGTCAACGAACCTAGAGCCTAGCTCGCCATGCTGTCTTTGGTTTCGTCGTTTAATTTCAAGTTTCAGCTGATACAGTTATGAATAATATTCACATATCAGAAAAAAACTATAATTAAATAAAACAGTGTTTTCTTTCAACGTCTATATTAGATAAACACTTAATTAATTGAAACGTGGACGCAGTATCATTTAGTAAACGTTCTTAATTTTGTATTTAAACATTGTGTGAATTATATATTACAACTAGCTGACCCGGCAAACGTTGTTATGCCATGTTTTTTTACCAAAAAATTAAAGTTCCCTTATGTTTTATTTGTTAATGTCTCTCTATATGATCGTAGAGAGGTGAAAATTTAGGGTTGCATATATTTTTGTATGGTGTATCGTGAAAAAATAAAAAAGAAAAATTTTGTCTAAAAAATAAATTAAAAAAATTTGGGGTGGACCACCCTTAACATTTAGGGGGATGAAAAATAGATGTTGTCCGATTCTCAGACCTACCCAATACGTACACAAAATTTCATGAGAATCGGTCGAGCCGTTGCTTAGGAGTTCGATTACGTACCCCGTGACACAAGAATTTTATATATTAGATAAGTATTTATATTCATCACTAGAATACTATGATTAACTATGATTCATACATTGCTTAGCTGCTTTGGACATATTACCAGAAACTAACCAAATAGTCACGACAAAACTGGTAATGGTAGGAAGGTGTGATGGCAGGAGATGTCGGGGTCCATCGCCTACGGGTCTGACCAAATTAAGGCAATTATGGGTCTCAACATCCGTCATACTCTAGACAAGTGGAGGATAGAGCAGTGTCGAGGCAGCAAATAGACGTATCGGTTTTGACTTTTCAAGACAGACACGATCTTCAGTATTGAAGACTAAGACGAAGAGATTGTTTTAACATATTTATCACATTCTGCAGCTCATTATTTATATGTAACTGTAACATTGAATAAAAATAATAGAGCATGTATTTTAGTAAAATTTTAATGTTCAACGAACATTGTAAATGAACAAAAAGTAACCAGCTGCGGAAAGCACTGAGGCTTGGCAATGCAGACATTTAACTGCACCTGTTTCAACTGGATATTTTAACAAGCAATACAGTTATGTTTTACCTAGGTGATTAACAAAAATCTATTGTATGATGAGCGTGAATTTAATTTTTTACTTATTTTAATATTCGCTACATGCAAATTCACATAATATACGTACTGACGTAAATGTTAAAACAATTTATTATAGTAGAGAATACATAATTGAATGATTTATGATTACAAATCCAATTTTTTTTTTAAATATTTTTGAAAATGACAATAGAAGTTTTTATAATATAGGATAGGACATGTTTCCATTGTACAAAAATGTGATTATAAATACATGGTTGGCGAATAAACTAAGCCCGGGCTTTCACGTCGAGATTTCGATTTAGAATGTAGATAAAAAAATCTATAAATACAATCAAAACAGAGAAACATTCAAATGTGTCTGTGTTCCATTGCGGGTTTTTATATACACCACAGTGTGTCGTAACCTACAAGTATGCCCCAAAATAACAGAATAACCGCATAATTCTCGGTCCGTAGTAAATTTAGCTGAAGCTTTATCCTCTTTCGAGTCAATGTAAATACCATTTTATTCTGATCCTATGGTAAGTCGTGGAAAGTAATTTAATTATTACAAAATAAGAAAAAAAAATGTACATTAAAACTTCAATGCTTCGTTCCATTTACTAAAACAATTATTTACTACAAATACATAATTACTGCTTAATAAAAGCAAACTCTGTCTAAAATAGGTACTTAAGTATTTTAACAACTAAGTTCTTTAGTATTTTATGGTTACCTACTTAAAATACGCTATGTTACATTCTTCTACGCATAAAAATCTTTGCAAAGACATCGCATCGAAAAACTTCAGAAGCTTAAACCGTCAAACAATTTATTTAATTGGCTTTCTCAGCAAAACTAGTAACGGAATAAACAAAAGCAAATTCTTTGCAAGAGCCCTAACTGTGAGTTGACATCGAATAAATTATCGCAGTCGTCGAAACCTGTAAACTCGTAATAGTAAATAAATAAAAATAAACGTTAAAATATCGTTATTTACATTTTTGAAATTGTTAATTCTTTTTATATTTAAAATGCATAGTTTATTTTGTCTTCGTCAATAAACAGTTAAATAAGGTTTATTTGTTTAATTATTACACAAAAAACGGTTCGCTTTTATTATTTTTTTTTCTCTTAATGTGACAGTTTACTCAAAGTTAACTTAAAATGGCGTACACATTATTTTTCTCCAAGACCATAAAACTAGTTTTGGAATGTAGTCGAAGCAAAAAATGGATCTAGATGCAGGATGCCACCATAATACTGGCGTCAACCTTTTTTGCACGACACTGCATCCTGATAAGCCGTGAGATGGCAGAGAGTTTATTGCCAATTCTTCTCTTCCTTTCTACGCCCTTGATTTGAGAACTGGCGGTAAATGTAAAATTAGAAGCATTTAATGTATATTTATTTTTTTCACGTTCATAAGTGTACATTATGTTGCCTACATGAATAAATGGTTTTGAATTGAATTGATTTTCTAAGTTTTAAATTTTAACAAACTGAACATTTACGTTATATGAATCGATTCAGTAAATGCTAGTATGTACATTTACCTACATAACAAGAGAATTGTTTTTTCCTATTCATATATAAATAAATAAATCATCGGCTATTTATCATAGCGTATAACAAAAAGACTGACGCTTCGCTGAATAAATTCCGTGATACGTGAAGACTAAATTGCCAACATAACATCAACGATAAATCACTCAGCCAAAGAACCAATCTCTTTTACGGTTTAATCAGAGCTTGCCCTATCTAAACAGTTTTTACAATGGCACGATTGCAAAGAGATATTATCGTCATTCAAATAGCACCGTGTATGCTGATTAAAAAATTAAAACGATCCCGGATTATATGCAAAACAATTTTATTCCAGATTATTCCGCTGTTCAATCGTTCTGCGAAGTCATCATTGTGCTATGCGTTTAACAAGTTTACGGTGTTTTTGCATCATAGATTATGAAATCGTGCAGAAAATTATGAATGTAAGAATATTTACTATATCCTACTGTAAATACCATCATAAATTTACGAAGTATAAAAAGTTATGGGGATAAATTACTTAAACACAAATTTCTTACTGTATGTTGTTGAAATCAATGTTTAGTCTTACGTATGATAGCACTAGTGGAACATATCTAAAGGATTAATCCTAAGGTCTGGGATTTAAATTTCTGTATCTAATTCGTGATAATTTATTCTTCTTAACAGAGAAGTAGGTGATCGGTCTGTGCCTGACAAACGCCGCCTTCCTTCATGGTGTGAGCGAGTGTAAAATGCATAGATAGTTCATTGGTGAACAGATGGGGCTCGAACCAGCGACGGAAAGAGAGTCGGACGTTGAAACCACTAGGGCAACACTACTTTGTCACCTATAAACTAATTTCATACCAAATCATGCCCTTATAAAAATTTGCATGACCATGCACAATGTAGTTCAGGCATTACAAAACTAAATGTTAAAAAGTGTCATTTGTATTACGAAATAAATTTTATATAGTATATATAATATATATACTCTACTAAAGTCTCATTATTACTGTTCTATATTGCATCTGTACCGAATAATGAGGGACCCGTCATTGGATTTCATTCCCGATACTATGCTTACGTTTGTAGGTATACTCTTAACCTAAAAATTCAATGATATATAAACTCACTCTCTATTGGGTGATTACGTTCAAACATTATGTCTACTATAATTATAATAAATTGTTATAAATAAATTCTGTTGCAGTTGCAGAAGGATGACTCGTTTACATTATGTATTACATAAAAAATAGAAGAATTAGATGCTGAGTAAAAAATATACAATGTTTTTGAAGAGAGGCAATAACGATGCCGAGTAAAAGCAAAATCTCTTATCTATTTGTGAATGTCGTAGGCTTTTAGCTTAACTCTTCGTTTAGATATGAATCTAGATTCTACAGAATTTAATCTGAAAAATTAATATAGCTTCAAAGGTGAGCCTAGCATGTTTGAAATCAACGAAGAAGGCTTACGGGTTAAAATTACATTCCGTTTAAAGTGCAGACGGCCATATAAGCCACGACAGAAAATGCAATATACCTACTACAATATACTTAAAATGCACGAGGGCAAATAATTTGTCTTTTATACGCCGAATTCTAAAACAATTTTTTTAGGTAGTTTTTGCCGCGCACCACCACTTTGTGGAATCAGCTGCCCACTGAAGTATTTCCGAACCAATTCGACTTAGGGTCCTTCAAGAAAAGAGCGTATCAATTCTTAAAAACCGGCAACGCACTCACGAGCTCTCTGGCATTGAGAGTGTCCATGGGCGGCGGTATCACTTAACATCAGGTGAGCCTCCTACCCGTTTGCCTCCTGTTCAATAAAAAAAATAGGTAAATTAACTGTCAAATAAATTAAGTCATATAGTAGCAAAGGCTATATCAGTACTTGATACACGTATTTAAATAACATTGAGAGTGTCCATGGGCGGCGGTATCACTTAACATCAGGTGAGCCTCCTACCCGTTTGCCTCCTGTTCAATAAAAAAAATAGGTAAATTAACTGTCAAATAAATTAAGTCATATAGTAGCAAAGGCTATATCAGTACTTGATACACGTATTTAAATAACATTGAGAGTGTCCATGGGCGGCGGTATCACTTACATCAGGTGAGCCTCCTGCCCGTTTGCCCCCTGTTCTATAAAAAAGAAACCATCGTATTTGTCTTTTTAGGCTTGCCTATGATTTCTAATTTCCCATTACCATCATTTTAAAGCAGAACAACTGTTTTTATACTAATAGGCGTTAATATTGCCATAACTGTATCAACCTGTTTTCGAGAAGTCAAAATACCCATAACAGGCTGTTTTAATCAACAATTTTTAAAATGAAATAATAATAATTAAGTCGAATATAATGCAATGGATGGTTGATATTGATATGTCCCTAATTACAAATTAAATTTCAAAATAATGATAGCTTAGTTGGGTGATGTAACTGTTCCATGCAATAATAAGAAAAAAATTAGCTTTCTAACCTCGTCCGCTTTTCTTGCAGAGTCTAATGATCGGATTAGTGCCGGTGACCTACTTGATTATAATAACTATACGTTATACATCATAAGTGGCTTGCTATGTAAAAAGATTTTATTTATAATAATCGTCAAAATTCATGTAAAACATTAGTATTTAATTAATTTTATACATTTAACGTCGGAAAATAATTATTGATTTATATAACTTAGTAACATCCTCCTTCAAAGGAACGCATAAAAAATATTCAACAATTTAAATTAATAATGGAAACAATATGAAGCGAATACTGTAAGCGATTGTATAGCAATGCCTTTGTAAAAATGCAATTGCTCTTTTATGATCGAACTATATAAGCTATCAAAGTTGAAGTTAGGCTTTAAATCTAGTTCCATTACAACGCCATATTCTGAACCTGTCGAACTTTGCCCGTACATTCCGTTGCTCATGCAAAAGCTCTCTAGCAAATGGAGTGAGCAATATTAAGATCACTACTTATGGGAAACTTAACTGAGAGAGTGGGTTGAATTTGAATAATATTAGGAAGAACTAAGTCCAAATTGCAATGAATATGATGAACGTATTTACTGACCATTCACTAAAGTATAAAAACTTTTAGTAACTAAGTAGTAAGGTTAAGTTATTCAGGTCCAGTATTTATCGAAATATAAAGTCTTCTCGATTCAAAATCAATCAGTAATATTTCCTTAAATGTAATATTTTTTTTTAAATATAAGTTTTACTGCAAGAAACTTCTGCACAGATAAACACAACAAAAAAACCTTGCTAGTCTAGAAATTGGCAATTAAAGTTTGCTTTGCCGAACTGGAAGGCAACTCAAAAGAAACTTATTACTATAACCTTGTATAAACTACTTCCAGGGAAATTGAGTTACAGTTAGAAGTGGGTGTAATAATGCTCGCTCATCGGTAAGTTCAGAACGGCGAAGTAAGCAGTTAATTAACCTGCACTTGATGTGTTCTTCAAACAGAATCTAAGAGCTAGCAACGTTTTTGAGAGAGAATTTCAGGTAGGCCAATTTTTAAATATTCTATCTCTCTCACTGCACACTGATGAACGCAACCACTACCACCAGCCAGATAGTCCATCCAAAAGATAGTCTGTCCGGAAGAGTGAGAGAGATAGGATATCTAAAAACTGGCCTACCTGAAATGCTTGTTATCCTGACGTTGCTAGCTCTCGTACTACATATAAAGATATGAGAAAACTTTTGACTATGCATAACAGAATGCGTAACGAATCAAAATAGCTTTTTCTGCGATATGGAAAAACATTATATATTTACAGAGAACGCCAAAAGGATGTCGAATTTCGACGTCACGCACTCGATCAAGCAGAAATGTGAAATATTGAGGCGCAGGTATTTTGAAAGAATAATTATTACATTCGTGACTGTTATGTATCAAATAAACGCAAATTGCGTACATTTTATATGCAACATGATTAATAAAAAATGTGAGACGTTTTAAGCAGAAATAAAAAATCCATATACTTGCATAGCACAGCATCAACATGTTATGGATTGTTTAAGAAGCTGAAACACACAATTTAACTCTTAAAAGATGGTGAGCAGACGTAGTTCTTCTTCATGTTGGATAGTGAAAATGTCAATTGTCGAAAATAAAAATGTCAATAAAACAAACAAGAAATTATTGAGGCATTGATATCAAAACGCATAATCTGAGTAATAACCGGAAATGTAAAAAAATAATACTTTCAGCATGCTTTGCCTTATTACCATTGCCGACAAAGATTTAGAAATACGTCATCAGATCAATGTTCTGAGTACAATAGCGAAGAAATGTTTTCTGATTGAAAATTTTATACTTGCTTACATATATAATAATAATATAATAATATATTTATTTTATTTATATAATGATATAAACAGAAATATTTTATGTATTATTATGCGTCCTGCGTTCTCTAGACCTTTTATTTTATTTAATACTGTCTAGAGATAACGCGAGTACAAATTTAAATAAAAGCGCGACATTTACATTTTTAATTTTCTCGCTGACCACGATGCTGTGAAGCTCCCGAAAACGAAATAATGTATTACATTTCTGTGTATATTCGTTAAAGAAGTTTTATTTGACTTCATTCCATAGAACCTAACCATTATGCATTGTATAACATGTATTGTAAATAGGGATTTTCTGTTAATCCGTAGAGAGACCGCTTTAATTATATAATTCTAGTATAAAATTACTTCACGAGAATAATTAGAAGCATGTTCCACTAAGAATGAATCCCCATGACAAAATTAAGACCCAATTTTTTGTAATAGAGAAAGCTACTGCGTTTGTTAATCTACCTATTTAAAAATATAAGTAATGAAAGCCACTCTACCTTTTATTTACTTCACCATAATTATGAATACATATAAAATTTGTTATATGGAGATAAATCAATCACATGCCCATCTGGTGTTAACGTAAATATCCTATTTAATTAATCAAGCGGTGTTTGTTATCAATAATAAATAAAATAAATCAGTGGCGCTACAACCTCTTTTAGGTCTGGGCATCAGATTTCTGAATCTGTTTCATGATCATATTTAAATCTAATAGCCAAGTAGACGATCAGTCAGTCTCCAAGTGCCTAAGACACATCGTCGACTTTTTGGGTCTAAGACATGTTGATTTCCTCACGATGTTTTCCTTCACCGTTCGAGCAAATGTTAAATGCGCACATAGAAAGAAAGTCCATAGGTGCACAGCTTTAGGCTCGCTGTGGACGCCCTCTGCCTCACCTAGGGGTTATAGGACATAAAGAAGAAAGAAGCACAGCTATGAGAGTCGCACGCTGAAGCCACTAAGCCAACACTGCTCACCTGGTGTTTGTTATCAGGCTGTATTATATCTAAGCGTTTAAGTATTTAAGGGACTGTCCTAAAGAGATAGATAATTTGAAGAAAAAAACGACGTCGCCGCTATTATGCAGTGTTCTTATAATTACAATCTTACATCATGATAAAGTATAGTTGCAGCATGAGAACAGAAATGCATTGTGTAGGTTTTGTTCATTATTTTTCGTGAGATCTGTTCGACCTCTATCGTCCAGACAGATGAGGTACACAAAGACTTATCAAATGTTAACACGCCTATTGATAAACTATAAACAGGATCAACATTTGAAGCGGCTCGTAAAAAATTGTTGGCGCCAAAAATTGGTTGGCGGTTGTATATGAGAGTGATATGTAAAACCTGCTTTATAAGTTTTTACTTTATTTAATGGTTCTTTATTTTAAAGGTTTGTTGTGTTAGTTTAATAATATTATATTGAATTTTACAAAGGCTGAAAATTCGAAATACGTCTAGAGGAGTGTCGTCTTACGGCTATTTGCGATGGCTTATTGACAGCAAACAACGTTGTTAGCAAATACGTTCTCGCCGCCGGGCTCCAATGCAATGTCTTTATTCGACTAAACTCCGACAACCACATTGGTAAACATCAATATCGCAAAATTCTTCTATTTTATCTTCTAAGATAAAACTTTGTATTTATTTCAGTTAAACATCTTTAGTCACTAAAGATTGAAAATGTTGTTGAGACGAAGTATTTTGATGCTAAAGTAAAACTGGTATTCTATTATTGACTGACCATGATTGACCAGGACAAAAAAGAACTTTTGATTCGTTAAGTTTTATTAAAATACCATACTTAGGTAAGTATGGTATACATACCTAGGTAGGTATGGTATTAATATATATTTTAACCTTTATAAATCATTCAATTACGTGCGTCAAATTCAACGTTGTAGAAATTGAATGTTTAAAAATATTTACAATAAATCATTATGTTAAGAGGATGTGACATAATGTTACACGATTTTCATGAATGAGCAACGCGAACGAGCACCGACAATGCTATATAATTTATATTCACTATTATCATCTGTTAAAGTTTGTCCTTGAAATCGATGTACATCATTTTATCACGAAATTACGCGAAGACAAGTGCTCAGACCGGGCATCGAACCGGCTTCGCAGCAGGTTTTGACCGCCTTGACCACTTCACATCCGTCAATTGAAATTATGTAACGCACACTTGAATAAACCGTGAAAATATTCTTATTACTGGCTTACGTTTGGTCTTTATCAAAGACATTTGAAAGCACATTATTCTACGGTATTATTACTACAGGAATAAGACATCGATATACAAAATTACGGCTGCTTGGGTGATACATTATATGGTATAATATAACAGTACGAATTACTGCCTGTATGGGCAAAATGGACTTGAGAACCCCAATGTAGTACTAATGAAAGATTTAATTTAAACAAAAATTAAAAACTTAACAAATCTGATTAAAATGAATTGCAAGTAAATACTTCATTAATTAATCTTAGCCAGCCTTAATTATCTCGCGCCCTCGCTATATACAATCGTTAACAATTTTAATTTGCAAAACACAATTTTCCATAATTAATTCACCCGTTACCACTTAAATATCGGTCAACATGACGCTGGTAATTAAACGGTATTTTCATAGCAATAATTTGGAATACTTCATAACTTACAGTTGAACTTTGACTGTGAGCTAAGTTTTTTTTTTATTGTTTTGTTAGATGGTATAAACCTCTTCAGAAGATAAGTCAACGCAAACATTGTAGTTGTAGTAATAATGATCGGCGTATGTAACAATTTTGTCTCACTCTATCATTTATTAAATATTTTAAGTGTTACCATATCGTGTTTCAGAGCGGCCGTGGGAAGTTACAAAGAATGAAGGCATTTTTATTTTCGCCACACTTTTCCCAGGTAACAGAGCTGGTAAATCTTTTTTCGACATCGTGTCATGTGTTGTTGCTATCATTAAAATTAATTACAGCATGAACCTAAGTATTATTGTATAGTGTAATGGATAAAAATAAATTACATGCATATAATTGTTTCTTTATTTGTAACAATCCGTAACGTATATATTTACCATCGAGATGAAACCTCTTAAACTCTATAGAATTATGTTTGTGTATTAGTTTAATAGTAGATATAGTAGTGTTATGCGTAGTTATATATAAAAGTTTACTTTTATGAAATACAATTCAAACAGACTTTTAAAATAATGAATACAATCAAGGAAGTCTGATAAACACAACAAGATATCTACCATCTGCTGTATATAATGACTTGTTTTATAAAAACTTAGAATTTGTCTTAACATTTGGTTGGATCTGACCTTTGCATTTAACAAGATTAAGAAACGAGATCAAATAAAGACGGAATGGTCTTCAAAAGTTAGCGGCAGACGTTAAATGTAGAGCACTTTCGTGTGAACAAACTAAATAATAGACTACGCTTAACTAACAAACAAATAGAATAAACAATATAATCATTACTAATAATCAAGTTTCGACCAGAGACTATCTTTAATGGCAGAAACAAGTTTATACTTAATCTACACAAGCGTATCCGAGTAAAATGTATTCGCCGAGGCAGGCCACACACATGTTACTATAGCACGGTGAGAATTTTAATCTGGAGCGGAGGCGACCCCTCGTAAGTGGTACAAAGTAACGCTTCGTTGACTTCGGCCATACCAAGGATGAGAAAGCGCATACCTTTTAGCGACAAAGGGTTTTTTGACGTGTAATCACCATCCGTTTCGCGTGATATATTTTTAGATCCATGTTCCGATTAGAGTGAAAATGGTATTCTAATTTACTGAGACAAATTGAGTGGCGACAGGAATATAACATATCGACATTGAAATTTATTTAAGCGGAATAATTATACGTATGGTTGTTATTCGGTTTAACAATCGTTTTTTTTAACAGATTGTAAAACTACTAACTGTTTTTTTGTTAAAACCTATAAGGGACGTATGGCAGACTTAGTTATTTCAATACTTTTAAAGCGGGAATGTGAAATGATTGAGAAGTCGAGTTTCTTATGTTATCATATTTTTTATTATAAGGAACACGTATGATATAATATTCAGGTTAATTGTTATGATTTAACGTCAAATGTAAAATATTGATAAAACGTCGAAATTACTCGACTTGGTGAAACAATAAAATGTTACTTTGCATATAATAATTTAATATATTTCTTAACGCAAGAAAATGCGCAGTCCATTTATTATGGGTATACTTGAAAAAACTCTATGTACTTACTATATAGAGTTTTCATGCACGCATCGTTTTATCTATAGAAGTGAGACATTAGCAACTTGTTTCGAGAAAATTCCAAACCTTCGTAAAAAACTATGTGTAGGTGTCACAAGCAAATAGACACTAATCGGTTCCCTCGGGAAGTTCTACTTAGACAGTTTTTTAACGTTCATTCTGTAATGTCCGTGTCAATAAAATTCCGCCTACAATCACCGTTACTATGAAAAACTCTTTGTAAATTGAAAATGAAAACAGTTTTGTTGAAATCTGTTATAACTTTATATTTACATTTCAATTAAAAGACCAGACTTGTTTTGCTTTTATTTTTAAAATGTAACGCAACAAACACCCCAATTCACAGTTGCCCATTGCTAGGAGGCAGGCAAATGTGTAGATGTTAACAACATAGCGATATAAAATAACCATTGTAACTTTTGCGCGTAAGACTAGTTTATAATTGAGATATATAATCGTTAGTTTCTAGTTTTACCTCATATTACCTAGTAATAAGCAAGATGCATAGAATAGATATACAAAGTACTTGTATAGATAATTAAAAACCTATTAAAAAAATTATGAAACCATAAAAAGTGCAGCTAGCACTACGTGACGAACGCTGAAAATCAGTTTAAACCAAAAATTTTTTTTGTTGTAAAAATTTATTCTTTCAATTTAATAATGGAATAATTTCTGTGAAGTGAAATTTTTTTAAGTTAATAGCATGGCCGCCTTTCCTATTACCATTAAGTACCAAGTGTAAACTATTTAAAAGTCTAAAGAGCGTACTTACGAACTTACTGTTCTTAATATGTTTGTCACCCACTGAAGAGTAGATACAAAACACACACAGTCAAATAGAAGATAACCAGTAGGTACCTTCGCTAACAATTTATATATATATATAATAATATTTTGTATATGTTGCGTAGATATTATTTGTATGAATTTTTAGATTTACTTACTATGTGTGTGTTTTAATCCTGGTCTCACACTATTACAGTAAACAAAAAAACCACAAGAAAAGCAACAAACATGAGACAAAAATTTACGACATGTCAAATACAGAAGAATGATCATATAAAAGATGAAATAGTACTTAGTAAATATGCAGATATTGGGAATAGAACGCAACTACATCAAATTAATAATTTGATTAAGTCAAGTTTTAATAGTTTTTTTTTAGAATAAATACCTAATCGATCGAAATTTTATCTGTTTACTGTCTTAACCGATCAATGGTTAAATCAATGTTTTTTTAATGTATACTTAAAGTATAACTATGAAAAAGTCGTTCCTCTTTAAAGACATATTATATATTATAAAACTGTAGTTACTTGAGCATTAAAATACAATAGTCACATACAAATAAAACTGGACTTTCATAAAAGAATCTGCATTCATTCGCCGTTCACAGATAACAGAGAAGTTAAAGCCAAAATGAAAGTAATACATTCTACACATTCACTTATTTAACATTCAATTTGTGTATTTTTTTTTTCTTATTTAATGTGTACGCTGTTTTTTTTTGTAAATCCTAATTAATCATAACACCGTAAAGTTAATTACCACCTACAGTGATACACAATTAAGTAATGATTATAGATGGAAAAAATGGAGAAAAAATAGATATATGTACCATTTTTTTTTCTAAAATAAGGATATTAAAAAATATATGCATTGTATTACTTATTGTGGTAACAGTTCTGGCCCAGTTTCAATGGGCGTTATAACTTAGCGTAAGTGATGTGGTACAGTTAAATGTCTCGGCTATTGTGTAACTATTAGCTGAGATTATAAGAATAATTCAACTTTTTCCTATTGCGTTACGCTTTAATGGTTGAATCATAAGGTTTCACTTTTCTGCAACCCATCGCATAATAAGCTTTATAAAAACACCGTGGGAACGATATCGTAACTTTATTCTTATATACGAATGAATAAAGTGAAGTAGTATTAATGCATGTAGTAGTACAATACTTCAATATTGTGTAAGCAAATAATTTACCAAAAAATGGCAATATCTTCTATTATTATTTTTATAATTCTTCTAAAATTTTCTACATATATATAAAAGAATGAAATAGGTTTCAAAAACGGAATAAAACCTGTTTAAATATTTAGATTCACATTGTATTAAATAAACGAAATTAATGTCTCTCATTTTAATAAGACAACACGTTATAACAGTTACTTGAAATCTTTATCTAATTAATATTGGTTTAAATTATTATAATTATGTATATATTGCTTTTTCTTCACAGGATATATAATGTTAAACGGCACATTAATAAGAATTAAATTGTATTTAAAAAACGTAGAATTACATTGTCATAATACATAAGAAATACCAATAGATTTTAATATTAAGTTAAATCAGGTATGACATTTTGCACGTTTAAAATATTTAGCGTTCATAATAAATTATCCCGACACTTTTAACCCAATTAGTTAATATTTCTCACCGATAACGAAAAGGAATGTTAGGTATATTCTATGAATAGATCTCACCTTTTTCCAAGAAACAGCCGGACAATCCCAATTCGGATATGGGTCCCGAGGTCCGCAGTAGTTAAAATTGCCGCATTCCACTACAGGGCGCGAGGCAGACGCAGCCTCCCTATCTGGACCGGTTGTTTACTACCGCGCTGGTCATCCAAACTACCGTTTAGACTGAAATCATCACATAAACACCTATTGAATCACTATAATTGTCTCGTCGGTGTGGCAGATCATGGCTGCGCGATGTATTTTAAAAAGATCGTTCACGATCAATGCGCGGGTATCCGAATAACAAATTACAGGTAAATCTTGTGTGACGATGCGCACAAAACTGCCGCGGTTGGCTGCGGCGATGCCAGCGCCCTCCGCGCTCACCGCGCAAGCGCCACGCACCTCGCGGCTCTCCTGCCCCTCTCAAAAGTCAACTAGGTACCTAAAGCCTCACATAATAATATATCCATACTAGAAACATTTTTTGTATGAAGTCTAGGCTCTTGACATAACGAGCCACCTAACGGGAATGGGATAAGCACCCTCGCGTAGGAGTATCTCTACTGACTTCTGGTTCTAAACTATAATGAATAAAGTTATACTTCATGTTTGAAATCAGAACTCTGCATTTAAAATGGAACTCAAAAGGTTCAATTGTATTGGGCATGAATTTACTGAATTTTTACATAATGGTGGATGTTCGTGCAATATAACTGCGGGGGCATGTTCATGTACATATTTAATAAAAGTTGCTACAGGTTTGACCTACTTTATAGACCACACAAATATTTAACCAAGTGCGGGTGTGGCATTTCACCCTTGCAAAATGTGGCACGATTTCTATGCATTCCGGCTACTCTAAAATTTAATGTACCTACCTATATGCTAGCTTTATTGTGTATCTTGTTTACATTTTTTAGCTTGTCATGGTAACAAATAATTTTACAACAATTATACTTCACAACATCTTAGCAATTCGTTATCTTAAATGAGGTTTCCTTTTAGACTAGATCAATCGTATCTACCCTCAAATTGTGTCGAAAATATTTTAACCCCAAAAAATTATTAGATAAAAGACTTGATTTCGACAAAAAAAAGAAAACTTTAAAACTCTATAATAAAATAAAAAGGAGACCGGTTGGTAACTCGGGAAAATTGTATACGCAAGTTCAAGCACATCTTACAAATTTCCACGCAATATGCATTATATATTACGGCTTACACGTTTTCGCTAAACATTTCGGTATCGTGGCGTAAACAAATTATTAAGACATCCCTGATAGCATAAGAAATTTACCTAATACGTAAAGTATTGGGTAAATTTCTCGTAAATATTAATAAGTAATTGTAAATCAAGCCCCTGATATATTATTGTTAAGATGACACTGAGAAATGACAATTGACATTTGTATTTTTTTCAATAACACAGTAGTGCATCGTGCAAGTGCAACATTAATGTTTAAACAAATAAATCTTAGATAATGTTTTTGAAACAATCATAAACGATAAATAAATAGTATAGTGCAAAACATTTACTTATACTTTATAATTTTGTCAGCCAATAATTATGTCGAAAACAAATGTTGTTTTTCATCCAATTATCAGTTCTATTCAACGTATTGCCCTTTATGAGACAAAAGCAGTAAGTAAAACTCGTATGCATCATTTGAATTGTGAGAGTATGAATAGCAAATTTTTAATAATATAAAGTTAATATTTTTTTATAGAGATTTTATCTCATAGGTTCTAATAATACCCAGACAAGATTCCGGGTCCTGAAAATAGATAGAACTGATCCAAGAGAATTAGATCTAGTTGACGATAAAGTAGAGTACAACAAGCAGGAAATACATCAACTGCTAAGCATGATAGGCTTTGGCAATAGAGGCAGTCGCTCTGTTGGATTCAACAAATTAGTGTCAGCATTTGGTATTGTAGGTAAGTCTATTACAGAACTCATTAAAATATATTTATAAAAAGTTATGTTACAGCAATTATTAACAGAGTTTTCATAGCTTACTTAAAATTCTTTCAGGATTCATCAGATTTCTTGAAGGATACTACATAATTTTAGTAACAAAACGCAGAAAGATTGCTGTAATAGGTCCACATTCAATATATAAAATAGAAGACACAGCTATGATTTACATACCTAATGATACAAGTAAACCCCAACATGCAGATGAACAAAGATATGTGAAAATGTTTTTAGCCATTGATTTATCAACAAATTTTTACTACAGTTACAGCTATGATGTTACTCATACCTTGCAAATGAACATGGCACCACCTAGAAAATTAGCTCCAGCCTTGTTTCCCAAACCAGTAACAGCTGCTGTATACCAGTCAAATATCAGGTCTAAATCAAACAGAGAATGTAAATGTAATATCATAGAAGATGATGAAGATATTTTTGAGACTTGGAAACAACAATTGCAACAAAGAGAAGCAAAAGTAGGGTAAGGTACATAAAGCTAAATTTTCCATAAAGTAGCTTAACTTAGATTCATTCTTTTAAATGGAACATAACTGCTAATAAGAATATTATAATCAAAGTGAATGCCTACAACCAGCATAGTATTTAGAAAAAATAATATGTACCTAAGAATGGCAATGACAATATACAAGTTAAGATAAACCTTAAAAAGACTAGTAGCAGTAGTTGCAACCTAAAATAATTTATGTTTTCCTTACATTATTTTTTTTATTTGCAGCCAGACATCCTCAAAGCTAGAATTTGGTGTCCGCACTGTACCAGAATGGAGATTTGTATGGAACAGCCACTTGCTATCTGTGGTTCATTCCCAATTACATCCAGATTGGATACTATATATCATTCATGGTTTCATAGAGCAGAGTAACTTGAATATTTTTGGTAGGCCAATATATTTAACCCTTATAGCACGGCGGAGTAATAGATATGCAGGCACTAGGTTTTTGAAGAGAGGTGCTAACATGCATGGAGATGTAGCTAATGAAGTAGAAACAGAACAAATAGTCCATGATTCAATGATCTCATCATTCTCTAAAGGCAGGTTAGTATTATTCATACTATACAGTCAAAATCAGTCATAGTGAATCTTTCCAATCAAGTCATAGTATATTCAGGGACAAAACTTTCTTCTTTCAAATCAGTAGAATTAAATACCACTAACTTTCTATGCTACTCATATTTAGTAAGAATTTTTTAATCTCTACAAAATACTTTTTAACTGCATACATAATCCTTTTGTTTTAGATTTAGTTCATTTGTGCAAATGAGAGGTTCAATACCCTGTTTTTGGTCCCAAGATGTTTCCAAAATGGTGCCCAAACCGGCCATATCCATTGACAGGAGTGACCCTTATGCGCAAATACCTGCAAAACATTTCAACAACCTAATGCAAAGATATGGATCACCAATAATGATATTGAATTTGGTGAAGAAACATGAAAAGAGAAAGCATGAATCACTACTCACACAAGTTATAAGTAATGCTGTGAAATATCTAAATCAATTTTTGCCTCCAGAGCATGCAATTCAATACTTTCATTTAGATATGGCCCGAATCAATAAGGGGGCGGATGCTAAAGTCCTTGATAAGTAAGTTCCACATTTTATTTTGTTTTTTGTTATTTAATTTAAATATAAACAATTATTGTCATTATATCCATTTAAAGAAACATTATATACATTTAAAGAAAGCCTAGTTTTATGATTATACTTGAGGTAAAGGGCGTGACATCGTAAAGAAATTAAATTCACACTAATCTTTCGTTCTGTAGAGATATTCGAAATATTAGAAATTTACAAGTTCATTAAAAAAAACTTTAATAGATATTATTGCGAATTTAGTATGTACATTTTATACAACTCGACGTTTCGAGTGCTGTACAACAAGAGCTTTGCTTTATACATGTCGTAGCCAACTAGCTTAATTAGCCGTTCAGTTAATAGCCTAGCCTTTTAACAAAACGGGGCCGTTTGACTAGCAACCTGAAATATATTCAGCCGTAGCGTTTGTCACAACATTTAATAAACTGGCTGGCTAATGCTTAGGGCATTCGTACGATAGGGTCATTATTTGGCAGAAATAAAAAGATGAAACATGACAAAATATTTCTTTTTTTATCATTCTAATTCTCATTATTATTGTCACTAAACTTTTCCATTGTAGTAATTTTTGTTTTTCATGAAACTTGGGAAAACATCAAAGTTGTGGTTTGCCGACGGCATATTGATAGTTAGAAGAGTTTCGTTTCAAGTTTGAGAGTATCAGAAAGTGGAATTAAATTTTTAAAATTAACAGTCAACAGGCTAGGCAAACGTCATCGATCCAAGTCATTTGATCAACTGGCTGAACATCTTTCAGCCCGTTAGTTAATTAATTGAATGGCTAATTAAGCTAGTAAGTTGTGACATATATATGTAGTAAAAGACTAAACCAAAGACAATATTGTGAGTAATTGTTGTTTAATTATTTTAAAATATATGTCGTGTATATCTCTGCATACCTCGAAACGATTGCAATGCCAGACCCTGTGCCTGGACAACGCATGTCGAATACTAAAGTTTGGTAATTAAGGGTTGTCCTAAATATAGCACCATCCTCATTTATCAATTATATTAAACTATTTCAGACTTTCAGCTATAGCCCGTACCGTAGTTCGTCGGACGGGAATATTCCTAAGCTGTAGAGGATACAGCGAGGAATTGGGGGTAGAGGGTCACCAAGGTGGAAGACTCCAAACGGGACTAGTGCGCGTCAATTGTGTGGATTGTCTTGATAGGACGAACACAGCGCAGTTTGCTATTGGAAAGTGTGTATTGGCACAACAGGTAAGGTCTAGTAGCAATATGAGTTTTTATTTTTATATAATAGGAGGGCAAACGAGCTTGCGGTACGCCCGAAAAGGCAATCATCGCAGCCCATAGACACCCATATTTAGTGGGTGCGTTGCTCGTATTTTAAATTGTTGGTGGTCGTATCTCTCAGAGAAGACCCCCGCGGGTAGTAGATTCCACAATTCGCTAGTTCGCAAAAGTGGAAGATTTCCAACCATCAAGGCGATGTTGAAATTCAGCATTTATGCGGCTCGTACGATGCTGAAACGAGGCAGGAGGGATCATCCCAAACAATTCGTCACAACACTTACCTTAGTACACTTTATAGAAAACGCAAAGCGTTTGACTAAGGATTTAATCCTATGTGGTTAAGGTATTTCATACAAATATTTAACGCAAATGACTACTGCCTCTGAGGATTACCGGGCTTTGAGGTATAGTGATTAATTTTGTTTAATATTTAAATATCGAAAACATTTAATAACCTACATAAGATTAATTTACTCACAGCTTCACGCTCTCGGCCTAATCGCGGAACCAGTGATAGAGTTCGACTCTGACTGCGCCCGATTACTCGAAGGCTTGTACGAAGACCACGGGGACACATTGGCGTTACAGTATGGTGGATCTCAATTAGTTCATAGGTAAGTTTAGTTTTGTGATTTATTAAGGATCAGTTTTTCCTCGCTATGATAAAAGAAAAATGAAAAGATAGGAACATGATTTGTGAAGAGCAGCTGGCCCTCATTGATAGTGGAAGCACTTAGCCTTTGTCCATGAACAAGCTGTATAATGAAATGAACCGGCTTGCTGATTAATTATTAGTAATTATTTTTAATTTTTAGTGTTATTTTTTTGTATTATATTATAGTACAGTTTTATGTACTTAATATGTAAATACAGCAATAAAGGCTTTTGTTATTATTATTAATGTGTTTTTCAAGCCTCGGAGGTAGTTGGCGCACTCATATCATTTAAAAAAAACTTTCGACATCTATTTAATGCTTAAAGTCCATTATAGACCAGTGCCGAAGCCTTCAAAAATAGTAAAAAATGAAAAAAAATTACAGTAGGATGAAACCCATTAGAAATGCAGGGGAATATGATCAAAATGAAAGGAAAAATAAATTACGGTCGATCCGAGTTCGGGAAGTGGGAGGGGGGTGACTTTTAAGGGGGAAAAATTGTTTATCTTGATTTCCGGCGAAACTACCAGTCCTATGGAAAAAAGTTAAATGGCAAAGTTGTAGGTCATAAAAAGATCTACAACTTTGGTATTTACAATTTTTTCACATAACCTCAAAATTTAGGTGAAAAATTCAAAAAACCAAGTTTTTGGTTTTTTATTTATATCTTTTTTAAAAAGTTTTTTTTTTCTACGAAATTTGGTGAAAACTTACCTTATTATGTCCCAAATATACTGTAATTTATTTGATTAAAAATATTTATTTTTTCGCCTCATTTTAACTTAATATCAAAAAAGCACCCTAATTTTCAATCGAAAATTCTGACGTCAAAATTTCAGCTTTTTTCAAAAAGTTTGGGGGCTTTTTGTTCGTTGAAATATCTACTTTCTGATGGTGTAAAAAAAATATACATTACTATAGGAAATATTATTAGAAAATGCAAAAAATTCAAAAAACCTCAAATTCGAAAATTTTCTTTTAATTATGTACAATTTTGAGGTATTTATTAAAATTTACACTTTAATTACTCAAAAAACGTAAGATTTCATGTTTCATTGATAAACGAAAAAATTGCAAATTAAAATATACTTCTATAATTAACAAACAAATAAGTTAATAAAGTTAATATTTAATAAGACATCTACAATATTTTGAAAAAGTTGTAGAATCTTCTGTAAATAATATTTGTAGATGCCTATTTATTGCTGTTTTAAGATAATTTATATACCTGAGTGACCTTCGGTGAATTTTGAATTTTTCTTTGAATAAAGTAAATTTCTCACAAATCACTTAGAGTAACTCAGCCTGCAGGTGTATTTTTAAAAACGATGTTGTACACTACTCTGTATCTCGAATACTGGCTAACGGTTTTTACAGCTGCTACGAAATAGCAGGTAGCAGTAAGGCCCAGACCCTCCTAGGTCCATCCCCACTTCTCAATGAAATAACTTACACTGGGCTAAAATTCACCGAAGGTCACTCAGGTATATAAATTATCTTAAAACAGCAATAAATAGGCATCTACAAATATTATTTACAGAAGATTCTACAACTTTTTCAAAATATTGTAGATGTCTTATTAAATATTAACTTTATTAACTTATTTGTTTGTTAATTATAGAAGTATATTTTAATTAGCAATTTTTTCGTTTATCAATGAAACATGAAATCTTACGTTTTTTGAGTAATTAAAGTGTAAATTTTAATAAATACCTCAAAATTGTACAAAATTAAAAGAAAATTTTCGAATTTGAGGTTTTTTGAATTTTTTGCATTTTCTAATAATATTTCCTATAGTAATGTATATTTTTTTTACACCATCAGAAAGTAGATATTTCAACGAACAAAAAGCCCCCAAACTTTTTGAAAAAAGCTGAAATTTTGACGTCAGAATTTTCGATTGAAAATTAGGGTGCTTTTTTGATATTAAGTTAAAATGAGGCGAAAAAATAAATATTTTTAATCAAATAAATTACAGTATATTTGGGACATAATAAGGTAAGTTTTCACCAAATTTCGTAGAAAAAAAAACTTTTTAAAAAAGATATAAATAAAAAACCAAAAACTTGGTTTTTTGAATTTTTCACCTAAATTTTGAGGATATGTGAAAAAATTGTAAATACCAAAGTTGTAGATCTTTTTATGACCTACAACTTTGCCATTTAACTTTTTTCCATAGGACTGGTAGTTTCGCCGGAAATCAAGATAAACAATTTTTCCCCCTTAAAAGTCACCCCCCTCCCACTTCCCGAACTCGGATCGACCGTAATTTATTTTTCCTTTCATTTTGATCATATTCCCCTGCATTTCTAATGGGTTTCATCCTACTGTAATTTTTTTTGGTTTCAAAAATTATCGACACTGGTCTAATTAGGTACCCCTGTCCTCACTCCACCCGAGGAGGACAGGGATACCTATCACTCTTCTCTGTAGAAAAATATACGGTTTGTTGCTATTACTACAGAAACTTTAAATAAAAACCCCAGTGGTATCCTTTGACTACGTCTTATTTCATTAAATGTTTCACAACAGATATTCTAATGACATAAGGTACGTTTTGATTCATAAATTTAATCTGTAGTATTTTGATTTTCAGGATAAAAACATATCGTAAAACTGCCCCATGGTCATCACACGGGAATGATATAATGCAGACATTGAGCCGGTACTATTCGAACACATTTTCTGATGCTGAGAAGCAAAATACGATGAATTTGTTCCTCGGTCTGTTCGTTCCGGACCCGAATAGGGCCGCGATATGGGAATATCCCACAGATTATTATTTACATCATCCAGAGACAATGGTCTATATTCCTAACAACAGGTAAGACATAGCCTCATGTCCCTTTTTTCTAACAGGTCATTAAATTCTTTATTAAAGTCTGTAATTTTTCTCTATGGTAGAGTCTCTGCGGAAACAGTACTGTGATACGAGAGTAGAAATGCTAAAGTACCCTTTTCGCAATGTTAATAAACCTGTTATGTCATTAAAGTTCGACAGTAATTAGCTTTTTATATATGTAAAGTGCAAAGAAGAATTACAGTAGATTTCGCGTATAACGACGATGAAGGAATTATTCTTATTTCGTCGTTATATCCGGAAGTCGTTACAGACACGTACATGTTTATATTATTTTATTATTGAAAACATTTGCACTATTTAGCTGATATCTATAAACTAAAAGTCTCCCAGTTGCTAACAATCTGTGTGAATGTAACCAAAAGAAAGGAAAGAAATAGTCTTTGTATTTGGCGGCTGATTCCGATCGCATTATCTGCATGGGCTTTCTAGGATTTTGTTACAAATGATTCATTAAAATCCACATGATCTGTATTTATTTATTTACGAAACAAAATAGATACATCTCTTAAAATACGAAATTAACACACTGGATATATCCACAAAAAAACAAAGCAAACAGCAGAACGTTAGCCAAGTAGACGTATAAATCAGGACAACGACGTAATAAAGAAGTAAAATACAGGTTTAGGTCGTAATAGTTGTTTTCACTTAATATTAAATAAAGCACCAGAGGACTGCGAAAAAAGGTCGATATGAATGGCAGAATTTAACGTAGAACACATTTTGTGAAGTACGTGGAATTCAATGGTTTTTGTATAAACTTGACTTAGATTTAACATCGTTATATTATCTAAATGGTTGCTACTACCAAGGTACTAAATGAAATCTGTATAAATATATATATACTTATATGTATGTATTTTACGATAATTGCCACGCCGGTAATCTTTCAGCAAAGACTATAGTTTGTGTTATATGTTGTATGAGTGCCGTTAAATTATACTTTTAGA
Organism: Pieris rapae; assembly: GCF_905147795.1. Classification (NCBI taxonomy): domain Eukaryota; kingdom Metazoa; phylum Arthropoda; class Insecta; order Lepidoptera; family Pieridae; genus Pieris; species Pieris rapae. The sequence continues at coordinate 4,241,220 of NC_059517.1, forward strand.
TCACTAACAAAATGGTGGGATGATGACGTCATCCGTTATTTACCCCGACCTAGTAATGAGATGCGTAAATTATGTTGTGAGATAATTGGAATGCAGGGTGACACTGCATTGGAGATAGTAGACCCCTACCAAGAGTATAATAGACCCTTCGAGTATACCGTCTTTATGGAGTGCTTTGAGTTTAAGGTGAGGAATATTTTTTACTAGACAAAATTAAAATATGATTGTAGATAACTTAATGTTCTCTTATGAACGTCAGTTAAACAAAGTTCTACTGCAAATGGAGGGCATATAACAAAGTAGAACCAATAAACTCTCCTTCACTCTTTTAAATCGCCAAGGCTTTTTCCTTTTTCCCCTTTTTTTGTACCTCTTTTCTCTCTTTATTTGTTGGTATTGATAAAAACAATAAATTTAGTAACTAGGGATAGTGACGTATGTGTAAATTGTATGAAATATTTAAAAAATATAAAGACTCAAATATTTTTTATTTGTGTCCATATATTATCGGTTAGTTAACGCATCAATCTGCGTACGTATTTAACATAAATAGAGAGACAATCTATGCTTTATGCTTTACTAGTTTTTTAGACATAGGGATCTAGGGGCTTAGTCAAGATGCCTTAACTAAATTTATATATGATTCAGATTGAAAAATACTCGTAAAGAAATCCCTAAATAATTTATTTCAGATGTTGCATACTCTACGGGACTTAACGCCATCGTTCACTGATAACATAAGCCCGTTCGTGGTAAGGGGGCGTGCCCCTGGTCACGTAGTGAAGGGACCGTCATCAAAAAACCCAGTTATTAGTGGAAGATCCAGTACAGCGTCCAATAATTCCAGCGAGTGAGTATTTTTCATCGGTATTAATCGTTTATTTCATAAAACCTATGTTACTTCGTTTTTTTGCCATGTACTCGTAATTTTTAATAGCCTGACAAAGAAATAGTCGAAAATATTGATTGTTATCCGGTATAGACAGAGTAACAGAAAACAGTTTGACATTGACATATTATAGAACTATTTTATCCTTATTCTACTCATCTTAAAAACATGTTACTTGTAATGCGAAAGCTTTAATAAGATTAGACATTTAACACGTTGGCTGTTGTTCAAAATTACAAAACGAAACTAGTTTTAAGAACTGTCAATACATTTTTTCTATATGAAGTTTGACATATTTGACATTTTAGATATTCGAGCGCGCTTCATACTAAATCTTCTCGAGTACATCAGTTATGTAGTCATATGTATAGTAAAAGCGATCAGTTTATTTTTTAAACTATGCTTTGACGTATGTAAGTCTGCTTTTAAGAGGAGGCCTGGGACTCTTATTAAACCAACTCACTTTATGAACCATAACACATTTCGGATTTTTACCGTATTGTCCAGTTCCAACGGAGATTCATCGTCAGATGACGACCTAACGAGTTCAACAATGAGCTCCAGGATTCCACTATCTTCGCTTCCGCCTGTCAAGAATGAAGAATTATATGAGCCACACTTCACTTTTGTTAAGAAAAGCACCAAACCATTTGTAAATGAGCCAACCAAGCGAGATATGTTGATGTAAGTATTACATATTTAAAAGGACCTGGTTTTATGTATCTAATTTTACAATTATTTGTGTAACATTTATTAAAATCTTAAAAGCGTGTGAATGCTACTTTATGGCTTGAATTTTATGAGCTCTTTCCGATGCAATGTTAATTTCCCACCTTCAAAGTAAATTAATAGGTGTAGTTAAAGGTGAGATCCTTATGAGCATTCATATCATCATCATTAGAACGGATTTAATTTACAACAACAACAAAAAATTACAAATATGAATTGTTCATTTAAAAAGACTTTTAATGTCGCATTTAAATATCTATTTCTAGGTACAAGCGTTACGTAAACTTCGAGAAGCGATCAAATCCGCGTTACAAGCCTGATATTCCTATCGTCTTAACATGTAGCAGCGCATTTACAATCGACAGTTCTGTTGACATGATCCCGCCAACAATTACTAAAACGTCTAAAGAAATTTACCAGGAATATGTGAATCGCGGCACTGGAAAACTCACCGTACCTCATGAATCTCTACAGATGTATAAAAATTATGTTAATTTTAGCCTATGAAAATTGTTAAATAGTAGTTCTTATGTAAAAAAACAATATGATTTTATTATCGTTTCATTTAAAAGCCGTTTTAATTGCACGTTATCTAATTTGTTTTAGAGATTTATATTAAGCGCATTAACGATTTGAATCTCTATCTCAGCATACATTTTAAGGCAATAATAATGTAGGTACACAATTAAAATAAAATTTCTATACGCATAATATGTGCGTACTTTATATCTAGCCATTATTCTATCTATCTATCAATTACTAGATGATCACTGGAAATTAAAGTTTAATGTAACATTTAAATTATAATCTGTAAGCTCAGTCTACACTAGTCATATCTATTGTATTTGTCAGTTTGACAATTATAAGACATTGATTAGATTTCAATGCTGTAAAAAAATAAGAACAGGCAAGTGAACTAATTAGCATCGATATTTATTCAAATATCAATATCGTCGAAGATATTGGACAGTTTTTTTAATTAATAATATATTGTGTTCAGTCTACAGCAAAAACAGAAGTCTTAGTTATAGATATTTGTTATTTTATCTTTAGTTCTAACGTTTGGATTCTAGAAATTCCATTTGTGTATATGAAAAAAATATCGTCAATGATAAAATTTTCGATTTTGAATATTACCTAAATCGAATTAATATATCGATAATTTTCGTCAGGCCTATCTAAAAATAAAAAAAACAGTTGAGTACATTTGTTGACGAGTGATCATTGTATTTTTATTTTTGGAAATTTTATTGAAAATCAATTGAAGGGGGCGGATGGCTTTTTATCCATGAAGATAGAAACATAGTTTTATACATTATGGCTATGTCAAAAGGTTTTAAAGTCCTGGAGAAATCGGCACCACCAAATCCTTACAGTATTATTTTACAACATAGAAATAAAGATACAGCCTTATTATTTGAGTCTCAGGCTGTTGTTTCTTTATCGTCACAAGAAACTGATACTCTTCGTAAACAATATCATAAAATAGCTGATGCATATGGATGTCTAGGAGTGCTGCAGTTAAATTCTGGAGAGTCATGTATGCTCTACCTTGTTCTTGTGACAGGCTGTAGTTCTGTCGGAAAAGTGGGTGACACAGAGGTTTTTAAGGTAACACAATCTCAATTTCTGCCTTTATTTCACCAAACACATGGAGATGATAAGGTGGGAGAAGTTAGAAAACTCTTGAACTCTGGAACATTTTATTTCTCTTGGAATTCAGGAAAAAACAATGAAAACCTCTTTGACCTGACCTTGTGTGCTCAGAGAAAGGGTAAAGGGGCAAGTTCTGATAACAGATTCTTTTGGAATAGAACCTTATTCATTCATTTAATGAGATTTGGCATAGATTGTGATGACTGGCTTACCCGTGCAATGTGTGGTTCAGTGGAAATACGTACTATTTACGTTGGTCATCGCGTAGCCAGGGCTGTGTTGATATCTCGACTAAGCTGTGAAAGAGCAGGGACAAGGTTTAATGTAAGAGGTTGCAATGACGATGGTAATGTTGCTAATTTTGTGGAAACGGAACAAGCTATTTATGTAGATGACTCAGTTTCTTCTTACATTCAAACAAGAGGATCTGTCCCTTTATTTTGGGAACAACCAGGTATTCAAGTTGGATCACATAAAGTCAAAATGTCTCGTGGGTATGATGCTTCTACAAGTGCTTGTGAAAGGCATTTTTCTCAACTAAAACGAAATTATGGATCTATTTATGTGGTCAACTTACTAGGTTCTAGTATGATAGGTGGCACAGAAGGTGAAGCAACCCTCAGCAATGCATTTCAACGGCACCTTAATGAATCTGCACATTGTGATATTGTACAGATAATATTTGACTACCATCAAGAGGTAAGAGCATCATCAATAGATTCAGCTTTAAATAAATTTAAAAAAATTGTGGAAATGCACTATGATAACATCAGCATATTTAGTGCCAAAAATGTTGATATTTACAATGTTCAAAAAGGTGTTATAAGAACTAATTGTCTAGATTGCTTGGACAGAACAAATTCTATACAGACGTTTATTGGTCTAGAAATGCTTGCTATACAACTGATGTTGTTACAATGTATTGATAAAAAGCAAAATGTTAACAGATTTGAAGAAGTGTTTAAACAAATGTGGATTAATAATGGAAATGAGATATCTAAAATCTATGCAGGGACTGGAGCTATTCAAGGAGGGTCAAAATTGATTGATGGGGCAAGATCAGCTGCTCGAACTATTCAAAACAACTTGCTTGATAATTCAAAACAAGAAGCAATTGATATTTTGTTGCTAGGTTCTACATTAAATTCAGAACTGTCTGATCGTACCCGAATTTTATTACCATCAAATATTTTGCATACATCTACTCCAGTGCTACGAGAAATGTGTCGTAGAGCAAATGAGTTTACCCAGCCCACAAATATTCGTATCACTATTGGTACATATAATGTTAATGGCGGCAAACATTTTAGAAGCCTAGCTTACAAAGATGTCTCCCTGGCTGATTGGTTGTTAGACAGCCCAAATTCATCTTTGGTAAATACTGTAAATTTGAAAGATCATCCTTCTGACATTTTTGCAATAGGATTTGAAGAAATTGTTGACTTAAATGCTAGCAATATAATGGCTGCTAGTTCAGATAATGCTAAAGCATGGAGTGAAGAATTGGAAAAAGTATTGTGTAGAGATGCATCATACACCTTGCTTTCTAGTCATCAGTTGGTGGGTGTCTGCCTATTTATTTTTGTCAGGAAAGATTTAGTTCCTCATATTAGAGATGTTGCATTAGATTCAGTGAAAACTGGATTAGGCGGAGCTACTGGGAATAAAGGTGCAGTAGCAATCCGTTTAGTTATATATGGGACATCAATTTGCTTTGTTTGTGCTCATTTCGCAGCTGGTCAATCCCAAGTGAGTGAACGAAATGCTGATTACACAGAAATTACAAGAAAAGTAGCATTCCCAATGGGACGATCATTGTATTCACATGACTTTGTTTTTTGGTGTGGTGATTTTAATTACCGAATTGACCTAGATAAAGAAGAAACACGTTTACTAGCCTCACAAAATAATATCCAAAGGTTATTAGAACAAGACCAACTTCTACGCCAGAAATCACAGGGATTAGTTTTTAAAAATTGTTTTGAAGGTGACATCACATTCCTTCCCACTTACAAATATGATTTGTTTAGTGATGACTATGACACCAGTGAAAAATGTCGAGCACCTGCTTGGACTGATCGAGTTTTGTGGAGGAGTAAGAAATACACTGTTGATCCAGAAACAACATCTGAAACAGCTGCAGGAAAACTACTACATTATGGCAGAGCTGAACTAAAACAAAGTGACCATAGACCCGTCATTGCTATTTTAGAAATAGAAGTTTTACAAGTTAGTTACACTAAGTGTATGGAAGTTTTTTATGAGGTCGTCAAAGATCTGGGTCCTCCTGACGCTTGTATCATTGTTCAACCAGTTCATGAAGTTGAAGATTCTGAAGATTCTGTTTTTGATGATAATTTAATGTCAATAATATTGCAAGAATTAGCAACTTATGGTGAAGTGACATTAGTTCGATTTGTAGATGAGCACACTTTGAGCATTACATTTAGAGATGGCCAGAATGCTCTAGCGGCTGCTCAGAAAGGAACCATTTCCTCTTCAACAATACCTTTACATGTTTCACTCAAATCTCCAAATTGGGTAGATATAGTGAAGTCTGAGGTGAGTCTCTGTACTAATAACACAATACCGTTATTTGGTGAGATACCAGCTGAACGACCACTTAGGTCTGCGCCACCCACACCTCGACGTCAACAGCCTAGCCGACCTCCTGCTCCATCGCCTACTCCGTTGGTGCCTTCTCGAGCCCCAGCACCGAGTCCAGCAAGACCACCCCGCCCAGCCCCTATTACGCCTGAACCAGTAGTGTCTCAGGCGTCTGTAAGCTCTCCACCAGCAGAGATGATGCCGCCTCCATCCTGTGCGCCGCCACCTCCACCACCGAGCAACACCCCTCCGCTTCCAGGCCCCCCACCTCCTGTCCCCGCGAGGCAAGGAGCTCCTCCCCCCCTCCCGGCTCGTCCACGACCGGTTACATAGAAATCATTATGGTAAGGAATCTCAACCTCATCAAATTTGCTTGTTTTTACATTATGTTGCCGTCAGAGAAAATTGGCTGTGATTATTTCAATGCATTTAAATATTACTAAAAAACATCGAAAACATTTTAGTATTGCTTTTTTTTCTATAGTAAATTTAGGATGCTATATCTAATTACTATTAATACCTAGCTATATTTACTCACAGCTACTAAAAGTTGTTTAAAAATGAACCAAATAGCAATTAGCAGTATTGATGTTTAAAACAATCATTAATGATACATTGCTTAAAGGCTATAATTGTCTATAATTGTTTGGTCTTAATAATATTTATTAGTAGGTCAATAGTTACGTTAACGCCTATAGTTGGGTGTATGTAATAATAAATTGTTAGTATTTATTAATATGTATTAAGTATAGATGATTATATTTGTGTTATCTAGATGCAACTGCACGATGACTCTGTAATAGAATAATATGTTGATAAAAGCCAATAACAGTACCTATAGTTTACAAATTTTCCTGATTATTTTGGATATTACAGATATTCTGTTAAAACTAATCTTTGATCTCGTTTTTATATTTGGTTTATATAAATATATATTTTATTTAATATCTACGGCACTCCAATTTATAAACCTGTACTTAACTATTACAGTAGTAATATTTTCAACATAATGTTAAATTTGATACATAATTAAAATATTTAATTTTTAAATTATATATTTGTGATACTTTACATATTGAACAAATAATTTTATTTTGACCTTTTTTAATTAAGTTTAAATAAATTTTAAATTAGTTTATTTATATTTTTTTTAAATAAGGCTTGAGATTAGTATGTTAAGTTTACTGTATAAAAATATATATTCAATCATTTGAAATGTTAAAATATTCCCAAACTATTTTTAATGATGCTTCCTAGTGCATTATTCAGATTATATATGGTTAATTATCTTTTTAAATATATGGGATAGCCATTTATGGAAATTGTTAAATTATACTTATTTATATTTTTGTTAGGGACTATCCTTTTAAAGAAGATCTTATGCATGCTATTCTTTTATTATCCTATATCTTTATATAATTAAATATCTGTTGGTGTGATTAAACTCCTCCTAAAAGCCTGGACCGATTGTGACGATCCATTTTACTGAAATTTCGTGGAAATCGGTCTAACTCAATTAATTTTCTCTTATACATGTTTGAGACTTCTCTAATGAAAGGCACTATGCATAAAAAACATTGTAAATAATCAGCTATGAATTGCCATACAATCAAGGCCAGTAGTAAAGTTCACTCACAAATTGTTTGAAATACGTAGATGTTAATGCTAATTATTATTATGCATACTGTAATAAAATAGATGTTAATTGACGTGCAATTTGTAGGTGATTTTTAAGCGCTCGCTAGGGTTTTCTCTCTTTTAACGTGTTGATATCCTTTTATAACTAATAGTGCCCAAATTAAAATCCATACATTGTTTGCGTACTGTGCGATAGTATAATTTATCAAATTCAATATAATAATTAAAGCTTTTGCGTACTATTTTAATTATTACGATATTTTTAAGGAGCGTTTAATTAATAAAATTTTGTTTTTTTGGATTATTATAACAATTCGGACACGCTTAGATAAAAAAGGATATTAGCATTATATGTGTCATTTATTAAACTTAATTTGGTGTATCCATGTTTGTAAGACATCTAGAACAGCATAAGTCTTCGACTTCACCTATGTAGCCAATAATAATATAAGCAATCCAATTACAAAATATACATATGTTACAGTCAGTGTGTTTAATAAATTGATTCTTATTGGAGTAAGATTTTTATTTAACCTTTCGGTTCAATTTAATTTACAAGTTTCTTTAATGGCAGAATTTACACTCACTTCACAGGGCAGGGTTTCGTCGATTACACGCGTAGTCCCTGAATATCACTCTAAAGCCAAGTATAGCTCGACAAACAGAGGTCGAGATGTGTCCAGGTCTCAGGGCGTAAACATTTTACCTTATTGTTTTACTTAGAATCCAACATTGAATAAAGAATTACTTGAATAAAGGTCTGACTCAAAGAACGGACAGAAAGTGTGCCAGGTGTTTTTTGACTATAATACCTACATTGGGTATTGTCCTAAAATTTTAATTGATATAAATATGTTATAATAATAGTATTTGCATCATCAGGTGAATCCTTGACAACCCAATTTTTATTAATATTTTGAATATAATAAAAATTGGGTATAATACCTGTTTATCCATGGCAAAACATAAGTTCAGTCAATTTCATGTAAATTTTTCTCAAGGATTTTTCTGTAAAGAATGTAAGAACCATAAAAAAATTAAATTAAACTCAATTATCGCTTCAATTTTTTATTGGATACTGATCCACATCACATTATATAAATTAAACTACTTTCATTGTGTTTTTAAATAATTCACTTTTTGGGTACAGCATGGATGTAGACAGTGTGACCAATGCCAATAAGACCAGCGGCACAGAGTAGTAATGTGAGTCTGTAGATAATTCCATCAAATGGACCACCCTTTAAGAAAACTGGGATGTCATCTTCTTTCTGTAAGTGAAATTTTAGCACATTGTAGGTAGTTTAAACAGAAATTCAATAAGTTCAATCTAGAAACACAATGAAAAATATTATCTTATAGGTGACTACTATAGGGCACCAAGACAGGGGTTTCCTTTTAACTAATTGTTATTTTATTACCATTTAGTTTTGTTGTTGACTTTTTTGTAATTATGCTTTTTAAAAAAACAATGAGATCTTACATTATGGCTTAAAGCAAAGTTCTGTGAATATAGAGGTTTATAGCCTATTATATTTATTATATATACTAATAAAAAAGGATTAGCCACTAATAAAATTAAGGTAAAAACAGGAATAGATAGTTAACACAGTAACATTAACATTACAATGACTTTTATGATAGCTGATAGATATAATAGTTACAAAAATTATTAAACTAAAGTGTTGTGAATTATTAATATAAATATAAATGACAATTTTAAGATAATTAAAACAGTGTAAAAAGCGTCTATTTCAGAGATTTAGGACTAGCTATATCTCATTTTCTTTAACATAGGGGGTCATACTAAGTGCTTAGTATCGCCTCTGATAGTAATATAATGCAAGTAAAATGGTAATCCAGATTTAGATGACAGATTTGGATGGATAATAATGTTACTTTTTAACCAAATTGTTTTTAATATACATAAAGTGCAGATAAATATTTCAATTTGAATAGTATATTTTGGGTTATTGACAACTTAAAGACTGCTACTAAAAAATTAGTCTATAATGTAATTCTTGTCTTGTGATTCTGCCATTTATTATATTACCTGGAAACGTTCTTGACGTTCACGGATTTTAGGAGATAATGGTGAGAAGGGTTGGTTGGTACCAGGGACGAGACGTCTTGGCCCAGTGGAGCAAGACTCAGTCACGGTCGACATATGGGCGGTATTGTATTGAATAGCTGGTGGGTCCACCCTTTGTAAAGCAATAGGAACCTTTAAACAAAAAAGGAACTCACATTAGCAACTTTGATTTTCCTGGTTATGTAGCAAATTTAAAATTATATATATTTACCACTGGGAAAAGTGGACTCTGTAAGTTAGTGGCAGCAACAAGCCGACCGGAGACTTTGTTCAGTTGATGATACATGTTTATAGCACCAAAAATTAACTTTGAAATCTACAATTTTTAAGTGAACCTGTTACGAAACAAGTAGGCACTTTATCGAATATCTCTAGCGTTCAGAAATATTTCTGTAATCTATGTGTAGAAAAAAATTATGATTTTTTCTGTTAGGTTTTCTTCTTTACAAATATATAACAATATTTTAATATAGTTTCATATGAATATGTATTGTAATATTAAATGAGAATTTGTATTTTACAAGTATGAGAGAAGTATCTGTTTTTGAACGAAACCCCAAACTTGACCAGAGTGGCAAGTGGTAATATTGGTTTTGTGATACCAACTTATTTATTACAAGACTCCCTTTGACAGATACATTGGTAAATAAAGATTAAACTAATGTTCATGTTAATAACATTACGTTATTTTGAGCAATTTACTTGTTCATTTATTGTATATATATTTTTTAATTTTTAATAAATAACACATGACAACAATAATAAAGAACGCATGCAACGGAAATTAAATATTAAAAACTGGTCACCCTTGCGATATGCGCAAAGTTTCTTTTTAACCAGTTTGACAGATCAACGAGCACATTTTGAGGAGGTTAGTTACAATATAAATGTATTTTATTATAATTCTGTGATAAAATATTAAAGAGAATATAATATTTTTGTAATAGATATTAGCTTTATCTAAATTCTAAATGTTTCAAAGTATTTAAGGCGGGTTCGAATTTCAAATAGTGCGTGGCGTGTCACCGTCAGTCTTCATTTGTTTTCCTCTTACAAATAATTAAAATATACATCATTGCGGATTAAAATTTTGCGTGAATTTCAAACTTCTATTTTTCAGCTGAAACATGCAGATCTTTGTGAAAACCCTCACGGGTAAGACCATCACCCTAGAGGTGGAGGCCTCCGACACTATCGAAAATGTGAAGGCCAAGATCCAGGATAAGGAGGGAATCCCACCTGACCAACAGCGTTTGATTTTCGCTGGTAAACAACTTGAAGATGGGCGTACCCTGTCCGACTATAACATCCAGAAGGAATCTACACTACACTTGGTGTTGAGGCTTCGTGGAGGTTAGTTTTGACAATATCAATTTCCAACGCTCATTCTAAAGTATTAAATTCCTTATTAATATTTACTTCTGTGAATTTGAATTTTGTTTTTTCATTTTAGGTACCATTGAGCCATCTCTCCGGATTTTAGCTATGAAGTACAATTGCGACAAAATGATTTGCCGCAAATGTTACGCTCGCCTCCATCCTCGTGCTACTAACTGCCGTAAGAAGAAGTGTGGACACACTAACAACCTCCGCCCTAAGAAGAAGATCAAGGATTAATTTCTTTTTCCTTTCATTAAAAGTCTGGCTTACTCTAAATTAAATATTTAAAATGTCAATATAGTTGTTTTTATTTAAACATCAAAATGCTTTAAGCTTTCTTCCCAAAAATTTGTGTAGTTTCATCTAATTGCTGCAATAAAACCTATGCTGTTTGGTTAATTCAGTAAATTTATGTTGGGACATATCAGAACTATAAAGAGCAGTAATGGTGGTTTTAATGTAATATAACGTTAATCTCAAATGGACATAATATGTATTGGTTTTAATTTTGGTAATTTTCCTTTACATGATGATGTCTTTTGTGCCCTAGATATTCAATGGTTGACACTCAAAACTCTGGCTTAAAGGACTTCATAGATGGCATGACCATTTAGGGCTAGCTTTGTTTTTTGGTCTTTGGAACAAGTAGGTTGAATTCCCAACCAAATTATAATGCCTGTTATAATTTATTGTTAGGTAAATGTATTATTTTCAATTTTTTTACATAATATATAATAATTAAAACAACAGAAATTTAATGTGTTCTATTTATTTAAAAAAATAAAGTTCCATTTTATTTGGAAGCACTGAAATTGCCTTATAAACTATTACAAAATATGTAAAATGTTAACTATACAATGTATTTAAAAAATATTTTATGTATAATGAATAAGTCTTCTATTGTTCTTAGATAAAACTCTGTTGATTTAAATATCTAGTACCTTGTATCACAACCATGGAAATGTATTTTCAATATTACGCTTACATAAATAAATACAATAACTAGTTATGGACGGAAATATATTATCAGTGCTTAGTCGACTTTAGCCACCTTAAACCATACCGAAGTTATACACCTTGATTTTTGGTGGATTGCGCGGTTTTTCCCCATCTGAAAAAATATATCTAAATAAAACCACAAAGCTTACTTGACTTAGAATGTACATTTTAGTCAAAGGTGCAGTGCAGTGCAAGTTAACATTGGTACATATAAAAACACAATTACGCGCATTTCGATGTAGTAATCGAGTGGCGAATATTACGGAAACCCTATAAACTGTTTAAAATACATATTAGTAAAAAAAATTGCCTTTTTGCCTATCATATTTTTTTCAAAAAAATTCATTAAAATTTCTAGACGTTTACTGTTAATTAAATATGTATAAAACAAAGGTTTGTTTGTTTCCCTTTATATAATTGAATAACTTAAATAGGACAGTGGGTGATCATAGTAAATAATAGAAAACGTCATTGGCCACAAGACCGAAATACAATGTGTACATGCAAAATCAGTGTATACCCTAATAATAATATTTTATATATGATATATATATATATATATATATATATACATACATAAACTATTATTGAAAATCCTTTACCTAAGGGTAATAAGGAAATTCGGAGGCAAGTTTAAGCGAATATTATGAAATCTCTCAACGGGTGGTAGAATTTAAATACATTTAGTTCGCGCTTAGACAAACCTAAGAATTGGATCTTGCAATTTATGTCAGTGCGGGTAGGAAAAGTCCTACAATTCTAGTGACACCAGACTCATTTTCCAGGACCGTGCCATCATTATCATTTTGTGCATACATAAAACGTGCAACCGTACTCACAAACAAACAAGTATCATGCATCATGCAATTAACAATCACACTTCGACGTAATCGAGTGTAGTACCGAGCGGCGATCTGCGTTCGTTCGTGAACGATGTATTCGGCGCAAACGATGTGTTCGGCGCGAATGCAGCGAGGTATTTATTTGGAGGACACAATGGTAGGCTATCTGCGAGTTCCCGCGCTACTTCCGACTGAGGTGGTTCCTAAAATATTGTAACGATTTTAAGCCAATTTAATCTTTTACAGTATGTGCACAGACAGAGAAAGAGAATTTGAGGTTGAGCAAGGCAAAATAATTGTAAAAAAAATAATACATCTGTGAAGTAATGAGGCGTAGTAAAAACGTTGTTCAGACTTCAGACTCTATGTTGAATAACTGCCAACTTTCGGTTCTGTTTTCGCACAGACTATAATATCCTAATATTTTTATATGGATACAAGCCCTTCTATCGGAATAATAGAGTATAAATTTAACATTTTTTAAATCTTAATATTTGCGTGGCCAGTTTTAAATTTAGAACTATAAACACGGTTCCTTGGATCGTTACTACGTTTCGTAATATTTCAAAAACCTATAAGTTAATATTCAATATAAATCAGTAAATTGGGGTTTTACTTAATACAGTTTTATTATTTGGGTTATTAGTAACATAAATAATTAGTACTAACCGGCACAACAGCTATGGTAACTGTATCCGAGAATTTAACTTTATTCCTCTCCGGAGGTCGACTTTGCCAAGTTGGTTTATCCTGTCTATATCTCTCATTAAAGTTTGCATTCCCGTGATATCTATATGCATTTGCATGACTAAATTGTGTCCTTTGAACCAGATCAGTGGGTTTAATTATCCCTTCGCTTATTTTATTCAGAACGTTATCTACACTGTTCCATCGTATGTTTGGTTTTCGATTTGATATGAATGTGTCATCTTTGACGTTTGTCGTCCATATAGTGTTGTCCCTTTCTAGGTATTGGTGTAAATTGGGACGGATACTGTGGGTTGAAGGTGCTTCGTTTGACGCGATAGGGATAGGTATAGTAGGAATGGACACGCGAGGTAATGGGGGAGGGTTTTTTCTCACTCCGGGAGAACTTTCTTCTGAGTCCGAGCATGAATGAGAGCATTGAGAGCATGAACCTGAACATTCCGAATCTAAAAAACATATTTTAATATATATTTTTTAAAGTTATAAAAATGGGATAGAAAAAAAGATTAAGTAGGAAAAATTCAATAATTATTATAGTTAAAAAAATAACTGCAGTGTTGCATATTGTAAGAATGTGTGATTTCATTGGCAATTAAAGTTGATAAAAAAGTAGTACATTTAAAAAAATACCAATGAAAATACAACCAAAATTTAATAAAAATCTACTTTATTCGAAGTAAATTTAAATACCTGTATGAGTAATCGGGGCGTAGTGTGCGACACAAGCAGCTGCCTCTTGTGCTAAGTGATGCTGTCTCACTCGCGCAGCAGCCCACTGCGCATCCGCGAACAGATCCCACGCTTCCAACTCAACGCCTAAACTCATCGCTTTTTCGATACGGCCGCGCCTAATTAATATTGATATTTATAAGAATAGGTATATAATATTTAAGTTAAACCGGCATGACTAAAACCCTAAAAGTAGACGACGGTTGATCACATTTCACCTTTTTTAATATTAAACAATATGAACTGAGTATTGTCTTTTATTAATTACATTTACACATTTTTAAAGAAAACACATTTTCAATAGATTGAAGCTATGTATTATTTATTATAACCTTATTTTTTTTTACATAATTTTTAATTGTTCAAGTTTCGGGTGCTATACAGCGTGCGTGGTCACGGTGACTGAAGACAAAGGTGTTAAATGTCAAAAAGTATGCTGTATACAGCTGTAGTAAAATTTATTATCTGTATTTATTTCCCCGGAGTTGATATCGTCTAAAAGATGAAGGGGTTTTGCAGAATTGGCTCACAGTGTCCATTGTTATCGCGGATTGTTTTAAAATACATAGCTTCAATCCGTTGAAAACGTATTTTCTTTAAACTGAATTAAAAATATACATACCTCAATAAGTGATGAAAGAATTTCCTAGCCAAATCGTGTACAGGAGGTGCATATCGACTAGCCGAGGCGGGCAAAGGCGAGGCTGGTGCCAAATACACACCCAGAGCACCCTGTATAGCGTTCTCAACATTAAGGTCAAAGGTATTCCTTCTAAGACAATTGACCACAATTTCACTGATGCCATTTAAACATTCGTCGCCTTCTTTTTCCCAGTCAAATGTTCTCAGTAGTTCTATTGCATTAGACTGACGGCCCATACGAAGCCATGCCTGGAAATAAATTATTCAGAAAGGAGCTTAAAGCAAAAATAGTTATTCGGTCCACCGTGGATGTGTAGGTATATATTAAAATTATGTATGAGAAGGAAATCTTAAAAGGCTCTTAGCCTAAAGAAAATTGTCTAGGTCACATTTTACCAATGCTCTCATATAGCTATTACACGTAGACAACACAAAAGTAAAAAAAAAAACAAATTAATAGGATGCCAGTAAGCAATGGATAGAAGTGTACTAAAAATAAGAAAATACATGAAATAAAAAGCGAAAAAGTAAGACGAAAAACAAAAGTGATAGATACCTTACCTAAAACAGAAGTGGCAATGGGCAGGGCATATAGCATGATACACAGATAAAAGAAGATAAAAGACAACTCTATGGAGGAGTAGGAGAAGAGGGCACCCCAGAAATGTGGATATCAATAGAAATATCAGGAAGCGAATGGAAAAAAAGCCATAGACTGAGTCAGTTGGAGAAAGCACTTACATTTCTCTTCTTTCTCTTTCCAATAGGTACTTACCGATAACAATCGCGGATGACATATCCGAAGCAGGGCAAGTGGACCACCAGAAAATGTAGTCAATATGACAGGTCCACTTCTAAATGTACGCGAACCAAGAATTTGAATACGTCGCGTATCCCTGTAATATTACAAATATTTGATATATATCGACTATTGCACGTAAATAACGGGAACGTAAAAAGATTTAGTTATGTAGTTTATATAGATTTATTATAATGTCGGAGTGAGGGCTAAAATGATTTACTAAAGATATATTTATGAGTTTTGAAGCAGACAATTGACAATTTAAAAAAAAAATCTTGCTATTAAGCGCTTGGTATGGGGATTCAAAATCAAGACTTAGCTAAGTATGATTTTGAAAACTAATTCTAATTTGTATCTTAATATCGTATCCTCTTGGGCACAGTCATACATGACAATCTCGATTCTCCTGAAGCTACATTTTATTATTATTATTTTTTAATTTATTTATTAGCCGAAGTTAGATTTTAATTTGATTTGTGTTGCGATACCGACTTCAATTTTGAAACTTAACCATAGAGTATAAGTAGTGCATACATACTGTATTTAATCAATATTGTACGCACAAAGGCGAAAAATGAGCGATTTACGATTGTGAAAATAATTGTCATCATCAAACAATTTTAAACATAGTAATAAAATAAGTGTTGTTTTATGATTTGCTTTTTAAAAGAGTACCGAGAGTTTTTTACGCCGGCTTTCGTCTCTCGACTTCTCTTCTTTGCCGATGAGTAGGGATGCCTAAGGTTCAAATTTAATGACGTGGAATAAGTGATACCTGTACATTATGTCTTTATGTTTATTACATTAAACGTCTTTTTTATATGTATTAAATAATAATATGAAAGTGGGGTTGGCAGCTATATATATTTATAATCTATGCATTTTAGCATATAAAATATTTTTATAACAATGTTTGTTCTGTATTTTACTCGATTATATTTTACATACATAATAACTCCGAGAATAATTTCTCTTTTTCTGCCAGTCTAACCACATACTGGCCCAAAGACCCCAGTAGCTAAGGTATCATAATGTTTTTTAGCGTAGATTAAAATTGTCGCTACATATTTATGAATAAAATATTTACCGAAAATAAGAGGTCAGATCGAGGCATTTAGTATGATGGTGTAAAGCCGTTAAAGCTCTATCAAAACACTGCAATCGGCCATTTTCTTCACTCGCGATCACCAATTCGCCAGACCATCGTACATCTGTTGCTATCTGAATTGAATTATGTAAAAACATTATTAATAATCTTGACATTATTAATAATCTACCTATAACACATATTTTAATAATTATACATGCATAATTAAGACCGAGATCGTGCGTATTATGCACCATTGTTTACATAAAAAATTGCTAATACAGGAAGGAATCGTGAGTTATTAGAACCAACATTGTGCCAGAATAAAACTAACATAATAAGAGGGATTCGTATTACGGAATAGAGGCCTTAAACAATCAAAATAATGTCCAAAAATTATTTCGCATTTATATTTATTATTATTCCAAATACCATCTTCATGTTATCATATTCTATAAAATTTTCGATATAATTTATCGCTATACATTAATTCGGTTACAGCATGATGATCTATAGCCTAATTAAAGTCTCTTTGGTAATTTTTCTATTCTGCAAATTGATCCTGTACTTTTGGAGTGGACAAACAAACAATAAACTCTTTCCTATGTATAGTGTAGATTATTTAACAATCAAACTTACAAATCCAGCTCTTATAGAATGTGTGAGTCCCGAAACATGATGAATAATGTGTAAAGAACCGTCAATACTTGCGACTAAAAGTCGCAATTCGCATGGCGACCGTCGCGCGACTCGAGCATGAGACAAAAGGGACACTTGAGTAACGTCTTGTAAAGTCAGTTGGGACATTCTGTCCGTCTTTGGTACATCATACCTTAGCCATAGGAGATTCACGCCACTCTAAAACAATTTTAATTATATTTTGTTTTACATAAGATAAACAGCAAATTGTTACTATATATTTTTCATATTATGAATCAATGAAAACAAACATGTAAACATAAATTACTAGATTCATGGTGTACATCAATTATCTATATATGATTCATACACAATGTAATGAATAGTAAATTTAGTTTTTTCTAAATAACATCATTTATATACTTTTATATATTTCATAAAATCTGAATCTAGCATTTGAATATAATTTCGAATTTATTTATTGAATGCCTTCAGTACCGGTTATTATTTAACACACTAGAGAAGTTCATTGATACTAAAGTGTGTCTAATCTCCTAGATATATTTGTAAGGAAAATCTGGAACATCCAATTTTGGTAACCTAACCTTATACTACTAATCTGATAAACTATTAGGATACAATTGCTATATTGCTTTAATATTATTTAGATATTACCACTCCACTTAGTGGTTAAAACTCTAATAAGACTATTAAGACCTTTTGGTAATATCATCTTAGTTGTACTATCATAGAAATATACCTTTGGACAAGCAGATTGTTCAACAATATGTACAACATGATGTTTGTGAGACAATTCAGCAATCAACACCTCACTCTCAACTTGGTGAAACGCAATCAGAGAAACTTTCTGCCTGCAATGAGAGAAATAATCATAATATTTAAATTAGTTGCTGGAGTATGGAGAATTATGAAAATATACTTGGTGTGTCTGAAAATAAATCAGAGGCTGATCAAAGATTTAAGCACCTGGAAGATAGCACCTGTGACCCCAGTAGACTGTCATAGGGATACATTTTTATAAATTTCTAAAGTTCTTTACATAATCTTTCAAGTGTAAGAAGTAGTTTTATTTAGTTTATTCTTAATAATTGTAAAAGCCTATAATTGAACACTTCAAAGCACAACCCAGCTTAAATATTGCAGCTTTTTATTAAAATGAATCAAATATAATAATATATAAATAAATATAAAGATATTAATTAACACAAATCCTTAAACTCAAAATACTAAGATAAAAACATAAAATACATCATAAACATAAAGTATATATAAATTTTACACAGTAAGTAGACAGTAGTATTTTATAAAAAATTAAGTGCCACTCAATTGTCAAGGAAACATAAATAATATAAACTCCTTACCCTTCAATGTAATAAAGATGTAAGTTAGCATGATCTTCTAGCAATGGACTCCATGGAGCAGGGTCAGCTACATTATTACTCCAAACTAAAACCCTTATACCAGCATTATATGTACACCAAGAGACATTCCTCTCTATTTTACGATTTATTCCACCTAGCTCTAGACTCTGTAAATAGCAATATATATTTACTAATGGAATAAGATAGACATATTAATAAAAATTTACAAACACTTAACAATCAAATATATCTGGTAATAGCTATATGTAAAATCATAATATTAATTACTATGCAGATTACTAGTCATGTTCCATCCAATTAAAAAAATCAGCTTAAATTTTAACATCTTGAAAGAACTAACATACACATTTCATAATTATGTTAAAGGCAGTAAGTAGATATTTTCTATAAAATTTGTTATATTCAAAATGATGTCTTACTTGAAGATATGGATCTCTATCAGATATACGACATGGCACATTATTTTCATTTTTCTTTCCTAATACAATTAATGTAGCTATTTTCTCTGGGTGAATAAATAAGATGTGTGAAGGAGAAATAACAGCTGAAAATTATAAAAGTAAAATGTAGTAATAATTAATGGGTGATTAAAGTGTTTATTTAGTATTTTATTTAAGTAATATTACTTACCACTAGTAACATTGTTTCCCATCAATTTTCCAATACAATATCTATCAAAGAGTACTTGTATTACATCAAGTGTGTCAGGTTTAATGGTAAGGTAGGCTAAGACTCCAGATGAAAACACTAATGTAACAATACAGTCACTATTCCACTCACATGTTACGACTGCACGATCTCGTAATTTGGATTCCAATTGTTTTATATGGTTTAATCTAGGTGGACGATGGTATGCACCACGTCCCTCGCAATATAACCGTTTAGCACAATCATAAACTGATTCCTCCAGTTTCTTTTTCGATTCATATCTGTTATAAAAAATATAACTTAAGTTTACCAAACGATAACCAAAGAAAATAAGGAAATTATGGAAATATTATAAACTCACTTAAAACTTTTAAAGTCATTATTTTTTACTGTTACTGTGTCATCACACGTAAGAAACTTAAGATCGTAACTAAACATATTAGAAACATAAATAGCTTTAGTTTTAATTACATTTTTTAATACTTTAAACAATTTAATTTATTTTGTTTTCATAATAATAGTAATTTTTAAAGCTAAAACAAATCGCCGGTGTTGCCAACTATCAACTATTAAAGTGCCATTAACTTCAAAACAAGAATTTCAAAGAAACGCTACATTCCACCGATTTTCCGTATAAAACTTCAAAATCCATATCCATATTCCATATTTGCCGTATCCATTAGCTTTGTAGAGAAAAGTTTTGCAAAAGTAACTCAAGTTAATATATATTATATAGAAATATATAGATAACACATTTATTTTTAAAAATAATTGTACTCAGAGGGTTTTAAATCAACTACTTAGGGATTAGGATAGTTTTAAAATACAGAATGTTATGTTGAAAAAGTAAGTTTGTAAATGGAAGGACATAATTTGTTTTGACCGCTGATATATGTAAAATTACGCTACATCCGGCTAAAGCGTTAAGTTGGCATTACTCTAAATCACAGATTAGTGAACCTGAAGAGCTATATTATATTAGCTATATTGAGCCGATCGGATTATCAGTGTAAGACTATATTAAGATCATAGTGACGATTTCGGCATCGGATCATTTTTTTTGACGTGACAACGTCTTATAAATTGGTTTGTCGGGTGACACTTCAAGAAACTGCGTTACGCTCCGCTCACGTTATGCGCTCACAATGAGAGCGAGTGAGAGGCACGCGTCCCTTCCACTCGGGCATGGTTAGCCCGCCGAAGAGCGAGAGAGACAGACATATGAAATTCGGTGCGAGATTCTTTGTATAAATTAATGTTTTAAATATAATTCTTTGTATAAATAAATGTTTTAAATTGTTACTTTTATTTCATCCTTCTTCCTACTATACGAATGAATATTCACATTAAAATTATTTTACCACTCAAAGTCGTTGTCACGTAAAACTTTCGCCCGTATACCGACTTTACAGGCAACCAATTTTTTTACGAAGGAAATCTTTTATCAGTTTAAAAAAAATGATAAAATACATGTTATAATACATATCTTATTAGAAAGTTTCTATTATGTTATGTAAGAAGAAAAATTTTATTTTACTAAATTTTCTTAGTTTTTAATTTCAGATTATTAGATACACACTTAAATTCATAATCTAATCAATATATAGATTTTACTTTACAACCAATAAACAGAACATATCTAATATATGTATAATAACTTTGTTTACGTAGACATTAATTAGTACATATAAAAGACTCTACAAGTATTTAAAATTCTTGAATTTTGAAATTCTTTCAAGTAGGTAATAATGTTTTTAGACCAGCACTAGACTAGCTTTTAGACTAGCTTAATTATTATAAATTGTTAAAAATAAAAACGAAAGTCCAAAATGCAAAACTATCTTCTGTAATATTAGGAATATGATTTGTAGAACCGTAGTGTATTAGAACTATCCTACATTTTTTTTTGTTTTGTGGCAGCAAAATAATTTCATATTTAGTTCCGACTGGGGATAGGCTTTTTGTAGATATTGATACCTTCAATTACAGTATTTTTTTGTTCCATCATCATCATTTTCCACAGAGCACGCGATCACAGATTTTCAGATATTTTTTTTACACCTTGGTATTATTATTACATTTTTATTATGGATTTCTATTTAAAAATATATAGCCTGCGTAGTGCGTAAGTCTGTCAGTAATTGCAAGATGCAGCTTTCTAATGGTTGAAGAATTTTTAAATCCTTTAGTTTTTATGTGAAAACGTTACACATATATACACAAGCACAAATGTTTCCTCTATATAATGTGTATTTGTTAGTATAGATTAGTGTGTATTTTTTACAAATGAAGACACATTATAGCTGTTTTGCAAATTACATCCTAATTCTGTAACGATTATGCTACTTCAAAGGCCTAAAATTCACGTTTAAAATATTATAAGAATATCATATACTGCAGTGCCGGAAATTATACAAAGTGAATTATTAGCTAAATATACAAACAATCAAGACTAAAGTTGCGGCTTGAATCTTTATTTTATCATCGACTCCTTTTACGCCATTATTAATAAGTTAAATAAATTAATGACGGCTATAACTATATTAGTGTAATCGCTCTATGATTATAATTTAAACAAAAAATCCTTAATGGCAAATGAGAGGAATTTCAATGAGTTCCAGCAATCTATTGGATTGACAAGAAACAACTTAGTTACAATAACTGTCTACCTACAGTCTTATTATTTAGTTTTATTTTGCCGAGGCCATACACAAGAGTTATTTATTTGTACGCGGCGCGGGAATATTGACAAAAGAAATTTTTTTTTACGTTCTTAAAGAACTTTAAGGTAGGTTCATTTCTAATTTACGGGAGATGTCAAAATTAACAATAAATGGTACATTAAATATTAGAGCTCAATAATGAAAGCCATCTGGCAGAAGGAATGGTCACATTAAGGCAGTCCCGTATAATTACAATTTCGTAACATTGCAACATTTACTTTTCACAAAAATTTTAATTACTTTCCCAAAAATGTAAAATGGATTTTGCTTTAAATGATTAGGATTTCAGACTTACCTTTTGTTATAAGGCATTATATATATATTGCATATCTTCATTAAATAGGTACCAGCGGCCTGTTCCGGCTGTCATTTCTTTGATTAAGTATTTTGGAAAATAAAATATGTGACACTATCTAAATTAAATATGTCTGTCCAAATATCAGTGTGTTTAAAAACAATATTTAATGTGGACAAATCAAGAGCAAAAAGCTAATAAAATCCTTTCTAAAATTACAATTTAATTTAATTTAAACTATTTCGTAACTTTATGAAATCTAAAGGCTTCGATTATGCAAACGATCCCCGAGTTAATGAAATTGCCATCCTCTTGGAACCAATTAACGACAAGCTTTGCAACGGAATAACGTAACAATTTCATATAGCAATTAACGCAAAAAAGTATTCGGAAATTTTAAAACTATTTGCCGAAACAATGTAATGCATGACTGAAAAATATTTTACGTTAGCGTCCAGCACGTGACGGTTAGTATAAAAAAAAACTAAAATGTTAGCAATCTCTCTAGATTGGATTTTGCTCTACAGTTACAATTTTTTTTCTATTTTGTTGTACCTGAGCTGTATTTCATTGTTCAACTATCCCAATTCTGTTAACAAATTAACAAACATTCCATCTTATGAGTATGTACTTCTATAATGCATTTCACTCAGTATTAACCATATAAAAATTCTTACTTTTAGTCAAAGACATTCATACAAATATTTAAACTTATTCATTTACAGCATACATTCCAAACAATAACTATAATACATATATTAATTTACAAATAACCTTTAACTATTTTTTTCTACTTAACAAATAAAAACAACATTAATTCGTCTCCTTCTTCAAACACCTGTCACAGGTCTTCCTAAACCAGTTCTAGTGCAGAACTGAGGATACGGTTAAGCAGCGAGATTATTGATATGTATTAGGGTTGCCTGGAAGAGATCGCTTGTTAGCGATAAGGCCGTCCGTTGCACCCCTAGTAATTTTTATGTATTGTGTTATTCGTGTTTATTTGCAACGAAGTGTGAATGAATAAATAAATTATAAGCGGGATAGTTGACTGCTGTAAAGGACAGTTCGTGAGCTCCACTCAGACTGCACATACTTAGACAGAGTTCACTTCATTTAATTTATAGTAGCTACTGATCTAGATCTACTCAATTATACTTTATCTTTACCAATAAGTAATATTTTTTTTTGTATTTTATACGCACATTGTTAGAATTTGAATACATGTTTGTATTCATTTTCAATCAATTCTAAGTACTTTTTACGCAAGCTATTCCCTTCGAGTACAAAGGTTAGTTTCTATTTTGCATTTTTTTATTATGAGCAATAATAATCCCTATTCGTTGGCCCTTTGAAATGTCTATATTTAAATATAGCTTTGTTACGAGAGCTTTACTACCTTATAGATAATGTCATGTCCCTAGAGTAATATAGAAGACTATAGCATGATTAGTATATAATAGAGAACAATAGACAAATATCCTTTGCTTATTGTTGCATATTACACGTTTGAATGTATGATAAATGATAGGCATCTCAATATTATATTGTGTAGATACATTTTCTGAGTTGGTAGTGGTTTAAAATTTGTTTATTTATGAATTTAGAAAAATCCTTACAGCTTACTAATATTAAATATTTTTTTAATGTAAACGGTAATTAAAAGGCATACGGACTTATGAGAGAATGCCTGTAGGATGGTAGGTGTGAAATTGGGTGTAACTGAAGCGTGAAAATGACTTCAGTGAAATACCAGTCTTGGTGTACGCAAGTATAGCGCATATAGAACACACCTTATTTTAAAATGTTTCATTTTTACATGAGGCAGGAGAATTAATGTGTTTAAATCACAAACTAAAGTGTCGGTTAAACTTTTGGAGAACGCATTTTAAGACATCGGTTTTATTTAGGGTTCTTCAGCGTAGTACAGTAATCAGTAAAAGGATTTCATCTGTAAATCATAGCATATATACAGCATAGCAATTACAATTCAAATTGATTGAATATTTTGGTTTATTTTGAGAGTACGACGCGTTGCAAGCTAGGATATTCAGAGACAACGAAATAGCAAAAAACAGCGGTATCGCTATTGTAAGTTGAGTAGTACCAATCCTGTAACCTTTAGTTAGACAGGAATATTTGTACTCCCGGTACAAGAAGTGTAATATATTTTTGTATATTGTTTTAACGGTATTCAATTTTTTCCATTTTTTTGAAATCACAATAAGATGAAATTAAAATTTAGTTATTATTTTAAACAAAATAATTGTATGAGCTAAGGTTGTACATTTTGCTCACTCAGGTTTTCTTAGTTTTATGAGCATGATGATTCCCTATGCACGTGCCAAGGTTTGTACATTTTGCTCATTTACAAACGTGATGATTTACCCATATGGTAAATATTGTATAACCCACCGGATGCAGGCACTCTCTTCATCTGCAATTAACTAATTGATGGGAGTTACACCCCGAGAACATAGCCAGACATAGGCACTCTCTTCGATTGTTTAATTGTATAGCAATTATCATTTTATTGCATCGCTCATTTCTATTGTTATACGTAAGTGGTGAATATAAAGTAATATAAAATCTTCTATTATTTCAAGCACCCGATGACCCAGGAACCGTACAATGATATGCTAGCAAAGTGCTAGGTTCATCGCCTCATGTAGGTCTCTGCCTATTAATGTAGTGTTGAAACTTATTTACAAACAATCGGGTCAGAAAACGATAATTAAATCTAGCGACGTTTTAACATATGCTTAAAACAGTTCTAAAAATACAATAAAGAGGTTGATTAATGTCATGTCTACTTAGAGGTCACTTATCAATGAAAATAAGTGAACCCCGAAAGAGTTTATATAATTTATTAATTACGAAATTACATTCACCTTTTCTCTTAGAGTATAATTGTTGTAAGAAAATCGTACACAGGTTTTGAAAAAATTTTTCCACAGCAGAAGTGGATCACGCGATAAAGTGATGAATTATAAATTTACCAAACAAAGTTCGTGATCATTGATTTGTTACCGGTTCTTAGGTCACTATAGTATATATGTTAAAAGACTTTTCATATTAAAATAAATGAATAGGCAATACATACAGCAACTTGAAAGTCACCCCCGTTCCACTTAAAGTTATTATGTTTCTGTATTTTTTCTGTTATACCTACGTAACACTGAACATGTTTAGAAATTGAAAAATGGCGTAATGTAGAAAGTTGCCAATACTTTTATTGTTTTTGGCAGTTATCTCCGTTCCTCTCTAACGTTGTATTCGATGGAACCACTGACAAAAGCAGTGGACCCATTCTACCTTAGGGGTCTCTTCTATGGCATTTTCGTATGCTTTCACCGCATCTTCAGGTCTGGTAAAGGGAATACCTCGAATTTTATCTTTAGGGAATAAATAAAAGTCGCAGGGCGCTAGGTCAGGACAGTATGGCGGATGACTCATTATCTCGACACTTGCCATAGTCAAATACCTACTTAACAACATTTGAGCCAAATCTCTCACAACATTTGAACAATTACTGTATATTATTAAAATTAATCATATCCTGCATTATGTATTAAATTTCATATAAATCTGTAATCACAAAATGTTCAGCGAAGGAATAAAATATAACATTATGCCAAAAATATAGGAAAATATTTATATTCAATAAAAAAAACACTTATCATAAAAAAATCCTGAAACCATATTGGGATCACATTTTAGAGACGAGAGCATAGAATGTGTTCGAAAAGATAATTTAGACTGAAGTTGAGCTCGTAAAGATATTATACTTTGTATCTTCTATGCCAATTTCGATTCCATATTTTTACACTACTACTAAATCGAATGATCTATCGAAATTGTATTTCACAGCTTGATGACATCATAATGGTTGCCACTGTGTTACATTTCAGTCAATTATTGTGTCTAATTGAGTGTCGGTTTCCGCTTTACTAAAATCGTATTTGAAGTAGGTAGCCCGTGCAGTATCAATTGGTATTATACCTTCTGTCCCCATTCGGTGAAGGTAGTCGCTCTGCAATTAATCAAAGAGACATAATTACACAGACCAGTTGCTCCTTTTATTAACATAAATTCTAATACCTACATTCTTATAGATGATTATTCCCAGTCGATACTAATTTACGTAATACATTAAAAGATTATACGAAAATGAATATTAAAATTTATTACAGTAAAGATAATAAAACAATTTCAAACGAAAAATTCAGGCAGGACGATCCCCTAAAAATTTTCGAAAAAAAATGTTCAGAGCACTGTTTTTGTTACAATTATTTCTATTCACATCGATAGTCATAGTTTTATAGTGAGGCCGATAAGGATCTATTTAAGGAATTATTGGCTAATTTTTAAAAAGTCCAATCGGTTCGGTGCACTCATCAAGTACTTCCCGAAGGCGTACTCTCGTAAAGTGTTTATATTATTTTGTAACAATAGAGCTAAAAGTCTTACAGTAAAGCTCTCCATCTGCAGTGCATTCGATGCAAACTTGCGTCTTTGTTACCTTTCTATGATAAAACTTATGTTTACCTCTATACCAATTTAAACTTTTCTACTTTGTGCATATTGAGCAAGAATTCTACTTTGATTAAAAATAAAGGCAACTTATTATCATTTGATGCTTTAACGGAATGTACTTTGATATTTCCACAAATATGATCTGCGCAAATTTTCAAATAAACGTTTTTTTTTCGTTATTCTCATTTATGTTTGTTTTATTCTTATTGTCAAAAATAGTATGTAAACTGCGGAAATGTATAAATAAAAGTGCCTTGAAAAACCCAGGGTACACAGTTGTGAGTTTGGTTTACGTGTTCTAGATCGAGCTAAAAGTCTACGAGGGTATCGATGGCATTGCCTGAGCAATAAAGATCGGTCGGTTGGATAAACGCAAGTTTTAAAAAGAGGGACTTGGTATGAAATTATATTTTGATCCATTTTCAAAGCGAGAGCACACTTCAATCATCGGGGCAGATAAAATATAGTATTTAATGTAGGCTATTTGAATCACCGGTTAAAAGACGAAATGCGATTAACTCAGATCATTTATTATTTTTTTCAAAGTTGTTATCAACAAAGACTTATGTCTAAATTTTAAGGTATCAATATTTAATATAAATTAAACCATAAAGAAATAGAACAAGTGTCAATATGTTTTCTACGCGATGTAAAATTGATAGATCCCAAGATATGTCCTTTAAAAATTTACGCTGATAAAGCATTAATAACATTATTATAGCTAATTTTACTTATAAGGATCGTGTGAAAGTAGATTTTTGTATCGTTAATTAACGCGTAATATTTATCTCTTTAAATAAATTTATCTCAGTTGTTAAATTTCATGAATAACAGTTTAAGCATTAAGCGTTGTTTTCGATAATGACCTTTACGAATGTTCCGCCTTTTCTCAAATTCTCACGTTAGGCAACCATAGACCACTTCAGTTGTGTGCGTCGCGTGCCAGCTTACAGTAGCGCAGCGCGTTCTTAAACCATAGAGTTTATTACGAAATATATATTATTATTACGTGCTTGTGTTTATAATCAAACTGAATTTGGAACTTTACTAGTACATAGAGGTTTGTTTGTTCTATTTATGATTTTTTTGGGTCTCAAAAAGTCACAATATTTTTTTTTAAAGTAGCCGTTCAACAATAATATATAATATTATAGTTGTATGTATTATTTTAACATTAGTGTGTGAAATTTTTTATCTTTATTTTGATTTTTTCGATTAATATTTAACCTTCAATATATAATCACCGCGTTGTATTTTTCGTTGCTATTAATTCAATGTAATGAATTCATACATATAAATTACGTTATTACACAAAACTTTAGGTACGTTATAATTTAATAACTATATGATACAATTTTAAAGATTTCCTATGTATTGTAACAAATTATTCGCAGACCGAATAATAATGTAAACAATAGCGAAATTGTTTAACTAAATCCGAATTTCCAATTTTAATTTATTAACAATAAAAATTAAAACTGTGTTAATTTTATTTTTCAAATAGTGGATTTTGTTTTGTACCTGATGTAGTACTACTAATTACGAAGTAATCTTTTGTAAGTTTTTTTATCTTTTATAAGAAGCACTGATTTAATTTCCATAAGTCATAAAAAGTTATACATTCATTGTTTATGTTTTAAGTCATATACTAATTCGCATACGTTATATTTATTATATTTATTTATTATGGTTTTGTTTATATTTCAAACAAAACCATAATAAACAAATTTTTTTGTTCTCTTTTTTACTTAACAAAAAATACAATAATAAATAATTAATTAATTTACTTTTACAATGCAAAACAGTTGTTTCGCTTGGTATCAAGCCTGGGTCTTCAGGATAAACGAATTGTTTCCTATTCAATGGAATTAAATATTTTCATTCGGTCTACGGAAGCTACGGATTGTAGACATGATGGTTATTGTCGTAGCCCGTAGGCCTGAAAGTAGCCTCTGTTGGGCTATTTAGTTTAATAATTGTATGAATGGCGTAATTAACCTTTAGTTACGGCACTACACTTTGGCAGATATCTTACATAATATTGTCTATGGGTTAGGGGAGATTTACTTCAATCAAGACGAACGCTTTACAGAAACTCGTTCTTTTGAAGGAACATGAGGCTTAATTCACTTGGCTAAGGCTCGTGAGTGCTTCGTTTTAAGAATTGGAACGCTTTTAAAAATTGTTTCTGGAATATCGTTTCGAAATGAATTAAAGAAATAAGTAGTAGTGTTTATATTGATACTATATATAGTGTATCACAAAGAACGGTTCGGTGGCCATCGATGCATAATCTTATACTTAGTCCTGAGTACATACCTCAATGTAGTGCTCCGTATTAGAACGAAAGGCACAAAATGACGTCAGCCGTAAGGATGTGGAGAAATTGTTAGTTTTGGAACAAAAGCACTCACTATAAGTCTTAATGGAGGACGTAACTATTGGCAAGAAATGCACAAAAACAGTATATAAAATTGCATCTAACTTTACCCAACTAAAGCTCAACAACGACTCATTAACAATGCGCGGATCAGCCGAGTTAAAATATTTTTGGGATCACCCTCATGACCCTCATTAAATTTTCTGAAAATAAAAATGATTCTATTACGAACATATAGTATCATTAAAAACAGAGTATAAAATCACATGTGTAACAGTTTACATTTATAAACAAAAATATTAAAAAAAATAGTATGATAAAGGTGTTCTAATAAAAAGGTAATAGAGTTTTGTATTTGTACAATAAATTTGCTCTCTACCTTTCCGGATAGAATTGGCAATAACGAAATATTGATTTGTGTTTGCAAGGGCTGTGTTTTTCAAAAAAGGTCTTAGAGTAAATATTAAACTCGTATTATATTATCGAAAGAGTTTGACTGATTAACTTTAATATCCCTAATATCCCAACAGCATAGGATTTGGTTTTGACTTAGGTATCCTTAAAAGGAATACAACTACTGCGTATTTCATACATATCTAAAATATTCCATCTTAAACGCACATAATTTTATTTTAAAGCTGACGTATTCATATAATACATTAATGATAATAAAATTCCTATCCCTAAGTTATATTTATGGCAATAATGCCATGAAGCCGCGCGAAGTATCGGCGTTACTATAAAACGTGGATCTATATATATAAAAATCAATTGCTGTTCGTTAGTCTCGCTAAAACTCGAGAACGGCTGAACGGATTTATCTTATCTTGGTCTTGAATTATTCGTGGAGGTCTAGGGAAGGTTTAAAAGGTGAGAAAAATTCGAATAATTGCCGGGAAAATCCTCAAAACAGCATTTTTCTATTTCCCATACAAACGTTTTCTAAATAAAATGGAGAGTCAATTTGTAATTTATTGCCGCTGCATAAAGTTCAAATTCGCGTGCGCGTTGGAGGACCTAATATCGCGTTCTGAAACTCAACAAAAGTGAAAGTGAATCGCGAACGCGACAAAATTGCATAGTCTCAAAATACATAGTACATAAATAAACACAATTTTAGCTAACTTCAGTTGTTACTCTGTCCGATTATTTTTTTATTTTAGCTAACTTAAGTTGTTACTCTGTCCGATTATTTTTTTAATAAGACTATATAGAAATCGAAAGATAAATCAATAATAATAAAGACAAATTAAATTATGGTTTCCTTCAAATCAGTCGACACCGTAATGAACCAGGATGACGTAATCAACTATCCCACTGAGTTTTTAAATTCACTGGAATTGCCTGGATTACCACCTCACAATTTGCAGTTAAAAGTAGGATCAGTTGTCATCATGCTGCGTAACATTAATCAACCTCGACTATGCAATGGAACAAGACTGGCTGTGAAAAGACTGATGAATAACGTCATTGAGGCGACAATCATAAAAGGAAAATACAAAGGAGAGGATGTCTTGATCCCGCGGATACCGATGATTCCAACGGACTTACCATTCGATTTTAAACGCTTACAATTTCCAGTACGTCTGGCCTTTGCGATGACCATAAATAAATCGCAAGGACAGTCTTTAGAAGTTTGTGGAATCAACTTGGAGTTTCCCTGTTTCGCGCATGGACAATTATACGTCGCGTGTTCGCGCGTCGGAAAACCGTCTTCTTTGTTTATTTACGCACCACAAAACAAAACAAAAAATATAGTTTATGAGAAAGCTTTAAATTAATTAACAGACTGTATTTTCACAGTGTGTGTCTGTGAATACCAAATTTAAACCTTATAAATAGCCAGTATTTCAGGAAAACTCTGATTTCTAAGTAAGCAACATGATGTATCGAAAATAATAATAAAACTTCATGCTTTATTCAATAAATGCTTTTTCATTAATAATTATTTTGTTTGTTTTAAAATCATTTTATACAAAAGATTAGGTCTTTTATTTATCGATGAGGCAGTACGAAGTCTGCCGGGTCAGCTAGTTATGAAATAAATATGTGTTACCATGGTAACATGAATTAACACCGTAACTATGATATCACCAACAGCAGGTACATTATAATAAGGCCTTAACGATCTTTCTCCACTTCAAATGGCAATTGTAAGTTAATTTTGTCTTTTTCACTCTTATGTGAAATGTCTCTTTGTAAATAAACAACAAAAACATTATTTAATTAATAGTTGCAGTTGTTAAGGCCGTTGGTGTTTAAGTGTCATTGATATAAAATTAAAAGAATATAAATTATAAGGTTTTGTTAAGGTCTCCTCGTACAACATTTAGGGAAAGGAAACATCAAGGCAGCTCATGAAAAGTAATCACAACCAGTACCCCGAAATAAGGTTATTTTAATTAACTTTAATTAATTGATTCAGCGTTTATTTGCATTTTATTTAGTTCTATATAGATGTTTTATTGCGTAATTGTTAATTAATACACTGTTATCAGCGTATTAATTAACAATTAAATCATAACCCTTCATTGACTTGAATGCTATTAAACAAAGCAAAGTAATTTAATTAAAGTATTTTGTCTGAAAATTAATTATAGTTGCATTAATAAATTAAGGCGAGACTTTAAATTATTCATAATCTGACTTTTAACTTGTTTCTCTTACGGAATAATAATGCTATGACACCGTAGTACCGTACACTAATTTTTATTAAATTGAATTATAAAGATAGATACTAGGAAAAAAAGGTACATGCTAGCTAGTACGTAGCCTTAAAAATCCCTGTACTTTAAAAAGTGGGTGATTTTACCTGAGCATTTAATATCAATGTAAATTTAAATGTATTATATTTTTATATTTATAAATTTAAAGGTTACATGCTTATTCTCTCGAAAGAATGATTACAATGCGTATTTGATTTTCGGCCAAGCTAGTTTTTTGTATTTCGATATGACTTGGCAATCACGGAGGCGGTTACAATTTTAATAGATCTTTTACTTGAACCTGCCTATCTACGCTGGAGTATAAAAAAGAAGAAAATGTTTAACTTAATCTTACTGTTGGCCAAATGAACCATTTGAAAACAGACTAACGCAATTATCAAGCCGGCAGTAACATAACCACTCGTCACATTGAGAGTCATATATAGGGTACAAAACAGTAGCAACAGTACATAGCACAGTTGCTTATGTTATACAAATTAATATGGTGCAAATTTCAAATAAGTATTAGTTTTGACTAGATGTACAAAGTGCCATGAACTTGATGTGTTATAAACAAAGTCATTGTTCCCTGAACAACACAAAAGTGTTATTTTAAATTCAACTTTAACATTTGTGATAATTAAACAAAAGACGCATTTGTAATTCAAGATACGGAAATATAATCACAGAATAAACAAAAGATTTTGCGAGTTTAAAAAAGAATATTGCTTTATTTTTAATAGAACTACTTTCACATGATCTTATTATGTAAACAATTTATTTATATTCGGTAAAAATAAAAGCATAACAGGAGATCAAAACTAGTTTGTCTCATTATAAATATGTTAACATGTATCAATTAAAACTACAGCAATAAATACGATACCTTTAAAGAAATATGTAATTAAGTTTTGTGTTATTGTATGTTATAATTAACAGCTTTCAGTTAAAGTACTTACGATTGTTAATAGTCAATCTTTTATTTTATATTTGGTTATTTGTTATGTTTATATATATTTGGTTATGCTTTTTGATAGATAAGTGTCAAAATTCTCATTCTAAAAATAAACAAAACTGTGTTTGATTATATTAATTGATATATAATGTAGGATAATGACATATTATGTTTTTCTTATGTACTTTACGTATTTTTTTAATTTTTTGTCCTATTTTACATAAAGTTGAATTGACTAAATACATACTATAAAAAAATAGGCTCCAAGCGATATTCTTATTCAATCCGAGCGTCAACTTTGTATTTGCCCACGTCTTTTCGTAACTCGACACATTGCTAATCATAGTAGGTGGCTGAAACTTACACTTACACAATAGAATGTTTTATTTTTCTCTCATTACTGTGCAAATACCACGCACTATTACGCGTTACGAACGCAGAAACAAAGAATATTAAATAACAATTATTACAATTCTCGAAATTTAACTCCCTTTTGACAGTTTCTGCGTTCTAAGGGAATAGGGTCTGAAAAGCCTCGTACCAATTGGAAATATTGTATTTAGTTTTCGTTGTATTATTTCGGTCTTCAGTGACTAGCTGACACGGCCATTCGATTTGTGCAACAATAATTGTCATTGGTTGACGTGAGTACTGGTAAAACTTCATTAATGGATTTGTTTAAATAACCTTACTTTAAATGTCTTTGGCTGACCATGATTTGGTATTAAATATTTTCAAGTAAAAATTGTGAAATAGACTTTACTAGTCATATGATTATTACCATCAACGTCAGTCTATTTATGGCAACAAATATCTGCGACTTGCTGTTACAAATGAATGGCATATAGACTAGAAATACTCTCATTGGAATGAATAATACCATGAGTTATCATATTGTATCGTTTTGTAGTTGAATGAACACCGAAAGACACCAAACTTAATAATTTGCCAATATATTTCCTTGTTAAGGCCCTGAATACTTTCACATTGTTATCTTCCGCGTAAAATTCTGTTTTATTTTTTACGACATGAATATTTTATGTGATGCAATGCATTTTATATTCAGAATTAAATCTTTTGTCTATATAACATTCCAATCGTACAAAGTCCAAATATTCCTAAGCTAACCTTGATATATTTGTAGAAATATCAAAAATTAAAGAAAATTAAGACTATTTAATAATAAAAGCATGAACTTATTTGGAAAAAAATATCAACATATCTAAATTTTTTATTGATATATAAGTTTTTACATCTCATAAATACATATATGTAATTATGACTATTCAATATATGTATTAGTAGTTAAAATATATTGAGCAAGATACATTTCTTCATTTGGGCTGAACTATTCTACATTTAATAATATGACTGTTAGTTCTATTAAATCGTTAAATAGATATTGGTGATGAATTCCTGATAAATATAGTGACTGAATCCACATTGTAATCGTATTTTTATTATCGATTTATTTAGCTTTTAAAAAAGTTTACAACTGATTATCAAACTCTTTGAAATTAAATAAACTCAAACAGACATTAGTTGCATATGTAAAATGTATTTTAGTCCTATAGTATATTATGTCAAACAGCTAATTAATAATTTAAATTAATACATCAGCAGTTGATGAGTGCCTACGCGCGGATTTGGAGAAATTATGCCGATGTTTAAAAGATGATACTTGAATTACACTTTCCGGAAGCCTATTCCAGTCAGTCTATTAGGTCTGGGAGAAAGCTCTTATTGTTTTAAAGAACTGCCCCTAAAATAAAGAGCCTCACAATTCCTGGACCGCCATAGTGGCCAGTAAGGATTTTATAGGTTTCAATGGGATTACGCTAACTTCCTTAACCAGTAAGATCAAGTGCTTTCAGACGCTCCTTATAAGGTTTGTTCTTAAGTGTTCTGACCATTTTCGTGCCTTTTCTTTAAACCCTTTCAAGCATATTAATATCCTTCATGAAAAAGGATTCCAAATACTGTAAGCATACTCAAACAGGAGTAGGTAATAATTGTGTTTATTACAAATATTATATTATTTTAAGTCAAATTAAAATATCTACAATATTTAACTAATTATTTTAAATTAAAATTTAAAATTAGTTGTGAAAGGTCTGCTGTTTCTTTAACCTAAATGAAGGATTATCTACTATTGTAACCAATGACTTGTCAGCCCGAAGGCCTCGTCATACTGATATTGATACAGAATATAGGTACAGACATAATTTGTAAAGTTTTACAGTCAATTTACAATGTGATCAAAAACAGTACTTTAAGTTTACTAGAATATAATGAACAAAGATTCTCTTTGTAGCAAATAAAATAAACCAAATCATAATATGCTATTTCGTTTGTTGTTCACACTCAGTACCCTAAAATAAGAACTAATTCAGAGTGTCATAAAAAGCAGAATGTCTATGGTTCTGTGAAGTGTAAATTGATCTATTGGTGATCTGCCAAAATATATTTATGATCCTATTTTGAATTTTTACTAGTGTGCCAGTCAATATTTGTATCACAGTTCTTAAATAGAACGTGAAGAACTCAAAATCATAGTTAAAAAATTTTAATAGTATCACAAATGTATATATTATTATTCTCTTGGTTTTATTAAAGTAATAATTTTTTTTATTAAAATATTAAAGTAAATCTGTACCGATTCACGTACTTTCCAGCAAACGTACCATACTTTGGATTATTGTCTTCTTCTGTGTTTAAATACACGAATAAAGTATGTTGACAAAATATTTGTGCTGGATTGAAGACCTATTGGAAAAGCCTCGACCAGGAGGAACCCTAATGATATGAAACACTTGTTTAACTAACGAAAATGTTTTTATGTTAAATCCTTGATCGTTATACCCTCTTTGAGTTTGGATTATGAAGTTCTGTTAAATGGAGTGGACTTTACTTCTAAACCCATTACAGAATTAACATTGGACCAATAAACTTAAGCTTTCTTACGTGAGGCAATTTAAATATTTCTGTCTGGTTCTTAAAAAGAATAGCGATTTCGACTAGTTTGACAAAGTAATTTTTTTGCCTTAGGTCTTCTTAGTAATATTTTCGGATATGCGGTTATTCGTTGTTCAGTATTAGTTATTATTATTTAGCCTTTATTTACCACCTAAAACATTGACAACACAACACAAAAAATATTTTTTAAATATAATTTAAAATGATTACATTAATAAAGTTAAGTATTTGGTTGGGTTCTAAGTATAGGGTTTGAATCCCATCTTGGGCCTTCTCCAGCTTATGCCATCATATTTGTTTTTCGACATTTCCTATCCACTTGTATAATAGATAGGGGATGGGCTACGAATTTCAATTGTGTTACGCGCTATACTCAATAAGATATTTTTATTTTTATTGACTATAAAAACCATGCCATGCCAGCCCAGTGTCTCTCCGTTTTAATAGAATATATATTCTTCATGTACTTCTATGATACAACCCTTTGTCTTCTGACTGCAAGCCCTCTGCAGGCCTCAGTACTAGGATGTCAATATAATTATACATTTCTAACCACACAATTGTTTCTCAATGTGGTAAAAACAGACCAATTTAGTTTTTATGAATGAAAGGTTTCGTTATTAACTTTTATATATATCTGCTATAGGTTGCTTAGAGCATCGTTTCCCCTTATTATTTATCACAAATAGAAAGAGGAAAAAAATAAGTTCAGAAGCAGGAAAACATTCCTCTCAACATGTCAATGCAGGAAAATTTCTATATTTCGGAAAATAATAATATTTTTCTATAGGTATTCATATAATTTTTTTAATTCATATTCTCAAAATGCGTTTCCTTCATGACATTTCAAAGCAGGGTTCTCTAAGCACGACTGTAAGCCTCTATTTAGCAAATTCTTAATAGTACAAATCATATTACTTTACCTTTAACAGATGTTGTTTCGCTGAAAATCGAACTACCGAATAAATGTCGGTGAGAAAATGACGAAACACAATGTGCTGAAAACTACCGAAAATCGTTTAATCCCCGAAATTAAAGTTTTAATGTAGTTGGTAATTGGCAATTACTATAAGTATAATAATGGCAGTTTTTTCGCTCGTACATTATTATTATCAACGTGGTATCTTTTCATTTAAATGTTAATGAATTTTATTTCGCTTAACTTTTTGCTGTTTGAATAAATGTATGATTAATGTTTAAATTATCATTTTCTTACAGCATTATGATAATACGGTCTATAGCATATTTCTCATTTTTAAATTTATAGAAATAAATTTCGTATAATATATATCTTTGGTAAAGTAAATCATTATATACTAATGGAAAGATCGGCTCATTCTTAAAGATATATATCAAGTAATATATTTCATAGATAATAATATCGAATTACAGGTTTTTGTGTTTCAATGTCATTAAGCTTGAAATAACATTGAACAATTGCTTGAAATTCTATCACAAATAATGCACGTATATACAGGCTAAAATATATAAAATGGCAATTTAAAAGAAAAATGCCATACGCGATTTGAATATGATGTGAATAATGGGTTTGTTGAGTCTAATGACTCTTCTACCTATTTACTCCTCCTTTGACTCGGAGAAGCTATCATATTCGTTTAAGATTAAATTATTATTTGTCAAATTCTATTAGAATCCGTTAAACAACGTATTCACTTACAACACAAGGCCGGTTCCACGACACAGCCACACCTTATTTTTTTAGTCCATTTTTTAACCAGCCATCAAAGAAGGATACATTGTCTGTGTTCGACCTGTTTAAGAAAATGTTATTTATAAAAAATAAATAAATGCTTACAATATTTATATCTTATATTTTTTTCTTCATTGTTCTTTTAAAAGTCCCATCTGTCTTCAGACAACTTTCAGTTATTCAGCTTTTATTCTTAAATTAGATTTTAAAATCTTATGAATAGATAAAATCGTAGAGAATCAAGAGAGTGAAGTGTTTAAAATGAGCCTTACAAGATGTAAAGCACTTATATCTTTTATTTTCGTACTACAGCTTCGATCGCGTTTTTTTTCTATAAAAAAAGTCCAATCATAAAATATTATAAAAATAATTTCAGAGATTTAAGTATGGCTACGAGCAAGCTTTATTCGATTAAACAAGTCAGAATTGTAGGATCTGGACCATTATTTATAATAACCTTGGGCTTTAATGATTAATGGAAACGGTGAAACTCGACTATAATTTGTTTAATATTTTTTGCATAATCTTACAGAAATCGTGCCAATATTTACTACTTACTTACCAATGAGGGGAACATATCTACGCATGTTTAATTAAAAATAATGTTTCAAAGATTGATGATGTGATCTGATGTGATTTATGGCCGTTTAAAGAGGCTTTATCACATTTTATAGAATTGAAATTTGTATAAGGTTACTCTCGTTTTCAGGAGGCTGAAATAATTTTCTGACTGTTGAAGAGTAAGTGTAGTCGAGTGGTTAAGTTTTTAGGGAACCCTTTTTCCGGTGTTTTCAAGACTGATTATACCCTTTTTATGAAGGAATATTCCGGAGTGACCTTTATGTAACAAGTAAGGTATGAGACAAGGACGTAATTAGAAGATCGGAACCTTCTCGAAGCCAGACTTACCATTTTAGAAAGCCGAACGACAAGGACGGAGAAATTTGCCTAAGTGATTAAAAGGACAAACGTACTAGAATAGTACTTAGTACAAATCCTGCCTAGAAAGTTCTCGAACATCGTTCCAGGCATAAATATTCGAGCCGAAACGCGACCATTCAATTCAGTTTTGAGTGTGATTCCAAGAGATTAATTTCTGCGCATAAGTTGTGCATTTTTTTATTGTCGTTGATTTATTTAAAAATAAACCCTTGAAGATATCTACGGCGTTTTATATCCGATCCCCTAGCTCGTAATAATATGACGTAAATAGGCGAGATGCTTAGCCAAAAATCGTACCTTGAACCTTTAAATACGTAATTGCTGAAGTAGGATTGAACTCTCCAATGATTCATGAGACAAACACATTTTTGTTTTTTTAATAATCATATACCACATTAATTAACACAGGCAGACAATTTTTGTGTTTTGCCCATGCATTACATTACATGCCGGAACGCTTAAACAATGAGACATTCCTTAAATAATAATAATAAATAACTGTTTCATAATTGTAAGAAGAGCCATCCTTGTAACTGTCTCGAGTCGACATAGATTACATTTCCTTTATTCCAAACATAGATTCTAAATTTGTTTTATTGCTCGTTGATACTGGAGACTCATACTGCTTTGCTTAAATTCAGGTAAAGATCTGTGGCTTTCTGATAAACCAGTTCTATTCTTTTTTCAATACATGATACAAAGGTAGCATTTTTGTTGTATCTTCGCCGACAATTGATATAGTCATGATGGTTAAATCTTAAGTTTTTATTGACTTTTAATATTTTTTTGCTTCATTCTCATAATTATTAAAAACAGAAAAAGAGGTTTATAACCAACTTAATTCGATCCTGCTAGGAAGGGTGGTCGCGTGGTTACCATGGCAACGATATGGTTTTTGTATTGTGATTTTTTAAATGGTAACAGTGGCATGGTAGTGTTAGTACACGCTTTATAATACGAATGTTTGATAAATGTTATATCGAACATTCACAATTACTAGTTCCATACATGAAAGGAAATATTGCATTGTATACAAGATGCTTTAGATAATTTTGCGTAAATTCTTATGTCAGCAACCAGGATCTAAATTTTTAATGAGTTAAAATAATAGAGAATTGTGAAGCAGAAAAGGATATAATTAAACATTGTAATCGAAAAAGATAATACATCATTTTTGGTCTAGAGAATTAAATTTAATTACAATAATTTTATGAAATGTTTTTAGGAATTCAGTTTGTATGATAAACTAAATAAAATCTGTACATTAGACTTATGTATCACCTCAGTGTTATCTCATTTACTGGTAATTTTTCAGTCATTACATTCAAATAAACGTTTTTTAACAGATGATTAATATTGTAATTAAATAAGATTCATTTTATGATATATGTGAAAACCGAGATATCTTAAGCTACGTATGTCAAATTAAAGTTATTTTAATTTTATAAATT
This sequence comes from Pieris rapae, assembly GCF_905147795.1. Lineage (NCBI taxonomy): Eukaryota > Metazoa > Arthropoda > Insecta > Lepidoptera > Pieridae > Pieris > Pieris rapae. Next base: position 4,281,384 of record NC_059517.1, read on the forward strand.
ATGTAATTTTTTTATAATAATCCATATTAATAATTTGAAGCGAAATGCAAAATCACTGGACCTTTTACAATATTCACACACCAATGAAAAAAATACTTATCTTATTCATAAAAAAACTTAAGTCTTAGGTAAAATCGTCTTTTATATAATAATACTAACTTGTTACTAAATAAGTATATCGCTCGAATTCATATAAAGAGAAAATATTGTCAATAATATAATTGGCAATTTTATTTAAATATAAACGTAAATAAATAAAATTATATTATTATAACAGTTTTTTTAATGTAATGGTTGTTTTTGTATTATCACTGTTTATTGTATTTACCCGATTTCGCTGGTTGTGTCCACATGTTTTAGGGACGACACCGGTTTTTTATATTTTTGTTTTTATGTTAATTTTGACATGTGTTTGTCTTAATTTTGTGTTCCAAATGAAAAAACAAAAACTGTTTTGCGATCTTGGATCAAATTAAATAAATATGTTATTATTGTTGTAGTTTACCCTAAAGTGTTTTTTTGTAACAGAAAACACAAACTGTATAGAATAGGATTTTATAGAAGAAATCGCGTCTATTTATATAAGTATATATAAATTGTCTATTGAAATATTAGCTACTCCTTTAGGCTTCAGAATCACAATTGACACTATAAATAACTGTCATAAATCGTCAATGCCCTATTGTCGCGCTTTCTCATAAAAATTGGAACAAACTTGCATGATGTTATTGTCTGTATGTCGTAAATCTTATTTTTATAGTTCATAAATGAATATTGTCACTAAACGTTTAACGATAATTCAATGAATTATTGATATATATATATTCGTTACTGGTATTTTATGATTCATTAATATTACGGAATCTGTCATTCTGCATCGATTTTTGAGTTTCATCCTCAGGTACACAATCGAAACTCAGCATACATCAAAATTAATCTGTTTTTTTATGAAATCATACTTATCGCTACACATTCAATATTATATTACGACTTGTGACTTAACGATGTGTTGATTCAAGGTACAAGTAACAAAGAAATATCCAGTTGAGCACGGGCGTTATAAAAATATGTTTTAGGTTTATTAATAACTGCATAAAATTAAAATTATAAAAAAATCTAAGCTTTTTTACCGATCATTAATGTGAAACGTAAATTAAGTCGTATAGCATTTTTAACAACAAAACTCCGCGCTGTCCTGTCAGACATCGAATTTGTCTCACATTTTTTGTGACGAAAATTATACGTTTCATAATAAGAAATATTTACATATTTTTTTAATATTTCAAGAGATCCACCCCTTGGTCGTTATACAATTGACGTTTTTGGAAGTTTATCGAGCACCCTTTATGCTATGTGGGACCAGGCCCGAAAAGTAATTCGATTCATGTTCTTTTTAGATAAGTGTACCAATTCCTAAAAGGGCGGGAACTTACCCCCGCGGAGAAGTATCCATAGTGAAGATCTCGAATGTAACGCGTTTAATTATCACAATGCTTATTGAATTGATACGTAATGTTTAAATAAAAAATAAACAAACCAATGCCCATATTGTTCATGCGATTATGAATAGGTTTGAAGTGTAAAATTAATATTGAGAGACAAATGTCTGCTTGCTTTAATAATTGATTGTGTTTAATTAAGGTCTTTGAGTGACGATTATAGTGTATTTATTTTTAAATCATGCAAACAAAGGCCAGTTTTGTTTTATAATGATGCATTACGGTAAATAATGCTTTTTTTTGACAACACTCACACATCACAATGATTTATTTACTTCTTGGGTACACATGTACATCTTTAATCCATACGTGAAGACATTCGACGTAATACCTCAGTATAATCAAACGTACGACGACTTTGTCTTTCGTTCTGCATGCTTACTCTTGAAACGATTTTATATGTTAATTATTAAAAGAGATAAATATTCAATATATACATTGTGAGCGAGTTGATCACTCACGTTTCTTTAATTTTAGCTTGAGAGCCCTTTATTATTAACATAGACTGTAAAACGAAATACAAAAAAATACGTGTTTAGTCCGATTGTTATTGGTCTTTTGGTCTAATGGTGTTTTTCTTTTGACGAATCACAATAAAGCAATTTATTCTCTTTAAGACAGTAAGATTCCCTATTTCTTAAAAGGCTTCAATATTTGTTACTAAAGAAGTAGTAGATTACTACCTACGACTACTAACGGATAGTTGAAAAGTAAAACCGATAAAGGATAAGTGCTCGATAGAATTCATCGTACTATAACTTTGTTTTCCCAATACAAGCAAACAGATTCAGAATTCGAAATGACAAAATTGACGTGTATGTGAAAAGTTGCAGCTGTCCATTTAAATTAAATTTATATCTAGCGAGACAGCACATTCATTGAATAAAAGTGATTTTAATGTCCAATTTTTCCGGTGAAAATGATGAATTTTGTATCCAATATTGAACAGATAATTAAAATCCCGGGTAATAGGATACTCGTGTATAATATTGAAATTTAAATAAAAGGCATATTATTTAACAATTCCTAATTGGGGAAAAGGTCAGAATATCTGTATTCGATAACTTCTGGTATTCGCGTAATCACAGGGACCATTTGCGTCAAGACCTATGTAAACAAATCTATGCAAACAAAGTAGTGAAAGGATATTCCCCCGATGGGTGGTTTTAGAACAGAACTAGTCGTTTAGCAGAAAAGCAGAACCTGCACGGTGGACGTTAAAATCGTTCGTATTTCAGCGGTCAAAACCCTCTCCATTTTTTACCTCACTTCCACTATGGGACCGATAAACCTTCATAGTTTTCCTGAGAGGTGGGGATGATCTCCGGGACATCTCTCACTAAACGAGACCGGTTTTTTCTTCACACCGGTTTTTTCTGAGAAACAGTGGTACTGGTCCGGTCGTGTCTGCCCGTTGGCAACGGTATGGGAAGCCCACTTGGAAAGGGTTGATTGAATGTGCTGGTGAAATAACCTCTGTTGTATCAAATATCTGTCTGCAAAAAGTTTTTTAAAGACTTTAATATTTGTTCATATACGGTGATTAGTAAATCATCTAATATTGCATAACTTTAGAAATATATTGAATATTAATAAAAAAGTCTCTAAAATCTAATTAATTAAAAGTTTACCACAGTAAAAAATATTCAAATTATAAATGACCTCAAATTCAAGTTTTTTGAACTTTGGATTCTCAATGTTAAAATCATATTTAATTATATATACTAAAATACTATAACGCTGATAATAAGCGATATAAACGTATAGTTTATGTTCAGCAGACTGTGACTGAATAGCTTAATTTCATCTTAAAAGTTTATGATTTTAATTCTAAATCAAAAAATTGTATTCTCATGTTCGTCGATTTTCGTCGTTGGTCGAAGATTACTGCACCATGCTGCACCGATATCCCATAGTTTTTACTATTTTCCTCTTTGTGAAACCATCTGGCAATGATTTCTTTGCTAAACTATCTTAAACTGGGCTGGCTTCGTATTGAAAACGGCTTTCACCCATTAAGAACTAAAAGCCAGAGTATGTAGAACTCAGTTCAGTCCGGAGTATTCAGCTAGGAATACATACTTACAAAAACCACCGTAAGTGCCTAACTCAGGGTGAGATTCAGAAACGATATTAAACACGCGTATTTACATAAATATCTATTTAAATTATTTACATACCACCAAATACAACGTAGTAGTATAATCTAAACTATTTTCAACGTCTAAGTTATGCACATGTCCTTGTCTATTTTCATTCCACTTGTTTATAAACATACACGGGTGTTCTTGAACATGTCATATCATTTAATATTTACAATAAAAATAAAAAGCCTTTAATGCTGATTAGTTTACAAGCTAAACGATTCAGTGTACAGTCTTTCTATGTACAATCAATCTAAAGTAATATAATAATAATATTTTATAGTTACGAAGTCTTAATTATACAACAACAAAACTTTTAATACTAGTTCGCCGCATTAATGTTTACGTGTATCAAGTTAAGTTGCTTAAATAATTAAACTTTGGATGAGTAATTATTATTTTGGTTTAGCTGTATTGCCTGATAGTATCTATGCAGAGTAAGGTCTCAAGAATAGTAGAAAAAAAAACATTGTATGTTTATGAAAATATGTACTTGCGTAATTGATAAATTAAAGTAGTTTTGAGAAATTTAATTGGTATACATTAACTTTTACTACACAGTGTCACAATAAAATATATCCAATAACATATTATGTAATTCTTTTTGAACGAAACATTGTGAAAGTAATTTTCCTTGTTTATTTTGAGACAAAAGTAAATTAAACAAGGCGGAAAATTCGGAGTATTTTGCCGTCGTTCTAAGAGACCATTACGGTTTTAAAATATCCAACATTATTAAAGAAAAAGGAAGCCTGTGCCAACTTCAGTATTATACACACCGTAGGTTGTACATACAATTAGTTTGTATAACATCATTAATTGACTTTAATCCCGGACTTGGAAAAATATACTTAATGTTTTCATCTATCTCAGTCGAGACGGATCATTATACTTATTTGAAAGAATTATACATGTGCAGTAGTAGTAGTGGAGTTAATATTTATAATATTACGAATATTTTTAGTAAATAAGCTATTTTTGTTACAGGAAAAGTCATGGGGTAACATCAAAGATGGAATTAGAAGATAGTATTTGGAACGGCACGAACGTGACCTCATATGATGTTGTGGATTCGAACCAGGAATCCTGGAATATAATAGTACCGCTGACTGTCATCTACTCGATCATCTTTGTGGCTGGTATACTAGGAAATATCAGTACTTGCGTGGTCATCGCAAGAAATCGTTCCATGCACACAGCTACAAACTTCTACTTATTTAGCCTCGCCTTATCCGATCTTCTCCTATTAATCTGTGGACTTCCTATAGAGTTATATCGCCTGTGGGATCCCAACACTTATCCTCTTGGTGAGCCACTTTGCTTATCAATGGGCCTTATATCTGAGACCTCTGCCAATGCAACAGTGCTTACAATAACAGCGTTTACGGTGGAACGATACATTGCAATATGTAGGCCGTTTATGTCACATACTATGTCAAAGTCATCGAGGGCTGTACGCTATATTTTCGTTATATGGGTGTTTGCAGTCTGCACAGCTGTTCCACAAGCGATACAGTTTGGAATAGTGACTTTTAACGAGAATGGACGCGATATAAGTGTTTGTACTGTGAAAGGACACGGTGTTCATGAAGTGTTTGTTATATCTAGTTTTGTGTTCTTTGTAGCTCCAATGTCATTGATAACTGTGTTGTACGCTTTGATTGCTGTTAAGTTGAATACCTCGAGTGTTTTACATCCAGTTAAGAAAACATCAGTCGAGAGTCATGAGAGGAATGGTTCTTCGCGTTACAGAAATGGAGCATCTCAGCGAAGAGTTATTAGAATGTTAGGTAAGGGAGATTTTTTGACATTTACTTAATGCGTTTATGCCACAGTGATCTAACGCTTGATTTATTCAATTAAAAGGTTTAAATTGGCAAAAATAAAAAGTCTTAGGCTATAAGGCTGATGTGATAATTATGATGTTAAAATATATACTACATATAATGAAAAAAAGTAAAGAGTCGTTACGTGTCGTTCTTATGAACTACGTACTATGGAGCAAATAAAATATGTTCGCATGTATATTTATTTATTTATTGAGGAAAGAAAACAGATACATCTCTTAATAATAAAAAGTAGAAAAATTCAACATTAATCCACACAAAGTTTTAGTGATAAAAAATAAGATACAAAGCTAAACAAAACCAAACATGACATGACAGCGAAAACCTTATCTGAGTACAACACAAAATTTATAAATCAGGAGAACGACAAACATATGATACGAAACATATATATATATTATGTTTTCATATTTTAATATGTCTGTCTATAATGAAACGTTTTTGGCTATGAACCGCATTATCTTCATAAATCGAAATACTTATTCATGTGAGATAGACTAATTAAGCATATAAAATGAGAAAATACATTCAAATTATGCCAATCGATTTGCCAAAAAACTAAACTGCTCACTGCTCACAGCGCAGACACGGTTATAACATATCTCACACACACACACCCATTCACATTCTCATATACTCATGTATACTTAAGGTCTTACACAATATTTTCTTTAAATAAACTTAACATTGAGACTACCATTCTTATAAAATATTTATTATATTATTATTAAAAATACACTACATACAACAGAAGAGCTGTAATACAACACATCAGGGGTTCGCTAGTGACGTGACTAGCATTAGATAAATTTTGTAACAGCCATATTTTGTTATGAAGAACGCTTATTACTTATATCTAAATAAAAATGAATCCCAAAATATGTTGCAAAGTGTAAAACCCGAAGACAGCTAGTCGGATTCAAGTATTTTATTTATTATTTATGATATCTCTGAGGAAGGTTATTATGAAGTGAAAAATTGGATAAATTGCATGGAAATAGCGAAGCCCAGTTTTCATTTCGAAAAAGCAAACATTACGGGCATAGCAAAATGTGAGTTACATAGCTTAGTGTCTAAGATACTAAAACATTAGTAAAGCTAAGTAAAAAAATCATATTATTATTAAATTGTAATTTATTTCAATTTTGTAACGCAGTTTTTAATAATTCGAGTATGAATGAATTCATTTACATTAGTTAATATTTTTTAGTAACTTTCTCAAAATACTATTAAGATATTGAGGGCGTTGTTAAATAAAATTAACATATGATTACATGCCATACGTTAAGGTAAATACCATTTCTTATCTGTCTCAATGAAATTTGAATAAATTACACCAAACTTCTTTAGCTAATCCAGAGCGATGAACCAGGACAGGTTAATTATATGAGCGTGTTAAGTAGATTTGAAGTAAATGAAGAAATAATGATACTATAATATATGATAGTAACTGTTTGATTCACACGAGTATTGCATACATAAATAACATTTTTAATGATTATATACTCAAATGTATTAATTTTAATGAATAATTCAGAATCATGTGTTTGATGTGAGAACGTGGATATTTTTTGGATAAGACGTACAGCAATAAATGTATAATTTTTACACATGTACTAGAATATACCAATGTCGCTAGAACCTTATAAGTCTGAGCGTCAGACTTCTGTATCTGTTCCGTTATATTTTCTAAGAGGCAAGTAGGTAATTAAACTTGAGACACCAAAGAATTTTAAGGCCTACGACAGCCGGTTTCCTTACTATGTTTTCCTTTACCGTAAGAGCGAGTGTTCAATGGGCACATAGAGAGAAATTCAATTGATGCACAGCCGGGGAACGACCCCAGGCATGAGAACCCAACGTTGAAACCACTAGGCCATCACTGATCTAACCGTGTGGAATTCGCTCCGTATCGGTATTACGTAGAAATAGTTGAGCGAGACTTTGAACTTTAACCAACACATAAGATATTTACTAAAGAATTCTTAGACCATTTTGTGATTGGTTTGTAAACATATTTGAAATTCGGTTGTTTCTTTCTATCAAAGTATTTCCACGAACAAAAACGGAGATAAAGAAACATTACGTGGGTTATTATAGGCTTACAAAAGGTTTGTAATAGCCACAGATGTATTCGTAAGAACATGAGACATGTATCTCTAAAGGTAAGACAAGATAGTCACTTTAATAGACATAATCTAATATTACTAATTAAGGAGCAGTGTTGGCCTAGTGGCTTCAGCGTGCGACTCTCATACCTGAGGTCGTAGGTTCGATCCCCGGCTGTGCACCAATGGAGTTTCTTTCTATGTGCGCAATTAACATTTGCTCGAACGGTGAAGGAAAACATCGTGAGGAAACCGACATGTCTTAGACCCAAAAAGACGACGGCGTGTGTCAGGCACTGGAGGCTGATCACCTACTTGCCTATTAGATTTAAAAATGATCATGAAATAGATTCAGAAATCCGAGGCCAAGACCTAAAGAGGTTGTAGCGCCACTGAATTATTTATTTAATATTAATACGAGATTAAATAAATTATTCTTTCTATGGTTCATTAGACTAGACTAAGTAAACATCATTTATTCGTTTCATAAGTGCTTTATAACAAGGTGATATAATGTTTAACTATAGACACCTCATACCTAATGCATTTCTTTCTTCTGACTACAAATTATTATATCCTCTTGTCAACTTCGCATGCAATAAGTTTCACGAATTATTCATTGTATAAAGCAACTCAAATCCACTTCTTCATTATGGTCGATTAATTTAATTTCGTTGATTATTCTTGAGAGAATGAATACCCGAACTTGAACATTAATTTATTAATAGAACTCGTTGCTGTTTAGTACGCTAATTTGTCATTATAACAAAGCTTCAACGTTTTTATATGGTATAAATTAAAGAAGATACCGAGATTTGATTTTGATGAATATTTGTTGACCGAAAAATATTGTATGAAAGATAAACAGTTCGTATATGGTATTTTCATGCTTATATTAAAATGTGAATTTGCACAATTTTAAGGTTATTTTAATTATGACTTTAATGAGTACAAGTCTCTTATGCTTAAAAGATGCATATTTATTTAGTTTCCAAAACCATGAAATAAGCTACCAGAAATAGAAACTACACCAGCGAGAGCAGTTTAATTATAATAAATATAATATACCTACTATTTTAACCTTTTTAGTTATGATTCCATACAACAAGTTACATGTCGCTAGTAATATTCCTTATACGAGTAATAGAGACACTGCCGATAGCTTTTTAAAGACTTTAAGGTTCGTTTATCACTTCATATAATACATATAAACTCAACCAGGTCTCGTGGAGTTTAATTTATGTTATGACTAAATTTGGTATGAAAGGTTGAACATTTCTGAAATAAAAGAAAAAAATATTTCCGTAAATATTTATATCTTCACGATCACCTCGAACGATAACGTATAAATCCTTCGACGAAAATATCACAAAGAAAGCTTTACATAGCTACAATATACGTAAAAATTATTGGGATACTATCAAAAATTTCAGGGTAAAGTTATTAATAAACATATTGTATTTCAGTGTTAGTTTTGATAAATATATATATATATATATATTTATAATTAATAGATATCCGTTATAAACGTATAAATATATCGAAATCATACCTGTTTACACTTGGCTGCAAAGAGGTGCGGCCATGTGCGCAACGGCAACCGTGATTTTTTAGAATCTTCATATTAATTACCGTGATGTAGACGTTATTTTATTTAAAAATAAAATGAACGTAATCTTTTACCAAAAATCAATTCAAAATAATTTAATTAAAAATATTGGCAGCCAAATTTTGATAGGCAACCTAGTAAATATATATTCTCCTAATTATAAATAAACATAAAAATTTGGTTTTAAACAAAAACTCGATGAACGCACCAATCCTGCAGTGGGATCTCGGACCAATAGAAGTCATTAGTTTATTTTGTTTGAACTGTCCGTAATTTTTTCTGTAAACTGTTTCTGACGTGTCACACCAGTTCAGCTAAGTCAGGTTTATTAGTAAATAAAATCGAACGTTATAAATAACACGGGTTATAATTTCAATATGACAGCTTGGTCATAACAACCTAACGTTAGACTTGGGTAACATGCAATATGAACAGCTGTTGTTAGAGTAAACATCATTAATTGTTCGATTGCTTCCTTTACCAGCGAGGAAAATTTATATTTCGTAATATAACTTGGACGATATGAAACTGCGATAAAAATCATCTGTAACAAAAATGAATCGTCTGATTTAATCTATTAAAGAGGTAAAGTTTCTTTAGGTTTCCCACCGAGTATTTTTTTTAAATAGAAACGGGCAGGAGGCTCACCTGATGTTAAGATACCGCCGCCCATGGACACTCTCAATGCCAGAGGGCTCGCGAGTGCGTCACCGGCCTTTTTAGAATTGAGTTTGTCTGTTCGTGACAAACTGAAAAAATACTGCACGGGAATTATCGCGGCTTAGGTATGCCTTGGTTTGATAAAAAAAATAGTCAAATTTCACCGTTTTAATTAAACTATACATGTGTATCGCATTATGACAGTGAAATTTAGGAAAAACTATATAGAAATTCGGAGAGTGGACTACTCAAATTCAGTCTGGTCTATAAAGATAAACTGTAACCGACAGAAGTGAAGATATATGGCTATGCACTACACAAGCGGGCTATTTGATATGGCTACGATAACAAGCTTGCGGCGTTTAGAAATGTAATAGTTTTAAGTTACATAATAGTATGTAACGACTTCCTCTGTATTTACATCTATGTCTTTAATTTAGTGGCAGGCTCTGGAGCAAGTTTAATATATATAAGCCATATTTATATATGGCTTACTTCCTGCCTACTATTTTAACCTTTTTAATTATGATTCCATACAACAAGTTACATGTCGCTAGTAATATTCCTTATACGAGGAATAGAGACACTGCCGATTGTTTTTTAAAGACTTTAAGGTTCGTTTATCACTTCAAATGTTTCGTGAACGTTAAAGTAGGCTTTTTAAGTATTTTTCTAATTTATAAAGTCTATGAAAATAGAAAATGGCAATGTTTTAAATCGAAAGACTTTCTAGATCAGTGAAGGAGAAATTTTTAAATCGAATTACGTTCTTGGGAAGTTGTAGGAAAACATTAAAATTCTTTAGTGAGTTTCTATCCAGTGAAGCAGAAAGACTCTCTCAACCTCTCCTTATCCATACATTTTATAGATATTTTTTGATAATAGAAAAGTAATGTGTGTTTGTGTTTTTTTACTGTAGTATTGATATGGCGCAAATTTTAATTTTCCGTAGAGTTTATGTTTTAGCTAATCCAGCTCGCTCATCTTAATTTCATGTAAATGACAGACAATATGTGAACTACGCCAAAATGTTAGCTGTAATATCTTTAGTATATATACGAGTATTATTCTTCTTATATCTTTAGCATATATTATAATATTAAATAATAATAATGTTATGTCCGATAAAAGGCTATTATATATTATATTATATATATACGAGTATTAGGAAGATAAATGAAATTTGGACAACTGTCTGTAGAGATCACGATTTATCCGTATTTTTTTTAAGAAAAATAATCAATTATTGAAAGCTTAGCGCCGAGTCGCTGATATTTTAGCGTCAATAAGCTGAATTTGTTAAATGCGGAAGTTTTATTCAATACAAATTCAGCTTCATATAATCTAGCAACAAATGTCGTACCTACTGCCTTTCAAAGGCGTGTCTGTTTGACCAAATCTGTCTCCGTGATCACAATTACTATCATATCCTAGTTCTCTAGCATCAGAGTACAAACCAAACAATTGAAGATCGCGTTTGAATGAAAATTGAATATCGGCACGTGTAAACTATTTGATATCAATTGATTTATAAAAACACAATTTCATAAAAGATGGATACGATGTTTGTCTGGTATAGTTCTGAAATAAATATGTAGATTCAAATTCTTTTACACGTTGAAACATTTCAAAAATAATTATCGTATTCTATTAATTTGAATTTGATATGAGTGAACCTAGCGATAATATTTACGTCAATACGAGCTCATAGTAGTCCCCCAGGACTACTATGAGCTTGTATTGCAAGCCTATTGACAACCTACAACTGAGGTGCATCGCATATTCATACCATGACGTCGAAAAAATCAGCCCCTTTGTGTTTTCAGGTATCCATAGCGATAATCAGATTTCGTTCATTCAATTTGTATGAAAATTCGTACCATGACCTCGAAATTGAACCAAAATTTGATTGTTTCGCCTCGAAACTATGAAAGAAAAAGCGATTGTAAATATTGTATCCACATTTTTGTATCGAAATATCCTAATAAGTTTAGAAAATATGAAAATTCAATATTTTAATTAAAACTAGTTCAAAATGGATATTCCAATTTGTTCGAGTGTAGGCTAGAAAAATCATTTCACATGATTACATCGAATGTATTTTGATGTTTTAAACAATTGTGAAGTTTTATTTCAGTGGCTGTGGCGTTGTCTTTTTTCCTGTGCTGGGCGCCGTTTCACGTTCAACGAATCCTTGCCATTTATGGTAAAAACTTGGAACACCCCAGTGCTACATTTTATATGGTAAGTTAAAGAACTGTTTTTAGTAAGGATTTCTTTCGCCTAATACTATAAATTATACTAACCCGTGGGACAGATACACTGGTTATTGGGTCGGATGGGACTATCTCGAGTATGATTTATGAATGGAACGGAATATTAAATTTGGTATTATGCTATAGACACATTCGAGAAATCTACTTCAATTAAAGTAGCTGTGCGTTCTATACTTCCAAGTGTCGTATATTTTTTGGTCTTCGTGCATTTAACTTAAACAATTTCGATAGTTGTAAAGCGTATAGTAAGTTCAGAAAAGCCTGTTTAAACAGACCTACAGTAGATATACAGGTTTGGTATAGTAAAAAAAAAAACAATTTATTTCTTGCAAAGAAGAAAGTAAATTATATTTATTACACATATATTTTTTAAGAAAAGTAAATTATAAAAATAAACAATAAATAATATATGGTAGTTTGGAATATTTATTTATTTTATTTATAAACACTTCGTTGCATTACATAAAAGAAAAAAAAATATAATTTAATGAAGAGCAACTGGTGGCCTTATCGCTTTCGAGCGATTTCTTCCAGACAACCACTATAGTAATCACAGTTAAATCATTTCAAACTCCGGTACGGGAGAAATATTTTCATGAAGGTAAAAACCCTGTTTCTTTCAGTTTTGTTATTGTGAGGTTTTCACATTGAATTTGGAAATTTGACCGTCCTGACGCCAACGCCCAGAGTTATAACTTTGTATTTTTCAGGTGTACATTGTGCTCACGTACCTGTCAGGAGTCTTCTATTTCCTGTCAACTGCTATTAATCCTATACTCTACAATATTATGTCAAACAAGTTCCGAAATGCTTTCAAGGTAAGACTCGTAAACTTGGGATTATTATATTACATAATGTAAAGGCGAAATAAGTTTAGATTGACACTCTTTAAATTGGACAGAATTTATTCAATTGTTACATTACTAATTACATGTACAGCCTACATATATTATAGAACAACCAAAGCTTACAAAAAAAAGATATAACAATGCCTTATTGTTGGCGATTTCTTGTTGTTTTTTCTTTAATTATTTTCTTATCATTTAGTCTAGATGATCAACTGTAACCTTAACCTTCTTTTGGCTTAATTGACTAAAATTAAAATAAGTATCTTATTTCAATTAAAAGGGTAAATCTTTGTAGATCTTTCTGGAAACCTTCATTAAGTGCAGATCACGTTGCTGAGATTTGTATTAGCTTTACGCTGCGCTGTTATTTCTAGGTTTCTTTTAAATCTAATTTAAGTTACTTCAGTTTCTTAAGCTTAGATTATAAATGAGGAAATGTATAAATTGCTTGAAGCTAAAAAGTTTTTCCACTAGATATTTTGCTATTGTATTGTATTGTATTGTATATATGAAGTTAAAGTTCAAATTCATGATTCTCTTTCGCCAAAACGATTTATTTAAAAAGACACAATCAATTATGTGACAACTTTATTGAATATTAATTAATTAAAAGGCATTTTTATTAATGTTATACTTATGAATTATTTGTAAACAGTTTGTGTTTGGCATAAGAGTTAACCAAAGTTAATTTTGAATGTTAAAACAGCCTCTTGAAAAAACTAGCACAGGATGTGGTGCAGTAATTGTGAATAATATAATTGATGTATTGCGTACAATTCAATCCCCTTAACAAACGATTTTACTAAAATCCTTTTGATGTAACGCGAATTTGATTGACACCTATTAATTGCATGAAAACTTGCACATATGTGTTTGTATAACTTAATATAAATACTTTAATATTTAAGGTTTCATAAATTCCTTTCTTGTTTATTGTCAATATTTTGTCATTTAACGTTACTTATGATGTAAACGTTTTTGACATTCATAAGCATGCCTTAAGTCGCATCTAAACTGAATAAATAAATTTTGATTGATTGATTGATTGAAATATTATAGTTAATATATTTATTTACACGTATTTTTTTGAACTATTCATATTAATGAACTGTATTGATTGATTGATTTATTTATTTATTTAGTACTTCTACAGCTAACATAAATTATATATAATTACAAACAAATACACTGAGAATATAGCCAAAGATGGAATACATGATACATTTAACAATAAAAAGATTAATAAAAGGGAACAAACAAACAAAAATTATTTAATACATTTGACTAATTCTGATTTAATCAAGTAGTAGCATTTCAAAAACACCGTTTACTATGTATATACGTATACCTAGTCTTGCCATAAATACTGAAACAATGAAAAATATATTTTTTTCTATTGCAAATAATATTTATTACTTTTATAGTGTGTTAGTTTAATACATAAATAAAAAACAATTTATAATATAAAAAGCTTATTTGAAGTAGTCTCCATTGGCTGCGATACAGTCCTTTAAACGTTGAGGCCAGTTATCAATAGAAGCACGCACTCTTTACATGGGATAATTCATCACTACCAATCGTACGGATTGTTTTTGGGCCTCCAAATTATCATGCCGTTTAGAGCAAGCCCTACTCTATAAAACTGACCATAAATCATAATCTAGCGGATTAAGATCGGGACTAGACGACGGCCAGTGTTCAGCTCTGATGAAGTCCGAAACGTTCATTTCCAACCAAGACTGCGTAAACCGAGCTTTATGACCCGGTGCCGAGTCTTGCTGGAAGGACCATTCTTTGTTATTGAAAATGGTGTTATTAAGGGGCTTCACTACCTTCTCAAGGATGGTATCTTGATACACTTGTGCCACAGTTTTGTTACCTTTTTCACAAAAGTATGGCTCAGTCAGTCCTTCATAGCTAATACCCCACTAAACCATCACTGAAATCGGATAGTGCCCTCGTTGCACTCTGTCGACTTATTAGGAAGCTTCCTTAGAGCTTTGAGCACAAATACGGTCATTTTGTTTGTTAAAATGTTGCTCGATTTAAAAAAAAAATCTCATCCGTAAACAAAAATTTTCTGTGACCACTCTTTGCGTACCGCTTTAGTATTTTTTTCGATTTTATCACCCTATACTTTATTAAATTATCAGTTAAGAAATGACCAGAACGTCTCTTATAGGCTACAAGTCCTTAGTCATCTTTTAAAATACGCGACATGGTTCTAGGTGCTATCTTCGTCTCCCGAGATAAAATCTTTTGCTTTCGGACAGGATTTCTTCGAAATCTTTCCCTTACTGCTTCGACCACCTTTTTCGTACGAACACTACGTGGAAGGCCAGATCTTTTTCTGACACAAACAGAGGAGGTCTCATTGTACCTATTGAAAGCCCGGTACACAAATATTTTTCTAATACCAAGCGTATGGAGAGTTTTAAAAATTGCATTTGGCTCCATACCTACTTTGTGTAATGCAATCACAGCGATTCGGTTCTCTTCATCACCCCACTCCATTTTAATTTTGCAAAATATTATACAAGGTATTGGCGCCATAATGAGAAAACTCCATGAGCAATCATATAAAAATAACAGATTTCAAATTCAAATGTAATATTTTGTTTATTTTTAATTGTATCAGTATTTATGGCCAGACTAAGTATATTCGATAAACTCTTAATTTAAAACATAATAAATTACTATGTGTCGTGTTTAAGTAACATAACCGGTAGCATTTACGGTAACCTTTCGTAAGTGAATGTTTTAAGTAACTCGAATTTAGTTCGAATATTTTCTGTAGTCATTTTGTATATACTATCTTTATCACATAAAATGACCTAATACAATTCATTAAGTAAAACATGAGATAATTGTGAGCATAAAAAGATTTAAAAAAATATTAAAGGTTTAGTTAAGATAATATACTGACGGCTAATTGAAATCATTCTGGAATCACCTTGAACACTCACAAAAATCTGCTTATGAGGAGTATAATTATGCGCATATATGGAAGTGCGTGTGTAAAGATGTTTTAAGAAATTCCGTTACAGTGCCCATACTTGGACAAGAATTTTCCAATATTAAAATTCCAGGGAGGGAAACGCTTAAACATTGAACTCCTTCGAGTTTGTTATTCAATGGCATTTTTGCATGAATCTTCAAATCAAATCAAAATTCATTTATTCAGTTTAGATGCGTCTTAGGGCATGCTTATGAATGTCAAAAACGTTTACAAAATTCGCGAAAGAGCAAAACTACCAGGAGGCCTTGTCCTGAGAAGAACGGGCAAGAAACTCAGCAAGTGTTACCCTCCCTCTACATAACAATAATTCAAAGGATAATGTCATAAACCACAACGTCATTTAAGTTACATAAGTTAAAAAGATAACAAAATAAATTATAACAATATAATTAGAACTATTGCCAAGCGTTTTTTTTTTCTTTTTACCTTTCAACATTAAGGTTTTTTTAATATGTGTTTTGAATCTGTTGAATCTTCATTCAACATGAGTTGTCCAGTGAAATTCTTCTTTACTAGGTCAGGAATTTTTAGAAGGATGATATTATGACGAGACGACGTTACGGGCCTCGTTAGGGCAAGTTTCTTTAAAAAAATTTAATAATTTTGGATGCTTTTTTGAACGCCGAACTTTTTTCGCACAGTTTTTACAAATGACTTGTATAAAACTGCAAACAATACATCATACTAAATTGTTATTAAACGTATCTGTAAACATATCCTGATAAAAGATTTGAAGATAAAAGATTGTAACAGATGGTTCTATTATCTAGTCAAAAGTATTCGTAATTATAACGATAGTGCAAGGGGCACTGGCGTTGCGATTAAACATAATAATTTTAAATATTCACGTAGTATCAAACTATTAGAACCGTGAAAATTTAACCAACCTAATTAAAATTGTACAGTATGATAAACCAATAAAAACCAGACACATACCACCGTAGTACTTCTACAGTGGCTAGAGGTCGCTCGTAATTTCGCAGTATATTCCACATAAACGCACCTCTCACCTTGAATAGACCATAAAGCCTTCTGAAATATCTCGGCCTAGAAAAATAAAGGGACAGATTGTCTATCAAAATCTAATTCTAAGATTAAACTACCAGCACTATACCTATTTTCTGAGTATTGTGACGTTCTTCTTATGTTTCTCGGGTTTAAAATAGGTATGTATTACCAAAATTTATAGTATTTCTCTTAAATAGTATTTATTGTTAATATTTTGTTTAAAGTTGTTTAGTTAGTTTCTCTGCATTTTTATCATCGTTTCTTAAAGTAGGACAAATGCAAAAAAATATATACTTAGTGGATTTGAGTAGTTCATGTATCCATTTTGAAAGATTGAGAAACGATTTTTTTTTATGCACTCGATAGAAAAAATTACAAACATAGCCATTTTTAACACTTTTAATTAATTTTATGACGAAAATTTATATAGAACATAATTTTAAAATTTACACGATATATTTTATCGCAACACAAGTAATCCATTTCAGAAAAAAAAATTTAAAGTTTTACATAACTAATTGCTATTCCGGGCCTACGTGTTTCCGTGCCCCAGGCTTCAGCTCTCCACTGCACACCGCAGTCCACCACGAGACAATGACACAACAATTCATGCTACAATAGAGCCTTAATTTTTTATAAATGTACTGCCTCCGCGAACTCCGTTTTTTCCAAGTGATTTCAGTTATCTTTATAGTACATACGAACTTAGAACATTTTGCTATGCTACCCCAGAGACTGTTCGGTTTCTCAACCTCAAACTTAAAGTCATAAGTTTATAATTCACAAATAAAAAATAGAGGTTGATCGTGGAGGGGTGAATGTTAATTTGTATCATAAAAAATTCGTAAAATTTTGCCTAAAAAATAAAATTTATGCGCGGACCGCCCTTAATATTTAGGGGGATAAAAAATATATGTTGTCCGATTCTCAGACCTCACCGATATGTACACAAAATTTAAAGAAAATCGGCCGAGCCGGAGGAGTTTAATTACTTTCATCGAGAGACGAGAATTTTATCTATTAGATTATCTAAGTTTCGTAAAATATGTAAGTTTATTAAATTCTTAGATAGGGCAATATCAGCTTTGTAGCTGATCCCCAAGTTCCTTATTTAAATAAATCGATAAAAGCTAAGTAGTCCTCTGGGTTAAGCTTTGACCTTAACTTTTGATTTGAACGAGTAATGGTTTCAGGTATACTTTGCATAAACTTTAAATTAAGCATTCGCTTTTGACAATTAAGAATAAAATACTGCGTACATTACGATTTGTTATTTCTAAAAAGTTCTTCAGTAAGTTTCCATTAACGATAAATGTAATAAATGTAAAAATAAATACTGCGTTAAATTAAATAGTTTCAACAAAAAATTATGATTATTTTTCTACTTGTACACAGCACATCTCACAGATTAATATTTATTATAAATACAAAAAAATGAAACCCATTTTGTATTATAATTAAAAAAAAATATTCGAATAATTATAAATATATTCAGTATTTCATACCTGAAATTTTATAAAGAAATTTGTGAACATAATCGTTATATGGATCCATTTAGGATTTGTTTTTATATTTCGTTAAATTATTCGCGGTGTAGTTAAGTAAACAATTTATTTTAAAGCGTATATCGGAATCCAAACACGCTGTGGTGTAATTTATCGGGACATTCCGCCAACGTACAACCGAGATACGGTATAACAGAGGTTAAAATATAGCTTAAAATGATATGTCAATATTTATTATTGTTAGATGTTTCGATGGAATTGGCGGTTCTGGATACGCTTATTCATAATGGCATGACGATGTCTGAAGTTTGGATTTGATTCTCGTGGATTGAAAATATTTATTAGTAATACATTGAAATATATATAGCTATATCTTATAACTAACAATACTGGCTGTAAACCCAGCCAGTGACATACAAATAGGTCTACTACTCAAGCCAATGCCCAAGATATTAACGCTGCCCTGGCAAGTTTATTCTATGTTATAAATCGTGTATAAAAACAGAGAATAATTAATTAGTATGTAAAGTCGATTTAAGCCATTTGTAAAGTTTATTTATTTATATTTCCTTTCGATATATGCAAGTTGGGCCTGTGAAGTACTGGAATTTATATAACTATCGGATCATTCAGAATTAATTCAATTTGTACAATGAGAAATATCTTTAGTATGTAAGGCCATAAACAAAGATCTTATCTATTAAATTAACTATGTAATAAGTTAAAGAAAAATTGTTATATTTATGTTCTGCTTGAACAAGGAATAACAAAATATATATACCTTAAAATCGATAGTGCCATTTTAGGTAATAATGGAGCATTATCATTACCTAAAATCGCCATTATAACCATTATGACATATGAAAAGTTTGACAATTTTTCTTCAAACAGACAAAATTTCAATTTGACATATTTATTATTTTTATATTATTCAAAACCTAGACTTATCCGCCGCATTTTTGACAGTGCAATTGATCTTAAAGTGATCAAAAGCCTATCACAAATCAACACAGAGCTGCCTTTCTTGTGTATTAATCTTTTTTTTTTTTATTTGGACCACAAAATTAGGACAAACACATGTCAACATCAACTTACATACGAAAATATAAAAAAAAGCGGTGCCGTCCCTAGACATGTGGACACGACCAGACATGTGGACACGACCAGATCATCTCTAATAATATTTATAAAAATTATTTTCCATTCTTCCTAGTTGACCCTGGCGGTATGGTGCAGTCGAAGTGACGTCCCACGCTTAGGCCGAACCTACAGTGCGCTTTTGGCATCGCGGCAGCGAGCTGCAGCCACCCAGAGGTTAAAATCACATCCGAAATTATTACGCCGGCTCTCCACAGCAACGACACATATCTGTGAACCGCCTTCGAGATCACAGGTGAGGTTAGACAAAAACTTTTATTATAAAGGGGAAGGTGATTTATTATCTATCTAATGCATGATAATTGCACCTGTTGTTTTTGATCTATTATTTTCTATGTAACATTAGTTCTTTTCAGCTCAACTTCGGTGTAAGCTTGGCTTTTTTACTACTTGTAATATATGTGCTACTGTAAAAGCTAATTCTTCTAAATTTAAATTCCTCATTGTTTAATCTTAAAACCAACAAAATCTACCTCATCAACTTGACAGTTGCAAAACCTAGCATGTACCTACTGAATTCGAATGGTAAAAGGGCGAAAAAATCGTCGTATTTTCAGAAATACTGACATTTACCAACTCATGTCGGTAAATCCTAAGACTTACACTTAGATCTTAAGATTAACCGTAGTTCGAGCTTTTACAGTAACATATGTATAGCAAATGTTTTCACTATGCGGTCTATAATTTTCATCCCATGGCTATAGTAGTAAGTTGTTTTTATAACCTGGGTTGTAAGATATATTATAATGAACTAATTTGTTTGTTAAAGTTAAATAATTGTTATATTAAAAATCGTTAAACCCTTGGAAAATGTAAGCAAGATTTTCATAATTGAGTATTGTATTCAGTATTTATTGCAATGAGAATCTTTTTGTTACTGTAATAATGCAGTAAGTACCAATTGTTTCTGTGTTTATTACTAAAAATAATCACGGTGTCTTGTATACGTCGTATATTTTAAATATAGTTCTGCTATTTATTATATTTTCATATGCACCAGTAGTAAGGCAATTTGCAGCGGTCAAGTTTCTTATTATTATTTTTTATGTTGTAAATCTTTCTTTCAAATCAAACCAAAAATTAGTCTTACAGGGAAACCACTTGGTTTTACTCTCAGCAGGGCCAAGTTTTGAAGAAAGTACAAAGACGGCACATAAATTTAAAGACTTTCATGTACAAAATACACCTGGCATACGTGCGTGCTTATTATGTTTTTATTTGCAAGATATAGGATAAACTGATTCCATTTGTTTCAAATGATACGATCAACTTTTCACGAGTTTTCTGCGTTATCCCTAACTGCGTAAAGTATGGAATATAAATCAATCCCATGGAATGAGGTTTTCGTTATCGGCAATAAAGTCACATGGTAGGATCTTGGTTGAATTTATGTTTGTCACATACTTTTTTCCGCAATTTGCCCAAAATAAGTACAACATCAGTAGTATAATATACAATAGGGTTCAAAGAATGCTCTCTTTATTCTTTTCAAGATTACAGAGTAAAGGATGAAAATATAAATGTAACTAAAAATTTAGGTTGCATTTAAGAACGTCTATTCTTTCTGTGTTTTATAAAAACAGTAATTATCAAAACAAGCTATAAAAACGGATAAATTTGTATATATAGTGAGTTAAAATCACTCTTGGTCATTTTTCTAAATATTTGACCACTAATGCTCGTGTTAAGAGAGCCAAGAGAATGCCTAAGGAGTATATAGCCACAATTTGTAAGCTTAAAATAGTCTTTAAGAACTTTGTACCCTTGGGATCACACCTTTTACCTGTTACCTGTACATTTTATTCATCATTCGGAAAATTATTTTGAAACGTAACAAGTCACACACAGCGTCATATTTGAAATAAATAAATATATATATATATATGTTATTATATATATATGTTATTTTCCAAATGTAATTCCGTAGTTATCTTACCAAAGCGGTTTAATTAAAAGTTCTCGGTAAACATATACTGGCAATGTACCGTATCGTTATGGCCCTCGCTTACTGCTATTGCTATTTCTAGGTTTTATTGCTAAGATACTCGACAGGCATGTCGATCTAGAAAATATTCTAGTTAATGCAATTTCATTTCAGCGTTAGATTTTACTGTCACTACTACTTATTTGTACTTGCGAAGTGAAAATATTTGTCGAGGTGCTGAATTTAACACCTGGATTTAAAACAACGTTTAAAACCCACTAAATAACTAAAAGAACCGTTTCTAGATTTTTATGACATTCCAATCCAGGAGCGGTACAACCCTATAGAGTCTGTACCTCAGGTGGAATCCGTTTTTTAAAATTAAATTTTATCATTGACAAGTGATCAGCCTTTTATGCCTGATACGATCCATTTTTGTGTTTAAGACATTTGTACTGTGATTTATGCATTTTAAATCCCTTTATTTTTTTGTTTACTGAATAAAAGTTGTCGATCGTCAATAATTCGAACGTCTCATATAAAAAAAGCCTAGAGCTTTCCCCTTCTTATAAGATAAGGCCTAATAAAGCTTTTTATTGCAGCGAAGAAATCTCTCCATCGTGAACGAATCACCAAATGGGACATGGGTGTGGCAACAACCACGCAACGAAGTATCCGATTCATACACGTCACCTCGAAGTATATCCAACTCAAGCCTTCATGAATTCGACCAAGAGCTAAGCGGGGAGGAACTAGCCACTTACATGTATCAAGTTAATTGTAATATTGGGGGATTAACCTGAGACACGTGCGTTTAGACTCCGGGTCTAAACTACCGAATTGGACATGAATTATGGGCTCTTGACCCTTACTAGTATATCTGTGATATGTATATACGAGTGAATGTGAATCTTTGAATTGAAAAGGTATCGAAATGTGTTTTTATGAAAATTTAAATAAAGACTAGGATTTAGAGATAAGTCTAAGCGTGGAGTATATTAGGATTTAGTAGAATTTCTTAAAATTTATTTTGTGTAGGTATGTCCCACAAAAACAATTTATTTAAAGATATTATTGTTTTCAAGATTGAAATTAGTGGCGGACAAGTGGTTACAGCTTGTGAATCTTATCCCTATGGTCATAGGTTCAAACCAATGGACTCAATCAATCAAATCAATCAAAAATCATTTAATCATACAGGTAACATAATGTACACTTATGAACGTCAAAAAAAAGAAATATACATTAAATGCTTCTAATTTTACATTAACTGCCAGTTCTCCAATCAAGGGCGTAGAACGGAAGAGAAGAACTGGCAATAAACTCTCCGTCTATGTGTGCATTTGACCCTCATTGGTACTGTACATGGAAACATCGTGAGGAAACCTTAGCCTTAACCCAAGTCAACGGTATATGTCGGAAATACGGCTGTTAGACTTGCCTATAAGAAAAAACAAATTATGCCCAAACCTTAAAGGTTGTGACGCCACTGTGTTTTTATGAATATGTTTGTTGTATACCTTAAGTCCGAGTTCTCTCTGAATCTAAGCAGAAGTGTATATTCCTTTATTATTTATACAAAAGTATTAAAAATATTAACAAAATCTCAATTGATTAAATATAATCTTTTTGTAATAATATGATTTGGAAGCGATGGATTTTAAGTGAAAAAAAAATTTAAAAACGTATAAAAAAGCGCTTAGTTTGATTTTATGAGAAAATTGTTATGTCAATTTATATGTTAATGAGGAAATTAGTATGGTATAACCAAAATTTATAATGCTTAAATAAATGAGAAAGGCAACCTTGTACTCTATGTACATCGTATATATTATTTTAAAAAATATCAAATTGTTATACCTAATGTGTCTTATCGTTGGAATGTAAATAAAGTAGGTTAGGTAGGTAGGTATTGTATTGTTTGTAATAAGAGTTTTTAAAAGCGTGATTAAATGTATTAAAATCTAGGTACAAAATATATATTGAGTAAGTTAAATGTCGTTAAGAAGTGAACATGTAGAAGGCATCTAGTGAAAGTGAAATTATTGTGAAAAATTAATGGTTGATTTAATTTTGTATATATTCTGTACATTAAAAAAGTTTTATCGTTGAATAAATGTTATTGAAGGAACTGTTCTTTTTAATTGCTTTTTTCTTTTTGTAATATGTTTTTACAACAAAACAAATTATTAGTCGTATTCTTCATTAAAAAGTATTGCTAGGTGTAATGTAGTAGCGAGTTAGTTCCTTATTTTAGAGTTTAATTTTTAAGTTTACTTTTGTCCGTGATGGCATATATCTCCGACACCTTTTACTATTTGTTTTACTATACTTTTACATAATCGTTAGTAGTTAATATTCTGTTGTAATCCGAAACACTTATTGTTTCGTCATAATTTAAATCGAGGATATTGAAGATATAAACACTATTTAATTCCAGACTACTATTATCACCTGGGGGTTACTTTAAATTGAATTAAAATATAATATGGCCAAAGAGGTCAATAAAGAGACAAGAATTAAATCGATGTTGCTCTGTGAGGCTACTGGAATCAGACATGAGTTGACTCTTAGGAACTTAATAGTGAAGTAAATATTTATAATTATATACAAAAACCACAAGATGCAACACAAAAACCACAAAATTACACAGAAAGTGTAAGAAGAACATTGGTAGTAGTAGTTAGTCGATACTCAATATGTTATATGAAAAGCTTTAAATAATTACTTATAGAGAAAGAAATCGGGATCATATTTCATGGCTTTATGGGGTGAATTCTGAAAGATCTATGACAAAAGTTATGCACAGTTTGATCATAACATAATCAATCTTGATAATTCATAATACCATAGGATATCGTATGATAATATCCCACCATTAATTTGTGGCGTCGCGCTTAGTAATATAATTAATTTAATTATAGTATTAACTCACTTTCTCCTCACCGAAATATTAACATAAATTCTGTGTGAAAATTTTGAGATAATAATAATTTTAGAGTAAACTGTAATTTAGCGCGTTTTTAGTTTCAAATATATATCATATTATTAAATATTAAAAGCGCATTAAATAAACTCAATGGTAACTTCACCAACGTATTAAAGTATGAAAATATATCTATATTTCTGGGATATTTTATATTTTTTCTTGTTGTTTCCAAATACTGTAATACATATGTGCGTCTCATATTTTAGGGAATTTTAATCATGCAATTTGGAATAAACACCCTTTTATTAAACAATTAAAATTACACAAAACAAATGATTTTCATTTGTCTAAATCTAAATGGGCAAACACAAAAATGGCCTTAATTTTGTCCCATCTGAATGATGAAAGTGGAAATATTATTTCATGTAAAATCTACCGGGTATGAATTCGAACTGTATGTTATTGAACTAAAATTCAATAACTGCACTCATATTTCTTTCACAATAATATGCTGAATTTCAATAAAATACAAGAAGTTTCATCTGAAAGCGTTGCCTCATGCAACTGCCTTTTACTTTGTGAGTTGGAATATATTGAGGTTTCCCTTGTTTAGTATTTTACCTTTTTAATATTTATATAAAATTACATGTTTCATGATACAATGGATTGAAGAAGGCTTTTTATATAAGCCTTGACTGACTGCTTATGCATTTTGGAATAGACATAAAAGTTAATATCTTAAGAAAGTCACGTCGCCATAAACTAACTAACCTATACTAACGCTAGAGAAAATTCATTATCAACGTCAAAGAATAGATAAGTAAGGAAAATATAGGCGTATGTATGCTATGGTTTCTGCCATTTCACACATCCAACAAAATGACCGATACAAATTCGCACACATCTTGTAACCTAATTTGTCTACAATATCTTATGTTATTAATATCATATAGATACATAATGTACCTCTAAATCCCTTGCAGCCTTAAGATGATAATAATTAACTATGTACACTGTGAACAGTATCCCCAAGATATAACGGCTTAATGTCAGATTATTCGCTTCCGTAACGAAATGTTATGACGGTTGGGAATTATGACCACGTTCAATTTAAGTTATGACTCAAAACGTATGTAAGTAATGACTTCTTTCAGGGTTCAAATGGACTAGTTCAATAATTAATTTAATATCACATCCTAAATAGGATTTTTGTAACATGATACTTTACCTGTAAAGAGGATCCTCTCCTAGAAGCCCACAGTACCTAAGGTCATCGCAGTGATTGTAACAGTATATTGTAGTTGCTGTTGATAGTCGCTACAGATTCAATGCTAAGATAAGAGCTACGGACATTCCTTTGAAATACTAAGGAGAGTGCCGGCGACGATTTCAATAGGTTACATAAGTGTCATTTATATAAGTTTATACGACAGGTTCCTTATATTTTCTAATCATATATGTATACCTCTAAGCCTTAAAGGAAAATCATAATACCAAATACGATCAATTTAGACCTTTGGTTTAAGTATAGATTGCTTTTTTAGGAAATCCGACACTTTTATCGACGATAATTTAATATATATTCTTATTTATTTTATTTGTGTTTTCGAGCCATTAATATAAGGATATAAAACAAATTTTATTAAGAAATAAACAGATAATTTCCTACATTTATACTCTAAACTTAGGTGATTTTAATATGCAATTTGTCAGTGCCATGTGGGGGATGACCCATGTCCCGAAATGAAGGCAGCATGACCGGCGTAAATGACATGTAAAACGACCTTACCGCGAACATAAATAAGCCTATATGCGTAATTTTAGTTATATAGCTGCAGAATACAGTACAGTATACTAATACAAATCCCTATCTCACTTCCTTTCAATTAGTCTTTTTTTGATTAATTCATTGCTCTTTCTATACCTTCTTTGCATTTCAAACGTAAATAGTTATATCACCAAAATTATTATTATTTAAGGTATAAATTCAAAATTTGTGTCTAGAAATAAATCCGTGATTTTGCCAACAACCAGTATTTGCTAACCCAAAACCTAAATCAATCTTATTATATATTATATATTTTTATATATTAAGTATTTTTGATATTCGATACTAAAAAGACAGATTTATTATATGAATAAAAAGTTTCGGAGATTTATATGTTTGTACATAATTAAACACGCAAACGGAAAGCACTAGAAAATATATAACAAAAAATAAAATTAATTTGCTTATGAGTTATTATGTTTAAATTTTATTATTCTAGGTCTATAAACGCCTACCTACAGTTTGCAAATTCGTATATCATCAAAACTAGATCAAGCTGTCTTGAATTTTATATTGTTTCGTATTCGGTTGTATGCCTACAAGCTTGAATTGATTGACGTGGAATAAGTGATACCTAGAAGATCTTATGTTCAAAAATAAACGTATTTTATTTATTTATTTTTTATGATATTTATATGTTGAATGAACATCAAAATTCTAACAGTTATCAAACCCGTGAACATTTTGTAATGGATTTTTTTTCAGCTTGCTGATGTTTCTAATATTTATTAATTAATTAGTTATTCTGCAAATGGCAATGGAGACAAATACACCAACTGAAATAATTTTTAGTTTTTAGTGCAACACTCAACGGTAATGACTGGATATTGATATATGCATTCTACAAAAGAATACCCAATAACCCTTAAACTACAGCATAAACCTAATTGTAAGATATTTTTAGTATCTGGTTATAAATACTTACCTAATGTTTTATTGATTCAGGTTTCGGGTTAGGAGAGACTGATCGCTGATCGTTGATTGATATCCTTACAGAAATAGATTGAGGGAGTGTGGAAAACGCGTACATTTATGATTAATTAATATATAACACCAATAAAGTACTAGAATCTTGTGATTGTAATAGTTAATTCATTTCTACATAGCGATACCATAGATAAATTTTATTCGTTCCGCTATATATTAAGCATGCTTTGGATTTGATAAATTTTAACATTACTAGTTTAATTGCAGTTAACTGTAGCTACAATAGGAGTACCTACTGAAAAAAATATAAACTGCTTAGTGTACTAAAAACTAAGTTCCCTATAGAGCTGCAGAACTTGGATCGTTATAAAGGATAGGAAAATATAAGTGGCGGTTGTTCGTGAACAAGTTCTCATTATCGATGTAACTTAATCAGATTCTCCTGGCTATTGGAAAATCTTCGACTGATTGCGAAACTTCTTAGTAATGACAATGTTTGTTTGTCGGACAATCGTGTATATTGCTGATCTATATAGTAATAAATAATATTTTATGTCAAAATAAGCAAAAGCTTGACTTTTTTGTACGTGTGCTGGGTGTGCCATTACCCGATGGTAACCCGACATCCCAATACCGATGTCGGGTTGACGAAATGCTTAGCTGGACACCAAAACACACCGAGAGACTTTCCGCCTAAAAGACTTTGATATGTATTTGAGAAGTAGCTATGTAATTTTCTTTTTTTAATTGAGAATATTTTCGAGAGCATTAGTTACATTAAATAAAGCTTGACAAATGACTTTTACGAAGGTATAACCTGTTAACGAATATTTATCGTACGAATATACGATTTTCACATAGTAGCGCTTAAAACATTCGTAAAGTAATGGTGGAATTACAGATGTGACTTATTCTAGTAATGTACTTAATTTTTAACAATGTAAATTGCATTTTTTAAACATTCAAACAGTGCCATAGTTGGAAGACACTAGTCGAGAGATCTGGGATTGATTGCCGCCGAAATTATTTCAAAATAAAAAATATACAAATTTGTATAAAGCATGAATTGCAAAATTACAGTATTATCTGCCAATCGACTCTAGGTAATGGCAAATACATTATTTGTAATCTATACTCTCTCTATATTAGCTATATAAATTAGAAAACTTTTATAATAAATAGTATATCTCTTGAAAGCCATAATTTCAACACATTTCTACTAAACATAAGCCCACCGGAAAATCACGATAAACGAGCCACCTAATAATGTTTTCAGTGGAAATAATACAAAACAATCACCATAATTTTCCATACAGATATTAAACCTATTTTCTTCGTATTCATAATCATAATTACATGGGAGGTTTGAATAATGTATTCTGTTATTATTTCTGCCTATTTGTGCAAACCAGAGTTGGAATGTTCAAAGGCCGAATTATCTCCGTCAATACAAAATACTTTGTATAGACAGAGATAATTTCGTCTTTGAAATACTTTGTAAACATGCTTTTGAAGAAATGATCATTGCTGGAAAATCTAATTATTTAAATGTTTAAAAAATTTGAGAATACATTTTTTATGATTTATAAAATTGATTCTTTTTTATACAAAGAAACCTATTTGTTTCTATGTTTTATGTCGGCCCCATAAAATCTGAACTCTGTAAAATCAACGTTTCAATGCTACAATAAGCAGTGTTTAGTTTAGCGACATTATTCCTGTGGTCGTAGGTTTGAATCCCATCTGTGGACCTATGGACATTTCGATCTAGGCGATATTTAAACACTTGTTCGTACGGTTAGGAAAAATATCGTGGGAAACGTTATTCGATATGTCAACGCAAAGTATTCCGACACTAGCTGAGGCTTTTAGGAGAGTCTTCAAAGAGAAGTGTAGCTACAAAGTTTTTTTCAATATCATGCTATCAGTTTACGTAAGGTTGAAACTCAATACTGAAGTTGAAGAAGCAAGGATAGGGAGGAGGAAGGAGAGAAATACTCTTAGAAGTACCATGGTGTATTAAATGGCGCATTCTCTAATAAATTATTTATTTTGTAAAATATTCTAAATAATTAGGATTATAAAATTACTTGATAAACCTGTGTATAAGACGATTACAGTGAATTTATATCCCTATTTGCGATCCTAAATAAGCCGCTAATAATTTATACGTGGCATTATTTCTAGCCGAAACAGCTGTCTCAATGTTAAGACAACGCAAAATAATTGAAAATTTAGATGTTTACACATTATTTTAATTTAGTTCTTCATTTGTTTGAAAAACGAACGACCTTACATTTTGTGTAACTAAATCGTTATCGGGAGTCACAAGTGTTGAACCAATAAGCAGGTTTTAAAAGGAAGTATTATTTTAAACTATTTGAGTTTTCATTGTGTTCAAGTATAAAGCTTATGTAAAAACACTTACCGAGTTGAGCGAAAACTTAGATGATATAACAGTAAAATATTGTGAGCAATATATTTACGAGTCAACATAATGTAAGCCAAAAATGTACCCTAAATCGTCCTTTGTACAGATTTTTTTCAATACATATAGATTATATAGAAGTTAAGAGACCAATTTACGTTATTATCAGTAGAAAAACTAAAATATCGCCGAATGAAGATTCGGATATGCGGTTCGGAAAACAATACCTAAGAAGAAATAGTAATAGAACAGATAGATACATAAGGCAATGTGATAGGTACCAGTTCCTAGTGTTGTAAACACTGTGTTAAAAGCTCTTCTTTTATCACAAAAATAAGGCCACAAAAATTTTATAATAATGTATATGGATTTTGAATCTGCCATTCTCACGAACAAATAATCGTTAAATAAGTACAAACTTCCTGATTCCATTTGGAAAACATACGGAGCCTATATGTGATATGAAATTAGTGAACAAATTTTTGAGGACGCTAATTTGAAGGGTGAGATGTACGTCACGCAATTTCGTTTCGAAATGATGATGGTCTTATAATCTTTAAAATCCTTAGGAGTACTTTGATCCAACTTAAATCAGAGTAATAATAAAAGCGAAAGTAGAGAGCTGACAAAAATTACCTAGTACCATTATCATTAAATAAAAACATTTAATCGATTTATATAAAAAGTACCAAAAAAGTAGTTTACCTTGAGAATGATTATTCATTTTTAACGAATACTTTATAATGGCTTTATTATTTCTTGTAGTTTACAGTTTCTGTTCGTATTTTCAAGTATTGTTTAATTTAGTATAACAAAACAAAATTTAGCTGCAATATTGGTTCATATTATTTCCTTCATTAATTTTTTGCCTATTTTGTTTTTATGAAGACAGCATTTATTTGAATAAACGAATATGAAGAATTATATTATTCAATATCATAAATTCGTTAATTTCAATTGTAAATAATATGTTTCATTAAAATACTCAAAAAACCAAATTCGTTAAACAAGAGCAATACAAAGTAGATACTGAATCTATCTTCAGATATTACGTTTAATTTTGGTTTACTGGAAAAGGTTTAATTAATATTCCGTGCGTGTAATACTATTACAGTAAAATAAAATTGTTATTTCAGTCACAATGGATCTTTTTACCCACCGTAGTCATAATTAGCCTGTCAGTAATTTTCTAAACGCGTATTGTCATATCCAAAGTGTCGTAAGTCAATCTACAAGTGTTGCATCTTAACTTTATTCAAATAAGATTGTAATTCAGTAATATTACTTTAGATTATTTTCTAATTGATTCACCGTTATGAGCGATTGTCTCTGAAAATTTATTAATTGCCTTTTACTACAAAATTAAACGAAATATTATAGATTAGTATTAGTCGTAACTCGATTGAAGATCGATCTTTAATTAACTGTCTAAAGATCTCTTTGATTTAACTACTTTACAGCGATAACTATATCGTAATTTTGAACAAGTCTTCTGAGATTTAGGTTATTTTTCACTACGCTTTAGAGCGTAAACTTTATTATCTTTTATTTGCACGAATATGGTATTCGATTCGAATATATTATTACACTACGATACATAAAATAATGGTAAAACATAATTTAGTTCGCAAATTCTGCCAGGCAATATATCGCCCTTTGTATTGTATAATTCGGTAAAGGGTTCAATTACGTATTAACAACATATTTATTTCATATAATTGATATAAAATCTTTCAATATTTTGGAACATGGTTGTCTTTATATCCTTTATACATAAAATGTGTGTTTTTTCAAATTTAAAATGGAAGCAGTTTTTTTATTTATTTTTTTACTGTGGTATCACTTAACATCAGATGAGACTACTGCCCGTTTGCCCCCTATTCTATTAAAAAAATAGTTTCCATTTTTAGAGTATGTAGTTCAGGAATATAGCATCTGAGAGGTCATTTATTGTTGTAAAGAAAAGTTTTAGGGCTAAAATACTACCTTGTGTTCCATACTTACTCAAAATGTATTATTCTACGATCTATAAGTTTGTTAAAAATGGCAAATTTCTATCCATTGTATTTTCAAGGTAGCTTTTTACTAGTTATTCAGTCAGTACCTGTTATTCCGCATCAATCTTATATGTATTTTAAAAACCTTTTACGTAAGCGTAATGTAAATTTCTCTTGGTCATTTATCTAGCAGAAATTAACCGGTTGTATTAAATCTTGTAGAAAAAGGGAATAATACAAAACATAGAAAAAAATCGGCCCATTAATTCAACAAAATCTTTAAAATTTGTACGTTTCGAGTTTATACGGAATTGCTCTATTTTAGTAGCAGGCGCTCGCTAAGCGCTGCTTGGCGACGGTCCAAAGACCTTTTTAGACTTAAGTAAAAGTTTTCCTTTATTACAAGTTTTCGAACCAATATAATATTACAAGCTTCAAGGGTGAACCATAGAACTATTTAGAAAAAGCGCATTGGTTTAAAATACGAGTAAAGTACACATGGGTGATATAAAATGACCCCACAGCAGGCGATAGGTGGTTTCTGAAGAGTAAAAAACATTTTACACAGTAGATCGCATAGAAAAAAGTTCAAAAAGAGAGTTTAATAAATTTAATCCAAAATATACAAAATTATATCAAAACTTTTTTTTATATATACGGCCCGCACGATTTGTGCATTGTGACCCAGGATAAAAAGAGGGAAACGGGTAAAAAATTATAATTATCGGATGGAACAGAATTTAGGAATAATCTATAAAATAATATAAAAATTTACACAAAAGCACTTATTTATATAATTGCTAGATTTTTTTTGGTGCTTTGGTTTGAATTTTAAGGAAAATGTCACCTATACCTGTTATTAAAGTAATATAGAAATTAAGAGGCTAAAATTAGGAATGGATTTTGTGAAGAAGGTTGAACGTTATACAGAAGGTCCTCAATACAGATTAGTTATGAAGTTATTAAAATAAAATGTCAAAGCTGCATATACTTTTGTACACTTATTATAACCAATTAAGCATTGTTTAGCGACATTAAACAATCTGAAAGAAACAATTGGATCAATAGCTGACTTTTATCCTTAAGGACTGAAAAACTTCTTTGAAGCATTTGAAGGCTGTGTTATATTACTTTATAAATAAGTAAAATTTTATTTTATTATACGTTTACGTTATGGAGACGCATTGGAGATATTTTATGTCGATATTCACGCGGCGTTGAAATATATCAGTCCAAAGTCTCTTTGTTCTTGCCAAGCCACCAACACAATTTTCCAACATCGTTAATTACAATTGTATTTGGTACTTCAGTATATTTTGGCATTAGAGCAAACAATTGATTGGCTGTAAAATGTCAGCTGATGTAGAACATTACGATATCAACGTATTTCTTTTGACACCTGTAATATTTGTATTTCAGTCAGATGTCTTTATTACTTTTGTATATTTCAGTACTAACCGAATTTATAGTTTTTTTACAGCGATATAGCTCAGCAATTATTTTATTGCAAGCTTGTTTAATCGATTTTATATTGTTTCGGGTTGTCTCTCTCCCTACAATATGGCAAGGGGGTGATGGTTGACCATGCGTCGAACTCGTGAACGGATGCTTCTTTTAGTGACTGGTCAGACTTGGATTGGTGGATATGAAACAATTATATTCAACATTGCTTCACTTTAATACTACGTGCTTGCGTTTACCCGACAGATATGTTAGTGTATGCTCCTATTTTACCGGGCCTTGCTGATACAGGTAAAATGTAAGGTAGAACTTACAAATGTAACGTAAAAAGTCCTTGGCGATTTAAAAGTAACGGAGAATTATTACATGAATATAATTTACATATTGATTTAGAAAATAATTAACGTTGATAAATATAGTAGAAAATAATGAACGTAACAGGATATAATTAAGACGTGTCTTTGATAATTAACAATTTACATGAAAATAGGAGATACTATATTTGAAATTACATGCGTAAAATATAAATTATGTCTCAGTGAAATTAATAAGGAAGCATTCTTCAATTATATTTATTATTCGGTATTTCTTTATTTTTGTTATGTGTATGTTTTTGTATAAGGTAATAAAGGATAAATAAATAAATATTTCTTTAAATAACTAGTGTTATCTCCGTAGGAACAAGAATATATAAATGTAATTAATCCTATCATCTAATATATAAAATTCTCGTGTCACAATTTTCGTTCCCATACTTCTCCGAAACGGCTCGACCGATTTTTATGAAATTTATCGTGCATATTCAGTAGGTCTAAGAATCGGCTACTATCTATCTTTGAAACCCCTAAGTGATAAGGGGTGTTCACCCCACTGGCAATTTTTTTTTTTTTTTTCCTCTATGATTATACCCCTATTTTTTATTTCTTTATTAAATTTATGAAGATGTGATCTCTGAGGTTCACATAAGGAAAAATTCACTGAACGACCTAAAAAGTTTTCATTCGGGAAAACCAAACAGTCTCTGGGGTAGCATAGCAAAATGTTCCATGTTGATATGTACTAAAAAGGTAGGATAGGTAGGTGAAACGAAGTCCGCGGGGGCAGCTAGATATATATATATATATATATATATAGCTAGATAGATATATATATATATATATAATTTATAAGAATAAATTGTGCAACGAAATGTCATTATGATTAAAAGTTGAAAAAAAGAAAAGTGTTTATGAGTATTTATGGTCAGATTATTTACAAATAAGAATAATTGAAATTTCGATTATCATACATATTTTTGTCGCTGATAAACCGTCTGCTGTTTTTAAAAATACGACGAGCCGACCGCACGTGAAATTATTGTTTTCGAATAAGATATCCACGTGAAATTTATATACATATAATATAGACGAAAACGAAAAAAATGTGTTTGGAGATACGCGACAAAACATTGATGCGAATTAAAATAAGTATTAAAATATTTTAACATGAAATCGTAAAAGAAGCAAGACGATCTCTTTTTTTGTCTCATTTGTAGGAAGACATAAGTCAATAAGTTTATTAATAAGTCTCTTTTTATCTTGAATTTTTGAAAATTAAACAAATTTACTAGCAATCCAAAGCTTAATATACTTAAGACTTTTAAAATTATATTTATCTGAATGGCATAATTTACATTTTACACAGTCGTAAATATAAAATAATCAATTAAAGAAATCAATCATATAGTATGATGGATGTATACAATTAATTTTTTGCGCAGAGGAAGTCACAGACACGAATTAGTCTGGTATAGTTTGTAATCATCACATATTATCAATTTCTACGGGTCAAATAATTTTACGTAATTACCAATAACATTATACAATCGGTAGGAAAATTCCGCTGTTGATAATAATATCCAGAGATTATCTCTAATAAGTATAAATGAACCAATTTAACGTAACAAATAATAAATGGACATTGTAATTTTTTCATTGCTTTACCATTTGTAAAATACCAGTGTCGCTACAAACCTTGGTCCTTGTCCATAGATTTCTGTATCTGTTTCTCGATTAGTCACGCTAATGTTTTTTTGTCTAAGCTTGGTGGTTGCCTCAAAAGGTTTTCCTACTCCGTAAGGACAGTATTAAAGAAATGTCAATTTGATTTTAAACTGAGAGGTGGACCTCTAGCCACTAGGCTTTGATTGCTTAGATTTCACCGAGACATACCGAATTGGCTAATTGGATTTCGGGTTTTGGTCAAAGCCGCATGTAGCAGGTAGACCATATCTATCTAAAGCGTATGGGACTTTCTTTTGACTTGGGTCTGTCAAGATTCTTTATATCATCGTCAGATATAACATTTAGGTGCGAAGGCAAATTTTATAACATAAAGGAACCCGCAGTATAACCTAGTTTGAAAATAAAGGCCTTAATTAAGTTTCCGCAAGCGTAAAACTCGTACATTCGAGAAAATTTGACCTTTCGATATTGAAAATGTGCGATGCATATTGAACATTGTCGTTATTTATTTCTAGTGCAATGAGTGCAATACGCGACAATGCTAATTGGGTTTAGCTTTTTTTACCAAAGTATAGGCAAAGGCTAGCGGCGTGTCAAACCTTGGAGGGTCAAATGGTAAGATGGATCGTGTCACATGTGATGGTACTACAGCTGTTGTTTCTCAAGAACTAAATAAAATATGGTTTTGGTTTTATTTGACCTCCTTATCCTACTTGCTCATGCACTCAGGTGTGATGATAACGGTTCAAAAAAGAAAAATAAAAAGGAAACGGTTAAAAAAAATAAGTTAAATAATGTCATTATTTTAAGTAAACTTAAAAGAGTTTCCAAATCTTACACTTTGAAAAGAAAATGTACTTAAAATGAATAAAGAAGTTTTATTATTATTATTATTACTACTAAACAAATATTTTGTAGTAATATTTTTAGAATCACAGCGACTTATTCTGGTACGCTTTGCATCGCCGGAAAAAAAATATTTTGCATCGGTGCGCAAAGGATGGAAAAAGTGCTTATAGCTTTACAGATAGTAAGTATTTCCGTGTACTAAGTTTATTATAAAAAAATAAACATTGATTTAAAAACAAAACAACAAAAATAAGTAAAGAAACTGCAAATAAAATTCTTTAGTGTATAAAAATTACTTCGAAGAACTTGTTTTATTTTTGTATGTAATAAAATAAGACAAAGACGAATTATATTAATAAATTACACAGATTCATGTTTATTGTAAAGAATATTAATAAAGTTTTAATAATAACTAATTAAAAATAGTCAACTATTTGTTATTACTTTATAATAGCTGTAATACTTTTATTAAATTTAAACAAACGTCTCTAAGAGTCACATTCCATTATTAAGAATTTATAACATATATTCTATATATCCGAAATCTAATATATCTAAATCGCACAAGGTGTCATAACTTTGAAGGATCGTAAAATGAAGTCGGTGTCAGTTCGTCCGATATCTGATAGTATTTTTAAATTTCGAACACGATAATTATTATATATAATGAGGTTTTAATACAGGTTGTAGTTGCAAATTATTGCATCCTTGTCGTTTGCGATGGTTACGGTTCTGTGTTCTCGCCTTTAACAAATCCTGAAAAAAAAGTTAATCATTCGTCATAATGATAAATAGGTATTTTCTGCAGTATGATTTTAATTTTAAAAACGTAAATGAAGATTCAAATTCATCGATTAGTTCGACTCTAAAAAGGAAAACAAGTAAAATGTGTAGCATATGTAAAATATACGGTTTAGTTAAAAATCTTATACGAACATGGGTGTATAAGAACCTAAGCAGGGCATTATAAATTAAAAGATACACAGTCATTTTATTAAAAATACAGATATTATGAATGTATTAAATTAAACAAATTTATTTGCTTTATTAATTTCAATTAGGTAAATAATTTGTCACTTTATTTGTAAAACTTCAACTTTTACTTTTGAGTGTCTGAATACTAATATGAGCGTAGGTGTTGGCAATTTCATTACCTACGCTAATATTTCATATTCAAATCATTTCATATCAAAAGATAGAAATAAAAGTGCAAACTGTGCTGTTTCCCTTCTTTAACACATTAAGTGCTCTTTTCTCGGATCCGAGTGGAGCGGGTGGATCGGTGCCGCCCACTCGGATCGGAGCGTCCCGTACATTTTTTAAAACCATTGCCATCCCTAGCTCTCGGATCCGAGTATTCGGCACCCACTATGCTGTATAGCGACCACTCGGATCCGAACAATGTTTTTTTGAAATAGAAATAATAATATACATATTTTCAAATATTATATAGGATACTGCACATTAAATAGAAATATGAAATATTTATATGATATCAATCTTACTTTGAAAGCATGTCGAAACTTCCGCGACATTAGGCTGTAGAGTATGGGATTGACGGCTGTCGACAGGTAACTGTTTATCGTGCTCAAGTAGAGGAATATGCGCTCCAGCTGAAAATTTATTTAAGTGCTCTGTTAAATATTAAAACTCGGAAGAATGAACCTCCGGAGTAAATTATGATATATGCATATATAACAAGATAAGCAAAAAAAGCTTGGCCGGCCGCAGACCAAGCGGGAAATAATAAACGGTCAAATATACCAAAGTCTTTTCTCCAACACAAAAAAATGTTCTCTTTGGAGAAGAGACTCTTCGGCCGTGAGGTTTAAGTACCATATGCGCTTATAAAAGATTTAAGTTGGCCCCTGGTATGTGGTACCGATGACCCCAAAGCGGGTGATTTCCTCGCTCAACGAATAAATCGATTTGCAGCGAGGAAATGTATCAGCGTAATGACCAAATTATAATTTTAATATCACTATGTATGCAAATACTGTTTATTTGATTTTTCTTATTGAATTAATATAGCTATATAACTAGAAGAACATGTTATTCATTTTTAATTTTTTTTAATTTTTTTTTTGTGTAGTGTAGTATATACTGTATGTAGGTACTATTATTTATTAATTCAAAACAAATAACATAATACATAAAAATATATCTAATAACTAACCTTAAAATTTAATTATTAAAAAATATTATTAAAAGGAGTCCCTTTAGGCAAGGTTCCGAAGATACTAGCAGCGTTCCCCCTTTGAATAGCTAGACTAGAATTTTTAATTCTTATGCTCATATTATCAAATCAGCCTCGTTCCTTCTAAAAATCTATAATCACGACCGTATTATTCTGTGGATTTCAACGAAGAATCCGCGAATTGAATGTAATGCCGAGGATCGTATGTTAAAACGAATACAAATGGAAATAAACAAGCATTCAAAAAATATAACAATTAGTTTGAAAAATACTTTGTAGCATCTAAAAATACACACATTTCACATATCTAAAAAAAAACATCAGATACAGAACATTATGTCGACCGGTATCTTTACAATTACACTATTCTTTTTTGCTTTTTTTTTAATGATACATATTGTATTACACAGTTATTGAACAATGTTAAATCTATTCGATTAATACATTTCGATTTGTAGGGCTTAGTTGGTCCTAGACCAGTAGGTCTACCTAGCGTAGGTAAAATTACCTATCTACCCTAGGTAATGTTACCTACTACTAGGTAGGCTAGGTCAATACTCGGAATTTATAATTTTGCATCGAAGAGAAAATAAAATTGTATTTTTAAGTTAAATAATCAATAGACTATTTACCTAATCCACATTAATAAATTAAAAACAAAAATAAGTTTGGTCCCTGTGGCAGTGTATTGATGATATATCTTTATTATGATAAATTATTAAAAATTAATTTGTCACGTTTAATCATGCGAAGCTCACGTTTATTACACGTTATTTCATTGTCACACAGGTTATCTTAACGGAAATTATACATATGACTTATCTTTCAGCCTTTATTTCATGCATTTTTTACTTATGTCATTATTGTTTGTAATTTAAACTGGGATACTACCGGGATACGGTATAATTTATCAACACTTAGATTCCTCGAGGGTCATCGCACCCAGAGTCCTTCTAGATGCAAATAATATATTTCTCACAATTCATTTGTTTAGTTGCTATAGATTCAATGTCTCTCATAAATTAAATCATAAAACAGTCGTTAGCTAAATGGTCATTTCCTTTCGTAGTTCTATTGCACCAATATATATCATATTTAGTTAATCTACTATGTACGATAATATAATGTAATGTCAGCGCACAGATAATAAATAAAACACCTATTATATTTATTTATTTACATTTTGAGACATTTCGATACATACCTGGAAGTAATCGTTGTACTTTTGTCGTGGTATCAGGATTATGAGACGGAGAACAGTGTAAGGCGACCAACAAATAAAGAACGAAGCTGCCACAGCCGCTGGAACACGTGTAAGTTGACCTTATTTATATTCTCTCCCCTTATCCTAGAGGAGCTGTTCATACCTTCACCTATATCATACTTATATTCTGTAGTTACATTCAATAGTTCTTTAAGGAAGCCTCCTCTTCCTCTGTTTATAAATGATTAGAACTATATTTCCGTCATTCATTAAACCAACAAAGTGGTGTGAAATGCGAAACCTTAGAGTCTATTTGACAGTGAATAGTAATTAGATAATTGATTACTTACCTAACATTTTGACAGCTTTATTCTTGTTTTGTTTACCAAGCGTCGGATGCGGTGTTTGCGACCTTTTGGATTTCAAATTCAATGCTATCAACACATAGAGAACAAATATGACAGTCATTGGGACAACGAAAAATACTATGAGTTCGACGGCAATCAAGTATATTTTATCATTATCCTTTACTGTAAGACAACAGTAAATATTTTCTTTTTTCTCTACCAAATATGCGTAAATTCCGTTGGGTATTGAAAAAATGCATGCAACTATCCACACTGCGGTGATTATCTTAAACACGCGAGAATTTAAGGCTAACCTTTGTCTTAAGAATGGCTTAGATATAACGAGGTAACGTTCCACAGTGAAAGCTAAAATTGTTAATACACTGCAGTTACTTAAGACATCCCAAATAAGAAAATGCATTCTGCAACCTTCATCGCCCAATGGATAATAATCTTGAACCCAAAGCATGTAAATTTCAATAGGAATAAACAGAGCAGTCATCAAATCTGTAATAGCTAGGTTCAGAAGGTAATAATTCGTTGGGATTCTCATTGATCTATCCCGGCCAATGACAGCACATGTACAAGAATTGCCAATCAAACTTAACGTCATCGACGCACTGAGTACGAGGCTTAAAATAATTTTGACCAAATTAGACTCTTCAAATGAAGTGTTTTCGTCGTGAAAAGACATTCCGATTCCATAAGATGTATATGTGTCGTTTGTTAAATTAGCCATATTTTGGCAGCTCGGGATTTATAAAAAAAAATATCACTCTGGTCACACGTCCAGTATCTTGATGAGCGCGGAAAAAAACTAAAAGTTCAAAGAGAGTTTGCAATTACGCAAATTGGATATAGAGGCTGTACAAAAATGAGACTACTATTCTATTAAACATTGTCGTTATAACTGGCAGTAAATGGGAATAAGTATACGAAGAAATGGTTTTTAATAGTCAGCTTTTCAATAAGTTCCGAACTTTCCGAACCAATTCGGCTTAGGGTCATGCAAGAAAAGAGCGTAACAATTCATAAAATTTAATTAAATTCTAGCAACGCAACGGCATGGACAGTGTCTATGGCCGGTATCACTGAA
This sequence comes from Pieris rapae, assembly GCF_905147795.1. Lineage (NCBI taxonomy): Eukaryota > Metazoa > Arthropoda > Insecta > Lepidoptera > Pieridae > Pieris > Pieris rapae. Next base: position 4,322,255 of record NC_059517.1, read on the forward strand.
CATCACTTGAGTCTGCTGCCCGTCCTATACAAAAAAATCAGTAACAGAATAAGGTTTTATTATGATGTAGGTAATATTATCGACACGGATTTACAATCAAAATTTTCGCCTAAACAAACTGCGACACATATACATTCCTTGGAATTACGATATAATCCTCTATATTCCATTTAATAAGGGCTTTGGAACCTTTCATTATAGACCAGTTTTATTTATTTTATTATTCTAAAGTGAACACCATTAGCGCAAAGTAATTGTGTGTAGGCAAACAGGGACTCAAATTGACAGCAACCTTATAGTGAATCGGCATCCCTAATTGAAATTACAACATTCATAAGGGCGTGTTAGATGTTAACGAACAAGTATTTTTACTAAGGTTATCTGCCTATTCCAGTGGATTACAAAGAAATTTAATTAAATTTTTCTACGGTTACAGTGTTCAAATGTGAGGACTATGGTATCTACAGCATCGTACCCAAAAAAAGGCGGGACGGATTTGGCCCAAAGGACATTAATGATTTCTATAAATTGTGAAAAATATTAGGTTTTTAAAACATACCAACAAGGGTCAGAGGAGATATTGACTATGTCAGAGGTCATAGTTTTATTTGCAAAAATTATATATTTTCATATTATTTACGAATATTTTATAAGCTATGGAGTTTTTTTTTAGTAGTTTGTACCATTACTCTCTATTCATTACTAAATGCATTTCATTTGTATGTGCTGTCCGCCATCTAATGAATTGGTGTCGTAATTCTTACTGTCGTTGCGTAGAAATTATATTAAATCTACGAACTAAAGTTATATTTATTAACTAGCCTACTTTGCTTTTGCAAGGACCCGTGAACTTTATTTAATTTTACCTTACTCTAAGGATTGGTGAACACCGTATGGAAATTGCTTCAATACATATACGAACCAAGAGACCAAAGAACACTGTTTTATATCATATAGTGTTATATATGCTCTTTATGTAAATACACCAATGCTATGAATTGGTATAGAAATTTAGAGTATTTCCATAAACATAAATAGTCGATGCTCCATTAGCTTGATTAGGTATTGTTGGGTAAAAATAAAATTTTCCAATTTACTGTACATTGTTTATTTTACGAATCTAAAAGTCTTTTCACATTACAAAAATATCAATAATCTTATACAAACAATTAATATACCTAAAATAAATAGCTATATCACAAATCCTCACGGACTATATTAAATATAGATTAGAATGAGGAACAAAAGACCTAGAAAACTAGTTACAATAATTCGTTATTTTTGGTTTTATACCTTTAATTATGGAATATCTTGTCTTAAAACCTAATACCACCTATATCCTAATTTGGAAAGTAGAAAGGCCTAGACGAATTTACTAATCCTGGCAAACTTTTTCTTGCACATCATGAATTTCTTCATAACCCCATTCTTCGTGTGACCCGTCTCCAGTCCTCTTAACTCTTTTTTCAATAACTTCAGTGGATACGGTTTTGAGATCATACGCCCATCCGATCTTCGCCATAGTATCGATGAAAAGCTTAGTAATATTCAGGGAATAGTTTCCAAGTTCAGCTGTCTTATAATCCCAAGGGAAGACGTGGTGATAATTGTGGAATCCTTCGCCCAATACTACCAAAGAGACAGGTTTTGTTTCTACAGGGTTGATATTTTTATCGTAAGGCTTGCTGCCCCATTTATGAGCAGCAGAATTGACCAGCCAGGTCACGTTCAGTACATATACGTAGCGGAAAATGGAGCAGACGAAGTAAGCGTTCCATAGTGTTTCGCCCCACAGTGTAGGAACGTAGGTTGGCATTAAGAAACAGGCTATCGGCATCAGGATCATGTAGTGTCTGCAAGAAAGTCTCATATTAGTATTATAGGTACTTCTGGAACTGTTATGCTAGGTCTTAGAAGATACTGTTTTTGTTGCCCTGGTTATTTCTACACGATTATTTCCTTCGTTCGTTAGCTGAGTTCATATTTTATCAGATATTTAAACAACGTTGAAATGTTATTGTAGTAGCTATGCATAATAGACGAAACATTTTTATATAAAAGTTTAACGTCACTGTAGTATGATAACCTCGTATGTCAAAAAACTGTTTATTTTTGAAGTCACACTTCAGAATCGTTATGAACCTTATGCAACGGAAAAAGCGATAGTAAAAAGAGAAGGAAATATAAATTCATAAGGTTTAACGTGGGAGAAAATGAGATAGGAGTTATTATATTTTTCTGACGGATGTAAGGCTAAGGGCCTGTTTCACAGTGGATGGATATGGATAAAGTGCCAAATAGCTATGCAACACATAAATTATTCAAAAGATAATAGTTCCAAAGATACTTCGAATTTCATGACGTATAGCGCTATCTGTCAGTCGTGAAACGCAAAAATACTATTTATCCTACCAATAAGTAAATAAATAGCTTATTTCGAACTTATCCGGACATTGTGAAACAGGCCCTTACTGTGTAGTTTTCGCAATTTAAACATAACAACGATACCGCGTTTTATTCAAATTAAAATTCCACTAAAGAGGGAAGGTTCGCATCCTATGTTGCTTTTCTTTTGTTATACATACGGCTAGTTTTGTTATGTAAATGAATGATAATAGAATTAATTATCCTAAAAATCTGGTCTATTTTATATAATAATAACAATGTTATATAAGAGAATAGCAAAGTGAATAAAAAAATTCAACAGTTAAGAAAAAAACTATTTTAAATTGCAATTCTTTGAAAATCTCTTAATATACTTATTGATTTATTACATTTAAAATAAGTAAATTAATAATAAATTTCTGACGATTGCGACATTTTATAATATTCAATAACAAGGTTATATTAACATGTGCTGATCTAACCTTCGTATTTGATTAATCTTTGTAAAGCATATGAATAATAAATATAATTAAATTATAATATGATATTAATTATTTAAGTTAATATTTAATAATTTCAGTGATAAATACCGTCAACGCCAAAGAAGTTTTACTTCAATCGCGAGTAAAGACACGCACGCAATTTTTTTTAATTCTTAGATTCTTACGTCATTTAACTGGTGAACTAATGAAGTAAGGATTTGTGCTATTAATAAGTCCTTCTTACCATACCAAACTATGGAATCGCTTTTCTGTAAAGTCGGTTTACTGACGATAGTTGAACGTCATAAGAAAATACTGATAGAATGGTTGCATTTTTCAAAAGAAAATTTTAAATTTATTTGTTCGAATATTTTGTATGGATATAGAGAAGGAGGTAAATGGAAATCACAATTGAATTGACTAGTTACATTATTTTATTTGTACGCATAAAATATACGCTTGCACTTCAAGCTTTAAATGGAACTCATCAGAGGTAACGACGCGCCGCGAGGTAACGCCGCGCCGTGAGGTAACGCTGCATGAGTCTTTCGTGCGTGCAGCCGGCTCCATCGACTTATAAGACGTTATCACGTTAAAAACATAATAATATTTTAACAAACATTAGCCAAATGAAACATTTTTTTCGTTTCTTGTAATGTTTGGTTCTCTGCACATATGACGTTATCATTCGACAGCGACTATAACAAGTGTAACACTTCTTTACTAACTGTTAAAAATGTTTACATACGCGATACATTACATAGTTGCAGGATATACTGAAATTCTATACTATTGAATCTTTATTCCTAGCTACTCTTCAACGAAAATACTAAATTATTAAACACGGATAGTTTAAATATCACTGAAATTTAATATTAATATACTATTTATATATTATTGATCACTTCCCTCTGCTTGTTCAGTTCCTATCTTCGTATATAATATTAATGTGTAATGGTCTGACGTTTAATACGTTGCGGTCAGCTCCAACATAATGTATTAGAATATTAATTATTAACAATTGATCATATTATCTGACAGCGTGTTTACTCTAAAATAAGGCTGTAAATATTCTTTTAAAACGTAGGTAGGCGATTGCCTCAAGAACAATAAAAGTATTAAAACTTAAGTTATCAAAGATCAAAACCTGATAGACATTTAAAAAACAATGTTTTATCGTTATCCTTAATTTCCTTGAAACATTAACCTTATTTTGATATCAGAAGCAGAAATTGTTCTATTTCGACAGATTAACTATAATAAGACACCTAATATGATAAAATTGTATCTAGTTTGTTGGCCTCGATTTTTTACTCGGGAAATTGTTTTTTTTATATTGACAAAGAATTGTTAAATTTACTTAGGCTATCGCTGAATTTGTCAATTCAAATTAAATTACACCCTAGTATATAATCGTAAAATATTTTAACGTTGTTCTGCGGGTTTACGCTTCTTATGCAATTTTTAACGATAAATATCTTTATATCTCAATATATAATATCATAATAAGTATTCTGATCTTACATATTAAAGAAACATATTTATTTCAACGAATAAAACCCGTTCAGTAGTTTCATGTAAAAAATAAACGAAGAAATGTACTGACACGATATACACTAAACTAAATTACTGCTGTAAAACGATTTATTAAACACGTTATTTTTTTTTAAATTTAAACGTAACGTAAAATATTTCCAAAAACTAATTAAGAATACATACATAAATTAGTATGAAAAGAGATCACTCACTTTTTCTGGAATCGCAATATCGGATCAGCCTTCAGATCGCTCATGTCAATTGTGTGTCCCTTGGCTTTGATCTGTGGATGCTTCCTAACCAGCAGCCATCCTACGTGTGAAAAGAAGAATCCTCGGGTAGCGTTGTGTGGATCTGCATCTGTCTCTGAATATTTATGATGCATTCTGTGGTCACGCGCCCAGTCTAGTGCAGAATCCTGATGAAAAAAATCATCTTTTAAACCTTACAAAGTCTCTACACCTAGGAATTAAAAGTTACTAACGAATGTTACTCCAGCGTTAGATATAGAGTAGCTAAATCTAATGATGAACAAAATTATAGAAATGGATCCAGTTTTGTGTTAATTTGTTGCAAATTTATCTAGATATATCGTTAGGCTAATGAGTGGTTCATTTAGATAAATAGGAATTCCCCAAAATGTGTCATTAAATAATTAACCTATATATTATAGGAAAATTATGGAAATAAAAATAAATATCATCAAGTTGATATACAAGGTCAGTGATAAGGAGTCATAGGTTCTTAAAACAAGTGGCGCTCACGTGTCCCACATTGTAATGACTTAATCGATAAATTGTTTTCATTTAGAAGGATTTGAATACATCTCTTACAGGTTACTATATTTTGTAGAAGCCTGTGTCTGGTAGTAGCCCTGATTCTGTCCGAGATTAAATAAAGGACATAATTTTTTTTTAAAACAAACCTTCACTAAAGATTAGATTAGATTTGTATTTGTACAACAAATATACAACAACATACATAATTTTCACTATATACATATGAAAACCAGGTCGTGTTGCAATGCTGGCAGTCTGTCAATGGATATATACATTTGCATACTTTTTCGAATAGGAAAAATATCGTAAGGAAACTATGGGTTCTCGAAAATATCGACGATGTGTTAACGACTCCTAGTCTTACTACGACTAAAGATTTTAAATATGTACCTACATTAATTTAATGTTTATTTTGAGATTCTAGATGAAAATTCAAACAAATTCAAAAAATATCAGAATTGTGTTATTGTAATACCTTTGATACATATAGAAAAACATACCCTTCATATCATTATTGTATATCACGCGGTGTGACGTGATTGCTGACGAAAATATATCTCTTATAATAAAGTTTTTATTGATACACGGAGGGCAATAAATGATGCATTGTCATTCAATAATAAAATATCACATTTCAATCTTCGTTTCACCTGAATGGTGTACCAACAACATTGTTTGCTTTCTTTCTTACTAAATATAATACTTTCGTACATTAATTTATTTTTCTCGTAATCTTAATTTCTTTTTTAATTTTTTTTTGTACTACACACAAAAAAGGAAAAGTTTTTAACGAGTGTTAAGCAGGTTTCCTCACGATGTTTCCCTTCTCCGTACGAGCGCATGTTAAATATGCACACAGTAAGCTGCCGATTATTAATTTAATTCAAAAACAAAAAAGCAAGAAATCAATCTAGAATCTAAGCATATATTGTTATAGAAATCCCTTAATTATTTGTGGACAAAACTATAACCTACATATTACTGCCCGGTAGCGATTTCTCCTTTGTCATGTCAGCAAATTAACGGATCTTCCTGATTACAATCACTAAATGTAACCTCGCATCGATAGGATATTGGAATTAAGGTAGTTTTCTTATAACCAAGCTCGATGTTTTATTACGGATAAATCAATCTATTATATAACATCGCCTTCATATGACATCGAAATTTTGTACTAGTTTTTTTAGTAACCCCTTTAAAACAATATTCATAAATTTGTCCGTAATCCGTATATTAATGCTAGCTGTGCCCCGAAGTTTCATCGGAATCGGTTCCAGCGACTGATGTTTTATAGATAGAAAAACTTTACTAGATAAAAAAATCTGAAAAAGAATATTTTGGTATATACTAGACTATTTTTTTTATATGGCTTTAATTTGTGCCAACTGGGCACAAGGTACTTCACCAGTGACGTGTAGATGGAGAAGGCACGTATACTAGACTAAATAATGACAGTAGCGCGATATGACAAACAACTCTTTAGTTTGATAACAGTAAACAGATGCTTTATTGGTAACGATGACACTACCCAATAAATAAAGGTCAAATTTCAAATTCGAAATTAATTCAATATATTGACAAAAAAAGAATATGTTAATCCACCTTGATAAATAATTCATTACATTCAAATTAACGCGATATATAATGAATTTTTATTTTTCTACGCACGATATCGACTGATTTATAATACATACTCTTTTGTATAGAAAAACATCGTGCGACACTAATCCCTGAGATCGTCGGTCCGATCTCCGGCTGTACTATGTACAGCTGTACATATGTACCAATGGACCGTAATGTACATATGTACAATGGATGGTATATACCAATGGACTTGTCTATGGACTTGTATATTTATTGTACTATGTCCATGTCCATTGAACGCATTGAACACTCTCGTACGGTGAAGGAAAACATCGTGAGGAATCCGGACTGACTTAGATCCAACAATCGACGGTGTGTGTCAGGCACAGAAGGTTAACCATCTACTTGTTTACTATAAATAATCACGGAACAAACACAGGAATCTGAGGCCTAGAGCTAAAAGGTTATACATATAGCACCATAGGTATTTAATAATAAAATGTATACTATAGTTACGAAAAATATACATACGGTACTATATGGTAGTTTTACACAAATTTAATGCATATTTACAGCGTGATAATCTTCAATATCTACACTTATTCCTGAAGTTCGTCATACGAGATAAATTTACTTAAGTTAATCAAGTTAAGAGCATTCACTTACCTGAAAGGCAATTGTGTTGAAAACTGTAAGCAAAATGCGGAGCGGCAAGCGAGCTTTGTAGGATTTGTGTGCCCAGAGCCTATGAGCGCCTGCGGTGATCCCCAAACCAGAACAAATGTATAGAAACACCGCTGCAATATCGTAGAAAAGACAAAAAATAAATAGTAGTAATGGAATTTCGTTTTTGATTCATTTCGCAAGTTCTTTTGTATTTATTTATTTGCTTTTTATATGTTTATGGAAATATCGGGTTTGAATAAAGTTAGTTTATAGTAACCTAGTAGATAGCCAGTTTCATTGAATCTCTCTCTCGAATCTATCTCATTGAATACAGACATACAATATATATATATTTTACGGATAGAAAGAAGGGTGGTGGAGATATTTTTTTATTTATTTATTTTAGTGTTTGTGTGGTTTGGGAATCACATTTGGGATTTGGGAATGTGGGATTGTAACTGAAAATTTAGAACCCTCCAATGTTTTATTTCCCATGATTGTATGAAGTGTATTATTGATTTTGACAAGTGAGTTTTATCAGTGTTTAAACTACCTTGACAAATATTGGTACAGGTAAAAGAGTTTGATATATGAAGGTATGGATCGCTTTGTTTACTACTTCTTTTTAATATACGACATAATACTTTATAATTAGTTCTATAGTAAGACTAATAGAAATAATATTTGTCTCTGGCCATTTTGATTTATTGCTTATGGACAATTCTTCAGCTGTCTAAATATGATTATTGTCTCTTTAAAACATTATTACAAATATTTTTAATCACAGAAATCAATGCTACTGTAACTCTGTGGTGTCTTTTATATCGTGTAGAATAACTTAAGTTTTCTAGATTCAGACAATCATACGCAAAACATATTTATTTTGGTGGAAGACATTTGACAAGCAATTGTAATCATTTACGGTACAATTTCCATTTATTTTTCTCTGTAACAAAGACAAGAATAAACCAATCAACTGAGACTTCATTCCCTTTTATGGACGATAAAAGTTTTAATGAAAACAATCTAGACGCTTGTGTATGTATAGATATTGTAATTGTACTTTATTGATATAACAAACCAATTAATTTGGATTATAATCTATTAAATATACCTTTGTAGAGTTTATTGCCAGTTCTTCTCTTCCGTTCTACGCCTTGATTTGAGAACTGGCAGTAAATGTAAGATTTGAATCATTTAATGTATATTTCTTTTCTTTGACGTTCATAAGTGTACATTATGTTACCTATATGAATAAATGATTTTTGATTTGATTTCACACTCATCTTAGCAAGCAACATTTATAGCACATAAACTACTAATACGCTACTAAAACGATAATTTTATACAGTTACTTGGTTTTTTTTTAAATCAAAAACCTACTCTTTAATAAGTTAATTTAATTTTCTAGGTAACACTAGTTTATGTGCCAACGACAGCATGTGCGTTATTTAATACTATATCAACTAATTATTCAAGGTAAAGTGACAGGTAGAAAGAGACCTGGCCACAGACGCACGTTTTGGTTTAAGAACTTTGGTCAAAGCACCAAGTCATTGATTAGAAGCGCGGCGTTCAAAATTAAATTGATGTACGCGAAAGAAAATGGAACAGTTAAACATATTTAAACAATATCGCAATCATTCTTTTAAGTATATCTTGGTGCGTAAAACTCGTAACTAACTTAATAGGCTTCCCTGAAAGTTTGGCGCAAGTACAATTACCATCGAATAAACGAGTTCTGAAAGAGATTGTTCCGATAATTCAAGTCTACCTACTTGACGATACAAAAATAAGCAGAGTAACCCAATCCTACTCCTTCGTTTATTAGTTCTTTGCCGTGTAAGTGATACTTGTAACCTAAGTATCGTAATTTATATTATATAATAGGATCATTTTAAAATATCGCTAAAATCAATCGCATTTCTGCTAATTTTACGAGCGAAACTTGCAGTATGTACATGCATTTATATTGATCCAGTGCTAAGGACAATTAATAAGTAACTTATATTCTCTAAATGAAAAAACGATTCAAAATCTTTCCTCCAAGCAATTTCCCCTTCATTTCCCTATCCAGTGTGTCGGGCATAGAAGGCTGATCTTCTACTTGCCTGTAAAGAATAATGATCAAAGATACAGAAGACAAGAATTTAGTTCCAGGATCAAGATTTATACCGCTACTTTTTTTAAATAGATAAGTTCAAATTCTTACCAAACATTCGTGTAGCCCACATTGCTTTAAAAAGAAATAGGTAAGCACCATACACGCCACCTATATGTAACAACGCGAACAAAATCACGTTTCTCCAGACGACCTGCCATTTCCGTTGTTCTGCAGAGGGCGGCACCACCGGAGTTTCTTTACTTGCATCCGACTCGTATAGCACCCAAGATGTTGTCTGTTGATGAGGTGGCATGGTCCTGCAATAAAATATTATTATTTTGTCGGTGTTGCTTTGATCTTGTAGTGTTCAATTGTTATGTATTTGAATGAATTATTTTTAATACTGCTCTCTCGTTACCAATCTGCCGCTGACTGATATGTTAAATATTGACCACTTTACTTATACATATAATATCTCTAGAGTCTGAAAGTTACTTTAGCGATTAATTTATTAGATATTGGTTTCAGTGAAAACTCCAATTCAAGTTTTGGCTTGCCTCACTAGTGTTGTGTCATATGGTTAACTAATACCTATAATAATAGTATAATAGCATATCATAGTACATAGAAGTATCCCTAATAGGTTTTGTTCGGGTTTTTTTCCTTTGAATTTCTTTGAATTCCTTTTTCTTCGGAATCTGTTGATTTTGAACTATCGATCGCTCTATTCGTTATTATACAGCAAAGATCTATGGAAACCAGATAACCCACTGATTAAAAATCACCGTTTATAATATAAAGCTATAATTTTTTTTCTATACATTCTTTTTTAGTAGTATTATGTCTGTATTTGAAGTACGAATACAAACCAAATGCAATTTATATCATTTATTTTATTACTATGAGATCGCATACGGTTGAGGATTACTTAGATAAAAGTGATATTTTAGATTAATTACAAATAATCTTGACTTTATCTCTAAGATGATAAATTTCCTATGTGACATACATACATTTATATTTTTAGGAATTTAAAAACTTGGGTATATATTATAGGAGAAGGATGGGTACCAAGCTCACCTGATGTTAAGTGACACCGTGACGCCCATGGACATTGCCAGGAGGCTCACTAGTCTTTTAGGAATTGGTACCCGGAAAAGGAAAGACCCTAGTCGAATTAGATAGAGATTTTGGAAACTTCTACGCGCACCTCCACTAAGTGGAGCAAGTTCGTTCCACATAGTGGTGGTGCGCGGCAAAAACGTGACTTAAAAGCGCTGTTGTGGAAGGACGGATGTCGAGGTAATACGGGTGGAATTTTGTATTGCGCCTCGACGACCGATGATGATACTAAACTCCAGGAGTATACCAAACAGTTCATCGCCAAGGGATCAAGCCGTTCGAAAAGATTTGTAGTCGACGATCCGAATCGCTTGACGCTGAATACGTTCAAGTGGAAGGAGCTGGTACTGGGGAGCTTCCGCTAAGAGGAGAGAACCTTTATACGTTTACGATTATTTGGATTTCTTCATATATTTTTTTTTAATATTATCGACACACACACGCATGAAATATTAAAAGTACATATAATCATGGACTAAAGTACATAAATAGATGAGAATAAATGTAGTTATACTACACACTTACTAATTGTAAGTAGGAATGCACACAAGATAATGTAAGGATCTCAACACGGAATACACAAACTCTGTAATATAGGAAAATTATAATCTCAAACAATTTCGGTTCGTCCTGTAAAATACGTCTTCCCTGGTCAGGAAGTTAAGAATAAAGATGGATGAAAATTATTTTTCTTAAAGTATACAAAGTGGCTTCATTTGTTACCATTACAACAGTAACAGCTGCTACATGAATTAAAGATTTCTTTTATTTGAAATAACTGAGACATACAATTTCGATTAAAAAGCAATTATTTACATGTTTCATTAGTGCATGTATTTTATGTAACTCACACATAATATATAGTTTATAATCAGACTTTCGACTGTATTCATAATAAACATACATATATTTCCTCTTTATAGTGCCAGTCTATTATTATGTAATAGGTACACTCACGGGAAATTTACAAAATGATTATACTGTATTTTTCCTCGACAAATGGACTTTAATAAACTAAAATTATCAATTCAAATATAAAGTTTTCGTTCTGGGCCTTCAACTAAATAACTCTTTAGCTTTACAATATCATTTAAAGTAAAGATTGTTAACACAGGTCATCGATAAAATTGTCACCCTCTAAGAAACCACGCCTGAACATATTATTATAATATACCTACAATAACAAAATTGTCCCCACTAAGCATATAAGGTGCACTGAAATGTCTTTTAAAATCATATTTTTTTCCGGAAAGTGGATTTTCTTAAAGTCATATCCCAAAAAGGATACCTACCTAACTTCGTAATAATAAAACTAAACTATATGTATGTAAAAACAGAAGAAAATAATAAAAAAAGTAAATATTAGAATTACAAGTTACATAATTCATTAATTTATTAAATACTAGAAAGATAACCGTCTCTTTGGAACAGTCAAACTTAATAGGTACGAAGGAACTTTGTTAACTGAATGCCTCCCAAATGTGCAATTAGACACAACTAACGACACTATTACACAATTTACTTGTATTTTCATACAATTACTACTTCCATTAACTAGAACTCACTAACAAATTACACAAAATACTCTATAATTTATAAGATACTATTTAAGAAAGAAATAGTATCTAATAAATTATGGGGTCGAAGTTTCGCGCGCTTTATGTGACGTATCTTATTGTAAATATAATATAAGTTTCTTATGTAAACTTATTACTGAGATGAGTGAACGATTAAGCCACAAATATTTCGTTCTAAAAATCTATATAAATAGTTTTTTATATGTATAGGAGATGTACGTCAATACATAGAATATATAAATACTAATCACTATTGAAAATCTAAATTAATATAGAGACTTTTTTAAATGAAGATCTAATTGTTTTTAAATATATTAATTTCGAACAGATACAACAATTTTGAAGAAAATGCGAAGAAAAGTGTAAAGAAAAATAAATAATTATTACAAATCACTAGTCAAATTGGAGAAGAATGCTGGTTGGAAAACTGGGATGGATCCGGTGCTTTCCAATACTTTTATCTTAACGTCAAAAATGGCGTTAACTTTTTGTTAAAATTATTGATCCGTTAAATCATGTGATAAAAATGGAACGCTCATAAACGTTTTATTAATTAATAATGAATATCATAACATTGTGGGTAAGCGAGTGATAATGTTATTATTACATCCAATATACGCGTGTAAAAATATTATTGATTTTTAAAATATTTTAGTTTATTCGATTCGTTGTGCTGCACGTATTTTAAAGAAGAAAGAAACGTTTTAAATTTCAAGGACTATTTTTTAATATATAAACGTGAATTTGACTACCTTTTTAAATAGCCTAGTTAGAATATTAAAAAGGGAGATAAATTCGGTGTAATATTTATCAATCTCAATACCGCTTTTAACGTTATTTTTATAAAAGATCTACGAATAGTATTGAAATTAATACAATTTGATCAAAGAAGATACTAATTTATAGCGTCATATGATAATGAATGAGTCAAGATGGTTCTATTTCAATAAGTGAGGTAGATGAATGTTCATCTAAAATATGAACAAGCTCACATGTAGCAACCTGAAATATTTTAGGAGAAATTATGACAATTTAATGGGGCCGATTGACCAAGATAACATATACAACAGATATAATATATATATCTGTTGTATACATTATATACAAATAAACAAAAGATTCTATTTAATGCTAATACCCGAACCAAAGTTAGCTTTGTCTGGCTTTGTTTTATCAAAATCAGATAACAAAAAAATGATATTAAGTGGTGAAAACAACAACATTGATAAGATTAAAATTCGAGATATCTTTTTTTCCATACCTATATTATGTACAAATAATTTTACACGTTTTTCGATTTCTTTACAAAATCACAATTGGTAATCACACTTATTCTGTAGTTTAAGTAATGAATTGAGATGTCGAAGGCCAAGGCCAGAACGGAACGAAAACAGTTTATCAGAAAGGCATTTAAAAATAAACACAAAATGCAGTTACTAAGTGTACGAAAATGAGATACATATTATTGACTATAAAGGCCACAAATTGCACCACGACCTCAAACATCTGGTTTGAAGGAAGATGGACTATATTATATATAACAAGTGGACGAAAAAACTATATATATAAGTATTTTGACTCTAAAAAAAACATTATTCAGAAAGTAAATGTGCGAGTTACAAGAAGATTTGTCATAGGACATTCTAATAAATGGTAATGCAATCCATAGCTAGTATTCAACGCTCTTCCCACAATAATGTGTGGAATATCTACTGAAGCATAAATAACTAATTAACCATATATAGCATGATATGCAATGAACATGTAGCTTCTTATATATTACAGTAAAGAAGTTAAATTAAATTTAACTGCTTGAGTTTAATGTTCTCTCTACTCAGGAAGAAGCATCCTATTACCTTGTGTTTGGTACATAAGGATTAGTTATTATTTTAAAGTATTCGAAAAAGCTGTCAAAATTGATTTCATTACAGTAAATTATGGTAAATGGATTAAAGTGAGTCACTTTAGCCACATCATGGTATTAAAACTATTTACTTGTTGATGGGTAGGATAATGATTATTTACATGCAACTACGTTTTAATACTTATATATTTTGACTGACTCGCATTGCCAGTGAAACCACTTTGGCTTAAAGAGCATGTAGCATATAAGGCACTGGATCGATTTCTGTCTAAACTAAAACAAGAAAAGGGCTCTCTTTACATATGTATAATTGACTACCTCTTACTGTATATAGGGGCTACAAGTCTTTTTACGAGTAACAGTTGTATTATCTAATACGATACATTGGTGCAAATGTAATAGACTATTGTCTACAATATCGATAAGACACTTTTTAATTACATACACTACATATATTTTAATTATAGACGGTACAATTGTATTATGCTCTACGATCAATAAATTGATCATAATAATATATTTTCTTTTGTCTTTTAATTCAGTTAAAACAAACAATAGATATGAAAATCTGCACTACACGTAATTACGAACATATTTAAATACCATAACCAAAACTGACGCAAACTGTTTCACAGGCCATAGGCCATGGGCAAGAGCTATTGTCCGAGTCGTCACATGCGCGAGAGTGGCGTGATCAGATGATGACAATCAACAAAGATCGATAAAGTGGAAAGGTCAGCCTGTGCGCAAACATTCAATAAATAATGCGATACTGAGGAAAAAAGCCATTCATATTATTATTTAACAAATATGAAAAATTTATAGTTAATCAATATGTATTGTGTGTATATATCGGTAATAATATTTTATTACCCTTTAGTTGACCATAAAATAATGGGTAATCGTCACGAATGTACTTTGTGCGAATTTAAAACATACATTACGTGTATGAAATGTAATAAAAGAAACCGTTTAAAAATACAATTAATATCAATATATTATAAGTGGCAACTGGTCACCGGAGAATTGAACGTGGTGTACTATATTTAAAACTAATAGACAATATAAGAAGTATAGATATAGGAAATGAAACAATAATTATTATTGATGCAATATCCTAACCGAAAGAACTTAAGTGAAAATGGGGGGCCTCCCGCATGAACAATGATAGATGGACAAACAGGTTAACAAGGTAGAATAGATGAAAAGAAAGAAAGGTCGCCCTCTTGCACGGTGGACTGAAGCTTAAAGAAGATGGTGGGGAAGATTGGCAGAACAATGCAAGATAGAGAAAGATGGAGCAGTTGAAGGCTTTCTTTAAGAGGTCCATGAAAAATATAATTCTATGTGTAAAAATTTCGAAATTATGAATGAATGTTTCAAGGAATAAATGAAACTTAATTATTATTATTATATTACAAGTAAAGTTGGCTAGGCTTCAAAATAAACTAACTATCGCTGTTTATTTTCTAGTAAAATCGATCAATATATCGTTGGATATGCAGAAAATGCCATCGTATTTCAATTATTTTATATCAAAATTATATTAGAAATTCCTTATTGCTATGTGTATTATTTCCCAATTTTTTTTGACTAGGTTAACTAAAGATAGGTTGGTGTTAGGCAATGCGCGGGAGCTTCCACAGATGAACGATTTAATAATAATGAAAACAGAATTACGCATTCTTAGCACTTACCGATTTATTCGATTTATACTATCTCCGTTGTCACGAACTAACATAATACACAGTAGCACTGTAACCCTTGCGAACCAGAGATGATTGAATTAAAAAATATAGACGACCTCTTTCTAATAGTAATGTCACCCGCGAACTGGCTACTCGTGGTATGTAACAATACACAGTTTTATGCGATGACTACATTTCGACTTTGATTACGTCATAATGAAAATGCTCACACTATTGTACAGTATTGTTATTTTTATATACTAGCAGATAAATGCGCGGCCAAGTTTGCGTAGAAACAAAAACAAATAGGTGTAACAAACAAATATATCAAAGTAATGTAAGCCTATAACTGTAGAAAGAACGTTCAAATTGGGTTTAGAAGTTCCAGATGTACCTTCACATTAATGTTACATTATTTCCTGTACGTCAACGAAATTAAAGTGATATTAACGCAAAACCCTGGATTCGCGAAAATAAATTTAAAAGTACACATTTTATGAAAACGGTAAGTGAATACTGATAAAGAAACGTGTATTATTTTATCTCTTTCTTTTTATTCTTTTATCATTTTCATTAATTTCGCATTTTATTTCACTACATTCTATAAAAAAGTAAACGCCACACCAAATTACGGGTTTAACGCACGCTTCTAGTTTAAATACATTGATAGTTTTTAAATGTTAAATATTGACTTCAAAAAAAGTTACGTGACGTCAAAAAAGTTAATTGTTAACGTTAATTAAAATGTTATTGAGTTAATTAATTTTACCATAGCGAAGTAGCTCAAATTCTATATAATTATGAGTGTTTTAAAAATGTAAAAGGAATAAAAAACGTTGAGAAACAATATATTGCCTATTCGATTTTCAAAACTGTTGCAAGGCAAATTCTGTAATCGTCAGTTCTTACTATTCTAGCATTGTTATAAAATTGTGTAGTATAACTGAAGTAAAATAAATTTATTTTATTTGAGTTAGAAAAATGTGATAAATGTTAAATATTGGTTTAAATTATTGACTCAATAAATAAGGACAATGATGACTTAATGATAATAGAAAATTTAAATAAAAATATTAATTAGCATTATACACATATTAGGTAAGCAGCTTACTAATAAATTCATAATTTATTTCTGGCCAACTCTGGTGTAAAACAATTTACGCAAATGTACTACAGATAAAAAATCAAAATCTTAATCATATAATTGTTGTTTTAAACTACTGATTCATTTAAATTACTTAAGTGATTTTTTATTATAAAAACAATTTCTTTTTTAATGTTAAGGATTCTTAATGTTGTTTTATAAAAAACAAATGTAATGTTTGTCAATATGTTTAAATAAAAATTAACAAAAATTTAGGTTAACAATTAAAAGCATATAAATTCACTACTATTTTATATATTAATGCTTATTAATTTACAATAATAATTTCCTTAATTTACTAAATTACAACTATGTAATTCCATTTGACGGTAATAGTTAGTTATTAATATTCTAGAATAAAGAGTATAATAGCATAATAAATTACCAAACTTAATATTTCCGACATATATATATATATATTAAAATTAAAATAAATTTTAAGTAATAGTGATCTTGCAACAACCATGTTATCAAACAAAACACTTTGATCATTAAAAATAAAAATTAAAAACAAAGCCAAAACCGATATGTTATACATAAAACATTTAAAAGATATGAATTTAATTTTAAAACCAACATAAAATTGACATACCTCAAAGTATATTTTTCCACCAAACCGATATTTTAAAGCTTGACCACTGAAGTCGGAAAGATCACTCTCAAGACTGCTCATAGAAAGTAGTTTTCAGATATATATATTGTCAATAGGTTAAACACAATCACGTCACATACTTAGAAGATAATTCAACGATTTTAAATTGTTTTCTTATATGCATTTATGTATGATGATTATTGATTATATAAAAAAACTTCCCGCGAAACAGAAGCCGATCGAACGCGTTTAATAAGATAATGATTTTTCTTAAAAGATTTGATCGAACATTTTTAATTTGTTATTTTTTTTTTCACAAAATGGTGGGTATGGATCATGTCTAGCAAGCTATAAGCAACATTGTGTGTAACTCTATATTGTAGGAAAAAAATAATTATTTACAAAGTGCGATCCAAATAATTAAATGAATAATGAAAAATAAATATTTACAATTTAAAAACATGTACCTATTTAACAACAAGCACTGTTTTTAATGCTAAAATTAAGTTCAGAAATTGCCATATCATTTTAGTCAACTACTTATTAGTACATTACATTACATTTTTTTTACATTGTTTGTTGAATAATTGTTTGTAATATCAATATCCATCATAGATGATGAACATTATGCATGAACGTATATTTTATCGTATATATTATAGTTATAAACTTAGAAGAAAAAACTTAGAATTGAAACACAATTATTACTCTTTTTAGACTTACCGATGCTGATTTTTTTATGTAAACTTAATCTTTGGTAATGTAACTTTTAAAAGTGCCGTAGTCTTCGTTTGATGGCGAAAGTAAATTGAGATTTACAAGGACAGCTTACAACAATAAAATTACATTATTGACATTGTCGTTCGTGCGATATTGTGTGCAAATTGCATAATAGCTGATATCCGTGCTCATGGATAAACTGATATACGAGTCGTTACACATACGCTAAATTTCGAATGACTGTTAATCTAAGCCATACAGTAACTTGGTTATGTCTAAATGCAGGTAATAATGTATTAATGTGCCGAAAGATATACAAGGATAATACAAGCATCAGGAGCATGCCACAACCATAAATGGTCCGAGATTAAACGATATTACACATGTGTAAAATGAGATCGTGAGTCAAAGGGACTTAGACTTAGACTAAGGACTAGTGATTCTAGAAATACTAATGAATGAACGACTTTTCTTGGGTATCGATTCTGTGGGTATAATTGTGAACACATTTGTCTCTTAACATTTTACCGGCTGATGTATATTTTTTATACATTTTGACATTTATTTCTTTAATATGCCATCAAAAAGACAAAAACTAATGGATTAGTGATTAGAATTGAAGATAACGTAATTCTTCTTCGAATTCGAGTTTTTGCATTTTCTGAGAAAATTTACAATAGTAACAGATACAATAGTACAATAGTATATTTTTTTCACCATCGGGTAGTAGAGATTTCAACGAACATAAAACATACCAACTTTTTGAAAAAAGCTGATATTTTGACGGGTGAATTTTCTATTGAAAATTAGGGTGTTTTTTCGATACTAATTCAAAATAAGGTGAAAATATAAATATTTTTAATCAATTAAATTACACCGCATTTGGGACATAAAAAGGTTAGTTTTCACCAAATTTCGTTGAAAAAAAATGATCTTTATATAATATAAATAAAAAACCAAAAACTTGGTTTTTTGAATTTTTCACATAAATTTTGAGGTTATGTGAAAAAAGTGTAAATACAAAAGTTTTAGATCTTTTTATTACCTAGTCAACTTTGCCATTTGACTTTTTTCGATAGGACTTTTATTTTTGCCGGAAATCGAGAAAAACCGTTTTTTACCCTTCCTCCCTCAGCCCCACCCCCCTCCCGACCTCAGATCGCCCGTAATTTATTTGTCCTTTCATTTTTATAATATTCCCCTCCTTTTCTAATGGGTTTCATCCTACTATTATTTTTTTCACTTTTTATTATTTTTAAAGGCTTCACCCTGGTCTAGTACTATACTACTACTACTAATTATAATCTACATTCAAAAAAGGAAAGAAAATATGAATATTTCACGTGGATATCACTCAGAGTTATCTTACAAATTAATAATTGCTAATTGCTATATAGAGCAAAGGTTATATTGTTCATAATTTTTTAATGAGAAGAAAGTTTAAAATAGTTTTACACGTTATCGTATCTAATTAATTTAGGTATATAATTAATGTTATATTTTAAATTAATTTGTTATTGTTTTGGTTTTACTTAAAAATAGAAGTTACGGCCAATACAATATATAGTAGTTACGTTGGGAAACGGACTAACACTTAGATACAACTTACAGACAATGTCTTCTAAACAACCCGAATGAAAAAAACAGTTCCGTATTAAGATTTCTTACTAAATATATAATCACTAAAGCAATTCTTAACAAAAATATAATTAACATTTCTTAAAAGATACACCAGACTAATATTTTTTCAGGTTCTTATATTATTTTATTAATTTATAATAGGTTTTTTCTAATTTGGATTAAGTGTTATTAAATATTTAGTGCTAGTTACCTCGAATAACTCATATATTCACTTTAATATTTACAATAATTTCAATGTTTATTACAAATTTAAGAATGTTGCTTGCGCGGGTTTTTTGGCTTGGGATTTTTTTTCTTATATTTAGAGTCATTAGACTTAAGGGTCGACAAAAAGAGTGGCTTACAATAATTAGGGCTAATAAATAAATTTACTATATTACTGGTATTGTAGATAATAATATGTAACTTTTTTATTTGATTATATCCATATAAAGTTCAAGTTAGAGTGAGTAACAATCCGGCCCTAGTTTCTATACTTTATTATTTTTTGATATTAAGAACAAATAGAAATAAATAAATAAAGTTATTCTAACTGTAAAATATGTAATTTAATATTCTTGGCTGACATGTACAAATTGCTAGTAAAATTATTAAAGGCGAATAATCTACTATATAAAAATAAGTCGGGTTTTCCTTCCTGACGCTATAACTTCAGAACGCACGAACCGATTTCCACGGTTTTGCATTCGTTGGAAAGGACGGGCGCCGTGATGGTATATGTCCTTCTCTTATGGAAATATGTGCATTGTTTACTTTTTTTTTATGTATCCTGTATCAGTTTATTTTTATTTCTTTTTTTCTGTTAAGTTTGTTTTTTTTCCTATTTTTATTATTTGTAATATGTATTTTTGCACTTCTTGCCTACCTTATGTAATATACTCACAGTGGTTTTTTCCTTTACTCAAAGTGGTTGTCTGGAAGAAATCGCTCTAAAGCGATACGGCCGCCAGTTGCTCTTCATTAAATTACGTTTAATATATTTTTTTTACCTTTTATGTAATGCAACGAAGTGTTAATAAATAAATAATCGTAACAGCCGATGACGTTGTTGTTAAGAACCTAATATGTATTTATTATTGATTGTGTGATTGTCATGAACAAAATAAAACTAAATTTTATTTATTTCACATGAAAACTATTAAAAAATACTAATAGAGTTGTCTAATAGAATTCATCCGGGACCTACGATTTTGGTCAATATAACCAGTATTTGTAAACGATGTCTTCGTAAATAGTTTTGACTGTAGTTATATTTAGGGGAAAAATACTTCGAACACATATAAATCTACTGTTAGAGGCAATTTAGATAATTAGCGATACAGTTGTTAACTCTATTTGTTATGTAAAACGGTTTTCTTTAATAAACAACCCCACCTCGTAACAAGGAAAAGGTTGAACTCTGAAAAACACTGCAAAACAAATGAAT
This sequence comes from Pieris rapae, assembly GCF_905147795.1. Lineage (NCBI taxonomy): Eukaryota > Metazoa > Arthropoda > Insecta > Lepidoptera > Pieridae > Pieris > Pieris rapae. The sequence goes on from NC_059517.1 coordinate 4,343,565, forward strand.
TGTATGTAGCCTGTGTTACCGCTAAATAAATCAGGCCGATTTAATTCGTATATTTCGGTGAATATTGTACCTACATACCAATGACGGTAATAGTAAAACAAACTACGTAAAAATTCTTAAAAGGACGGCAACGCACTCGCGATCCTTCTAGCATCGAGAGTGTCTATGGGCACATCTATCTCGGACACTATCACTTAACATCAGGTGAGCCTCCTGCCCGTTTGCCCCCTGTTCTATAAAAAAAAACATTTAAATATACTCCAAATGTAAATGTAATAATGTTATGCTTTTCAGTGACTGTCCTTTTGTACAAACTCAAAAAATTGTTTGGACCTTCGAGTATCCAAATAATAAAGGAAAAATGCAACGTTAAACGTGTTAGCCCCTACAAAAAACTTACTTGTAAAACTTGGTAAAAGTTTCCTTGAGATTAGTTTTAAAGTGATTATCATTATACTAAAAAGTAACTTTGTAATTGATACCTTATTATGACATAATTAGGAAATACTAAAGCGATCACGATATCAGGATTTTTAGTGACACATTATTTATGATTAAGATTTAGTTATTTTATTTATATATTAACACTTTGCTGCAATCATTAGTATGTTTATCAGATTACTAGATAATGCTAAGTACCAAATGTTCTTTATAAGTAAAGATATTCCATAAAGACTCACAATGCTTTCTTTTGCCGTAGAAGTAAGTTCTGATTGCACACACTGAAAAATTTCGCACAGACGCGATTCGAAAACAAACTCGTAGGTTCTAGCGTTTCATCGCCACGCTCATCAAAATAATGTAATTTTGTTATACAGACATGTCCAGTTGTTTTAAACAAAGACTGGTAATAAAACTATAACACGTAATTTCACATTATTATCCACAAAGTTTTAATTATTATTTGAATACACGCCTCAGTCTTATTTCAGAGGCTTCAACGATGATTGCAAAGGTAAAAGAAAACTCAAAGGTTAGTAATATATAAAAGTAAATAAAAACTTTAAAACGAAGTTAAGGTTAAAAGAATATAATGTTGTTTTATAATTGCAAGTTTTCAATTACTAATATTTAAAGATTATTTCATACCTAACAAATATCATATATAAAGCTTTTTTTTACTAAAACATTTAGGTAGAAATTTTAGGTAAACATATATATATATGTTTACCTAAAATTTCTATAAATAATAATATAAATTTCTAATATATATATATAGGACTAATAGTTTGAGTGTTTTATACCCATGACGTCAGTTACAGGACGTTGATAACTTGTTATCTATAAAAAATAAAATGATACATGAAGAGGCAATCTGATATCTGGACCTATACAGGGTTGTAGTTTAAATATAGTTTACAGATTTATAGATTTTATTATCGCAACGATTTTAAGTTTCTCATATATAGCATATTTAAATTCATTAGTTTTACTCATTCTCATAACGTTCTCTATTAATTGACTTTTATACATGTCCATATTTAGCATAGCGGTGCGTTCGATTGCCCGTGCATTTTATGTGTCGAAAGAAATCGTTGTAAAAAGAACGGCATATCTCACCTTTGATTGCGCCGCGTTCGTAGTTTGTCAAAAACCTATTGGATTTTACATACGGAAATTACACTTAGCCTCGAATCTTACTCCTAGTAAGATTCGAGGCTGTATGTATGTATTTAGAAACAGAAGGCTCCCCTACCTTAAAATAAAGAAAAGTAGCCACATGTTTAATCGAATAGATTTTTATCTCATCCATGAGTTACGAACCATCAAAGCACCAACATAGTCCTAATATATTATTATTATTACATTTTTAAAAGTCAGCACAGCATTGTTTTGGTCTGCAGATCTGAAGTAAAACATTAAATGCTTATAAACCAATAATTATATCAGGCTCGTTTGAAAAATAATTGCCGTGGTTTTTTTGTAGAACAGGAGGCAAACGGACAAAAGGTAAACCTAATGTTTAGTCATACCGCCGCCGCCCATGAACACTTTCAATGCCATAGGGCTCGCGAGTGCGTTGTCGGTTTCTTTAAGTTTTTGGAGTTTCGGCATTTCTACTCCGTCCATTTCACAAATCATATAGTTACTCATCTGAAGCATCACCTCATTGTTGTAGAAAGGAAACCATGAGCTATCTGAAGACTATATAAGATATTTGACGCAAAACCGACGCACAACTATGGAAGTATCAATAAAAAATTGGGTCAAGAAGACGGGATTGTGGTTTGGTCCACTGGGAGATAGTACGAACTGGTTCGCCAAGATTTGTATAATTTGCTTCTTTATTACAAATGCGGCCCAATTTGTCTCTTTGATTATAAGCAGAAATGATCCAGAACATCTATTTAGATGCTTCAGCGTCCTCTCTTTTTGTGGAATGGGTTTTATTAAGCTGACATCGCTACAGTTAAGAAGGCAATCTTGGCGTTATCTCTACAACAAAACTTATATTTTGGAAAACGAACAACTGAACAATGATGATACAACTGTTAACTACGAATCTGACGATGAAGAAAACAGAACATTTCCTCAGCATATTTTATTATATACGAAACAGTTTGTTACTACAAGCAGTTGGTTGGCAAAGATGTATAGTTTCACCGCTGTTGTGTATATTTTATCTCCATTTATTGAATACGCGATATACAGTGCAAACGGAGACGTTACGTTCAGGGTTCATGTATTACCAATTTGGTCACCATTGGACAATGTCAGCATTATTGGTTACGTGTTCACATTAATCGTCGAAATAATAGCATCAATATACTGTGTGGCCATTCATATAACCTTCGATACCTTTGCTACGGGAACAATGATAATTATTTGTGGGCAATTTACTTCGCTACGCGAATACAGCAAATATGTTTGTGGGAGTGGGAAGCAATGTGACTTGAATTTGAAAAGGGACGCTCGAGCACATTATCGAATTAAAAAATGTCATTTCATTCATGTTACATTGTTAAGGTAAGTGTCGTAGCCAATAACTAAAAATTTACAAGCGTTTCATAGAAAACACTCAACGGGGGAATCAAAACAATCATTGTTTCGACATGAAAAGCAAACTAAGACACCGATTCCTTCATACCTATTTTCCTGTAAAAAAATATTCTTATATTGAAAATAATAATAGTCATAGGAGTATCTACCCAAAGTCCATTGGTACCGAACACAAATATTACATTTATTGAGTACCTATACTGTTAGTTCTTTGGGTAGACTATACCAAACCAAAACGTAAAATCAATTTAGAGAAACCTGTATTTAAAAAATATTCAGATCTATATTTTATTATTTTGTAGCATGGTCAACAAATTGAATGAATTGATAAGGGATATCATTGGTATATATTTTTTCGTAGCCACCTTGACTTTATGTTCAGTGGCTGTACAACTGCAATCTGTAAGTACCCAGTCACTTAATAAAATTTAATACTTTTCGAATTAACTACAAATTTACCATTTTATAATATTTTTTAAGATGCACTTACATACAATGTATTATAAACGTATCTTACGAAAGCCTTGTCAGGAGTACAATGGGAAATTCGGATAAAATTGGGATTACAACAGAGCAGTGAGCTTTCCATACAGAATCTTTATTACAACCCCTACGTTATCTATAAGAATGCGATATCATTATTACGCTTAAGCTATTTATATAAGCTTTATATATTGTCACAACATGTATAACTTACAACACGCAAAATATTCTACATGGTACGACCTTCCAATTAAAAATTTTCATACAGTAAATTACTTTAACAATTATTTTACTTATTGTTCATGCTCCTCGCGCTATTCGCATCCCTTTTAGCAAACCGTAGGAACGTGCTGTAATATTTTATATCACGGTTGAACTAACTTGAATTTCCTCGCAGACGGAGCTAAGCGCCACTCAGCTAATTTCTCTGCTACAGTACATGTGCGCGACTCTTACACAGCTTTTACTTTACTGTCATTACGGACATGCAGTTCAAACCGAGGTAATTAAGAACATTTCTCATTTATAACAAGTGTTTCTTTTATACAAAATTTACTAAAAATTTTATATATCGGTCTTAAATAGGTTAATATTAAGTATATAATTTTAAAAAAGTATAGTTATTTTAGAGTATTTAAAACACACACAGGTAGTGTGTAATTATTCCTGATAATTCTATGATCCATATGCAAAAGTTAGAGTTTTCTATTTTTTTATGCAAAACTGTAGGTATATGATATAAAAACGACTAAACACTGGTTTTATATCACTAATAACACAACAATTATCGTACCTACTGGTTACGAATATACCTAATTTTTAGGGGCCAACCAAAATACTAAATAAGCTTGTTTTCCTTGTAATAAAGTGTAATTAACTTTTCAGAGTGCTGTATTTATTGGAGATGGCCCATTTACGTCATCCTGGTGGAGTGTTAGTGGCAAAGTGCGACGTGAAATTGCGATTTTATGCACAGGCATGTCTCACAGTTGTAGACTCTTTGCCGGCCCATTTAATGTTTTGGATCTTCATTCATTTATTCAGGTTTGTGTGTTGTTCGTTTTTGTATGTATATTTGTTTGATTAACACCGATATATTCCACCTTTCGGCTCGCCAAAATTATTTACCCGAAGGCTTTAATTCGTAGGGCGTCCCCGGTACTGACGATAATACTTCTAAAACTTCATGAATATTCTAGGTATAAAATACATGTATACGATCAGCGATGGACTTTTTAGGTTTGGTGTTGTATCAGAGAATCATCGAGAGTTCTGGCAGCTCTAGGCTATTTATCAGAAAGCCCCCTTTTTTTCAAATTAAATAGTTTGTAAAAATTCACATTAGCGAGAGCGTTGCAAGTTTTTTTCTGGCTTGGAGCGCAAGTAACTTTTTCTCTTTTAAGTACTGAAAAAGACCTTTCGCCGCTGCAGTTCGTGACACTCATTATCAAAAAAAATCTTAATATTATATCTACAATCCGGAACATGCACGAAATATTAAAACTTTTTTATTAACCTTTGGGGTTCTGGCAGAAATATTATGCTCAGCCTCGGTGTCAGATTTTAAAAACTGCGCCAAATGATCGCTTTCTCCTGCAAAGGTTTCTCCTAAATCAGTGGCATGTAACTGTTCTGTTTTGATCTCTTTACCGTCGTACTAAAATATCTGTCAAAACCTCGAAAAAAGTATTCTTCATCTAATTTGGATACTAAAATTTGCCATCTGCTGCTGCTGCTGGATCTACATCCAGTTCACAGTTCATTAAGTGTTTTGTCTCGTTCGTGTTGAAATATGCAGGGAATGATGCATATTTTAACTAGTAGGTACGATAATTGTTGTGTTATTAGTGATATATAACCAGTGTTTAGTCGTTTTTATATCATATACCTACAGTTTTGCATAAAAAAATAGAAAACTCTAAATTTTGCATATGGATCTTAGAATTATCAGGATCCAGCGAAGACGCGCGCCCTACGCTGTAGTCTTACTTAGACTGCCCAAGGGTAAATCAGGCCCTGTGTCGGATATAGGATATTTTTGGAGGAGTTATAAAATCTTTTTTTTACAGATTGTTAAAACTGCATACAGTTACTACACAGTGCTTCGCCAGACGTCTGAACTAGACAAATAAATTTAGATGACTGTTAAAGACATTGATCTGTATCATCATTATAACTTTCATCACTAACTCTAAATATAACAACCTTTGCACCACCTGGCATATTCACCATAACTTTCTGTTTAAATATTTTTAATGTAAGAGATGTACATGTCGTCAGAGATTAGAGGTATTATTGGCCTATCACAATCAAACGAAAAAAGGTTATCGTCAAATCGTAATCGTTTCATATTACGGCCTCACCTTCACAGATTTTTATCATCATAAGTATCAGCTCAGCAGTTGATTATTTATATGGTAAGGAATAGCATATTTTTCGCAAAACTTTGCGTTCTTAAATCTTTGTTTAAAATGACTTATTATAATATGCTTAAATTAGTTCTAGCTGAAACAACCCAACATAAGTAACCCATACAACAGTTGAGTACAAACAGATTGGCGTATTTTTCATTATATTATACATGTCAGTAATATTAAAATTTCAAGTGTAGTAGAAGAATACGCGAAATAATAAACAATTTGTTGATTTATTTTTTATTAAGTAACTTTGACATACATCATTTGTAAAAATTATTAATTTATAACTTTAGCATTTCAACAACGATATTTTCCATTATATAGGTTTTATTGCCTTAACATAGTTTTCAAGCCACGAAGCAACGGTCGATTGATGGGAAGAAGTCCATTTGATATTATTGCGGACATTCTCAAGCGCTCTTTGGCGTGCGCTTGCGCCTGCGCCGGCCTCTGAATTCTTCTCGAAAAATGATATCATCTGAAATTCAATCATTTCAATGCTGATAACACTGACATAATACGAATGTAGAATTGTCTATTTAGTTTTTAAAAGCATGTTCTTATGTTACTTAAGTTAAGTGATTTTTTTATTTTGTTTGAGTTTCTATAAAATTAGTGTAAGTTAGTGATAAAATAAAAGGAAATAAATAAAAAAATATTCACATAAATATCAATGGAGATGACGATGTATATTACTTTGTATCCCTTAAATAAGATATTTGATATATATTTATTATAATTTTAAATTGATGAGGTTATAATAACATTTTCTAGAAATGGTGAAAAAGTAAATTTAAATGTTAGTTTATGAGATAACGCCAAAATTTTGCTGCGGGCAAAATTTGCACCATAAAAATCTAATTTCAGTAAAACTGTAAGAATATAAAATAATATAAAAGGCAAAAAATTACAATTTTTTAATTTTTGAATTGTGTGATGCCAAAAACATATTTACCTCCTGTAATTGTTTCTCTGTATTAAAACCACTGGTTATAGCAGGTATAAGGTTGCCAAGGTATCTACTGTTCAGTGTAAATCGGTCAACAAGTGAATTCCACCGATTTCGAACCTCGTCCCAGACAAGTTGATTTCCAGAAGGATTAGCACTTATCAGCTGAAGAACGTTTAGGTAATCTTGGCTACGAATATTTTTCTCATCCCAAGCTAAATTGAGATATCTGAAAGAAATTTAACAAATTTATAAAAAAAAGGAATTTAATGTTTCTGTTTCGGCTTTTTGACTCTAAAGTTCTTTTTACGTTTACACAAATTAAATTCGTTTAATTTTTTTTAAACAATGTATTTGTATGAAACGTAATCAACTTAGGCCATCAAGAAACAATCTTAGATCGCTATTATGCAGTCTTATATTATTTCATATATTATTTCAAACTTCACACAGAAATGGTTTTTTGCTAAAAGTTTATTTCAGTTTGAACTAGAACACAAGCCTTATATTTTTAATATTCAAATTTGGCATTAAAAACAGTTTACAAGGACACTTATAATATATATAGATATTATTATACAAATCAACTGTTGAAGGTTGTGGACAGCCTATAGTAGTGGGTGGGAGATTTTACCTTTTGAGAATAGCGACATCTTCCGGCGCAGAGAGTGCGGACCTCAGCTTGGTCTGCTCCTGTACATCTTCTTCCTGCAAATAGATGGCCCACAATTTGTCCCACTCTTCTGTTGATGCATGCTTCATACCTTTATAATAAAATTAGATTAGTACGTATCCGAAAAATTTTAAATAAACGTATACTTTTATTTAACTTTATACGTAGATCAACATAACGGTTCCTCAAATGATTTATTAATTAATTAACCACAGGTCTTTTATGCGACAAATTTTTGTATCTGTGTCACGGTTATTTGATTTTCTAAAAGGCAAAGTGATCAGTCTTCTGTGCCTGACTAACTCACCGTCAACTTTTTGCATCGATGTCTATGTCCTCATGATCTATTCCTTTACTATACGAGCGAGTGTTAAATAGGCGAATAAACAAAATCCGGAGTTCGAACCTACGCAACATCAGCGAAGCCAAGCCAATAGGCTAACTCGGCTAAATAAAAATTCTTAATAGATAATCTTTAATAAGATTTGGATATCACTATGATATAAAGAGAATAGGCGGCACACTTTAGAAAATAATGGACGCTGGAAGAGGCCTATGTGTCACAGGACACGCTGATTGAAACCGGTTCATTGTGCGTTAGATTAAGTTAAACAAACAGCAAAATGTCAGCAACAAAGGTTAGGTAATTAAAATCATAATCGTAATAAAGTAAAAATGCGGTCGCTAGATTATTTTGAAGGAAATGCATCATACCATAATAATAAACTAAGCTTCGTAGATCAGGTTCTATGGTTCTATTAGTTCCGTGAGAGTTCAACCAGTTCAAAAACATCTCTCTCACTCTACGCTCAGCGTCAGGCAAACCGTTTGAAGCAGCTAATGTCAATACTCTCGTTCGTAGCAAACTGCAATAAGAAACCAATTAGATTAATTTCTGTAATTTATAAACTCAATACTCTATGAGTACTCTATCATATCAAATATAATATTAATTTTATATTATAATTATTTTATATATTACTCATATAAATGAGAACATTACATTATTTACATAGTTTGACGTTTGAGAGTGAGCGCTTTTAACCGCGCAACTTTTTGCCACGCACCACCATTTTTTTTTAATAGAACAGGGGACAAACGGGCAGGAGGAACAAGGCACGTCATGTTAAGTGATAATGCCCATGGACACTTGATAGAAGGTACAATTCCAGGTATTTTGAATCGACTAGGGGCCCTATCTACCATCTTAAAGACCGGAAACATAAAGTTATAACTATTGCCATTTAAAAAAAAGACCGGAAACGCACTTGAAGGTACGTGTCTGGTCTTGCAAGTATACAATATAGATTAAATCCGCCTACTTGTCTGCCTCTGACCATAAAAACAGTGGTGGTCTGAAAAACTTTAAGATAGTCTCATCAATATGATATTATGGGTAGAACGTATTCAAATGTTGCCCTAAATTATAATATAAAAAATATATTCATCAAAGTTGTAATCCCAAAAGATGTATATTATATTACCCTTGAATAACATCCAAATTTGTCTTCTCCCAACTTTGTTCCATATAAAGACCAGCAATGAGATGATGAACATATTTCTAAAAATTGAATAAAATCTTTATAACACAATTCCTAGCTTCTATGACAGAGTTGATAGATTGTAGACTAGTGGTAGATCACATGTAGTATAATCGTAGATTGGTAATTGAATCAGATAAATCAATCCAATAAAAAAAGGCTTGTATTTAAGTTAGGTTCAGGTAAAGTAATACATGTTATTTATATGTCTAAAGTATTACATTTTCGCACTACTATAGTGCAGTTTCACCAATCACAAAATATATCTTTACTTTTATTGAAAGATGAGTGTTTGCCTAGAATTCTAAACATTCTAAACACACAAGATTGTGCGTTAGAACCCCCAACAAGATTATTTATTTATTTGTTTAATTATAAGTAATCTAACAGCTTACTTAATACATATTATTATACAAAATACTAATATAATACAGAAAGCCAAAACAGATTACATAGATTAACAAATTATGTATGAAATCAGAAAACAAGCAAGCACATTAAAATACAAAGATTTCAAAAAAAACAAAAGAATAAAATAAAAAAAAACTGAAATTTGACATTAAAAAGCAACAAATAATACTAAGAATTTAAAACTACTACTTAAAAAAAAAACAAAAATCTGAGTATTCCCGCTTCTCCAAGTACTTCTTGACATCTCTCTTTTTGTGGTGGAAAAGATCAATGTCCTTTATTGCGCTTTAAAATCGTCGCCAAAAACTATAATCTTCCTGTATTGTTTTATAAACTTACCTTCAAATTTTCATACGCAGGGGTGTTACGAAGTTTGTTAGACAGATGATTGAATTTTCCTGAAGCTGTTTCCCACGGGACAAAATCTTTCTCCACGGGAAGGTATTGTGGGAGTGACAGTGCTATGTCATATGGTAAAATACCAGCATCTGATAACGCAAACGCATCATCCAGTAAATGGGCCCTGTCTGATATTGTTAGCTGAAAATGATTTATAGAACAAAATCTTTAATAATAGTCTAAAGCTATTCAACGCATAGTGGTTTGGTTCAGCGTGTAACTCTTATCCCGAAGGTCGTAGATTCGATCCCCAGACGTGCAACAATGACCAATGACTTTTGAGGACTTTCTATATAACACTAGTTCGCAAGGAATGTTACATATTCAATAATCAATAGATTTTTTTTTATTTTACGCAGATGTAAGCACTATTTATTTATTTATTAACACTTCGTTACATTACAATATAAAAATTGAACATAATTAAATAAAAAGGAGGGCAACTGGCGGCCTTATCGCTTTCGAGCGATTTCTGCCAGCAACCACTTTTTATTTTGTGTATAAATATAATATACCCGTTGTCTCACCTCAAAAACAAATTCAATACATAGGATTCATAGGATACAGGTATATGAAAATGTGAAACTAACGATAAAATCAATGATACATTTTAACTTAATGTATCATTGATTTTATCGTTAGTTATCGTGTCACATGAAAAGAGATGCTGTTAACTCGAAAATAAATATTATTTCCCCGGGAAACGTATCTTAGACGCATTGGTTATTGGTTATTAAAGCAACTTACCATATTAGATTTTACTTTAAGTTGCTCGATAATCTGATTCCACATATCCAACGGATAGTTAACTCTGTAATAGCCCACTTGATTGTTATTTATTTTTAACAATTTTTCATCGTCGCTGAGAGATATTTCCACTGAAATTATAGATGCATTTACGTTTCTTTAATAAAGTTCTTATTTATATATTATAACTGTATTTTTGTGTACGTTTTACGTGTACGTAAATTAGCATTTAAACATGATTACACCATATTATTAAATAGTTTAATGTACTGTAAAGTTTTATATTCTATAGTCTGTAGCGACTTCTATGACTACAATAACGTCACCACTATGACGTCAAACTCAGAAACTCGATTACGCAGTCTTACCGACCCCTAATACATACCACTTTTTGACCTTAACCACAGCTAGTCAGAGGTTAGTCTGGGCGATCTTTCTTTCAAGTCGGAGGGAAAATATTTCAACCTCCATAGCAGTGATTAAGTAAAATCGTTATATTATAGTAATTCTTACCGCTATCCGACGTATCAGCAAACCATAGTATAGCGTCACCCTTCTCTTTACTCGTTGAATACGTTATTGGCACATACCAACGATAACTGAAGAACATAGAAAAAACTTATAATTTAGACATAGATACTTTATTGAAATGTGTTTTACTTTGGGATTTTATGTATTGTATAATTGTAGTTATTATCATTATAACTGCGATTATGGAAATCAAATAAATAAAATTCTGGAAAACGTATAATTTTTCTGGTTATGTGAATCAATGTCAATCGATGATGTTGTGTAAGGACTAGAGAATGTCATTCATTTAGCGTTTAGCAGCAATCACAAAGCATTTGTTCTTGCGTCTGTCGTTTTGCATTCTCAATCTTTATCTATCTATCTATCTATATATCTATCTTTATATAATTCTTTTTTTAAAACAATCAGATGGTTTTTAATTTTAACTATTTTAAAGCTTCAGAAACTCAAAATTGTTTTTATTGCCAATTTGACACGACTAGTTCTTAGCACCTCAATTTATACTTAATCATAGATTTGACTATATTACTAAGACTATACTGTATACTTACTGAAATTCCGAGTCATCGTCATAAGTCGCAGTCGGGTCTAAGAGAAACCTTGATTGTGTCAAAATATAAGTATTGTTAGCTCCAGGCCTCACTGTTACAAGGGGATATCCCATTTGTCTCGTCCACGTATCCATTATGTATCTGTGAAAATGTTACTTAAAAGGAAAAACTTCATAATGTTAAAATTGTATATATGGTTATTGATAATAAAATCCACAATATCATAGATCAGTTTTAAATATAGTTAAAACTGTGGTCTAGTGTAGATTTATTCACTGGAGTAAGAAATCTGAAGACAATAATAATCTAAACTAAGGAAGGTTAGAGAAGAAAAAAATATAAAATCTGTCGTAATTAAAAATATTATTGAATTGAATTATATTTTATTTAATATACGCTCGATTGACGATATTTATTCATTGACCTCATCGTAACAATTTTTTTTTAGATTTTCTCCGGAAAAAAATCTGACCAGAAATAATTTATTCATTGTTATTTCGATCTAACCTCGGAAACCGGAACCTTCAATAAAATCGCGCTTCATCTGTACTTACTTGAGGCTTAGTTGTGGATAAAGAGTTTTAAAGTATGGCTCCAGTGATGATAGTAATTCTTGAGTGACGGTGTTGCCATATTTGTACTTCTTTAAATAATCTGAAACTCCTCTACGGAAGTTTTCATCACCGATAAAGCCCTCTAACATTCTTAAAATTGATGCACCCTACAATTTCATTAATTGTACTTAAAAAAGAACAAACAAAACAATGAAATGTTTATCAAAAATGATATTTCACATACTAGTATAAAATTCTAGTAATTCTAAAAATATTTTTATAATAAAATTTGTCATAAGACTCCTTTTAGACTGCCATATGAGTCAACTTTTATGTTTTTTAGCAGTCTATTCTTTTAAAGCTACGACTAGTATATTCTGGTCTCTAGTATACTCTGGTCTGTCAAATTATATTGTCAGAACTATATTACCGTTATGAAATACCAGCCTGAATTATATATATTTTATTAAAAATAAAAATTACCTTATTATACGATATGGAATCAAAGATGGCGGTGATTTGATCTGGTGTCTCCACTGTTTGAACTATAGGGTGACTTGACAACTTCGCATCAGTGACTAAAACTGAATGCAGAGTTTTTGTTAGGAATTGGTCTAGCTAAAACAAAACAACTTCCTTTAAAAAAAAAATTAAAAATTAAATAAACTTAACTAATATGATTCACTCTATATTTATCTAAACCAAATCTAATACATTTTTACTTTGACAGGGACGTTACCTCTCGTAAAATATTCAATGATAATTGATACTCATTTAGGTACTTGAATGTAGAGTTCTTATTATTTTAAAAAACTTAACATGCCTCAAATTCTCGTATAATGAATAAATATTGTATAAAAATGCATTAATAATGAATTCAAAAAATAATGAATATTGTATAACTGTTCAACTGGATTATTTCCTCATCTCCAATGAACAAGAAAGCAGTTAATTGTTTTATTTTTCTTATATTCTAGGAGATTAGTACTCTAACACAACTGAGGCGATTATGATCTCTTAGTCTACCAACTTCAAGAGCGACCGCAAAGCTAATACTAGTCTCTAATATAGAACCCTAACGACGTCACAATCCTACCTAGGAATTACCTGAAAATTCAATGTTGGTGTTATGGACTTAATGAAGTTGGTCTAAGACATTAGTTAGATAATTAAAATTACCATAGTCCAGGAAGGTTCAATAGCATTCAATGATTTCACTTGCATATACGAAGCAAAACCTTCGTTGAGCCAAACTTCGTCCCACCACTTCATTGTCACTGAAATGAGAATGAATATATTATTATTAATTGAATTAAACAACGGAGAAGGTTACCAAGTCGACATTTCTTTTTTTTTGTGTTAACTTGATTGAACTACAATTGCAATAATACTCCGATAATGAAATAGTCAGTAACAAAAAACAATTAAAACTAAATATTACTTATACAAAACTGCTAAATAATATGTGTTTTTTATACATAAAATTTTTAATATGCTACATGAAGCAGCACTTAGTGAACCCATTAAAAACTAATAAATTCAATTTGAAAGTTTTTTCCAATAAACTTTTTTTTTAATTTATTTATTCCACTACATTATTCTATCTTAACAGTTACTACTAATTCGATAGAACTCCAAAATAATACCCACACCAATATATCCTAAATATATCCTACATAAAAAACATTAAAAAATTATAACTTATGAACATTATAGTCAACAGTATCAGTGTTGATATTAAGATTCTTTAACAGATTTTCAAATCCAATATTTACAACTCTAACTGCAAACACAAATATTATATAATTTTCACCTTACCTAAATTGCCAAACCACATGTGTGCCAACTCATGTGCAATTGTATTGGCTACACCGATTTTATTTTGCGATGATGTTGTGGCCTCATCAACTAGGAAGGATGTTTCCCTATATGTAATCAAACCCCAGTGTTCAGTAGCGCCTGATACATAATCTGGAATCGCGATCATATCTGAAAAAGTTTTTTTTTGTATTAATAGACTTGTATTAAAAAAAATCCAAGACATGTAGCTAACAAAATGCATTCCTGTAACAGATAGGAAGTAAAGTGTAAATAAAAATATAGTACATATTAAATATTACATACCAAGTTTAGGAAGAGGGTATGGCACCTCATAGTACTTAATATAGAATTCAGTAGCTCGTTTTCCAATATCTTGAGCAAAATCAATTTTATGTGTCTGTTGCTTCTGCGCAAATGATCGTAATGTGAAATCTTTACCAATGCCACTTGCATTTATGAGTGTTTCTTTGTAATCAAAGTTGCATATAACAAAACAGGCTAGATATGTGGACATAGGAACACTTGTAGCAAAAGTTACTGTTTCTGTATTTGTAGATTTATCCACAGATTTTGATATTTCCTAAAAACAAATTGGATTACCAGTCTTAAGCTGAATGAAGAGATAAAAAAAATATAATTGATATTGGACTATTTTTATACAAGTTTTCAAGTTATATTCTTACATTCATATTAGAGAGTGCAACATAATCAATAGGCTTGACTAAGGTTATGTCATATGTTGCTTTAAAATCGGGTTCATCAAAACATGGAAATGCCTGTCGAGCATATGTCGGCTGAAATTTACTTGCCACCATAGACCTGAAACAAAGAAGTTCAGTGAAATAAATAAAGATCATCAATTGCACTGCAGGAAAAATATGCCAATGCCTTTTTCTTTAATTTTGAATGTCTAAAGATCTTGAAAGCAAATATCAATTATAATTGCTAAATATATATATATATATATAAATATATCAATTAAATTTCTTGAAAATAAGTTTTGGGGAACTATCAGAGACATTTATTTAATTGTTCTTGGTTAGATTTGACAATATATCATTTTACAATTACAGAAGTTCAAGAGCCTTATTCACTAAAACTGATATTTACCCTCCTGGTTTAAGCCTAGAAAGATAGAAACCTACAATATTCCTGGTCAAATCTCCACTAAATTCAATGTTTATTTCATAACTTCCAACATTAATATTCTCATTAAATTGAATATATAACTGTTCCAATGATTTTATTTCAAAAAAATTCTGAACTGTTATTTCATTGTGGCTACTGGTCACTTTCACATCTTTGATATGCAAGAATTTTGTATGCAAAGATAAATTATCTCGTTCACTATCGACGATAACATTAATGCTTACTTCTCCAAGAAATTTCCCTGACTCAAGATCAGGATTTAATTTTAACTTGTAATTTACAGGGTGAACTAACTGAGACAATCTTTCTGATAACTTTATCGTGGATGTTTCCATATTTTTTTCGTAATAACTCCTGATTGACCAGCTATATAGAAAACCTTGTTTAAAGCTAATATTCTGTCGGTATATTTTCGTAAGGGCAAAGACATAAGTTTTTTTCAACATAGAGTCAAACCCAATAGTTACACGGCGTTGATAACATCTAGCAAAATGGAAATATTTACAACTTTTATATTATTTATATAATTTTATTTATAAACATAACCATTCTCATGACTTCGGATTTCGAAGTTTTAATAATGTATATTGTATACCAAAATTACCAAAAGTCAAAACCAATCTTATCTGAAAGGTGTACGGTATGGGAACTGTCAACCTTCAAAGTAATAATAATAAGTCTGTGGTTATTGGCATATTGATATTTGATTGGCACCGCCTAGCCGACCAACACTACTGTGAAGTTTTTGAAGTGAAACTTCTTTAGAATCGTCGTGATTTCAAACCGGATGCAACGAAAAAGCGACAGTAAAAAGAGACAAAAACATTAATTCATATGATTTAACGTGGAAGAAAATGAGATAGATACACTTCTTTAGAATCGTCGTGATTTCAAACCGGATGCAGCGGTAAAGAGAGACAGAAACATTAAATCATAAGATTTAACGTGAGAGAAAATGAGATAGGAGGCATTATACAGCCTCTCTTTACTGCCGCTTTTTCATTTGATCGAATTTCAAACTTTCGTTGTTTTAATTTTTGCCAAACTAAAGATTTATATTAAACTTATAAATTAAAATGTATCATTAAATATACTGTTTTTAAAGAACACACACATTTAGATAGTGAAAAATGATTAATTTATATTTGATTAATTATAAAAACTTTGCTTTTAAAGGTTTCACTTCTGCCATGTGTGAATTGCACATATGTTTTTTTTTTAAGTTACATTATACAGATTTGTAGCAAATGCTGCGTAATCTAAAGGACATTTGCGAAACTTATGTTACCAGTAATAATATATCAGTATTTATTTAACATGCTTTTGCGAAGTTTAGTCTGACCTAGGTAATAGGTATGCGATTTAGTCTATATTATAATATTTAGAGTGCGATACTAAGAGTATTTTTGGCTGTTCCTATTGATAAAATTATCTCTTTAAAATCTGAAGCGCGACAAATCACATAGTATCTCCGCCGCCGCCCTCGCTTACCGCATGCCGTCGCTAGATCACTTCGTGCGTTTTTATACGGAATTAATGTCAGACGGTACGTTATTCGATTCTGTATTTCCGAAACTAAACAAGATACGAAAATTTTAAAAACGTACGTCTGTAGAGTTCGTATTCCTTATCTCGTTTAGCTATTAAACTCATTTTTGCTCTATGATCACATCTGACTCTGTTCCACGGATAGGTCGATACGTTTTTGTACATGGATATAGTTAGAAATCTATAATACACAAAACTACTTAATTTGAAATAATGACAACTTACACGCCACCTCGCATTGTACTTTGATAAAAGCCGACGATTCCCGTGTCAAGTTTCCCAGTAAAATTTAAAGTTAATTTGTACACTCCTTCACTGATTTCGTTATGTCCAAACTGCACCTGATAAACCTCTCTTTTTGGTATTATATTTGTTGTATTTATTTGCAGAAATTTGTTTGCATCATCAATGAAATCAACATAGTTGATCGATAGATTTTTCATATGAAGCTCAATATTGGTCGTAGGTCGTAGGACACGCACTCTTATCGTTACTTGCCCTTTAAAACTATTTCTTTCTAAGTCAGGCCATAACATTAGAGTGTAATTTAATGGCCTAACATCTCTAGAAAGTCGGTAGTTTATAACCTGTAACGAAAAAGCGTATAGGATAAAAATTCAATAATAATAAAATAATAGGTAAACGGGGGCGTTACCTCGTTATTCGTGAAATCCAAATCACGGAATGACACTGTTTTTTTTTCTTCTTACCAAAAATTCAGTTCGATATAAAAATACATGTAAGCAATGAAACCTGTGCATTTAGAGTGATTGCGATTAAGTGATTAAAAGGTTAAAAGAAAATCTCTATAAACATAACAATCACCAATAACAAACAGTTTAACAGGATTAAAACCCCTTATTTTATTACTTCTCGAAAGTTAAACTTTTGGCTTAATATATGCAAGATTGCGTCCGTTCCTATGATGTAAAATACTTGTAAATACTTTTGTGCGTTTATTGTCATTCTGCATTTTGTGTGGTTTTAATAGGGATTTAAAAAAAATACGTTTATTTTGGAACATAAGATCATCATGGTATCACAAGTTTTCAAATACGAAAATAAGAAACCACGAAAAAGCTTAGATATATGCCAAAAATGTCAAAATGGGCCTTCAGTTACCAATTGATTGTTTATTAGATTTTTTTTAAATCACATTCACATATTAAACTATACACACTTACATGATTTTCGTTTGTATTCGTCTTTTTTGAACTATCAATGTCAGTAGTTAAAATATTTTCTTCTATTCTACATGTAGTGCTTTGGACTGATAATGCTATCGTAGATACAAACAATGAGAATGATAGTAAACTCAACAACACGATAACTTTATGGGAACTGACCCAAGACATCATATCGGGCTTCATCTGAAAGAATATATTTAATGTCAGAATATGTAAAAATACTTGTTAGAATTGTTAATAATAAAAGTTTATTCGATTCTAATCTAAGGTGCCTGTATTTCATAATTTAAGAATTTGTATACGAACGTAACGCCGGCTAGAGATCTCCAATCGTACAGTGACAACATTTAAAAGTCGTTCTTAGTAGTCGCTGTACAAGTTGCTAGCTAATGCAATGTATTAATGCAAGGTGTCGAGTAAATTATATTTTAAGTATTGGCGATAGTATTTTTGTTCTCATTCGTATTATTATCAAATCAGATTTCTATGAAGCCGCAGTCTACTAGTACCTACCGTATTCGGCTAATAATAGTTTTTTTTTATTTTAATTTAGGGTAATAATTGCATAAACAGAACAAGTCAAATTTATTGCAATAATAATTTTAAACTTGGCAATGGGCACAGCAAAATGGACACAGATATGGAAAAGGCCACGGAGAAGGCGAAGAGGGCGCCCAAGAAAAGGTGGATAGAAGAAATCGAAGAGGTATCAAGAAACCAGTGGAGAATGAAAGCCATAGACAGAGTCAGTGGGATAAAGCTGGAGAAGGCTTTTAGCTCCTTCATGACGGACGGTAATGAAGATAGCTAGGATATAGGATAACAAGTAAAAAAATGTATACAAATGAAAAATAATCTAAGCTGTATATTATAATTTTGGCTCGTGATTGGAAATAATATAGGCTTTATTATTATTTCTTGTAAATTAAATACAAAGTGCCTTTATGGAAAATATCAAACTATTTTTAGATATTGATTCTTGAATAATCGTCATCATTTGTAAACAGTAGTACTTTTTGTATTATGATTTCATTATTGTAGTTAATATTAAAATAGTATTTAGCTTATTTTAATTAATTTTATACCTAATTACCTTAAATTAATTTTAATTACCTAATTATGAATCTGAATTAATTTGACTTAAAGGCTACTGGAATAATGAATCAGATAATGAATTATTGTTGAAGATTTCCTTAAAATTGCAATTGTAAATATATTTATTTATATTGAACGTTAAACCTGTGGGTAAAATACCACTGTCGTCTTTAGGGTCTTAATACACCGAATGTACTTACCCTATTTCGTACTGTTGACAAACACTTCACGAAAAATTAACTCTATTGTCAAATGCATTGAGCCATGAATAGAAATCGATCGCTGTTATATTACAACACAACGAGAAACTTCACTTGCGAACGAAATTCACCTGACAGTCGTGGTTGTTATGAAGTTGTTGGCGAAGTGGCGACTAAACATTTATACTTACATAATCACCACCTTCACAGCATTAGAATGTTTCTCCGATTAGAATATTGTTGAATTTTCTAAACCTTTAACAGGTATAACAACCGTAGAACTTGAAACCTGATCGCAAAAATAGATATCAAGATA
This sequence comes from Pieris rapae, assembly GCF_905147795.1. NCBI lineage: Eukaryota > Metazoa > Arthropoda > Insecta > Lepidoptera > Pieridae > Pieris > Pieris rapae. Next base: position 4,363,137 of record NC_059517.1, read on the forward strand.
AGAAAGACTGTATGTTTTCTCTTCTCTTTCGTCAATATTCTGAGATAAAAATATCAGTTGTAATCTTGCCTATATTTGATCAAAGATAACCCTTTTCGGTTATGCTTTTTTAAAATCCAGATAACACTTTTATTAAAAAGGATTCAGTAATTTAAAAAAAAGTGTTAACCAATAGGTAGGCCTTGTATGAAAATATTTTGTTCACGTCACTGATAAGGCAGGAAAATGTCGTTATTCAATTTAAATACATATCTGGGTATCGAGTTATTCAGAAATTTTGCATATCGCATTCATACTAGGATTTGTATGCGTATCTTATACTTTATTTATTCTTGTAAACTTAATTTACACAGCTGTAATGATTTTATTACTTTGATTTTGTTCTTGCCACTGATTTCAGGTGTACAGCGCTTGTATTAAAATTAAATATTTCAGTTGGTGCCTGTAGATAATGCCGGTTACCCCCAGAGCTGAATCTTCTCTCGCTCAACGGATAAATATCGCAATACAGTAAGTGATGTTGCCAGCAATAAAGGTACACACACACTACCACAGGTAGGTGAAAAAAAAACATAAATATACTAAATATAGAAAGAAAGAAAGAAAGAAAGAAATAACTTTATTAGACACAAAATACAATAATTGTTTCTATAAAGTAGAGTGCTCTGGCCCCCACACTAGGATTCCCTGTGTTGTGGGCAGCCAGTCTCTTCCTTTTACATCTAAACGTTACTTAATTAATTAATTATACTTAACAAATTTATACCTATTCTATTTTTTTACGATAAGAATGTTTTCTGTGTTAGTATATGACAGCTTAATAAGATATTTTTTGAGTTTTTTAGTGAAAGTATGAAGGGTGATTTTTGAAAAGTTAGTAATAATTTTATTTTTGATAAGGTGGTTAAAGATGAATATCTTTATATAATGTTATATTTTAAATATTTTTTGGTAAACGAACGCACAATTGTCGTAAATATAAGCTATATCACTAAAATAAAATAAGATCTTAAGGTATATTAAATTATCCACTTTAAGTTTTATTCACACTAACACCGATAACATTTATATAACATCATATTGCTATACTAGCAGACTCGGCCAAGCGTTGCTGTGGCTAAGGTTTTTGTTATATTACATAGTATTAAACTATTCAAGGGAAACGGTAGGAGAACTTATGTGAAACATTGATACTTTTAACACAGCGCCATCTGTTATAATTGTATCAAGTAATAAACGAATATTTGCAATAAAATAATATTGAGGGTATAAATTGAGATGTAAGCTATCCTATCTTCTAAGTTAGATCAAACTGCACTCGGAGTGCAAATTTGATTCATATCGGTTCGGTAGTTTAGGAGTGCATAGCGGACAAACAACGTGACACGTAATTTATATATATTAACATATGTTTTAAGCTATTGAAGCTTGTAGGTATTTAGCACGTATTTTATATGCCTCTAACAGGTACGAAGTGTTCTTACTAATACTCAAAATTAAAATTAACTATGAAAGCCATGTTTCTGTTGGTACAGTTTCAACACATTCACGTATGCGTTGCGTTGTCATACTGCTATTGTACAGGATGTTAGAACAATTTTAACGCAATTAATGAATTAGACATTTAATAAATATTTAAATACATTCATCAAAAATCTAAGGGATGTATGCCCTATTGCGAGTGGAGGGAATATGCTGATATCAAATTGATGGAATTCAAATTGGACGATGTATTGTCATATGTTGCATTCTATTGGAGACAATATTCCTTTATGTTTGGGTCTAATGTGCTTCTAATATATAGATTTTTATCAAGATGCATAACAAAAATACAACATTAATAACTTGTTGAGTACATATTGGAGCGTGAGTGGAGATGTATGAACCAACAATGTTTTACTTTTCCAATTATATTTCGTAAATGCTGCGAGACTTAGATTTTTCTAAAGCAATTATTTGACGGTCATTTTTTCTACAGAAAAATCTACGTAGCATTTTCGAAATGTTTCTTTTAGCATCAGTCTTAAAGCATCGTTAAAAATAATAACATATTTCTCTAACCTAAACTGGCTCTATTGACATTAATATAAGCACCTGTATATTCGTTTTCATGTCCACTGAATCCGTAATTTATCGCGGCTAAGTCTGCGTCACGTCCCTTCACACTATTACTGTTTCTAAACGCATTAATGATAATCAATACTAAAGCTAGTTTACCGATTATAAGAGACTTAAACAGCATAAACTTAATCATGCCGAGGAAAATTGGCACGACCATGGATTGTATTACAAACGGCATTGCCATCATCGGTAAGAGTCGCTCCAATAATTTCTTCTGCTTTCCACGTCCTGAAATTGAATATATTTATTAGTTATAATATTTATAATACATAATTATTCTATGATATCTATAGACTCTTATAGTTTTACCATATGTGATCTCAGATTAGGTAATCTATGAATGCATCTTCCCTCGTTTTATCTACGGCCATGAAGTATAAACGCTAATCGCTATTATCCGGTCCCTAATTGTTTATATAGCATTTATGCAACCACGGTACCGACCACAATACTTATACAGTTTTATAATCAGACTAAAGCTGCTGCGCCGTCAACGGAATCGAGGACACCAGACATGGTACTTTCCTCAAAGATACTCCGACTCGGAATCGCTTCACAGCGTGTAACTACCGATGTTCCTTTTCAATAGAATGTGTAATATTTTATGCTCATTAATATTAAGCGTATTGTGCTATCACCACAGACTATTATTAATTTTGTGACTACTTTTGTAGCATATACTAAATGTATTAAAATATTTGACCTTTGCTTTAAGTAATAATGCTGTAAATTTAACATTTATTAAGACAAAAGAAAAAATTCGGATGAAACAACAATAATTGCAATAATTTATTTTCTTTTATAGAATTTCAATTTGGTTTATAACTTGAGGTTTCAATAATGTTTGTTAGATACAAATAAGCCGACGAAATCATTTATATTCTATTCATGCAATGTATAGTAACGGAAAGTTATTTAAAGATGTCAGTTAAGCAATACGATGACCGCATTTGAAATAAGTAACTAAATTGAAAACCCAAATTCCGAAAATACTAGAGAAAGTCTAATAAACAACCGCGAGATATAATCTATAAACTCATTCGCAAAAAACGAGCACTTAAGGAAATTTACATTCTAAGATCAATTTCAGTTAATTAAATGGAATTAAATTCTCTAACGTAGTCTGTATAATCGTGTAATTTAATGCGCATCAAGTGAATTCTATAATTTTTTTATTAATTTTTGATGATTCTTTTAAAACGACGTACACGGCCAAACAATAAGAACTGGTCGACAGTACAGGCATAATTTTTTTCAACTTCTTTTAATGTTTTAGTTAAAAATGTAAAAACCTAATAACACGCTTCTGAGAATGTTCTCCACGATGTTTTTAATAACGTTTTGAGGAATACGTTTTCTCTCTTTTGCAATTACTCTTTTGAGCTCTCTGATGTTTTTTGGAGCAGAGCAAAAACGGTTCCCAACTTCCTGCGTGTACGCTCCCACGTCGCTAGCGGTGCGGGCGAGCATTGTCCGTTATAAAAAAAAGAGTATTCATTAAGAGGAGTATATAGACAACGTCACAGGTTAAATGCTATTTAATTAAGTGAAATCGACCTTTGAACGTAAATTTTATGAGGTGCCCGTTTTTGTAAAAGACTTTAGAAACAGGACAACGATTGTTTTTTGTTATGTTAAAAGAATTTACAAAGAGAATAAAGCTGTTTAAGAAAAAAACTTTCACTTATTACATGTTTGTACATAAAATTTATTTTTACATTTAGATTTACTGTAGCTTCAAGTTATATACAAATTTTCAAATTAATTAGTGCATGTACAGTAAAATATTTCATAAAACTATTGCTTTTAGTAATTTCTCCTAATCTTTATTACACGTGAATTAAAAGGCTAAAAAGCGAGAGTAACTGCAGTTTCACGTTTTATACTAATTTTCTCATTAATTAGTATATGAACCGTAAAATTTTTCATGAAACTATCTCCTGTAGTATCTCTCTTATTATTTAACACACGTAAATTAAAAGCGACTAATATTAATTATATGTCCATGTTTTCATGACTTCTCGATTTTCTTTTTAATTACACTTTCGCTAATCGTTAATTTATAGACGCACAATACTGTTTTTATTTGTGTGACGCGCCTATTCTACACATACCTACACAAGCATATTAAACAGTTCTCTTCTATTATACTTCTATCACTACACTCAGCCTAATTTAGGGTGTCAAAAGTTCGTGCCTATAAAAAACGAGTTACAATAGAGCTTCTTATTAATGAGATTGTAATAAAACGTAATTAGCAATTATTGTAAATAAAAGAGGATGGATTGGTCATTACCACGACGATTCAGGTTGACAGTATTGACGAGATTTATGAACAATAATTAATAATTTATAGGGTGTGAGTAAAACACTTACCACTTTCCACATCCTTGCCAAGGTCTACCTCAAAGGAAATTGGGGTATCCGTGTTGTTATCATCTGGAATCTTTGCGTATACACCATCATATATCTCCAGTCTTTGTATATGCTGTGTATCATTGCAGGAGACTTGACATAGTGCTATGGTGAGTATAAAGAGCAAACGCAGCGCGCGATGTCCGTTCATTGTCACGGCCACGATACCAATGTGTTTACCGTGCCCCACCTTACCACCCTTGCAGTCAACGGCATTAGAAAATCTAAGTTCTGCTACAATAGTTTCGAGCATTCCGCCAAAATAAATTACTATAATAATCAATATCAGTAACTATTTTACTCATACACTTTTTTTTTGGCAAAAATTACTGACACGAAAAAAGATTTTCTAGAAATGTGTTGATGGAGTATCGTATCGAGTAGTATAGATGGAGGATCCAATAATGCATCTTTCGTGTGGACATTAAATTGTTAAGAAATCATCTATGTTTCCTTATATTCCTGTCATAACTTTCGTTTTTTATTTAATTGGTAAATTTAAGACAAAAGGTTATTATATATTTATCCAATATTCACATGAATAAGCACACCGTGATAGAAATATTTTCGTATTTCTCGATTGTTCTTAGTAGTCTTGTATCGATAACAACGTTTTCAATAAAGTGAAATTTCTCCTGTCTCTAGATCTAGACATCGATGTAGGGAAGTTTTACCCATTTAGAATGGAACCTGTATTAAACTGGTTAGAAATTGAAACCATACCCGCTAACTTACAATCGATTATTATTTCTCGTTGCTCATTATATATATATATATAGAAGACGTTGATTTGCTATATAAAGCATATTTTTAAGTTTGGAAATGTTTGGTTAAATTTTGGCATTTTAAAGAATTATGATTTTTTTTATTTATATATTTATATCTTTTCTTGGCGATTCCTTTAAGGTTTCTGCAGTTAGGCTATGAAATTCACTTACCGTCACTAATTTCTGCTGTACAAATATTACCTGTCCATATATCCCTAACTTGCGTACTGACTACTAACTGACGTGAGACTGATCTTGAATTAAATTGTCATTATCATTCATTAGACCAGTGTCGATAATTTTTGAAACCAAAAAAAATTACAGTAGGATAAAACCCATTAGAAATGCAGGGGAATATGATCAAAATGAAAGGAAAAATAAATTACGGTCGATCCGAGTTCGGGAAGTGGGAGGGGGGTGACTTTTAAGGGGGAAAAATTGTTTATCTTGATTTCCGGCGAAACTACCAGTCCTATGGAAAAAAGTTAAATGGCAAAGTTGTAGGTCATAAAAAGATCTACAACTTTGGTATTTACAATTTTTTCACATAACCGCAAAATTTAGGTGAAAAATTCAAAAAACCAAGTTTTTAGTTTTTTATTTATATCTTTTTTAAAAAGTTTTTTTTTTCTACGAAACTTTGGTGGAAACTTACCTTATTATGTCCCAAATATACTGTAATTTATTTGATTAAAAATATTTATTTTTTCGCCTCATTTTAACTTAATATCAAAAAAGCACCCTAATTTTCAATCGAAAATTCTGACGTCAAAATTTCAGCTTTTTTCAAAAAGTTTGGGGGCTTTTTGTTCGTTGAAATATCTACTTTCTGATGGTGTAAAAAAAAAATACATTACTATAGGAAATATTATTAGAAAATGCAAAAAATTGAAAAAACTTCAAATTCGAAAATTTTCTTTTAATTATGTACAATTTTGAGGTATTTATTAAAATTTACACTTTAATTACTCAAAAAACGTAAGATTTCATGCTTCATTGATAAACGAAAAAATTGCAAATTAAAATATACTTCTATAATTAACAAACAAATAAGTTAATAAAGTTAATATTTAATAAGACATCTACAATATTTTGAAAAAGTTGTAGAATCTTCTGTAAATAATATTTGTAGATGCCTATTTATTGCTGTTTTAAGATAATTTATATACCTGAGTGACCTTCGGTGAATTTTGAATTTTTCTTTGAATAAAGTAAATTTCTCACAAATCACTTAGAGTAACTCAGCCTGCAGGTGTATTTTTAAAAACTGATGTAGTACACTACTCTGTATCTCGAATACTGGCTAACGGTTTTTACAGCTGCTACGAAATAGCAGGTAGCAGTAAGGCCCAGACCCTCCTAGGTCCATCCCCACTTCTCAATGAAATAACTTACACTGGGCTAAAATTCACCGAAGGTCACTCAGGTATATAAATTATCTTAAAACAGCAATAAATAGGCATCTACAAATATTATTTACAGAAGATTCTACAACTTTTTCAAAATATTGTAGATGTCTTATTAAATATTAACTTTATTAACTTATTTGTTTGTTAATTATAGAAGTATATTTTAATTTGCAATTTTTTCGTTTATCAATGAAGCATGAAATCTTACGTTTTTTGAGTAATTAAAGTGTAAATTTTAATAAATACCTCAAAATTGTACATAATTAAAAGAAAATTTTCGAATTTGAAGTTTTTTCAATTTTTTGCATTTTCTAATAATATTTCCTATAGTAATGTATTTTTTTTTTTACACCATCAGAAAGTAGATATTTCAACGAACAAAAAGCCCCCAAACTTTTTGAAAAAAGCTGAAATTTTGACGTCAGAATTTTCGATTGAAAATTAGGGTGCTTTTTTGATATTAAGTTAAAATGAGGCGAAAAAATAAATATTTTTAATCAAATAAATTACAGTATATTTGGGACATAATAAGGTAAGTTTCCACCAAATTTCGTAGAAAAAAAAAACTTTTTAAAAAAGATATAAATAAAAAACTAAAAACTTGGTTTTTTGAATTTTTCACCTAAATTTTGCGGTTATGTGAAAAAATTGTAAATACCAAAGTTGTAGATCTTTTTATGACCTACAACTTTGCCATTTAACTTTTTTCCATAGGACTGGTAGTTTCGCCGGAAATCAAGATAAACAATTTTTCCCCCTTAAAAGTCACCCCCCTCCCACTTCCCGAACTCGGATCGACCGTAATTTATTTTTCCTTTCATTTTGATCATATTCCCCTGCATTTCTAATGGGTTTCATCCTACTGTAATTTTTTTTCGTTTTTTACTATTTTTGAAGGCTTCTGCACTGGTCTACATGTGCACTTTTACTTTTTGTTTTGTTTGTTTTTTTTATGTATCCTGTATCAGTTTAGTTTACTTTTTTTTGTTCCTGTTCAGTTTTTTTTGTACTTCTTCTCTTTACTCATAGTGGCTGCCCCCAGAAACCCCTCGAAAGCGATAAGGCCGCCAGTTCCCCTCTTTTCAATGAATTATATTCAATTTTTTATAGTGTAATGTAACGAAGTGTTAATAAATACATAAAATAAATAAATATATTATGTAGATTATCGTGATCAATGTTGTGCGTGTGTGATATTGCGAATACGATTCAGAGCATTACGGACGCACCAACTGCCTCTTTAAATACCATAATATAATGTCTGATATTTGTTTAGAATGTATTGCTTACCGTAGCTTTTCTAAGAATAATTCCCACATTTTAAACTTTCTATTTCTATATAACCATCGATAATTTTATTGGTCTGATCTTTTATTGTTACAGCATTATACATATAAATTGTGAGATACCGTATCTAAGGCTAAAGAAGAGACGGTAAGTTCAAGACAATGGAAATAATTTATACGAAAAAGAAAGTAAGAATTAATAACAAAAAACAGAAACTAATCAAAATAATTTATTGGATAAATAAATAATCTTATTCTAGTCATCGTCGTCTGTCTTCCACGACTATCATGGGATACAGACAAAGGTAAATGCATTTAATATATTTCATACACAATGCATTAGTTAAATGCAAAAGATATTTCGAAAAGCTGATCAGTCAAAAAGGTTTCCATTTACATTTTTAAAATAATAATACAGCAATACCTTGAATAGCAGGGAAATTAAATATGGAAAATGATCCTTTTTAACTTCACTGTTCAATCATTCTCTTTGTATAAATTGCGCTGCAATTCCCAATGTATCTGGAATCAGGCATCGCATTAATATGCTTAATTTAATTTTATCTTTAGTCTCTGTCCATCAAATCTGTCAATACTGTTATTGTGGCAGTATAGCGATAACTAGGTGCAAATGGAACCTTAATCAGATATTTCGACTTTATTCGATGATAGCTTCGTTGTCGGATCTACCCCACGGTGATAGCAAAGGACCATTTACAGGCCAAGGAGCTGGTAGAGCCGGTGGTAAGACCTCAGCGCGTGGGTGGAATACCAAGGGCGCAGCAGGAACTGCTGCTGAGAATAGTCGGGAAACAGCCTGTAAACATTTATTAATTTTAGGTGGGATGAGGCTTACCTTACGTAATGAAATCAGATTTACCCATTACTGATTTTCCTTGGTTGGTTTGTCAAATGTTATCACTCATAAGGCATTTTTTAATTCTACGGAGCCGTTGATCTTATGTTCAACTTTTATTGAACCAAATTAAATTGTCATATATAATATGCTGAATTGAATCTTACAAAATAGGAAAAAAAAAAAAAAAAAATTATAAAAAAATAAATAAAAAATAAATTATAATAAAAATAAATTATTGTATTTTGTCTATACTAATATTATAAAGAGGAAAGGTTTGATTTTTTGTTTGTTTGTTTGTATGAATTGAATAGGCTCCGAAACTACTTGGCAGATTTGAAAAATTCTTTCACTGTTGGAAAGCTACATAGGCTATATTTCATTTTCAAAAAAATAGGCATCCTTACTAAAATTACGATAACATTAACATTTGTTTATTATTTGATACAATTCTAACAGATGGCGCTGAGTTAAAGGTAGTAGTTTGGCAAGACGACGTTTGCCAGGTCAGCTATGTCTAATAAAGTTATTTCTTTCTTTCTTTCTTTAAAACGTTTTGAATATTTTCTTATGATTATACCTACCTTAAAACGAAGCTTAATTACCTGACTGACGGATACAATTAAAAGCATGACTCCAATAGCAAGATTTTTGACTGATATAACGGCCAGCGCCATCAGCAGAGTAGAGATGACTCCCAGAGTGAACATCACCGGTAAGAAGATGAAAGACAGTCGTTTCAGAGCATTGTGGCCAAACGTTCTGCCGACGCTGTTATCTAAAACAAAAATGAAGATAATTAATTAATGGAGATATTAAAACAATTTTAATCTCTTTCTTCCTTTAATTTATCCATTCCTTCCATTAATTCCTTTCTTTTGTTAACTCTTTCAATTCATTTGTTAGAGATAATGATATGTTTTTGAGTAATTTTACAAGAAATGTATTCTTTTAAATAATTTTTCACGCATGTACTAGAAAATAAAGCATATATTTGATGTTTATATTGAATAATACGCTGTTATATAAATTGATTTACTTTACGAACTGATTAGAGAGGTTCATTAATACTTTTTTATAGATTGCGATTTAAAAGATACAAACATTGGTCATGAAAGTTTTCGTTTAAATAATTGTATAGAAACACGCAATACATTACTGATATATTCTCAAATAATTAATAATAATTTAAATAGTGTATGAAGTTATAGATTATAAGTTATATATAAGATATAAGTTATATATTCTTGCAAATAAATATATTATTATTATTATAGACGATTATATTACGCTGATTTCTAACTATTCAGCAAGACTCCAATATTACCTTTACTTAGATAATCCACAAATCCCTTATCAGACACATCCTCACATTTCACCATCGCGAAGGCAAAAACTGCGACATAGGCCAAGCTTAGAACTCCGAAAGTTTTACACATCTTGAAGGTCTTACAACAATGATGATGATCACTCGGCTGTTTGAATTTGACTGCTGGCTATATGATCGATTGGAAGGATATAAAGTGTCCTGCGGAAGACAATGGGCAAAGTAAATCGAAAAGAAAGCGATTGACAACGTGATCGTGCCGTAGAAATTTCGACCCCGATAACTGCATACTTTTAAGGACTAATGTCGAATCATTAACGGTGTACCTTGAACATCCTCTGATTGTTATCTAAGCACGTACTCGCGAAAGTGACAGTTAATAGAACATATTTATTTTGGTTTAATTACCAGTGGCAACTTTGGAACACGGAAGCAGTTTGTATTGAAGTGTTAATGTATGGGACAACTTACCAGCAAGAGACCCACATAAGATTTGAGCATTGAACATAGAACCTGGAGCTGATTCCACGGTCTCAATTTTTTTCGTAACAAGCAATACAACAGAAAAGACACCGGGTTCGCAACCGAAGTCGCACGCTTAGGAATTGTTTATTTTAGTTAATAATGCGGTCAGAGACTTGAGGTGAGTATATAATACTGTGGGACTGAAGCTGGAATCCTCTGTGAAAGTTGTAAACATGCCCTTCGCACAATAATAGCCCTCTGGATGTGGCATTCACCTGGCCATTGGGGACGGAATATATCTTAACATAAATATTTGATCGTCTCAACCCTTTAGCTCCACGTTTTGCGATTTGATTACATAAAATGTACACATTGCCTTCCTAAGGGCAATATTCACTTACGGATCACAATTTTAATCGTTTCAATAAAAGTAAGAAACTTTCAAAAGGCAGTGTTGGCCTAGTGGCTTCAGCAACGACTGCGACTCTCATACCTGAGGTTCGATCCCCGGCTGTGCACCAATGGACTTTCTTTCTATGTGCGCATTTGACATTTGCTCGAACGGTGAAGGAAAACATCGTGAGGAAACCGACATGTCTTAGACACAAAAAGTCGACGATGTGTATAAGGCTGTATATAAAATAATCATGAAACAGATTCAGAAATTTGAGGCCAAGACCTAAAGAGGTTGTAGCGCCACTGATTTATTTTTATTTTTTATGAAACTTTTACAAATATTGTAATGGCATCGAATTTTTTTTTTATTGTTACATGATGCACGAAGAACGAAAAGGTTAGAACTAGGATACACCCAAGAACTTTGTCTGGTTGCTTGGTCTGTTGGCGGTGTTCATGATATAGAAATTATTTCAAGTGACACGAAAGACAATTAATGCGCTTGAATAATTACGCAAATTACGAGATGCGTGCGAGACACATTTTTCATACTAAATCGCGTCACGTAGAGAAACCTAGTTCGTCGACCAAACGCCCACTGCGACAGCTCGTCCGTGACCGCGTGTATGCTAATTACCGCTGCATTTGAGATATAGGCCATTTCCTGCTAACAAAGAATGCGAAACTTTCCCTCAAAACGTTTTTCAGATGTGTGTTCGGCGTAACAAAGTATTTCGATTTTGGAGAAATTCACGATCGTCTTTTTGCATTCTGCACTTGTTTCTCACAATTCGAACGATCGAATCGATCGAGACATATAACAAAACATGGAAAGTGTGTTTAAATTAAGGTTTCTTATTACGTTTTAATGACCAAATATGTTATTCGATTATAGTTATGAAATTGCATCGCTTTTCATTGCAAAGAGCAATAAACTAAATAAATAATGTATAGTATGTATCATTTCCTTTAGCTTTCGATTTCTTTAACCGTAATAGTCAATTGTTTAGAACAACTTTATTTATAAGAGAGGGGGCCGGGCGCGTTGGCAAAGCCAGTTCGCACAGTTAGCTTACAACTATGCGAGCAATCGCCGCGATTTTCTTCCTCGCCGCATGTACTAATGGCTTACGCGAAACAAAAAATACAAAACTACTTCGCGATGTTACAAATTGTGTTAAACAGAATGGCTTATCAAAATGTGTCGCCGCTTTCGGAGTATGGAAGGCGGAAAGGGCTCTTGAACCGGATGTAAATGAGTTTATTTGGATTGATTATGTTAACCATACCGATGAGGAACTATATTCAAGATTGTGTGATGGTACGGAGAGACTGTTACGCTATCGTCCATTAACTATGGATCTTGGAGATCGCTACACGCTGAAGATGAAGTCTACAGGAAATAACTCGCTTAATTTCGACGTCCTAGACAGTAATTATTTTTTTTTAAATTAATAATAGGATGAACAACTAAATATATAAAACAAAGTCGTGTTAGTTAACACTTATAACTCAAGATCAGCTGGACCGATGTTTGTTATCTCTTTTTTGGTGGATTCTTCTCCGCTCCGAATAGCAGAATAAGTAATGGAGTATCGGATAAGTTAACGAATAACAATAAATTTATTTATTTATTTTACAAATGCAAACATTTCTGTATTTGCAAAAAAACGTTGATTTAATGTTATTACCTGAATTACTCCATTTAATTGAAATCTTAAATTAAGTTTAACTAAAGTTGACACGATATTATTAGAATTTCAGGCGGACCGAAGTTCGCCGGGTCAGCTAGTTCTAAATAATATCTTTTATATCTTTTAATGACGGGGTAATTGGGCAAACTGTAACGCAAAAAGTGTAAACAAACATACATAAGACTTGTAGACAGACTCTATGTAGAACCAGCTATGAACGTATGAAGTATTTAAATCATTTAGATGCCACTTAGGGTCCTTCAAGAAAAGAGAGTACCAATTCTTATAAGGCCGGCAACGCACTCGTGACCTCTCTGGCATTGAGAATTTTATTAGGTATCAGATATGATGAATAATTATGTGATAACTTAACACGAAGCGAGCTTTCTGCATATTTTTCATATTAAAAAACTTTTCGAAGGTTCGAGTAAAACAGATTTATTTCGTATTCTGTTTCTCTTAACACAAAGATATTCAATAATTGCTATTATTTATGTTTTCGGGTGTTCTAAACAAATTATAATTTAATATTTAAAAAGCGGAAGGAAAGTAAAATTTTCATGTAACAAGATACTTCCTTACTTGTGTAGCGATGCGAGATAAATAAATCAAACGCTAATAGAATACAAAATTAATGAAGGTATATATAAAAAGATACATGCAATATATGTTGCGTGAATATAATTTGTGTAATACGGTAGTAAGATATCATCATCGACACCTCTTTTATTTCTTATTTATTTGTGGAAAAATAAATTGTTTGAATATAAATTTCTTGCCAATTTATTAAATTTTTAAATTAATTAATCTAAATGAGCCCATTATTGAATGGTTTCCAATTAATTGAAATTTAAAATTTCAGATAAAGGCGCTAACACCGGACGGACCAGCACAAAAAAAATGACAAAGACGTTCTACCAGGCTTTGCCTTTCCTAATTTTCCCCGGAATAGTAATGTCTGCTATTCTTCCATTTTTCTTGCCTACGCTTAAAATGGCTACCATGGCTACAGTAATGCTTAATAATATGGCGTTAGTCGGAGCTGTGCTCATGCTTCTTAGAAATAATGCGTTTAACGACCGTAATTATCCGAAAAAGGTAATCTATCTAAATGCTGGATATGGATTTGGCTACGGTAGACCCAAATACGATCCTTTGGCGAACGCACCATCAGAAAATTTAGATGAGGTCGTTGCACCCAATCACGTAACTGAATACAGTACAGAGGTAACCCACGATACAAAGGACTACCACCTTGTAGGAGTGGATCCCAGCACCGGTATCTCATATCCATTCAATGAAGACTGGTTGAAAAACACACAAAATACCCCCTCAAAGGTAAAGAACGTGCAGATAATTGGAGAAGTGCCCAGTATAAATGATTGGCTGAAGCCCAACTTAAAATGGCCACCTGCAAGCAACAGTTGAAGTTGCCTAGTTGTTTTATATTTCACTGATTGCTATTAATTTTGAGTAGGCGTCTAAAATATTCTCTAACTTTGATAGGTTTTTCTTTAATCGCATTTGGGCTACTACTTCGTGTATTATTACATGAATTTAGGAAATTTTTATTTCGGGACGAAATTAATGAAACCATCATGTGGCAAAGGTAGTAATTATCTTTTTCGTGTGATTCGTCCTTTATATTTTTACTAAAAATATGTGTGTAATTCCCTTTTAATGTGTAAATTAGTTCTTGCCTTGTATATTATACTTAAAGTGTAATAATATTATTTATAAACGTAGGAATAAGAAGTAGTTTGTAGTAGGTAGGAATATAATAAAGCAAAGACATTATTGTAAGCATTAGGATATTTTTCCATAATTATGTTCTACAATTTCCTCGTTCTAAATTGTTTCTCGGTAAATAATTTAATGATGTTACTAATGATATGAATATAATTAAGTAAAACGATACAATGATTGTAATTGTATGCGAATAAAGCAACATAATAATTTATGGAAATATTATTCACCAGAAGTGTATTATAACAAGACATGTCTACTAATTTACAAAATATTGTTACATTCTCTTGAATATAAAATAAAAAATAATCGACTTACAATCAATCTATATCACAAAATATAAACATGAACCTTATTTTACGTAGTCAACACAACCAAAATAAATATACCATAATCCCATAATTTTGGGAACCCTATCCTAATCCTAATTATAAGGTACAAAAATTCTACGCAATACTCATATTGGTACATTGTACTTACATGAATATAAAATAGTATCAAAACTACTAGTTATCATTTAAGATATTAAGAGTAACCAACAATGAGGATTTCGCAATTAATATTTTTACTTCTAAGCGTTTTCACAATTATTTACACTTTACAAAATGAATTCTTATATAATCATTTATTAATTTCTTTAGTCCTCTTTGTTTGCAATTTCCGCTAATTTTCTGTCTTCTTCCGGCATATCCGTGTCATCCCACCCCCAAATTGGATTATCAGGATGATGGTGGTCATCTTCCTCGTTCTTCATTCCTATTGGATGAGTTCCATCTCCAGTTCTTGTAACTCGTTTCCGGATCATCTCCATGGAGACAGTCTTTAAATCATAAGCTAGACCTGCAGAATATAAATTATTATTTTTAAGCATAATCCACATAGCGTCTTACTTTATTTTTAAAGTGATTTATATAGATGATATGACTCGTTTGTATTTATGATATGACTACATCAGTTATAAATCAATAGATTTCCTTACTTCAAACTTAAGTACAAAAACTTGCCTGCAAATTTCTCGCAGGTAAACCCTGCAACAGCAAGAAGACATAAGTTTGGAAATATGAAACTCTAGTGAAGTTATTACGTACCCCACTTCGCAGCTAAATCTATTAGCGCGGTTGAGAGGTTAGTCCTATAATCTCCCAGCTCAGCCGCTTTATAATCCCACGGGAACACGTGGTGGTAATTGTGCCAGCCCTCTCCAAACGCTAACATTGCGACAACTTTATTATCTGTGGCGCCTATGTATCTGTAAGTAGCAAACGTTGCCATGTACATTGTGCTGTAGACAACTAATATAAATAATTTATCTTTGATTACACAAAGTCCGAACTTTATACATTGCAAAATATGAAACGATTTTTCTATGCCAGGTATACATTTTCATAAATATTCGATGGCATTCCGAGACTCATTTGAGTAATTCCCGGAAGTTAATCTTTGTATCTCTATTTTTGATATAAATATAATATAATAATGCTATGCTGGTAAATTATATAATGTATTGCAAATTCATTTGAATTCGCTTGTAAATGAAGTTATTTTGAAGAACTTTTTAAATTTAATTTACTTTTGAACAGCAATAAAAACAAAAACATTGGTTTTTCGTTGTTGGGAGTGAAACCCTGTAAAACTGCAATTTTTTTGAATTTCGAATGTGGAAATCCAAATTCAAAAAAAATGCAGTTTTACAGGGTTTCACTCCTCATTGGGCTGTTAAGCAAGATATGCAATTTTGGAACTGACTTGTAACAATCCGTAACAAGTGACGATCAGAGCTTTAAAACATAACCAGTTCACTTAATCATAGATGGTCAACGTTTATGCTTATAACTTTCTCCGTAGTTAAAAAGCGAAAGTAATACTTACTTATCGTATGGCCGATTGCCCCAGATATGGGCTGCTGAGTTGACCAACCATGTAAAGTGGAGTGATATTGTGTAGCGGAATATGGTTGCCACATACCAGGATGCCCAAGCGTTCTCGTTCCATAGAGCGACTGGCATCCATGTTGGCATTATAAAACATAGTAGCGGCATCACTACAAGATAAGTCCTGAAAATTAAAATACTTTATAAAATATATTGTTATTATATATAAGAAAAGATACGAAGTAATACCTACTTCATATGTAGAAACATAAAGATAATAAAATAAATTGTGAAACAGTGTACTACGGCGCGTGCTATATTTTTTACTTATATGTTTTTCTGTGGTGTGACATGTTACATATTTAATCTTAAATCGCATTTTTCACAAAATCTTTTGTATGTCATAGAACTATAAGTAAATAAGTAAATAAATAAATCATAATATATGTATAGAATACTTGCTTTTTCTGAATCATGACGATCGGATCCCTTTCAATGTCTGACATATCCACCAAAGCACCTTTTTCTAAGACATCTTTGTGCTTTCGTAACATCAGCCATCCGATGTGAGAGAAAAAGAATCCTCTTTTTGCGTTGTGAGGGTCTGCATCTGTTTCTGTGTATTTGTGGTGAACTCTGAAAAAGCCATTTTAAGCCTTAAAATTTCTGAATATGAAGCCAATCAAAAATTAAAACTTTGACTATCTCTCGGTATATAAATCATGTATAATTTTTAACTTACAAATGTAATTATTTAGCATAGAATATGCCTAAATATTATTGTTAGTGGAAAAGTGATTTTTCTTTTTAATTTTTAGGATACACAGCTGTCTCAATAGTGGTAACAACTGTTAAGATAAGAAACAAATAAGAATATAAAAATTAATTGTCTACTGTATAACAGTCACGTACAAATCAACTATACAATTTAGTATTTACTTTTAAAAGGTGTAATATTTATTTTACATATATCAAGTAAAACAATCGTAAGTACTATTTATAATATACTATACGCAGTTTTAGTTATGTTGTTTTGCCTTATCAAGCTCATCTCTTGATATCTCTTCTAACAAAAATACATTAATTAGTTTCGAACCTGATTCGATTTATACTTAAGGTATAATCAAGGGCGTATCCAAGATCCTTTGGCATTATTATTATTTTATTACTAGTATTGATAAACAGCTTATGTAGGTTTATATTGGATAAACACTCAAACCTATATATACAGTCTCATTCAAATTTTTAACTTTAACAGTGTGACCCTTTTAAAGTGAATGCTAGATCCGCCCTTGTTTATAATATAAGGCACCAGTTTACCTGTGATCTCGGACCCATTCGTAGATATGGTTTTGAAATGCTATAGTTTGTAATATAGCCAGGAACAGTCTCAGTGGCCACCGAGCTTTGTAAGCTCTGTGCGCCCACAACCGATGAGCTCCCGCTGTAACGCCCATAGCTGCTACAGAAGCAAAAACCACGGCTGAAACATGAAAAAAAATATATTTTTATTTATTTCCAAAAAATATTCTAAAATTGTGTTAAAAATTTCTAGAATATGTATATTATAATAAAACTAGCGGCTTTTGTGAATTAAGCCAGAATTTAAACAAATAGGTCTACCTCGATATATAAACTCCAAAATTACAATCTTATCGCTCGTTTACTACTCCGGCTTCGCCTCAGGTTCTTGTTAGTATCCCCAAGAAATACTTAAGAATAATTAACTAGCTCTCGAAAATCCACCAATTTACAACTTCAATATCCGGTATTATCTATTTTAATTAGCACCTATTTTTTAACGCGCCTTACAGCAAAGAAAGGTATTATATAATTAAAGTTAAAATCAAATATTTGTTCATTGAGTGTCTTTTTTAATTGAGTAAGTCTAACTTGATCTGATCACTTACAAAACCTTTTTTGATAAAACTTAACGGTTTTAATGTGTTATATTTAAATTTATATTACAAATTAATACATCAGAATTTTATAATGAACCTACAAAGATTATTAATACCTTTTTAATTGATAAGACTTGTTGACGAGCAGCTTTCTCCAAAAGCTGACTTAAATAACTAATTTAACTAGATTATGTTAGAAGACATGGTCAAAGTACATTTTCGTTATAGTATCAATAATACGTAGAATATGTGAAATTAAAAAAAAACTTGCAAGAATTCCAAAACTCAAAGACCTACGACTTAGGTCTATCGCTACGTGGAAAGGTAAACGACAATAACTAAAACGGATTATATAAAACAACAAACAAATGAATCTATAAAAATATGTAAGACTGTTTATTTTTTCTATATAATGGGCTGAGCCTGTCTTAATCAATTTTGACGTCGAAAAAGGGTATGTTTTCAAGATAAAAAACATCGTTTATAAGTAATTAATAACTAAGTTAATATAGATATTTTTTTTATTATTGACGTTCTTAGCTCATATATTTCAATAATAAATTTTGATTTGGTATGATCTAATACTTACCAAATAAAAACGTCATCAGCTTAGCTTTTCCAGTAAAGATAAGATATAGTCCGTACAGACTAGCTGCATGTAAGTAAATAAACGCTAAAACGTTTCTCCATACTATTTGCCATCTGAATAAAATTGAAAAATATTAATTAGGAAACTTCAGGAGAGGAAAGTTACATTAGTGACGTGACATTCTGTCTATGAGAAATATAAAAGTACCCTCCTTTTATATTTCATCGATCGAGAGATCATCTGTGCTTGAATATCTAATATCTATATTTTATGTTTTTTTGTTTTTTTTCGAAACAAACAAACGTCTAGAAAAATTTTCATCAGAATGATATGTGAATTAAGCTCCTGTACTATTGGAGTCCGATGTTTTACTTAACAAAGCTTAAGAAGAGCTTAAGAAGAGGATAAGCAGAGGGGCGAAACCATATATAGTAAATGTGTATAATATTATTATAAGAGTTGTTATGCACTTATAACTTGTGCTTACTGTGTAATTATAAATAAAGCTTTCTTTTATAAGCTATATAATGACAAATAGATAATGAGACACATAGGGTAAATATTTAAAGCATTTTTTAATTTAGTGTTTTTATATTATATGAAAAGTTCCTAAAGTATTTCGTAAAATAATAATTTAATGAATTATAAAATTATTATTTTACCAAAAAATGGTGTGAATAAAGTAATTATAACTTACTCATAATCTCTTCTTTTGTTACGCAAGGCAACGTGGTTAGAAAAGTCATCGTCAACATTTTTGGCGTAGCTGTCAGTCTCAGCAGCCATTGCCAATAGTCTGCTTTATCTGTAATCTGAAAAATAAAACAAATTCATATTCATATGCTGGTAAAAAACATGCAACTCTGTATCCAACTTGGACTTCTCTGCTAAACGGATTAAATTACCACTAAACGGTAACGGAACGATGCCAAAACCATTTTACACTAATAATATAAGAAGGGAAGGGACCAATTTCTTTTCATAATAATTTCTTAATTTCTGTCCCATACATCTCTCAATAGGACACCTTGAGAAAGCGCAATATGTGAATTTATGTTTGAACTTTGTGTTCTATGCTTAAAAATTACCATAGAACATTTATATTGTAAATTAATTTGTAATCAAGAATAAATATAAATTAAAATGAGCCAAGAAGTACAAAGTAATAAATGACATTATATCCGTTTCGGTCAAAGAGTATTAGAGTATTTGACCTCAATCATCAGAATTGGCCGACAACTCTTCGCCTATAAACCGCGAACACATACTTCAACGGTAAATCATACATAGGCTCTTAATGTTCATTCAAAAGAAAATATAAATCACTGTTAGTTATTTCTTTTTCTATAGCAAAATTAATTGGTAGGTATGTGGCAGTGAAACGGATGTTAACTTTTTGCAGTATAAAATATATAGCCCCAAAATATAATAATTTAAATATATTTTCACACGTTATACAATCCTAAGCATACCTATTCTATTGAATTATATGTAAATGTTAATAAAGATTTGGTTACCTAATTATAAATTTAACTGAACAGTTATTAAATTAAAGATTTCCATATAATTCCCAGAGATTAGCAGTTGTAATTGAACTTTTTCGTAAAGTTACACAAACGATAAAAAATATTATACTCCCGAATACAAATTTATAAGAA
This sequence comes from Pieris rapae, assembly GCF_905147795.1. Taxonomy (NCBI): domain Eukaryota; kingdom Metazoa; phylum Arthropoda; class Insecta; order Lepidoptera; family Pieridae; genus Pieris; species Pieris rapae. The sequence continues at coordinate 4,383,638 of NC_059517.1, forward strand.
TCCCTTTTTTCGCCCTAGCCATTGAGTTATAGACCATGGATTTATATAATGTATTTATTTATTTACCACCTTTTAAGTTACTTTGAGAGGCCAATTAAAACAATTCAACTGTCGCCTTTACAACACTAAAACAAAGAATAAAATATTCTGTCGTTATTTTCATGACAGGCTCAGTATGTAGCAAAAACGAAAACATACCCGTAATATTATTAAAATTCGAAAGTGACGGATTTTCCTTTTCTCGTACCAACGATGCAAGTCGCACAGAACATTAGCGTTAACGTACATAGGAATCATTATTTATTTATTTATATCAGAATACAAGATATTATATACATTACAGCTATTGTTTTTGTTACGATAACTGATTCTGTGTGCCCACGGGCAAAGGCCTCCCCCATTATCCTCCATTTTTCTTTATTGTATATCAATCTCCTCCAGGTCTTTCCAGTCATTTCTACAATTTCGTCGGCCCACCTTTTAAATTGCATACCTCGGTTTCTTTTATGGCCTCTTGGTTGCCATAGTGTTACAATTTTGCTCCATTTATCTGCTCCTCTTGCATGTCCAGCCCATTTCCATTTTAGTTCTTTTGTTTTATTTATAACGTCAGCAAACCCTGTATTATCTCTTAAATTCTTGTTACTTATTTTGTCAATTCTTCTTTTCTTTATTAAACCTCTTGCCATAGTCACATAGGTATCATTATTTACAGGTAAATATTTAAAATAACTTTAACCGTAGCTGATGCATAAGCCTTACTTTTAAAATCTGTAAAGACTTAAATTTTCGAATATCCGGCTTGAGAATATTCTTAATTTAAAAATATGTACTTTTCACCTGTATTACGCCAAACAAATAAGCTCGGTCAGAAAGCACACGTAACTTTTACTTCCTCGAAAGAAAAGTAAGTGTGAAGAACCTGTTTTACACTTGACCTCGACTGTGAGTAACGTCAGTGAATTTGCGATCCAATGCCACTTTCACCACATCGTCACTGTGCAATGATTACTTCGTGCGCTCGTACTTCACCATAATGTGGTATCATTGATAAGCGGTAGCAGCTTATGTAATTCGAAAACCTGAATATTGAAATCGTATCGAATTGCTCTAACAATGTATTCGACGATTGACAGGACTATTAGGTATATATAAAAAACAGTTGTTTTTGAATATTTTTTATGTTACAGGAGGCAGACGGACAGAAGCCTCACCAGCTGTTAAGTGACACCGCCGCCCATGGACAGTCGCACTGCCAGAAGGCCGTTTAAGAATCGGTGCGCTTTCCTTAAAGGACCCTAAGTCGAATTGGTTCGGAAGTACTTCAGTGGGCAGCTGGTTCCACATCGTGGTGGTGCGCGGCAGAAATTGCCTTAAGAATCGCTTAGTTGTGCAACGATGCACGTCAACTATGTACTGATTATCTATTTAAATATATACTGGTTAAGGTTTAGTAGGCTTCTGAATATATAACATTTCTGATTACTGATAATGTACAAAAATAAGTATAACCTTTTCTCCAAACTGTTGTTTTTACGACTACATTTTTGGTACACCCTTATTTATCAAACACACTATCTGTAAATCAATAATAGTTTATTTACTTGACGTCTATATGCCAATTAAGTAAATAGAATTGTAGCGCAATCTGTTAGAATTGCATATTGAGATGTAAGCTATCCTATCTTTTAAGTTAGATCAAACTGTACACGGTGTGCAAATTTGATTGATATAGGTTCGGTGATTTAGGAGTCCATAGCGGACAAACAATGTGACACGTAATTTATATATACTATTTAGATTACCCTTATTTTCTAGGTTTCACGGAACTGCATATTTTACACTCTCTCCTAAAGCGTACACACCTTAGTTAAGAAGCTATATAAAATATGATATACAAAACTTTCTCATAAGCACTTAACTTACGACCGTTTTCTTAAACATTGAAGATGTCGTGGGCACTATTTGTGCTAATAACTATCGCTGTTTGCAACTAATTTGCCTGTAAATATTATTATACACAGTTTGTCAAATGAGACTAGATTTCATCTTAAGTTATTACGTAGTAGTAGTGACATTATGTTTTCTAGTGACACGCTAATGCATCTACAATGTACGTACTTAAACATAAAACAAGACCATTCCAGGAAAATTCCATTCACAATATGTGAAGGGCCACGATAAAAGCGAGAAAGTATAGCTAATCATTTTAAACATTTCACATTGAAATGTAGGGCACGCTTATCTTGTCAATTTACCGTATATAATGTAATTTCAATGATTTATTAAAATTCATTACAATACTTGTTAAGTTGTTGGTGCATAAATAGGGATTTTAAGAATCGCCAAATGAACACGCATAAGATGAGTGTTGCCATAGTAACCAAGATATCTAACACAAACAGATACGGAACTATTTTAAATGCACGTTTAATAGGCAGTTGAGATCAAATAATATGTATGATCTAACTATAACTAGGGCTACTTATTGTGAGGAATAGAACATATCTGTATATTAATTTTACATGGGCTTTTCATTAGTTTGTTTACCCACATCGATTAAGTATAAAAAAAACATAATTATTTAAAATTTTGTGTCAGATGATATCAAACACGGAAACTAATAACCATCACATATTTATTAGTCATATAACCGCAGAATATTACAATCGATTGCATCAATCGAAATTTGAATAATTTTAGCAACTTTATTACCACCGTGAATGAATCGTTTAGTATTGAAAATAACCCAAACAAAAGTTTGAATGTTTTATAGTTTCGTCCTAGAAACTCGTCGTAAAATTTATTCTCTCAACACAAAGATGACGAATTATTTAGCAACATTTACTTATCTATAAGTACTGAGAAAGGTCTAGAAATTATTGTTTATACTTGCCTAGCGTTTGTCGACGTGGTTTGAATATCCGTAGGCCACTTTTTTACATTTATTAATTAAAATATATGTTTTAACGGGTATTAATCATGATGCCTGGATTACTATATAGTCCTCAAAATGATAAAGAAATTGGTACCCCGGCCACCATGTCTGTATTTTGAAAAGCGGTAAACTCTAAATTAAATTAAAAAATGAACAGGAATTTCACCAACAGGCATATGATTTCTTAGTATAATTTAAGTTTTAAATAATATATTCATTCATTAAAGTGACTAAAATATAACAACTAGTATTTTTGAATAGGTAGCAAAAAAAAATTTCCAAACGTTACATAATTATTTTAAAAATCTACTCATACGCGTGAAAGATCATTTTCGATTTATTTGTTTTATAAATGAATACCCTTTTGATTTTGTGACTATTCTAATTTACCTTAATTTATCTGGACTGATAATTACGCAATAATAATATATTTTATACGTAAACACCTTAAAACACACTTAAAATTAAAACGTGGTCATAAGATTTGTGTCTAATAAAGAATAAAGATGAATTGATAAAAAAAACCAATAAAGCTAATACCCAGATTCATGTGCACTCTTCTCTAATTCAGTTTGTATAGTTTCTATTCAATCTGCGCAAATGACATTTTACGTTTCAGAGAAAATGCAAATAATTGCTATTTAATGGCCGTTAACTATCAGTGTATTAGCTTAGTATAATGCTTTAACTCCTGATTACGCCTGCTTAGAGTAAAAAGTAGTCAAGTGTTTTATATATAACTACATTAAATATATTTATTGACTCTGTAAAAGTTAAATTTCTTTATATATTTATTTATATTATTTTATCGTTAAATCAAAAAAAATCACAAAGAAACCATTTGTTAGCTTGCATATTTTAATTCCAACCTGTTTTTCCTGAGTTAATAGCGTTTAAACTTCTAAAAAAAAAGAATCAAAATCTTTATAACATTCGATGTTTAAATAGAATAGTTTAAAGCTGTAGGTTCTCATATTCTTGATGCCTGCCTCAAATAATCGAAATGCAAAACCTCAAGCCCGACCCTGTAACAGTTTTATAGCTATAGTACTAGATCGTTGTGATATTCACGACCGTAAGGTAACGACTACCGAATATTGTACATGGTTAAATTTTATTTATTTCATTTACTTAGCATGCCCCACGCTAAATTAGGAATAATACTACATATATATACAACACAGATCAAACTTAATATAAGTAAAAATGTTGTATATCAAATAAATTAAATTATACTGAATAAATCTTATGAAATATGTATCTATGAGAACTCATGTCTTATTTAACGGCATTCAAAGATACTTAACCCTAAATGGAGGGTAGACATATTTCTGAGGTAGTTTAATTCATCTAACCAGCCCTTAGATACAAACGCAAAGATTTAAACCATTTTGATTTTTTTTTTGAAATTTACACGACTAATTTCAATTTATTTAGACTGCTTTGTGATAATTTACTTAACTTTACTAGGACAGTAAACAATTCAGGCGAGACTACTTTAACTGATAACCACATCCTAGACAAGCAGGATCCCAAATTCTATCCATGGATCAGTAGTTAAGGTCTCAAACCTTTAAAGTTTATTTTATATATATATTAACCCTTTATATTTATATATATATATATTATATATGCTAGTACCTACGATACGCTGGATTAAATTAGGATATCTTGTGTAGAATTCATAGTAATTTTATACAAAATGCATACAATGCATAGTTTATGCAAGTGAAATTCATAATATTATACTCTTATCAGATGTTAATTGCATATGCAACTTGAAACTTATTGCAGAGTTGGCACTTCGGTGAAAAAGTAACAATTAAAATGAAAGTTACACCAAGGCGTAAACATCGCTAAATGTATAAAAAATATTAGGCTGTAGGTTTTTTGCAGATTTCGTAAAGATATCAGTATCATTACATAAACTCTAATATTCTTTATTAGAATCTAATAGTGGTAGTAATTAGATTTAAATGAGATTTATGATTTTATTATAAATCTTTAAACTTATTTACAGAGTGTTTTATTTACAATAATTATAAACTAAATTTAACACAAAGTTCTTACGAAGATGGAACGAACATTAACTCACACGTATCAGTATTAATTACTGAATGAAATTGAATTATTTACTTATAATTTAGTACGCATGATCAAAGTACCGATTTTATCAAAGACTTTTTTTATTATAACTAAATTATGTATTTAAAATAATTTAAAAACGTGTTCCACTGATGTAACCTATAGCTGCCATGTACAGCTATGTCAGACAAAAGTCTCTAAGTGCTTTACAGTAATACTAATATTAAAGTAGGACATCCTTTCTATCAAAATTGCAAGTTGCGTTTTTCGAGTTTCTTTTTTTAACGTGATTGACATTTTGTCACAGTAAGTCCTAACGAGATTTGGTTTCTTTACCAACCCATATATTCTCTAATCGTAAGATGCTACCAAAAGCATGAAACTTTCCCTACATCGAGAAATCTTGCCAAGATAAACGAGTATAAATAATTGTTTTTCACCTATGGTTATACAGTTTAGTCTTATACTTAAGTTCGTTTCATAATATCGTTTCATGTATCGTAATGTTTTGAGGGCGGAGTCGCTTTTCCATTGAACGAAGCGAAACAATTATAGAGAAAAAAATAACTTTAGCAAATAAACTTTTTAAAAATGCACAGGCATGATAGTTACTATAGACTCGAACAAATGTTCTTGATTAACCATAATTCTATATACATATTTTAGTAAGCTTAATTATATTATATGTACACTTCATTATTCTCAGCAGTGAAGTTCCTATAACATGACATATTACGATTTTATAGTGTGCACATTAATTAATGTGCCCCATCTACAAAAAATAAATAACTAATTATATTCTTTAGTTGACTTAAAATTTACAAAAATGAAGAAAGGTTTTAATGTTAGTTTTATCCCTAATTATTTTCGCCATATTTCGAATGGCATAAGTAGTAATTAGTTATTTTTCTATAAAATTTATAGAAAAATAAATAATTACTAATGAAAGGGAGTTTATAATTATATATCATTGATCGTGATCTAACCTGAAAAATTGTAAAAGACTCAACACATTGCTTGAATGGCGCTAAATTTATAATTATACAAGTCAAGGCCATAAATACTGTATTATTAAATTATAAATTTTACAACATATATATTGTTCGAGCTTAATACTGTTACATTAAAACTCTTTCTCTTGTTTATTATCATTATATAATTTATTATCTACAATTTGGAATGGGGAGTTAAAGAAAATAGGATTCAAGTATTCACGTTGCACAAAATAGGTATAGAGCCATTGGTCCTATTCCAAGCACTTCAAGTGGTTCGTATGTAGGTACTACGAACAACACTTCGTCTGTCGAAGTCCAGACAAGATCGGGGCGCCCGCGTGCTGGTAAAACTACAAAGGCTGTTCATGTTGTTATACCCAATATCGAAACCCCATTAGGAAGCAAAAAATCGTATCGCGGGAAATGAAAACTCCAGAAACTCTTATATATCAAGACCTGAAACTCGATGCGAATCGTCAATATACAGGACATGCCGTAAATTAATCATTACAATTAAGAAGAGTGAATCGATTAAAATGCCTTCTGTCGTGATACGCAGGTGAAAAGCACAGAAATATCCTCGACCGAAGAAAAAATTTTCACTTATAAAATCTGTGTGTGTATAAAATGTAGGTTGTTTTAAATATGATTAACGAATATTATCTTGGTAACTTTCACATTGTTCTTCATGTACATAGTAAATACGCTCTTCGACTTTATGCTTAGAAAGCTAATGCTAATAACTTGTAAGTGTCAACGATTTGACTATTGTATGCAATGTTACTTACAAATAAGTGTACAGTTATTCAATGAAACAAATTATTATATTCTTAACCGTCCGAACGGAAAATATTTATATTCGAATTTCTGTATATTTACTTTCGAAATTACACTTTATTTATTATTTTAAGGAAATTACATTTCAGTTGGTTACCTCTTTTGGCACGAACTCTAAACTATTTTTTCTACCGATGTTACAATTTAAATGGTGTATAATTTATTTCTAATTAAAATAAATATATACGAACTGTTTTCCTGTTTAAAAGAAACATTAGATTGCAGTTTTATTTATATGTAGTAATTTAACGACTTATTTATATTATAAGCTGTGTAAAAAGGCTTACTATAAAGCTGCGATTATCTAGTTGATAAAAGGGCCTGGGACTAGTGCTGGGCAGGCTACTTCTAATTAATTTGCTATATTTGTTTTAAATATTGTAGTATTGTTAAATCAATCAAAATCTTTTTTATAAAAAAGTACCGAGAGTTTTTTACGCCGGCTTTTTCTCTCCGCCTGCACCCTCTGTCTTCTTTGCCGATGAGTAGGGTTGCCATGTTGCGTTTATTTAACATTCGCTCGTACGGTGAAGAAAAACATCGTGAGAAAACCGTAATGCCCTGGACACAAAAGTAGACGTTGTGTGTCAAGCACAAAAATCGTATCACTGATTTGCCGATTGACACAGTATTCTGAGGCCCAGACCTCAAAGTGCAACTGGTTTTTTTTATTTATATATTTCAATTATTACATTTATTAAAATTTCAAGTGATTTGAAAATATGCTGCGTGCCTTGCATTTAGCAATAGGGGATTTTAGAAACCATCCTAGGGAATTATAATTGTTTCTGTTGATCACCTATATAGGTATAAAAGTAAGAAATGAGACATGCAAAATGTATTGGTCCATTGGGCCCGAGATCTGACGTGTATAATGTACTATATGCACAAGGCAGCATACTACACTACATGTCAAATAAATTTTAATATCAAATTTTTCACTATTTATGATTTACAGTTTTTAACACCTGAATCACCTACGCATACACCCACGCATGCTTAAGTTCTTTAGCTATTTTTCATTTGAATAGACCAAATTATTTAATTTAGTTTGTTCCTTTTGTGTCAAACACAGGGAAGAACTGTTGTCAGAGGGCACCCTAGCTAGTGTTAGATCAATTATGTCATAATCATATTATAAATAAAGTTTGTTATTATTATTAGTTTAGTCTGTGACTGTATAATTATATTAAACATGTTTTATTATTAAAAATAATTGACTCTTTTATATGATAAACGTTTAATTCGAACGAAATCCCTATGCAATATATCTGGGTTCTCTTTTACTTTTTTAGTTTTAGTTTTATATTAAATGGAGAAACGATTATGGGTTTCATTTTATTGTGGGATGTTAAGTTACTTTGAAACTCATACGGTTAATGAGGGCATTATTTTCTTCTCTTAAATTTTAAGCTATTATAAATAAACCTTAATTTAAGTTGTCGTATTTAAGTAAAACTTTAAATAATTGTGTAACGTAGTTCCAAAATAATTAAATTCTTATCTTATACAATTATATATATACAAAAGGCAAAGAAGAGGTATATATACGATATGAATTATAATTTGAACATACATAAAATGTAATAATAATTAAAAGTGACAAATCTTTCTACTTTTAGGAAAATTCCTAAAGAAGAAAACATTTAAAGAATTTAACGAATGTTTATTTAGGGCATAAAAATAGTGAAAGTAATGAATGTTTAACGGTTAGTTATTAATCATTTTATGTTACATGTTTATTTTATTTGTAACAGATATTAAAACTTGCTTCAATCACTCTAAAATATTATATATTGGATGCGCGGACGATATGCAATCTTCAAATATGTATATCTGTGTTGTACAAGACTCATTTGACCGGCAAGACCTTAAATAATTTTACTTGGACAATAAGCCTCAAATGGCTTATTGTCAAAATAGTAAACTTAACTTTAATGCATCCAAGTGTTTTACATAGTATACTCAAGAAAATATAAAAAATGTATAATATGCAAACATATAAACTTAAGAAATCTGTATTCAACAATGTCAACTTAACTAAAGATTTTTTTTTTTTAAAGTTTTACACGATAGCAAACTTTTACGTTATTTATTTATTTATTTACTCATATTGATAGCATAGTTCAGAAAGATTATAAAATCTTAGGTTAATCTTAAGGACATCCACAAATTACACTTGTGGCAAGACACTAAACTGTACTTGCCCATGTTAGCTTAAAGAAGTTTGTCTTGCAAGTGTGGAACCCGCAATATGCAGTTATAGCAATTGTATAGAGATCATACAAAAGACAAACTAAGACTTTCATACCTAACTACTTACTATTACAACATACTAGCATGTCCACATGCTTTCTCCCTGTGTTAGACGTGCGATAGGAGATACATATTTAGGGCCTGTTTCACAATGTCCGGATAAGTTCCAAATAAGCTATTTGTTACTTATTTGTAGGATAAACAGTATTTTTGCGTTTCACGACTGTCAGATAGCGCTATTTGTCATGAAATGCCAAGTATCTTATTCGGAACTTTTATCTTTCGAATAATTTATGTGTTGCATAGCTATTATAAACAGCTATTATAAACAGGCCCTTAATGAGTTTAGCGACAGGTAAAGTAGCCTGAAAAGTAATTATTATTGTGTATACCCCTAAAGTCATTACCAATTACAGAGGTCACGGCTTTTTGGTTAGGGCGGGTAAGTTTAACACTTTAACTGTTGATATTGACCTGTTCGCCTCAAGTAGGGTGTCAGCCAGGATCTCTGACATCTGAGTTCACTAGTGAAATAAATAGTGTTCCCAAACTAATTTTAGTCAGTTTTTTTTAGTTTTTGCCATTCTTTCGAATTATTTATTACTTAATTCCATATAAAGATTTGTTTATTGGCGTAAAAAGATATTAATATTTAGTATGTTATTAACTTATAAGCTGTAAATCTTTCTTAATTAATAAAAAAATAATCAGCAAATTTCAGGTTTAAAACTGTCATATAAATTATTTGTTACCTAAAATTTTCATTCATATAAAAAATGTACAAGTACCTAAATGAAGACCTAGAAAAAACATAACTGTACTAATATTAAGTATACCGTGTCCTAAATTACACAAAAGGTCAATCATAAGTAAAAGTTACTTACATTACAAATGAATGAAGTGCTCGGCGCTTTCTTTACGATATCAATCGTCCATTCACTATGCACTTGTAACAATTCAACTGTATATCCGACGCAGGCACCGACTCCACAAAGGCTGTATCTCTAAGCGCCCGCGCGGTCTCGCATCTTTCTTATAGCTTCGGCTAACCGTGTAATACTTTCCCCACCAGTTCATCTCGTAGTAATTTCACTTTTTGAAAAATTAAATTGATGTTGCGCGTTTAATACTTAATAGTTACAAAAATAAAGTTATCGTTCGTGTTCTACAAACAATTTTGGTTATTTAGCGGCGCCTAAAGATTATGTTGTTAGAAGAATGTACAACAATGCATTATTTTCTTTCGCCATTTTTTCTAAAGTGCTCACAAGAAAAAGTATTTATTTTACTTTATATTAATATAGACATTAAATAATAAAAATAAATTAAAAATGTAACCCACTATAAATTAATAAACAATTGAAAAATAGCGCAAAGTTACCAAAATAATATTCTTATTTCCCAAGTTTTTGGTTTTTCCCACAAAGTAAAAGAAACACAAGCATAAGCTTTTTGTTATTTCGATAATTTAAAACCTTTATACAGTGTAAACTCTATATAACGAAACTGAAGGGACTGTGCATTTTATGGCGTTATAGAGAGGTGTCGTTAAATTGAGAAAAGAAAAATCTGAATTAAAAAAAGTTTATTTCGGAGTACATTAATAAGGGTTATTTGAATGCTGTAGCGAATAGTCTGTAAATTTGTCGGAGGTCGTTTGCTGCACGAGTAATTTCGTTGCATTTCTTTACTTATTTTATTCATATCTTGAGGCATCTTTGTAAAAAAGGGAGTATTTTTCCAAAAAAATTGCTGCTACAAGAGCTTCTTTAATTCTCGGTGGTGGCTCAGGCTCATCCGTCTCATCTTGTTCATGGTCAAGTATAGTACATGTGCAAGCAATCTCAATTTGTAATATAAAATAAACAAAATAACGAATTTGAATGATGCCAACAGTGGAGTTTATTGTATGCAAAAGTACTGCTAGTATATAGCAGTACTTTTGTTACAACCGACAAAAGTACTTACTGCTATGTAGATTGTGTCATTATATGGAAGATAAGTTAAACTAACCAATGCCAATTGATTTTGACGATTTAATTTGTCGTTACGGTGGACGTTACATGGAGTTTACACTGTGATAAAGTCGATGAAATACGTGACTTTATTAGAGATTTTTACTTTGTACTACCGACTGCGCAGTTCGAACATGACATGGCAAATCGTAGTAAAATTTTAATTCTGGTACATGTATACATTTATTTTAAATTTATGAAAAAAAATAATCGTAATGAAAATATAATCAAAGGAAAGTGAATGATGCAATTGTATAATAATATTTTATAAATTTATTATTCAGATTAATATATGAAGTCGATGAAATATTAATTAAATTAAAAAGCTAATTAGGTCCTCTAGTATTGTACGCATAAGTTTTGATAATGATCTCAAAATTATAAAAGTCATTAATTTTTTGGAGCAAGTACTGATTCTTTAATGTTGCCCAAATAACAAAATATATTGAAACAGGTAATAAAATAATTAAGTTTAAATAATATTATTTATGTATTTATGCACATAATCATGTTAATAGTTAATTAGGATTTCCATTCATAATATTTTCTCATTGAAAAAATGATAAGACCTTGAGAGTTCGAGGGAAATTAGCGAGGAACAAATAGTTATTGTTTGAGTTGAACCTACATATGGGGAAGAAGCAAAGATAATCCTTGAAGCTGACCACATCCGTTGTTTAGTCAAATATTATTAACTTTTATTGTAGATTTGTTTCTCCGCGTTCGAATCCCAGCAAAGAAATTTATCGGATCGAACATAATAATTGCCTTGCCTTGTCATTAATACTAACATTTATACGAAATATGCAGTCTGTGACGTATATAGTCGAAGCAGAATAGTCGAAGAAGTAGAAGCGTCTATAGACCCATAAGTATGGATTATTATGTTAAAAAATTTAATTACTCTGTTAAAAAATTAAAGAACAATTGTTATGACTAATTGTATTTGCATCTTGAGAATATATTAGTAAGTTTTTGCACACGTATTACTGTTTTTTTTTTACCCTGACACAGTTATTTTATTACTTAAAAGGGTTCCCAAATCATACGCTGTATAATGTACTGTTGATAAATAATTAAATTATAAAACTAACATTAAAAAGGGTAATGAGTTCTATTTTTATGAACGAGTATGTTTAACTAATAAACTTAGCTACTGGACCGATATTTATATGCACATCGAATTCTTAAGGCCAAGTGTTCCTATTGAAAATTTATCAATTTTGTATAAGTAGTTTTTTATAGAACAGGGGGCTAACGGGCCGGCGGCTCACGCCCCCCATGAACACTCACACTTTCAAAGGTATCGGAATCGAATCTTTTCTTGAAAAGCATATAAGGAAGAAGGTTCTGTCGAATTGGTTCGGAAATACTTCAGTAGGCAGCTGGTTTTACATAGCTGGTGGTGCGTGGTGAAAATTTGCCTTAAACAACTCTCAGTTCGTATTCTTCCTCGACATTAGATGATGAAACTCAGCTGCACATATATATCTGATGAACCCCTGTGAACACTCTACCTACTTACTTACCGCAAGGTAAAAACATCATGGAATCATGCCGCTCTGAAAGTGATTGATTGTCGACGTATCGTAGTCGTCGTAGTATACCACTTTTCATTGACTACGGTCAATAAGAAATAGCTAGTTCTGATGAGCTGCCGCTCAAATGTGAGAGCAGTACTCCATGAGGGGCTAAATTTGACATTCCAATAAGTTCTTGCAAGGTAAAAAATAAGTGATGGGACAGTCGAACCCACCTTCAAAGATTTTATTGATTCCTGTTCGAATAGTATTTATAGTTATTAAAAGGCTTTATTGGAGCTTAAAGAAATCCTCAAAAGTAAGCTCCCACTTAAGCTTAAGAAAAAGGTGGTGGATTCCTGCTTGCTGCCTTACCTTAAATATGGAGAACAAACTTGGATTTTTTAAAAACAAAACAAAAACCGAAATACGTTCGTGCCAGCGTGCAATAGAAATGAGTATTCTCGGAATTCAATTACGCGACAAACGTAAATGTGAATATATTCGCAGAAAAACCAGAATTATTGACGCTGAGCAATATGCCCTAAAACTCAAATGGAGATGGGCAGGCGACGTAGCGCGTTATACAGATGACAGATGGTCTAAAGCAGTAACCGAATGGACTGGTCCAAAAGTAACAAGAAACAAAGGAAGACCAATAGAGCGATGGGCTGACGGGATCGAGAGGGTAGCTGGAAGAAATAAATTAGGGTGGAAAAAGTTGGAGGAGGCCTTCTTTTAATTTAATTTATGTAAATAGGATGTGGAAGAATAAAGGTTTATTATTATTATTATTTAAAGGAGCAAGGGCAAAAGTGTACAGATTGAAATCGTACTTACTTTGATTTATTAAATATATTCCATTGAAAAAAACTAATTTTTTGTTTTTCCCATACAAACCGCTGAATTTATATGTATTTAAGAACCTAATAATTTTTGTTTCAGAATATTAGTATTAAGGAATTTTTTTTATCGCCGGCATCGCAGTAAGGAGTAAGTACTACGTTCCTAATAATACCAGGATTTTATTAATTAATGTTAAGGATATGTGTAATTAATACTTTAATTATTTATACTACAATAATAATAAGTACATTACAAGGGATATTTAAATAAATTATACTCTATAAAGTTAATGTAACCCAATAGAAAAATAAAATTCATTTAAAAATCATAGTTGCCCGTATTCGAAAAAGATTTGTGGTCATGGCATTCTTCCTAACAATGATTATGTTTAGCTTATATTATTTAGTGGTAAGCATTGATACTGAGCATTCTTTGCCTCGATCATTACATCTTCCCACAGTGAGATCTGTATTGTCACAATAGTATAATGTTTTACGGTTTCGTACTGCAATAAATGATGAAAATTATTACTTACCTTTAAGTCGCCTCTTTGCTTGATGGGTTGTACGCTAAATAATTAATCAAAAAGGAATTAAAATACAACATCTTTAGGGATTAGATACACTACATTAAACAAGTTCTTTGATATATTTTGAAATTAAACGAGGTACCTCCTTAATATGTTTGATGTTGTTCCCTTTCCTGAAATATCATTTTCATTAAATGAAATATTAAATGATGGGTTTATTTTACGATATTCATAGAGATTTTCATGAATCATATTCAACTTACTTCGTAATTCACCTACAAACCACCTACACCTCGAAGAGAGATCTGTCAGCAAAATTTGTTGTGAGTTTAAATAACGGATTATAAGAAAAGCAATCCTGGACCTACGTACTTCGTGAAAGAGCTAAAAGGATTAGTATTGCGATTCAAATTAAATGTACGGGCCTACTATACTACGTAGATAAACCGAAAGACAGTTGAAAGGAAATGAAGGGGGCACTTGTACTCAGAGCGCGGGTCGTATAGCGTGCTAGCGAAGTAAAGTAAGGTTGATTTATGATTAATTACATAGGACAGTTTCCCTTATGGCTCGGCTGGGTGACTTCAATAGAGAATTTGTGCGATTTCTTTAAAATTTTCTCCATCAAAACAGTTTCAATGACTTATCGATGAGGCAAAATTGCATCAAGCTACTCGTATCCACGAGTCCCAACAATCGCTTAACTGTTTGACCGCATAAGTTATTTTTTATTTTAATTGACATTATCATGAAGATTAAGTTGAGTAAACAGTAAAGCACACTCTAATAAATGTTATCACATAATTATCACACGTAGTTGTGCAATACTGTTGATACGGGCTTATTTGTAAGATAATGAAGTTACTAAGGTGAAAGTAATTGTCTTCTCGTTCCTGTAAACAAAAATATATTTATAGTTACCGGTATAGCAATTTTTCTTCCGCATTATGCTGTAATGAATAACATTACAAATCATATGTACTAAGTTTTCTTTCCCATGTTACTTGAAAATGTAATTCAAAATAATAAATAATGTGTTAAGTAATGTTTGAATGTTATGTAAATAAAACTTTAAATTATTTACTACACTAAATTAATTCAGTTAATTTATTTTTATGTTTTAAATTTGGCACATCTATGTTATTGGATTAAAAATTACTTTTGAACTTGTATTTATTTTTACCTTGAAGTTCTGTAGTCTCAAATTAATATTTCTTGTAGATTCGGAAGTTCATATTTTTATTAGCATTCACATATTAAAGAAAATGTTTTCTCTGTAATCATACCAAAACAAAACAAACTTCATTTTATATGATTTCGTAAACTTGGATTGTCTGCGACTCGGATTTTACCCCGGACCTTCTTAATGTCTCTGAACCTCAGCCTATGTGAGACTCCCATATGTATAAATTATTTTTAATGCGCTTTGATACAATTTCGTAAAACCTTTGACATAGTCCGTCATTTTATGAAATGCAAAAGGTTGTAAATATTTATATATATTTGGTTTATTTATCATTATTAAACTCTTTTAAACTTTACCACATTAAATTCTTTAAAATAAAATCGACACAAATAATAAAAAAATATTATTTGTGTCGATTTTATTCTTTTATTTTATTGTATTCGAATGAACTATCAACCGATAGCTTAAGCAGGAAGGCTTAGAGTGAAGAAAATGACAGCTTCATTAAAATCAGGAGAATTTGACAGTAATAACAAGCGAGATTGACACAAACTTATATAAATTAGTTGTTTTCACCTCAAACATTTCAAGTACATGATATTATTTACTCTAGAATGTGTACCGTAGCAAATTATATTTGAAGGAGATTTGCTTTACACAAGCTATCAGGCGCGAACTTCTTTAACAAAATTTGCTATATATTCTTAACAATTATAATAAGTATTTTCCTAGGTACACAAATAATATGAAAAGAAATTATTCCATTTTTGTATTTGTTTTTTTGGCTTACAATAAAAGAAACATTTCATTTTTTCAAAACAAATCAAAAACAAAAATATTTTTATCCATATAGGTAAACAAGTTAACTTATGAACGTCAAAAAATTAAATTAATTGTGAATTTACATTTACTGCCAGTTCTCAAATCAAGGGCGTAGAACAGAAAAGAAAAACTAGCAATAAACTCTCCGCCACTCTTTTTAATCGCCAAGTTTTTTTAAATAACGTTTGTAAGGAGCTGCAACCATTACACTATGTTTCATATGACATCTTGAGTAATAAAGAATAATAAAATAAATTCAAAACAAAGATTTGTCCTCTAGAGGCATGTGAAATAGAAGCACGCACTTACATACTCGTGAGAACAACACGCAAATACGTAGTAGAAACAACTAATATCACCGCATACACGAATTCAAGTTCGACCAGTCACCACAAGTAGCACCCGTTTTACCAATTATTAAATAATAATCTTTGTAAGGGCATGTTGAGAATTAAACTCAATTGCCCAAAAGCCTGTAAATTATTCCTTCTTGATACAATGTTAGTTACATTACAGTTGGTAAGGTACATACAATATGAATAACCTTACACTGACCTGTAGAAAGGACGCGGGGCATCGCGACCCGTATGTTAACCTAGCCAAAGCTTAACTTAACGATTGGGACATCGGTCAAGCTACTAAAGACGCAGACACTAGCTAGCGAATTCCCCTTTTTTTTGGAATAGAATCTCGCTTTTGGCCTTAAGGGCCTTTCTAAGCTCAGCTCGGGCTAATTTGGCTAGCGAAGCTCGGCCTGAAGGGGCGATTTTGCCCTTAATAATACTATTATTTA
Source organism: Pieris rapae (assembly GCF_905147795.1). NCBI lineage: Eukaryota > Metazoa > Arthropoda > Insecta > Lepidoptera > Pieridae > Pieris > Pieris rapae. Next base: position 4,400,460 of record NC_059517.1, read on the forward strand.
CAGCGCGGGCGGGTTTTAATTTGCCATTAAAATAAAATAAAAAATAAAATACGTTCAATTCCACGTCATTAAATTCGAGACTGTTGGCATCCCTACTCATCGGTAAAGAAGACCGAGGGTGTTGGCCGAGAGAAAAAGCCGGCGTAAAAAACTCTCGGGACTCTTTTTAAAAAAAAGCAAATCATCAAACAATTTTACAATATTTAAAACAAATATAGCAAATTAATTAGAAGTAGCCTACCCAGCACTAGTCCCAGGCCCTTTATCAACTAGATAATCACTAACTTTATAGTAAGCCGTTTTACACAGCTTTTCTTTAATACATTTCTTAAATTTAATAAAAGGCAGAGATAAAGGAGCCTCTGGGATTTTATCAAAGAAGAGTATCCCTTTTCCCAAAAAAGAATTACTAACTTTAGACAGTCTAGTACGGGGAAAAAAGCTATCGTCATTGAATAATCCGGATCTATTAAAACATGTCGGGACAAAAAACGCCGGGCTCGGGCGTTTTTTGTCGGGAAGGGATATTAGTTGATTTGTGTGTGTGTAAGCTATTACGCACCAACGGGCTGGAATAGGAGCTTTATCGTAGTGGCAGCCACAAGCTTGGCTCAGCTTGGTGGGACTTCGTATTATATAGAAGCCGCGAACTTCTATGTGTGCGTTGCATGTACGCGTCTCGGTCGTTGTGTGATATTGTTTACGCCAACGCGAGTTTGTCGCGTCATATCTTTGTTAAAACAAACCTTTCATATTCACCTTTCACGTGATACAATTACTTAAAGTGTATTAATGTCGCATACATGTTTATATTAGTAAGACCTATTAGGTCGTAGCGTCCATGTGAATCCACTCACTTCATAACTCACTAACGCTCATAAAATATTCGTTATATTGTTCGATCTTATCAAAAGCTGAACGTTAACATTGCTCGAAATCCGACAAGTAATTAGAATCGTAATATGTATTATAAACAATGTTAAAGAAATGTGATGTGGTTAGGTAGAAACTAGAAATAACTAAACAAGTGTAGTGACTAGTGAGTAGATAGTGAACACTGAACAGTCGTGGACAAAAGACAAGCCCGTAAGTGTATTTTTGTTTTAATTTGATTGAACGTTGCTGTTATGTATAATGTTGAATTATTTTATATCTTTATTCGGTCGAGAAAATGGACGCCTCATATGCAATTCTATGGCATCGATTTATCACTATCTAACAGTTGGTTAAAATATCAGGCAGACTGTGCCATCTGTAAGATACATGAGAAAGATATTCTGGATTTACTCCATTTTTCGACAGTACGTAGCAGATTCGCTGTTAAAAATGGAACAGCCCTAAACTACAGAAAAAGAGGACGTCCATCTTCTGGAAGCAGCAGCCCCATAAGCATTCCAACATCTACACAAACTCGACGACGTCAAGTTGAAATAAGGTCGATACCTAAAGTTCAGTACGACAGTGTTGATCAATTGACAGAATTCGATAAAAACAGGAAAGCTACTAAATGTAAAAAAACAGAATGCTAGGGCAACCGGTAAAGCACACGTTTATTGACACAATTAATGCGAGATACTTCTCTGTTTCACTAGTTAAAGGAATTGTTTCCGTATTTTTAACAAAGATCAAGTTAAGTTTGCTAGTAACTAAACATTTTCATTGATACATAGTTGTTTTATTAAATATACCTATCTATTGAGATAAAATAGTAATATTCTAAATATAAAACTTGATAACGGATTAAAATTCGATTTATATTATTTATGTCGCGGTTATAAAATAATTAAAAAGTGTGATACTCGCGTTAATAAATTTAATATTAATTTATTATTATATATCCGGGTACACATCATTAAGAAACCAAACACTGAAAGACCAAGAACAACTGAAGAAACAAACAAGAACCTGACGTCAATTTCAGTGAATTAGAAAATTGTATGATGTTTCTAGAAAGAAAACTGTAAAAAAAATATCTTCTAAATACTTTAATCATCTAATTTATCATAAAAAGTAATGTGTATATCGTCAATATTTAATTAAGTTCCGAAGGGATTAATATGTTATTTTTCAGTTATTACACCATATTGTATATTTTTCTATTCATGGTGAATTAAATTCAATAAAATCCTTATAGAAAATTAGAACCATTCGATAGTACGCCCGTGAATGAAATTCAGCGAAATCATGACATAAGGCGTAGGCTAACTGCCTCGCCTCTTTGCCGCCAAATGACGCATCGGTGGCGACACATCAACACTATATTTCGTTCTCATCACACCAATATCTTGAGACGTTTCATAAAATTTAAGGCTTTGTAATTTAAAATTAATTCATATGTAGTTTTGGGGACGATGGGGTATGATAATTAACTTTATTAATGATAAATAACTTTGAAATACAGAGAGACATAAAATTAATTCCTTTCAATTTAAGATATTTAGTATGGAATTTAAGCTTAAGAGACTAGTTTTTCCAATACAGTTCGCTTAATATTATAATATAGATATAAGCATATTATTTGTTACGAAGCCAATTTATATATATATTTTAATTGCGTCTCGTACCGATAATGAGAACAAGGCACAAGAGCCAATGCAAATTAAAATGGAAAAATTTTTTTACTTCATTTCTTGATAAATAATTCAATTCAATTTATGGTACAGTGGTTAAGTTAGTCATTGAAAGATTATAGATATATAATCTTTCAATGACTAACTTTGCTGATATGTAATTGGTTTAAAAACAATTTTAAAGGAAATATATCGTAAGGAATTTATTTGCATGAAGGTAAATTGATAATATCTACCTTTCCAATTTACAACCATTATTTTAAAAGTTTATAATAAAATAAAAACTCCCCAATTGGCCAAGGGACATATTTTTTTTTTCTTTGTATAGGCAAGTATGTCATTAAGTATATTTCGGATAGCAGTGATAAGTGTTTTTTTTTACAGTTTTTACATATTTCGTTCCGATTATAGCAGGATATATTTGACTAAAAAGTATCTAATATTATGGTGCAACAGTTAAATGAAATTAAATCGTCTAAGCGTATCTTATTAATTATTAGGCGTGCCATTGAACTTATTAATCACTAAGTCATAAGATCATAATTTAATTACTAAAAGTTATAAAACCTTTTCAGGTTACGAACTTTTTGGTACGCGACAAAATAAAGGGAGGTGTCGTAATGGTGTGCAATGCTAACACCATAGTTAAGTCTATAGAAATGTTTGGCCTCGACACCGTCCCATGAATTGGACTGTACAGACGCTTCTAGGCCATCAGTTCACCATCGTCCGTCGCGCACGCGGTTGGTATCGATAGGAAAAATTGTCGCCGGCATTCTGACGCCATGACTAATTCAGTCTATAGTTTATCCACGAACTTCGCGCGCACATAGTAAGGTTAGTTCGCCTTGCATGAGAAAATTACTGTTCTGTGCCGTTTCACGAGTGGTTAGGACGTTTTTGTTACTAGGGGGGTAAGACTTGTTCGAATTTTAAAATTTATTTAAAAGAGTTGTTGTGAATCTTAGTGTATTTTCGTGTTATAACACAATCATCAAACATAACTTTAAATATACTGAAATACATGTTTAATTTAAATTAATATGCAAAGGTGTTCATTCTACTACCTATTCAATAGCCCGAAGACCTTAGTTCTCACTCTAAGATAAATGTAATGTTTCATGTGTTTGTGTGTTATTTTTTAATTCATTTACAGCATATATGCCAAACAATAATTATATATAGACTAATTAACAAATGTTACTTACTACTATAAGCTTACTTCCTTATATTAAATTATTTTCAATATTCTAGACTATGTATCGTTCATTACTTTTATATACATTTGTTTAATGAGTTTTACAATTCCACACATACAAGTAACGCCTGTTACCTTATACAACTCGTATATTTATAAGACCGGCGACGCACTTGCGAGCCTTCTGATAGTATAAATGTAACAGGTGGCGATGTCAATTAACATCAAGGGATCGTCCTCCTCATTTGCTCCCTACTTTTTAGAAAAAAATTACAAATATACATTTTTTACAATATTCTAACGAAAATTATGTATAATAGAAAAAAAATATAATAATATTATCAATTTTACAATTAGAAGTATTGCCAAAACGGATTACACAATATGTACCTACTAATAATTTACTTGTTGAGGTGTATGTGTTTTGTTTGTGTTGTTTATACTTGTATCTTACGTCAGTTGAGGATAATAAAAAATATGACGTCGAAGCGGGATGAACCTGAAATTTTTTATTTATTTACAGAAATACATACATTATCATTAAGAACTATGCTAATACGATGATATCAAGAATAAAATGAAATAAAGTACGTAATATTATTATATTAAAACACAAAATACAAATATCACTACTGTAAATTCACTTTGCGAAAATAATATGAAATACTTATGTTGTGGTAACATTGAATTAAAGCATGAATACACTGCAACCTTGTCAGATTGCCCCAGTCAAAGAAATGATATCATCTGAATAGACGTTACATGTATTTAGGCTTGAATCGTCCTTATAGCCATAGTGTCATGGTCTAATATCGTATATGGAGGCATGTTTAACAGAATATTTTCTCTTATTCGGCGCTTGTCTGTAAAACGGCATTACGAAAAACGGGGCGTTAATAAACCAAAAGGAAATTTGGGCTAAGGCTAAAACAAGTCAAGGTTGTTTCTTAACATCAATATAAACGCGGCCCTATTGGAAATAGTAAGTATTAAACGCTGTTAAAAACATCGAACATCATTTAATAATTGGTATTTTTCATAACATCATTTGGTCGAGAGCATATTCATTTTTAACAAATTTGGAGCAGATTTAATAAAGGTAGCATTTAATTAGTTCAAAATAATATAAAAATTTATCTGGTTTTTGTCAACATTTATTTGTGAGAGTTCATTAGAGAAGCACAAAGTTTATTAAACTCAGGAAAATTTCACTTGAATTACGAAAATGTATTAGCAGATAATTTACATTGTATTTTTTTTAATAATACCAACTCTACATAGTCAAGGTCACTTTAATTCGTTTCTTAGCAGTAAACATTAATAATAATCATAACACTGGTCGATATTCATTGGAAGTCCTATAATCCTGAAATGGAGCATCATGTAGTCACAGCATATGGCATATTGACCTTTTTTCTACAAGTGCTACCTCAGTTGGCTGACTGATTTCATATGCTGAGAGTCCGTCCATAAAACAATTGAATATGACGTACGTAAAGAGGGTAAGGCAATGTCCAAACGACCACATCATATGATCAAGTATTATTTGCAGTCATCGAAAAATGATTGCTGTACAGCCGGGGTTCAAATACACGACCTTAGGCATAAATACTGCTATGAAGATTTTTATTTTTTGACATAATAATTCAGTTTTATCTCGGAAATAATTATGGTCTCCTAACAATAGTTTGTCTTTTTCCTTTATAACATAATGTTTGACAAAAAGGGCCTTAATACTGATTTGAAGTTAATACACAAGGAAATAAATCATTGTCTATGTGTGTTAAAATATTTGTATTAATCCGTCAGTGTTTTGTACGAATTAATCTAATTAAAAACATACAGTGTTGTCAATTAGTTGAGTACTATGGATTTATATCCAGCGTACGGCTTCACACTGTCGTTAACCTAATTGTGCTAATAATGAAGTATTCTATCTACTCCATTATTAATTTACTAGAGTGAATTTAATTAGCTGACGACTATTTGGACCTGTACTGAACCAATGTTAAACCAAACAAAATATGGAAATTCAATCACGACAATAACATGTCACGTGCGTACGACCCTAAATACTCGTCCTAAATACAAATAAATAAATAATAAATAAAAATGGCAAGTAGTGAAACATGCAAAAATGGCTAATCTTTTCTCAATTACAGATTAATTGATGACAATTATTGTAGAATCTTGTTTGAAATTTTGAATGTTGAAAATTTTGTTGGTCGATAATGTAAAAAAGCAAATAAATTTTTAGTAAATTATACACAGTCCTTTGGATAAAAATCTTGAAAGTAGGAGTGTAGTCTGGTAGTAGAGAATAGATTTGGTGTGTTGGAGTCAGATTTTGATACAGCTTTGCTGGATCGACTTTCTGCTTCAGCCAATTTGCTTCAGTTTTCGAAGATTTTTGTAAGTTATTGATGTAAAAACCCGATTAAAGCTGATCCACTAGTTACTTTACTCCGTCAAACCACACAAACGATTTCGGCTTCGTAATACTATTCTGAAAGACAATTGACAATTGAAGAAAATAAATTTTAAATACGTGTGAGAGTCGACAATTAAAGAATCCTTATTATTTTAGTTTTCTTCGCTGTCTTAACAAAAATTAATTGTATAAGCTGTAGACAACGTATGTTTTGATGCAGATTAACTTTGAATTTGATAAAGTTTACAGAACTTACGACCATTTTATAATAATAACGACTGCTGCTCAACCAACTTCATTTTATTACAGAAAGACAATTTAAAGGCTCAAAATGAAAGTTACCTATATAAATTTTATTTTCACATTATTCATACATTATACAACTATATCTGGCGGAGGATACACAAAACCTAATCTAAAGCCTATGTAAGCTAAACAGGTGTTCGTTAATAAACACTGGCTATACCTTATCAGTAATCTTGTTATCAGCGTGTAGTTTATAAATGGGAAATTTCTGAGGTTTGCATTCATATATTTCTTTCATGCGTTATTATCGATGTTAGATTATTAACGATAATGAACACCTGAATAGTTTCGAAGTTTTTGCGTGATGTATGAGTTAGCACAACCAAATCGGTACTGTTTAGCATTGTTTTAAATTGTTTTGTTGGTAAATTCTTTACTGGACATTATATTGTATTTACGTAAGCTTTAGTTTTAATTTATTTTAATAAAATAATTTATTATTAGACAATATGTGTTTATAGTTATTTAAATATTATTTAATGAACCTTGTATATTTTATTAGACTTCCAAAGCATTTTAAAGAACTACTATTAAATAATCTACTTAGACGAATATCATATACCCTTATAAATAAACGGTTTACTGCTAGGAATAAATTATTTACTTTCCTTACCACACTTACTTACTAACGATATATGCTAAATATATGATACAATTTTTTGTTTAAAAAGGCCTTGTTAAAATTAAACAGATACGCGACAAGGCTATAAATAAATAAATATTAAATGTATTTCGTTTTATCATGTATATTTGTATATCTTGATAACACACATAGCGTAGGTTAGAGTACCAGCGAAACAATCTTTCATCAGATCAGAAAATTAAGTTTTCACCGGATTAGCCATAGTGGTGTTGTGTGTTGTGATTCGTATCCTAAGGATTCTATAAGATCTGATTTCAAATTGAATAGTTTTTCGTTTCATCAATCAAGGCTATTGCAACTACTGTGGTTGTAGAAAAATCACAATTTTTAAATGTGATTTCCTGGCGGAAATAAGTTCCTAAATTGAGATGACCTCTGCGATCTGGATATGCTGCTAACACACGAACACTAATATTGCCTCAATGTCTCAATAGGAAACGGTTTGGAGAATTAGTTCTCCTATTGAAAATAATTGTTACATAGCTAATATATGTTTCATTAATTATTATGTATATTTTATCTATGAGTGTCATGTCCTGAACATTGGCTTCGACGATTTTCGTTTTCATTGTTTGTGGTGATGTCATCATTAAAAATATTAGTTTAAATTTTAAAGTTTTTATTTAGTCTCGTGAAACGTGTTCATAGAACTCAATCCATTTTGTAACAGTCATACATCCAGAATCAATAATGCTTATAGAGTTTTATCGATTCGTCATTTATATAAGAAATGTGTTGCTGTAATAATTTTAATCAACAGGATGCCGCCGGCGCAGAATGTTGGTTTGCGTTCTCGTCATGTCACGCTTCTAGAAGGATGTGACATCAAAAGTGACAGCAAAGTGAACAGTTTGACAGAAAGTGATATAAGTGATAAAAGTGATGACTTTGACATAAGCTTTTATGAAAGCATTGAATTCAAACCACAGATAAGATGGCCAGATTTATTAGTTCAAATATCTTTGCATTCAGTTGCAATTTATGGCTTGTGTCTGATATTAATGAATCAAGTAAAATTTTATACGCTATTATTTGGTAAGTCTACGTACATTTCATCTAACTTATAATGTAAATACTAAAACGAATAATTATCACTTAATATATAAAAAAAACTAGCGGCCCGGATGGTCATTAAATTTTGTGGATATTGATATGTTCTTTAATTAATATTTTACGCAGCGCTTGCGATGAAAGACATTTTATATGCATTTATTTACACCTTGGGTTATATCATTGTAATTTTAGTAGGGTTCCATATTATTTTCTTGCAATAAACATAGCCTCCATTAATCAGTGATAATACAGCATTCAAATTGTGACAGAATTTTTAAAATCGGTCTAGTACTTTTTCAGCCTATTCGTTACAAACATACTTACATACAAATCTTTCCTCTTTATATTATTATATATAACATAATACAACCACAAAAAGGGGATTCAAAAAACAAAAAACTGGTTTTGTTTTTTCAAAAATAATGATAAAATGTAATTGTTTTTTGGTTAACACCAAAAAATAATTACTTTTCGGTAAGTTTTACATGTTTCTAAACAATATTCCAATCGGAACGTAAAACTTGATAGTCGAATTTATTTATTTATATATACATTCTAAAACAAATTTAACACACTTACACATACACATCAATCACATTAGTACTAAAGCAATATATCAAAGGAACAAAAGAAACGGCCACAATATAAACAAAAATAAAACAGATTATTAATAATAACTAAAACTAAAAAGATAAAAATAACAATAACAATAAATTGTGCATAGTCTCGCTTCTCGATATTCCTTTATATTGCACTCCTGTTTATAATCTTAGTTCAAATTACTTATATAATATAATAATATACCTTTAACATTTCAATTACGAAAATTTTATATATTCTGCGGGTTTTCCTCCTATCATGAAACCACTGAACTCTTTCATTTTCCTATAATTATCCTTATGTTTATCCAATGTTAAGTCATTAATGTAAAATAATTAAATATTAAATTCTGTAACTGAGAGATTAAGTCTACTGTAACGAGGCATACAAGCTACAATTATTATGAGAAACAAACAACAAAACATTTTTGAAGAATGTCCTCCTCCTTTCATTTCCCTAAATTTTAACATTATTGTTAATAATTGTAGTATAATATCTCCATAGTTAAAATATTTTTAATTCGTTAGCGGTCCTTAAACTTATTTCTGGTTCTTAAAGATTTTTTAAACTTTATATACATGCAATATTGATACTTTCTAAATTGACTTCCTTCCTAAAAAGGCCTGAGAAAATATGTATTATTTATGGAACTCTTTATCATTCGCTTTTCTATTGAAAAAATAAATATAAGCTGTGAGGACTTGGCTTCAGATTTCTGTATCTGTTTCATGATCATTATTTTTTCTTAATATACAAGTGGTTATGACTCTTCTGTGTCTGACACAAGCCCGGTTACTCCTAAATGTTTTTGTTGACCGTACCAGCAAGTACTAAATGTGCAAATAGGCATAAAGTCGCATGTTTAACCACTAGGCTTTTTTAACATTAACAAAAAAATAAATATTTTTTATTATAAATTTCCAGTTCTTGCCACAATATATACTTCGGGCTTTGGAATCACTGCTGGAGTTCATCGACTATGGTCACATAGAGCATATAAAGCGAAATTACCATTGCGATGCTTGCTCGCTCTACTTTTCACCATTACAGGCCAAGTAAGTGCTTCATACTGTATCAAATTTATATCATATCCAATATAATATTCGACAGTTTCATGATACCGGACAAATAAGATAGTCTATATTTATTTACCGGGACCCTAAACTTTCACAATTTTGATTAGTTTACGGAGTTACACATGGGACTAGTACATATATTTACATAATATGAATATTAATTTAAATGTGATTATTTTGTAAAGAAGTCACTCGGTAAATACATTTATCTTAAATATGCATTTATTTTGAAACTATATATGAATACTACTTTCTGTAATAATTGACAATTACAGACAATTAGGTTGCCGAATAGAAATACGTCATTACAATGTAAAAAGTCAATTGGTTGACCCAGCTTTATTAATACGATACGATGTTTTATTACAATATGTTTCAAGGAACAATTGTTTGTACAAGAGCCAGTTTTCGTAATAAGTTTTCATTACATGCAATTTACCCATAATTAGTCTTTGTCTTGGTATAAAAAACAAATGACAAGAGCGACTAAATAATTGTAAAAAATTTATGAGGTCTTCCTATCCAATATTACAGTCAAAGTAGCCAGTACGACAAATGCCAATTCCATATGTAAGGACCTTATATCTCATGACAAATATTGATAAGCGGCGTTGATATTAGAACTTCCTCCATACTAAGAAATGTAAAGTTGAGCCTAGTGGCAAAATTAATAATATGAAAATGTAATTAAAGTTTCAACTATCGTCTTTATATTGTTTAACCACCGATACTTATGATAGATAACTTGTATGAAGAATATACAGCCTTTGTTAGAAAGATATTAGTATTTACATACATTGTAAATTATCAAGGTATCATTAAACTACCATTAATTAAAAAAAATCATATTGTATATAAATTAAAATATAAAAAAAACACAATTTTATGATACATATTATTAAAGAAATTGTGATAATTTGAATTAAACTAGAATGGAGTAGCTAGAATGTACACGATGTAAACCACAATGATTGTGTTTTCACTAGTGCACTACAGTTCGGATTCCATGAAATCTAACATGTTCTTCGAATTCCATGAATAGTGGCTTTCATTATTCATTATAGCAATATTTTAGTTCTATTTACATAAATAAACCAAAACGTTATTTTTAAATGTATTCCTTTATTTCGCATATATTACAATATGAAATGAAAGTGAAATAAATTATATGTTTTGAGAGAATGTTCAGTCTTCATTATTTATTGCAGAGGGATATCTATACTTGGGCACTCGATCATCGAGTTCATCACAAGTATACGGAGACAGTTGCTGATCCCCACGATGTTCGTCGCGGGTTTTGGTTCGCCCACGTTGGCTGGCTTGTACTAACCCCCCACCCCGCTGTCGAGAACCGACGAATTGCTCTGAACAAAACCTCACAAGATCTGATAGACGATCCTGTTGTTAGATTCCAAAAATTGTAAGTAATAAAAATACTTTATTCATACCTATATCAGCTGCTTTGCCTAAAAACTTACCACCAACAAATGTGTATGGCATACAATAGTAGTTTTTTATATATAATTTCACACTTGTCGTGAGAAATGGTCAAATTAAATAACAAAATGTTTATTATTAATTTATTATTTACTATTACCAAATTATATTAATAAAATTTAATAAATAGAAACACTTCACCACAAACATATTTCATCGATAAGTTAACCAGAAACTGTTGCAGACAACAAATTCGAACGAATTTCATAGAAAAGCTGCTATCATGTCATATCTATTTTTTATCTGTTTACCAACAGCAATACATAATCTGATTACGTTTCTGGTAATCATAAATTCTACTTTTTATATTATTGATTCTTCGTCCTCATTTTATGGATTAAATATATGTTATATTATCTACAATTTTTATGTATAACTATTAAGTGGCTAGTACTCCTCCTTTATGCCCTTTTTCAGTAATTATTATTTACTCGCACAGACTTACAGTTAAACAGCATTAGAAAACAAAATACTAATGTCATAGAAGTAATATTATGATAATAATAGTTATTAGTATATAGTAAATTTAAACATACATTATTTCACCCGTACCTACCCCGATGACGTCCGTTGATCCACAACTGAGCCTGGTAAAGGCAGTTTTTGCCGTGCACCATTAGGGGAAACCTGATGCCTACTGAAGTATTTCCGATCCAAATCGACTTAGGGTCTTTCTAGAAAAGAGCGTACTGTGACACGGTAATTGATTGGGATCTTTTAAAAAAAAAGATTTATTGATTTCAATAAAGGTATATTATAAATTCACAATGGAAATAGCACGAAATAGAACAATTAAAAAATATGTCTGCTCGGATAAGACTTAGTAGAGCGACTGACTTGATGGGAAAAATGAGAGGTTGTTGTTGCATGTGAAGAAATGATGACTTGGGTATAAAGCGGGATGTGTCAGCAATATGGTATGCATTGAGGAGTTGTAACAATTTTTAAAACGCCGGCAACTCACTGGCGAGCCCTCTGGCAATTAGAGCGAGTCCATGAGTAGCGGTATCACTTAACATCAGATGAGCCTACTTCCTGTTTGGCCCATTTACTATAAAAAAGAATAGCATATAGTATAGTAAATAAGACAATTAAATCTTATATAGTTATTTAACAAATATATTTTAGCATAGTACAAGGCATCTAATGGAGTAGTTACCAAGAATTATCATTGACATACCTTTGTATAATCAAACATGATACATCATAGAATATAATGGTTATAAACTCTGAAACCGTACAAAGTTCACACCTGCGCGTTTAATTTGATAAAATTATCTACTCACTCAAATTAGCGTCCAACATGAATACGTATATGTAGACTACGGAAATTTTTTAACTAATTTACACAAGTAAATTCAACAGTTCAAAAAAATCCGTTCCGTTTTTGAGTTACTTAGGTAATAGAAAAGTAATACATTAAATAACCACGTGTAATTAAATAAAAGTTTATTATAAGTAAGAAGTTTATTACGTATAAAGTTCTGAAGGCCTTTGCCCAAAAGGGGCCCACGAAATGAAAGACAAAACATAATGATGACTAAACTTTATTTTTTGTCGACGATTATGGTAAGTGTGCTGTCAAGGACAAAGTAATTGTTTTTGGTTGTACATAGTAACACTCATTTGATATGTAAACTTGTAAAATGCAGGTAATAAAAGTGGCTCATATAAATAAAATAATGTGATTAACTTGGCAATTGATAAATAAAACGATAAATTTGATTTTAAAAACACTTGTTTTTACGCTGAAACCTTTTCATGGAATGGTTGGTCATTAATTAATTTGTTGAAAGGATAAGAACATATTATATACTTTGTATAAAATATTATTTTATGGGGTTTAATGAAAAATCGACTATCGTTGTGCCAAACGAAATTACTTAATTTGCCCAGATAATAAATAGATGCGTTAATTTGAGTTCATCTATACAATATGATTAACATAAATAATTAGGAGACAACCCTAACTATGTCGCGCGTCGTTTATCTGTAATGATTACCTTTATGTACTAAAACATGACATTAATTGTTCGAAATCTCGGTCTCAGGGTTGAGAATTACGGTTAGCAATTAAGATAGCCTCTTCAAACAAATAACTATTTCTGTTCAATGTTACTTTTTACATTGTCTATGAAACGATTTTTGTTAAACTACTATTTATTTTAGCCTAGAGGTTTCCTCAATAAATCGATATTCTAGGGTAATTAATACGTCGAAGTTATCTTACAGTTAGTCTCACTTACTTTTCATATCCATATTATACTGTTAATATTAAAAATTAAATATGTTTATTGTTTATAAACATTGGCCGCTTTCGAAAGTTATTAAATAGATTCTTTAAATATTAATTTCAGGTTCTTCATTCCACTATTCTTAATACTTAACATCATATTACCGCTGGGTATTCCTATATACTACTGGGACGAGGACTGGATGACGAGTTTCTCAGTCAGCTTTGTACTAAGATTTACCATCACACTTAATATTGCGTACTGTGTGAACAGCTTCGCACATATATGGGGAAATAAACCATATGACAAGTACGTATTTTTATCTGTTTACAAATACATTATTTATTTATTTATAAGTATTCCCTGATTTTGCGCTTTATTTTCGGTTTAATTGGTCCGAAGACAAAACATCCGCTTCTAATTGGATGATGTAGTAGGTGATTAAACATAAAATTAATAATATTATAAAAAATTAATAATAATATAAAAAATTAACCCTAAAATGTGTTACAAGCTGGTGCGGCGACGTAGAATAATTCAAATTATTAAATCTATTACCGCTGTATGCAATATTGCTAAGTATTCCTCAAAAGGCGTTTAGTTACAACATTTGTGACTCTATAAAAAACGCTTTATTAAAATATTTTTTGAATGTATAACATTTCTAACGAGTAACATGGCTGCTGTTGTAATATCGTGTAGTATTTACATTTTTATGATCCGTATTTTAGGATTAGTAGGATGTATTTTTCAGTATAAATTAAAAATTCCAGATAAAATTATATTATATAAATTCTATTTTTAGATATATTAAATCTGTGGAGAACCAGCTCGTGAGCCTCGCGGCTTTGGGTGAGGGTTGGCATAACTATCACCACGTCTTCCCATGGGACTACAGGACTTCAGAACTCGGCAAAATTAATATATCTACATCTTTCATTGACTTCTTTGCTAGAATTGGATGGGCGTATGACTGTAAGACATTCTAAATAGTATATAATAAACGATTTAAATAATGACCGCTTCTGAGGTCGAAGTTAGGATATAGGATGACGTATTTTGTGATTTTTTGTGTGACATTCTGTACCGCCTTTGTTCTTTGACCACATTAACTGACGCCAGTCATTCTTGAAGTTTCTTTTTTTGACGGTTTCCATCTGTATGGTTCATTTAAAATCTCAGTCAAGTAATGGTGCGACAAATAATTGTGATATTAAATTTTGCCTTTTTTCAGTAAAAGCAGCAACAATGTCAATGATAAGAAACAGAGCTGAGCGAAGCGGTGATGGCACATTTCACCACCAAGAAGAACCTTATCCACAAACATAACTTTCATTCCTACGAGATCAAAGTATACTTTATATTAAATATTTTATATTATTTATACAAATAAAAATTATTTAATGTTGTAACTGTTTGTTAATTATCTAAGAAATTCCCTAAAGCTCACTCTTCACGTCTTAGACTTGACACTTGAGTCAATTGAGACAAGCGTTACTTATGCCAAACGAATATCCGTACGGAATACGGTCACTGTGAATGTCACACTCATACAGTTTTCCATGGCGGTCGTTGGTCACGCCATTTTGTCTCCCCAGGTGTGGTTCAACAAGGTTCAAGTCTGGACAAAAAATAATTGTTTAGCTACCCTAAAATGTTCACCAATGATTTTTTATGGCGTTGTCGTCACGAGCTTAGATAACGACGTGACGACAACACCGCAACGACGGACGCTGATTAGTAGTAGTAGATTCGTTAATACACCTATCTAAAAAAGTGAATGTAAGTATAAACTAAAATCTAAATCTAAAATAGAAATCATATTGTGGTTTTGTTTCTGTTTCTTTCATGTTAGGCCCAGCGGCATCTGCAAATTGGAATATCTGATAATACTTAATTATGTTAGGTAAAGTGTTCACGTAGATATCCTAAGCAAAGGTCCAATAACTGAGCCCTGCGCCGTACCTACGTAAGCCCCAATTAAGACATGGGAGATTTGACACTCCTCAAAAAGGTGACAGAGATTAGACGACAAAAATGTTTCATTTGGCGTTTTTAATTTAAATATTAAGTATTATGTTTACAAGCTGTAAAGTTCTCTAAATAAAAGAAATCTATCGAGTATTCAAAAAACGTTAGACTAGTAATCCAAATATGCGTCTCTGTGGTAGCGGATCACCAATCGCGGCTGTGACTAATGGAATTTTCTAACGTCTGCATAAGAAATCGTTCATACGGCGTGGGAAAACGATGTGTGTCAGGAACAGACATCTGAGCCCAACAGGCCAGGTTGAAGCACCACTGGGTTTCGTAAGTAGGACTTAAACTAGCGTTGATCCATGGAAATATGTATTAAACTTGTAGTAGCTATGTGAGCGGATAAGGTTCTGCTGTTACCGCATTCCGCATAAGGCAATTGTTGGTATCTCTTTGGGGATTTAGTGGGTATGCACAAAAGCGATCCCCACATAACCCTGCCGCACCAAGCAGTCGCGCCGCGGTAGGGTATGCGGAATGCAGTTATGAGGTAAAAAAAAAAACAGTTGCTTCAGCCTGCGACACTCGTCAAGTGTCGATCTAAGACTTCAGGTCTTAGGTCCAAAACCTGGCTGTGTACCAATGGACTTTGTCTATGTGCGTATCGAAACCTTATTTGTACTGCTTAGGAATCATCGTGAGGAAACCGGTACGTCTTAAATATATCTAAAAAAATCGTGTCATCGATTTTTTGCTTATCAGATAGAAAGCTGGTCATCTACTTCTCCATGAACTCAAAATGATCACAGAAACGGATGCAACTTCAGACCTAGGTAAGTTGAAAGACAAGGTGTAAAAAAATTAAATTTACGCGGATTAACTCGCTAGCTCCGTTTTCGTATTTATTTATAACTAAGAAATATACATTTTTTTTACTCTCACATTATGTGGGTATAATGATAGAGTTTAAAATTTTTCGTGTTGGATCACTTCACTGATTTTTTTTAAATCTTCATCAACTAGCAAGCTCTATGAAAGGTCAAGAAACTCTGTGCCAAGGAGAAAAAAGGGAACCCTAAAATATAAAAGAGTTTTCTTAATCTTTATAAAAAATGTGTGACTTAAATCTTCCTAAAATTATGTAAAACTTGTTATAAAGAGGTTACCCAATCGAAGTTCAAAATTCATCACCCGCTTTATAAGTTCCGGCTAAGTTGCTTGTTTAGGGCTCCTGTGATATTGTTTCAAATTGTAATTGGTTTAAATATCAAAATCGATCTAACCACGATTATGCATTTTCTTAAAAATCAATATCGGATTTATAACATCTAATATATAAAACTCTCGTGTCGCAGTGTTTGTGGTTAAGTCCTCCGAAACGGCTTGACCGATTCTCATGAAATTTTGTGTGCATATTGGGTAGGTCTGAGAATCAGACAACATCTATTTTTCATCCCCCTAAATGTTAAGTATAATCCACCCCAAATTATTTTTTCAATTTTAGATAAAAAAATTTTTTTTATCTAAAATATTAAATTTTAAAAAAAATACATACAACCCCTAAATTTCACCACTCTACGATCAACTCCTATTTTTTATTATGAATGATATACATGGCAAAACGACGTTTGCCAGGTCAGCTAGTATTGTTATAAGATTATTGTCATTCTGTACTTCTGTGAATGAAGGGTAATCGAACCTTCGTCTAATAACGGTCGATTAATGTGATTTATTCATAAAAGCAATAAATTGCACGTTTATTTTGATTCATTTGTTTATTAGTTGATGGCAAAAACAAGGTGCGCAGCAGTGTGACCATATGTGGCAGGATCCTGCCTTTTTGGCAGATTTAGCCCTTGGTTTTACTCTCTGGCAGGATTGTTTGAAGTTTTAGAAATCTGGCAGTAATTGGCAGTTATAGCAATATAAGCTGGCAGATTTGGCAGTATAGTCTATAAAAAGAGTAGGGTGTAGTATCGCAGTAGTAGAAAAAGCAGTAGCTAGGAATTTTAAAATTCCAATGGCAACATTGGCAACGCAAAGACCTTTTGTTCCGGGATTTCCCATAATATCTCTAGTTGAATGTGTAGTTCATTCAATTATAAACTTTAAAGTGTTGCGCAAAATGTTTATAATAATATTACATCTTTATTTGTAAGTTGTTTTTCTGATTAGTCGGATTAGAAGAGAAGACATACTTTTGTTTCTGATTTCGTGCGGTGTAAATGTCTTCCTGATTTATAATGAAACGTAAATATGAACGATTATATCGCCCTGAGTGGGAGCAGGATCCATCACTTTCGTCCTGGATAACAAAAGCGATAGACGAAGATGTTGCATGGTGTAAAGCTTGTAACACCAAGTTGGTACCTAGGTTGTCTATTATAAAAGAACATGCAACCACTAATAAGCATAAGAAGAACATGATCGGATATAGTGGGCAGTCCTCGGTGAGTACTTATACATTTTTTTAACATAATCACAGGAAAATTGTAGGAAGTATTAGTAAGTTAGTAGCACCATTGCTAATAAAATTTCTGTATGATTTTAGGTGAAAAAGTTTTTTAAAACGTCTTCACTGGAAGATGAGGTGAAAAAAGCAGAGCTGAACATGTGTGCTCTGTTGGTAGAACATAATTTACCCTTTCGCGTCATGGATCATATGAGTGAAATCATTTCCAAATGCTTTACCAATCCAGAGGTGGCGAAGAATTTCTCCTGTAAACGAACCAAAGCAGCTGCGGTTACATATAATGTTTTGAAGCCGGAACTGGAGAGGGAAATGCAAGCAGATTTAAGATCATGTCAGAATGTTAGTACCCGTGCACCAGTGTATTCTTTGATAATAGATGAGAGTACAGACGTTTCATCTACGAAAATGCTTGCTATAGTAACTAAATACTATTCTGAAAAATCAACAGCGTTAAAAACTAAATTTCTAACTATGGTAGATTTAGAAGGGGAATCGGCACAAGATTTGTTTGACGCTCTTTCAAAGGCGTTGCGTGATTTAAATCTTGATATAAAAGATGCAGTTGGTTTCGGAGCCGACACTACCAATGTAATGTTTGGTGAACATGGTGGAATCATTGCTAAAATTAAGAATGTGAATCCGCATTGCTTATTTATCAAATGTGTCTGTCATTCCACGGCTTTATCGGTTAGTCACGCAAGCAAAGACACATTACCGAGAGCTGTGAATCAAGTAGTGAAAGAAGTTTACGGGTATTTTGCTCACAGCAGCAAAAGACAGAGGGAATTTTTTGAGTTCCAAGAATTTGTTAATACAGATAAACACAAAATACTACAACATTACGATATTCGTTGGCTGTCATTCCACTCGTGTGTGAACAGAATTCTTGAGCAATGGGATGCGCTAAAACTTTATTTTCAAGGCCAATATTTAGATGACAAAAATATATCCTCTCAATTTTTGTACGAAAGCTTTAATAACAAAATATATAAATTATATTTTTACGCACTTGATTATATTCTGCCTTTTGTGAATAAATTAAATACGGTGTTTCAAGGGGATTATGTGACTGTACACTTGGTTTATAAAGACGTGTCTGAAATGTTTATGGCACTGTTAAGCTGCTACATGAAAGTCAGTTACGTAAAGAGTACAGATCCACATCTTCTAGATCCGACATCCAGCGTTAACTACCTTCCTTTGAAATGTATGTATTTAGGTGTTAACGTCAGCAGAGAAATCACTGGTCTAGCAAGAGATATAAATTTGAAACCTGCGATACAATCGTTTCTTGAGCACATGCAATCATTTCTTATCCAACTTTCAAGTCAACTGAAGACACGTCTGCCATTAAATACCCTTTTTAAACAATTACAGTTTCTAACTCCTCAAGACGTTGTATACAAGGAGTTTTCTTCGATAGCAAATGTTGTCACCCAATTTCCTAATCTTGTTGATGAACATACAATTCAAAAAATTGACGATGAATACAGACAATTAAAACTTGATAAAGATGTCAGTGATTTATTAGAATCTGGTGGGAGTAATGCGAACCCAATTCTAAGTGTTGATAAATTTTGGGGTGCCGTTGGCAAAATCCGAAATTCAAATGGAAACTTAAAATACGTTTATGTTTCTAATTTTGTAAAAGGTTTGTTGTGTTTGCCAATGTCGAATGCTGCTTGCGAAAGGATTTTCTCTAAAATCAACCTCTTAAAAACAAAAACGCGGAATAGATTTACAAATAAACATGTCGCCTCTATTTTACATGTAAAACAGGGCATTAGTGAACATGGTGATTGCGTTTCATTCCAGCCAACTAAAGAAATGATTAAACAAATGACAAAAGCGATGTATAAAGAAAGTGATCAAGAAGAATACGATGCGAATACGAATACGAATATATAATTTTTACTTAAGTTTTTAACTTTCTGTACAATTATTAAATAAAACTACAAAAATTACTGTATCTATTATTTTAAATTATATTGGCATTATTTTGGCATTTTGTACATAAATGTTGGGCAGGATTTGTCAGTTTTCTTGCCTAAGCGGGGCAGGATCCCCAATTTAAAGTTGGTCACACTGGTGCGCAGGTTTAGCCAGTTAACGAAAGGATTCCAGTTGAGTTGCACGTAGTGCGCGCGAATGTAACTTTTCCAAGTGTTACGTAAAATTTTATTTGGATTTTCGTGTTAAAGGATGGATTAATATTTTTTCATTGTAAGTCCCGTTTTTTTATTAAAGCTAACTTCTGGAACTTATTTTTAAATAAAATATTATATATATTGATAGTTATTGTTAATATTTAAATAGATATTTTTTCACTTATATATAGACATAAGCGGACAAAAACGGTTTCATAGCAAACCTATAAGAAGACTAAAACTACAAAACCAATCATTTTAATTAATGCGCAGCTACGTAGTACGTACTGAGATTTTGTATATAAATATTATATAATATTTTTCGATATATAAACTGCCAGTACAAAACCATCTAATACTAGGCGTTAGAAACAGTGTTTAACTGATACTATACTTATAAATAATGATAGACATAATGTTCTTAGTTTAAAAACAAAAGACTTAAACATTTAATTGTTAATGAATGATTATTGAATGAATTTACTTTTTCTTATTCGTATTTACAAAAGTGAGCTCGATAATTTGTCATTCCATCAACTATTTTCAATCAATCAGTTTTTCATGTTTTTTTTATTACGACATCCAACAATAAGCTATAAGCCAACCAAACATTACCAACAACAACATATATCATTAAATAAAAAATATTTTTCGAATTACGAATTTAATTAACTATTTACTTAACTCGACGTTTCGAGTACTTTTCGTCAAACGTGATTAGGAGGTATACCTAAGATATTCCTTAAAAGTGTTTTAATTCATTGCAGTGTAACTGTCAAAGAGAAATCAATTTACATTTTTTTATTATTATTAAAACAAATCTCATAGCGTAACAGACTTTTACAAATCGTGGAGTACTGAAATAATAATTTAATACATATACATTCACAATAAGACATTCTTAGATAACTTAATTTGGTAAATCTAGCAGAGGGGCTGTTGTGATCTAGGGGGTGAGAAGGTAACTCTCGCCCCGTTGAACAAACACAATAAACGAAATAAACAATAATGTTGCCTTTAATTTACTTTACCATCCTCCTGGTTCTGACGACCTGACTATCCCTTGTTTAAATAGTGGCTGATAATAATTCTAAGCAAAGAAAAGTCCTAAGTAAATCTCTACCTTCTTCTAACTAATCTAAATCTCTAACTTCAACTTCAACCAAAAAAAATAATAAATATATTTAACTTAAACTTTTACTTTTCTTCAAGCTACAAAAATAAAACTCTTGTTTGAACGCGCTCAGGAATTGTGTTTAGGTTAATATATAATAATATAGTCGATTAATATATAATAATATATCGAGAAGCTACCATCACCCTTGACTTCATTAACATATCCAGTCTAAAAATTAACAACCAAGATTTTAAAATGATGATGTTTTAACGTAATTTTAAAACTTATCAATTCTTATTTAATGGAATCGCACCCAACGCAAATTATTAACCTCGGAAAATATCTGATTATGGCTGATAGCCGATTGCAGATGAAAGAGAACACAAAAAAGCTGAGCATTAAAGTAATCATATCGGTTCGACCCCAAGAATGTATAACTTTTCCAGTTTTGAACTTTCATTTCATTAGGACATTCCATGAGCAAAGATCAAAGAGGATCTTTAAATCCTAAATTCAATTAACTACACATACTTTATTGGAATTTTTATATTTTGGTGTCGCTGCAATTTCTCCAACACATTTTACTCCCATTCGCTGTATTATGTCGTCTGCCGCCTTATATAAAATTAAAATAAAAAAGTTCATAAGATGAACTTCAAAACAAGGTCAAAGTAAAATTGGGATTTATAATCAATATTATTATCGACTAGGATAATAATATTGATTATAAATCCCAAACTTAATTTTCATGTTACATGTCATACGAGGCTGTGACACTAATTTGCCTTTTAATATACTGAATGACTAAATATGAACAAGTATTGGTATTTATTATTATAAGACATTGATTTGTTCTTATTACCAGTTTTCAATTGAATACAGATTAAGATTTCAGAACTTTTAGTAACTATATGCACGGATCATTATGAGTTGTTTTATATTATTTTAAGTAGGTATAAAATTAAATAGTCATAGTCAATGCATATAATACGACTTTATTAAGATATAAATTTATAACTGACAGATGACTGTTAGATTAAAATAATAAAATTCTTACATACTTCAAAATAAATGAAAAAAAAAACAATCAGTATAGCACATTTTCGTACGTTTATGTTTTAAAGAGGAAATAAATATGTTACACATAAAATTGTATTAGTTCAAATAACTCTTCTTGTACTTTTTGTATAATAAAAATGAAAACCAATAATATAAATAGCTATGCTTAGTCATAAAAACAGAAACATTTGCATAACAGCTTTATTGCAAATAAAATAGCAAGCTGAGTGAAAAATTACGCTTCTTTTTCTATTAACAATTTAATTTGATTGAAGTGTGACACCAGCAATTTGGTTATTAAATACTGTCAAAACAGCAGGTAACAATTTATATTTTTCTGTACTGAGCCACCTCTCTAAACGTTATTATTGGCTACTATGGACACGTCGAAGCCCCTCGTTCGGTATTTTTAGGTTAAAAACTTCGAGGTTCTGAAACAAGCTTGTATGAGCGGGGGTTTAAATATTTCATACATACATATACATGAACAAAATAATAAGTGGGCAGGCAAAAAGTTCGCTGGCTGACAGATAGAGTGCGGTAATAGTATTAGATAAATATGGTTTTTAGGTAGCAGTAGTACCTTCAAAAGGCACTTGTATAACTTTTACATCTGTTATTAATTTCTATTACTTTGTGAAATTTTGAGTAAAGGAATCGATCATTGCTTTTGGTGAAGAAAATACTATTGAAGTCAAAGCCTGGCTCGATAAATTTTATTCAGACTGCACCAGGAAAATTAACCATTGAGAAGTAGTTTGCTGAGTTAAAACTAGGTGAATTGAGCACTACGGCGAAACGAGCTGTGCCGCACGTAATTATAATCAATCTAAAACAATTCATTGACTTCAAATAATAACATTAAATATAACATATTACTACTGTACTGAATGTGATGTTAACTTTACACAAGAGTAAAATAATAATAATAACATAATGTTGGAGCCTTAAAATAAAGCTTAAAACATTCGCAGGTTTTTAATTTCCTAATATAAGATACAATAAAATTGAGTACAGTTTGGTATTTTACCTGACTCAGAATACTGACTCCTACCTAAGAGTAGAGAATTAACATTTACACAAGGATTAAGCTCATGTTGTTCAGGTACGACCTCAAGCAACAAACACAGATGACAGTAGACCATAAGGGCCTACAGGACATATTAACAAAGCACAGGCTGTGCCAACAGTTCTGCGACATAATTATGTAATATGTGAAGGAGGCAAACATAAATGTAAGATCATGTCTCGCTTGATCGCAAGCGTGATAAGAGTAGTAGTAGTATAAGAGAAATTAGTCACTAGATACAATGGCCCGCTGCCTACTCAGTATGTACTCACATTCTACGGATCGAAAAAAATAATAATAATAATAAACAATGAATTTAGATCACTCTTATTTATCCTTCCCCTTCATGGTTATTTAAACAATTGTTATTGTAAACTCTTGGTAATTTGAAATTTATCTCTGGTCCCTTGAGTTTTAAGTTGTAGAGAGTCGACTCTATTATAATTGGCATATAAATGAGGAACTATTATTTAGTACCACGATAAATGCGTCCTTCTAACGTTAGAATTTTACTTGACTATAATTTAGAGACTGCCTTCTTAGACCATATTTTATATTACTATAATAATAATATTAAATTCCTTGTTTTATCTGTTCCCAGCTCGCGTTGCGAAATGATTTTAAAACTATGATAAAGCTTTAAATATTAAAGTAATCTAGTGATCTTAAAGCAATTTTATATGTATTTTTTGGATGTCACGTAAATCATTGGAAATATTAAGCAAACCGCCTTTAAAAAGCCTTTCGTGTACCGTCGCCTCAATAAAGGTTGCCAATCTTTGTATGACGCCGGCGGGTTGCAAGCACGGCAATTGTAATGTCTGCACTGTAGCAAGATAGACCCACATATAAATTGGTCAATAACTTTCATAAAATGAATTATTATTTTATATTAATTAATAATAAACACATCGACGAAAAAGCTGTTTCTGTTTTGATCCCTAGAACGATTTTCTTTGAAGACATCTCTCCCATCCGGGATTTACATGGTAAGACGATCTATAATAATCCAGCTAATCCAGCTAATCTAAAATATAATCGAAATTTTTCAAATAAAGTGAAACTATTTAAATCAATATAAGTAGCTCATAATGAGAGCTATATTTTAACCAATATGAAATGAATTCTCGAAATCCCAATAAATACCAACCAATTTATCTATCAATAATAATCCTACCTGACGTACATAGTTTGTGTTAATTAGGTATCTACCCATGAGGTAAAATTCCTTAATAGATGAGTATGTTTTTAAAAACATTTTTATTACGTATTTCCTTATTAAAATATCACGTATAAAACTATAATAGTGTTCTTATTTTTTGGTAATGTTAATATTGACCAATTGAAATACCGTCATTGTTTTAAGTCTCTCTTGCATTTGAATAATTTTATAAATGCCGCACCCCATACAGTTCTTACATTTTAGACGCGATTCAGCTGTCGAGTCGCTAAGGTTTTTTAAATTTGTATAGAAGAGAATGCAGTTCTAAAACAATTTGTTTCTATATATGAACATATTCACTCTTTGACCTGATTAAACTATGCTTTGCGATACATTTTTATAAGCTCAGAATTTGCTTTTGAATAAAAATATTTATAATACCAACTGTCAATTCGAATAAAATAGGTATCTTTAAAAGACTATTTATATGGTCTAGTATAAAAATAAATAACTCTGATCGCATTAAACTATATTCTCAAAAGAATTTCTATAGATCTAGAAGAAGATTCTTTTGAGAATACAGTTTTAATCGATGCGAACCCCAAAGGGTATTCTTTATGTTTGCAAGCACCGAAAGATTTTAGATCTATAAGAAAAAAAAACAAATAGACGCAGATTTGTATTGTTTAAATTATGAAATGGTTAGAGTGTACTGGTTTACATTCACATGAATGCCTTAACAACTAAGTTTTTAAAATTATATTTCCTAGAGGGTCTAAAAGGCGAAATATTATTTATAATAAGACAATTCATTTAAGCCAGCATTATTACCTTCGAAAACTCGTTATCTTATTTGATAGAATACTAAATATTTACTTTAAAAACAATTTAAATTTCATATTGACAGTACAAAATTAGGCAATATCATGTGAAGCATAAATGATATGGAATTAAAATTACAAGACGCAGAAGGATACGTGAGGTTATATTACATATGATAGATAGACCAATATGATTTCATTTATAGATATAATTTAAAGTATTAGAAAGCATATAGTTTAAAAATTGATAGTCTTATTGTACTCGTAACATTCTCTCTTTTATACCATAGAAAAAAACATAGACTATAGAACAGAATCGATATTTAAATAGTTAAAATACCTAGAACCTAAGAACCTAACCTAACCTAACCACAGACCTATATAATCATAAAGCTATGCTTTTGCCTAAGTCTATAGCAATAAGGCACTATGAGGAAAATAATTATACTACTCATTGCGTAGAATATTTATAATTCCTGAGTTGTTAGCATAAGATTATAAATTCAAATTTTGTTTTTTTAATGTATTTTTGATGATATTGAATATCAACGATGTTCTTCGGTTTAATTTGAGCTTAAAATAAGAAGACGCCTTAATTATTCCCTCAACCCAAGCCATCGAAGAGGTTGTAGCACTTCGGTTTAAATAGCAACTTAATTAATTTTAGTATAGTAAAATACATGATTATGGCCTTAAATATGACGAGTCTGTATATAACGATGATGATAATATTGTCATAAGGAAAGTCGCTCTATATAAGTTTAAAATTACCAAGAACATTTTAAAACTTAGATGACTTTCTTACTAATATGTATACCTACTCTAGATATTCATCGTCAGAAACGAAAGCTAAAAATATTCATTTGTAAATAATGATTACTAGGAAGATATCAATTAATCATTAGCTTTATTTATCTACCTTTGAAGTAAGACCGCGTCAACTGCCAACTCCATAAAGTTTTCCATTTAATAACTGTTGAAGCTTATTAATAAATCTTAAATTTTGTATTGACATTTGATTCGTTTAAACTCATGTCAAATACAATAATTTAAAAAGTTTTTTATATTATTAAATAAATAGTTAAAATAAAGTAAATGGCGTGACAATGAAAGAATAACAAAAATACGTAGGTACGAGTGGGTACCTGTTTGGAAGCTCAGAGTCTAAAGTACATCTTATTGGTGTCTGTGCATTATAAAATCTATACAAGTAAAAGTGAATCGCAAAATATTCCATACTTTGGTATATATCTACTTAAAAGTAAAACAATTTTATTAAGGTGAATATATATTATATGTACACTTTACTACATAATATAATATCTTATTCAGGTGTTTATGGAAAATCAAGTGTGTATGAACCTTTAATCCCTTTATTGTTAACATTATATTTGTTCATCATTTTGCATCAACTATTTATTAATCACTGTTGTCAATTTAAATGTAATTAGGAGTTAAAGATCAAATTTAATTATAAATTAATATTTCGCTTCTTACCATTATTTGTTTATACGTCATCTTGAATATCGTGAATCAATAAATTGTTTTTATAACTATAATGCTGTTGAAAATTTAGTTTATAAACATCTGTCGACAGACTATCTCATATATAATTTCAGATTTTCATGAAAGCAATCTAAGATACACATAGAGTAAAGAGTAGTCTTGCTCCCAAACTTTGCAGAAGTAAGATAATGTTAAATTATAATGAATTATCTATTTATATCAATATTAAGTGGATTTCCAGGGCAGTACCAGTTTCTCAAAGAAAAGTGACAATGTGAAGTGATCATCGACGACCAATCCTTTTGCAAGCGGCTTGATCTATTAGCGTTGCGGTCATGTCCATTGGGTCACTCTGCATCTTCTACCGCATTTACAATGGAGAGTGTTCTGAGGAGTTTTCTAGTTTAATACCTGCACCTGAGTTTCATCATCGGACGTCGAGGCAGAAATTTATAAAACAAATTTTGCTATATATAAATATTTTGCAGTCATCAAATCATCATTATTAGTCAGTATACGATATCCGCGGAACATTAACACAATAGTTTGATTAAACCAAAAAAATCTATTCAGAATACCACACCTACATTGGTCATATAATTAATCTGCTTGGTGACCTGCATTAACAATTGTGCAATATTACTGTAATAATTTCTAAAACAATTGAATGCTGATTATAATGTACATAGTCCGTGTCTATGACTAAACAGTTTAAAAATATCGCATATTTAGTCATTTACGGCGTGTACGGTAATAATAATTTCGAATTAACTTGCCAACCACCCCGCTAACTGCCACCAATAATATAATACATGATCTAGAACTTTATTTTATTTAGTTATTTGTAATTATTGGTTTAAATGATTGTTACTGCTACGAATCCTCCCCTAAGCCCTATTTATTATAAAGTCATTGATTAAGATTAAACGATAATTTGATCCATTCATTTATTTCATTATTCTTCTTGAATCTAAAAAGGTTTTTGCTGTCCTTTACTAGCTATATTCCACCGTATATGTATATTTTTAAATTAATCTACAATTAATATGGCAATTTAAGTATTATTTAATTTATTTTGTCTCTAATTTTATTTTGTTAACTTAGTCACGCAATTCTCACACTTTTCCCAACTAGAGTTTCCATGACAAAATAATAACAATGGGTTCGATCGTAAGAAAATAGTCATAGGCATAGATTATAAACGTTATTATAGACAAATGGGCATGAGAATTATCTGAGGTAAAGTGATACTGCCCGGGTAATTTCGTTAATATGAAAACAATCCCTTCCAAAATACCGGATATGCGTTTATTAATTTAACAATCTAATTAATTAGTGATATTTGAACCGACGTGTTCCACTAATTGTACTAGATAATTCTAGAATATATCTATAAAATATTTAATTAGATAAATCACAAACTCTGGTATTTTTAAATAATAAGATAATTACACATTGCTCACTTCTATTGAGATCCAGATATAGCCATTTCTAATTTTCCCGACAAAGATGCTAGCAATTCGCTAGACTGCGTTTTAGTTCTATAAAAAAGTTGCCACTCCTATGTTGAAATTAGTGTTACTCAAGATAAGTGGTCTTGTACGCATATTATTACTACTCTTATCAAAAACTATATCGAACGGAATCTTGAAATTGATATTGTTGTTGTCAATCATAAAGTATAAAAAGTATCTCAAAGTTTATTAACCGTGTAATTTTTATTTGCTTATATCTTCTAAGTAATGTTGTGTCGTACTTATGAAAATTATTGAAAAAAGGACCACCTTTGAACTTGTTTTAAAGTTGGTCGTGACACTACTTAATTTAAATACAATACACGGTGACTCGTAATTTATCGGTTAAACCCACGTTTTGTTAAGGATTTTACGCTAAGATGTGGAATCTTACAACGATCTACTAGAGATTGTTATAATAAATGCAAAATTATCTAAGCAGTAATAATCGCGGTTGACAAACAAGTTTCTTGATAGTGGTCATTTCATACCTCGTCTCCAAGTTGTCGCTACGATTGGTACTTTATAAGTTTACAACACTTTGTCCTGGTGTTGGATAGTTTGATGCTTCAGGGAATCCAATTATACAGAAAAAGGATGTTTGCATGTCAAGAGTTGCGCTGTTACTCATTTTTTTTCGAGTGCGAGTGTAGGTTTGATTTGATGTTTTTTTTCTTTAATAATTCCGAGACGCTTAGAATAAAATCATTAGCCAAACCAACGTTAAAAATAGGAAACTTAGTTCAAACGTCTCTCACTCACTTTTCTTTTTTCACGAGTGAAATTACAGAATACTGGGAATTAGTTATATGAAATTTAACGAAAATATTAATTTTGTGTGCCGTTACCTTTATGTCAAACAAAATTAGAATTCACGATAAAACGTATATTACGTATATAATATAGTAACAGTAGTACAATTGTAGAAGTTTAAATAGTAAACAGTACGCAGTTGCTTAAATTATTATTAAGCCCATTCTTAGTTTGGTAATTTATATCAACGTGCAAGAAAACGTGGGAGATATTTGCGACCGGAGACGAACATCTTGGTTTAGAAGTTCTCAGCAAGGGTTTGGTAAAGGAAGAAGAAGTGAAGTAAAGGACAGAGGAAAAAAAATACCGTTTATGGGAATAAATACTAATTTGAATGAATAAAATTTGATTTCCATATAAAAAACAATTCTGTCTAAATTTATTAGTCAGCAAGCAGCTAATATTTCACTCATTCATAATAAATTCTCCGAAAATTTTGCTAATTTAATTTTATATAATTATAAATCGTGTAGTACTCTGAAGTGTTATGAAAATATCGTTGTAAATATATGATATTAAATCAAAACGAATAAAGCAATTGGAATTAAATTACGAATATAACATTAATTAAATTAACCGGGCATCATTCGTACAATTTACTTAGCTCCCAATAAATAATCCAATATTTTTTTTAAATATTGATTTGTATATACATTCTTGACTTGTATTCCGTTACTTCCAATTCCTTATCACTTACATACCAAACTTAATTTTGGGTGAAACGTACAAAAATCTGTTCGTCCGTAACCCAATAATATTACCCTATTCCTCAGATAAAATGTCGAAAATGTTGTATCACAAGGCTTTCAGAGGCATTAATATAAAACCTTTACCGTTGCTATAGAGTATAGAGTATTCACATTCGTGACAATGTGACCAACGGCTATGAATATGTCGTGATATGTGATAACAAGTATTTAACATCGCCGATGATTATAATAGTAACTGAATTATTGCTAATCCAAAATTACTTTTCATGTTTTCAAAATCTGATATTTTACTAAAATACCTACATAAATAAATTAACAGCAAACCTATATAAAAAGGTTTAGATTACATGACTATTGTAAATTAACGACTTCGAGGCCATGTGCAGGAAATAGTTAATGATATAATAGGGTCTGTACATATATTTATATCGCTTATTGCTTACTATGATTATGCCAGGTTTCTTTCAGTCCAAATCTTTTTCCATTACCGCGTTTATTTTTTGTTATAAATTTGACAATATGGAATGATGACACCTTGATAATATGGAATGGAAGTGCTTCAACTATAACGGGTAAACACAATTTCGATTTCCACCACGTGTAAGTGAGTTTTGTGACCGTAAAGGACTTGCACCATCCAGAACTTATTGAGTTATCGTGATAATGCGAATGCTATTTCTCGCGTAGTAATATATTGAGTAATATATATAATAATATATAGAGAAAAATTTTGAGTAAAAAGGAAACTCCGTTTATAATTCTAATTGTGTCAAGAAATCTGCGTTTGTACATGAGTATTTTCTTTATAAATATTATCTTTAATTAATTCATTTGTTTGGCATCTCGTATTTAATAGCTGTCGCAGAATTTATGATTTTAAAAGGTTTTAGAGCTCTGTAAAATATTTTGCCTTAAAAACCTAGTTACGTAAATATTAATCGATACCTACAACGCACCAAAAAATGTATTGAATGTGGTATGGCGTTTATATTGTGGGCAATTATGATTATCATATAAGTGAGGACGTAGTATCGTCTAACTCTAATTAATCTAAATTAAAACGATGGTTATTTGATATGCTTGAATTGATTTAGAAAATTTATGTTATTTTAATTTTTCGATGTATAAATATAAATGTACATCACGAGTTGATGATTGAACGCTGCTTTAACGATGAGAGGTATTATATTATTCAGTTATAGAGAATACTTGTAGAGAATTTGTTAGTGCCTGCAAAAAAGTCAGCGACAGTCTTCCACTGGGTCTATATATCTATCTGTTTGTTCGCAATAAACCGTGCAGTATGCACGGAATTTATTGGTGTGTCTATAAGAATGCATAATAGTTTAGGTAAAATATTCGATACGTTATATTATAGTCATCATCGTGTATAGTTGTTATTAAGAAGCTGTATATGAGTATCTCCAATTCTAATGTAATTTTAATAATGGAAAGAAAACGTAATAACCGTTTCTATCAAAACTATCTCATACATTTTCATCGCATGTTATTCCATCGGTGTAAGTGTATCGTAGGTAACTGATACTATTACAATAAATTACCTTAGTTATCCGTTTATTTACAATAACTACTCCATTAAGTGTATTATATTTTTTATTGCAAACATATTTTAATTTTAATTTGAAAATGATATAACGTGTAACATTACTGGACTTATATGAAAAATAATGTACTTGAAACGACTTGTAATAACTTCGTAGTGAAATTAGCATCTATATATATTAGGGTTTACAAAAAGTAAAAAAATAATTAATCAGCGAAGTTGAAATATAATCCATTTCCTTTGTTTCAGATTTACATCAAATATTTACGATGGCAATAGTAATTGGAGCAAAAGATAAATAGACAATACAATGAGTTTTATCAATAATGAAACGAACGTTACTCTTAATATATCGGAAACTGTAGACCCCACGCACATTTTTGGACCGCAACGAGATTCCTTATTCATAGTTATTCCGATAACAATAATATACGCTGTTACTTTCGTCACAGGGTTGTTTGGAAATATTTGTACATGTATAGTCATAACGCGTAACAAAAATATGCACACAGCAACAAATTATTACTTATTTAGTTTAGCAATATCAGATTTACTTTATTTAGTTAGTGGCATGCCCCAAGAAATGTATTCAATATGGTACAAATGGCCCTACGTGTTTGGGCAAACCTTCTGTCTGCTTAGAGGATTAGCTGCGGAAACATCAACAAATGCTAGTATTTTAACAATAACTCTCTTCACAATCGAAAGATATTTAGCGATATGCCACCCATTCGTTTCACACAAAATGTCGAAACTTTCACGAGCAATAAAGCATGTTATCTTGTTGTGGATCATATCGCTTGCACTGGCGTTGCCCCAGGCGCTTCAATTTGGCATTAAAAATCATAAAGGCGTTACTATGTGCCTACAAACAAGGGTGATTATTAAACACTCCTTCGAATTGTCTACGATATTTTTATTTATTGCACCAATGCTTGTTATAACAGTCCTTTACTCGCTAATTGGACTTAGATTGAATAAATCTAATTTTTCAAAAGAAGTACCGGAGGAAATACATAAAAGCAAACGAGTGATTCAGAAAATCCACAGGAAAAATAGTACACAGTCGACTAGGCGAGTTGTAAAGATGTTGGGTAAGTTCTTATGTTGTTCATAGAGGACGAATGTTTTTACGTATTCTTCTGCTACAAACAAATAACTGTACAGCATGTATAGAAACAAGACTTTTTTCTTTCTTTATGTATAATATTTTTAGGTCTTTCACCTTATATGCTTAGAGCATATTTCTATATGTTTCAATTTTAAATATTTTTTATGAAATGTAAAGTAAAATATGAGTGCCTTTTCCTATATCTATGGAATGGATTAATATTGATTTAAAATATTAAAGGGTTTGCTCGTTATATTTCGTTAGTAAAAAACATACATTTATGGCATTTAAATAAACAAGAACTGTTTTAATTATTATCTTATGAATATTCGATATTTAAATGAAATATTTTATTTTTTTACGATTTAATTCTCTTTCTAGTTGCCGTAGTAATAGGTTTCTTTATCTGCTGGGCGCCGTTCCATGCACAAAGGCTCGTCGCAATCTATGGAACGGCTGACAATCACTTGGCAAAATCGTCTCTGCTGTTGTCAGCGTATCACTTCTTAACATACACTTCTGGAGTCTTTTACTACGTGTCCACCTGCATTAATCCCATATTTTACCACATAATGAGCAATAAATTCAGAGAAGCGTTTAAGGTTAGTTTTATCTTTGTAAAATTTTATTACAAAATTCATCATATGTTTATATAAATTAAGTTTTGCTATTTAATATATTACTCATGAAAAAGTAAGAATTTGAATGTGAAGCATATTTTCATTCTCCCCGTTTACTTATGACTGATCCGATACAATTTAAGGCTCGCCAGACCGATTGAGGCGTCCCGCTTGATCAACTACCATGAATTTTGTCTTTGCACTATTAATAAAAAGACCGACCATTTGAAAGGCACCGACTCTGCGCCGTTGTCTACTCTGCCCATCGACATTTGACTCTCTTCTCTCATATAGATTAGGCAATCAGTTCCACTAAGTATTCTGGAACATCCATCTCTAAGAATTTTCCAAAACTAATATTTATAGATGACAAAAAAACCATAATACCTACGTATAGAAAATATGCTCTTATACTGTTGACTTGCAAACTGATCTCCAAAGTAATCCGTTAACACATTTCAGATTACAATGGCCCAGTGTTGTTGTCGGGAAACAACGAGATCTGCTGCGAAGCGTTGTTCATATACAGCTGTACCATTCTCACGACAACCAACATCAAACGGATCGATGAACTCTGGTATCATATTTTTGGTTGCACCTTATTTTATTCTTATATTATGTGCCATTGAAACGGCTGTTTAAAAATAATTGATTATTAATTAAAATAAGTGATTTTTTTATACCTGGAGTCGTTGACTTCCTCGCAATGTTTTAAATGTATGTGCAAGCAATAATTTTGTATCGATAAATCCATTAGTGGCTTATGCGGGGTTCAAAGGCTAGATATCAGAGTTACAGCACGTGCCTAGACTAAGACTACCTTAACGTATAATATAATTTGTATTTCAGGTTCCTTCAAACAGCAGCTGAGTATAAAAGGACTGCAACCAGAATATACCTGTACCAAAGAAAACATTCCAACCTCCCGTGTTTTTAAAGTTTGTGAGAAATGTAAACGTACATTTTCTGTTCCCTCTCTACTGGAGCTTAAAAGTTGTAGTCATAAAGCCCATATTGATACACAAATCGCTAATAGTGCTTAATAAATATAAAATAATATAGGACTTCATTGAAATAATTTGTGAACTCGAGATTAATTATTTAGAATTGCAGATTTTGTCTGTGATTGTAATGCATAGAAAATGGAACAAACGGAGGAATCTTAAAGAACCAACTACATATTTAGAGACTAGTTTAAAAAAACTTATTTTTTAGTTATGTACTACGATAGTTGATTTGAATAATATTAAATTTATTTTCTTTCTTTTTGCGCCTTCACCATTATGTTACGGCATATTATGATCTGGCATAAAAAATTGAATTAACTTACAAAAAAATAAATTTAGAAAGGTTCGGTACTGATTTTATAATTCGTGCAATATTACTTTTAAAGCTTTAATTATTCATATTCATTGCATTATTCTGTAGATCTTCTTCCATAAAAAAAACGCTAACGCCTATAATAATTTTATTTTTATATTCTATTTACTTATTTATTACACTTAAAATATGCTTTTTATAAATTACCATTTTGAATATATAGATTCCAATAAGTAATCAGTTCGATTTATAGTGAAGATATAAAGATATTCTTCTTTTGCAGTATACTTCATATGTTTTATAGTATAATTTCTTTAATTATTAAAAAACTCCATGTTTTTATATTGAATTTTGCACACAAAATAAATGTCAAAGAAACTCAACGATACGCAATAGATAAAAAGTTTAACTACGACTTGTATCACATCTTTATTATAGCGAATTATTAGAACTGTTTTGATTTATTTGGATATTTTACATTTGAAGTTTTATATCGTCGTTGTTCCATTTACGGGTCCACTGATAGTTTGATTAAACCAAATATATTATTGTAAAGTATTTTTATTTTAAATAACATAATTATTATTATAAATTATCTTAAATAAGTGTATTGGGAAATCTGGAAAATTAATGACTGTCATTAAAATAATTTTAAATTAATATAGTTATAATGTAATGAAGGATTGTAAACGTCTTTATCTCTGATTTGAATTAGATCATAAAATAAATGGTTACAATTCAAATTGTCACAGGTTGTTAGAAATAAAACAATTTAAACTTATAATTACTATCACCATGCTTTGAGCACGTAAGATTGAACTTTATGGAAATCAATCGTAAAAAGAAACTATATTATGTAAACGATTTATTTCATGTAGCGTTACTAAGACTACGCTTATGTAATTGTGCATAGAATATAAATATTTTATACAATCTGACCGTATTTGTGTTTTTTTTTTGTGGGAAATGAATTACGCATACCCTGCCATCCCGCGGCATAAGTAGGGTTGGGTTCTGTGCGTACCAACTAAAACTCCACCGGGCGCACCCAGCAATCACCCGAGGCAGGGTACGGGATACCGTATCCTTGTCCGCATCCCGCCACTCGATAAGCCGTTGAATGCTGATATGGAGCTTGGCACGCAAGGGACGTCCTCACATTGGTATATTCGCCCTGATTTGTAAAGTTGAGGTAGGTCGGTTAGTTACAATGCTTGCAATAGTCGCGTCCAACGCGCCTACAGAATGCACGTGTGGTACGCGCTCTGCATGCGCTTAGTTATTTGTGAATGCGTAAGCGCGTGATGTGTTTTATGTGTTATTTACGTGCTGGAGTGACCATTCTATGTGTCTGTATGGTCCAGATTAAATCATTGCAAGGAATTTATTAAGACCTTGGTGTCTGGATGGAGCTGGACACAATAAATATTATATCTGTGTCTGCGCGTGACGATAGTGTCTTGAAGCGCGAAGATTTATAATAAGTTGTGTGGTATCTACACTTTGTGTAAGGGACAGTGACCCACTGTGTGCGAGTATTGGTCCTTATTAAGAAATAACCACTACTGTTGAAGCGATTGGTCATTGGATTAGTCGTTGGCGGCCTGGTGGAACCGGGGGTGAATTACGCCATCTGCGCGTATTGCGTCATCCAAGGGCGTGGCGTAATAAGCTGTGTGTGTATATATATTTGTATAAGGGATAGAGACCCATTGTGTGTGTCAGTTGCGGCTGGGAGGAATTGGCGGTACCCCATTTGTGTGTGATTACGTCATCTCGACTAGCGGCGGTGATTTCAGTTTAAGCGTATGAATTCTAAGTGTGTATAGATTAAGATTTTAGAATTTAAGTTTATAGTATTTATATTGTTTAGATAGTAAGCTTTTTCTTCTTTCTTTCTCTTGGTAATGGGTCTTACACTAATTTTGGTGTGATAGTGAAAGACACATTACTGGACGGGCAAGGCCAGGTCTCCATAAGGGGCCTGGACCAATTTTTGTCGGCAAGATGGCCGAGAGTGACAGAAGGAGTAGGTCTCGCTCTGGATCCCGGAGGCGGGAATTTATACGTGACCTGTCGCCCCCCTCTGTTGTGGTGAAGGCGAGTAAGAAGAAGGCTGCGAAACACGCAGTTGGTCTCGAGGAGGCTGAGCGGGAGATGGTGGAGCAAGTGGCTCGTTCAGCTTTGGAACGCCAATTGCGGAGTGATCGTAGGGAGGCTAGGCGCAAGGAAGAGGCGGATGTTTCTGAGGGCGCCTCAGGCGCTGCCTTAGAGGCTGAGAGGACGGGAACCACGTCATTAATGTCTAGTGACATTAATGACGTGATTTTTAAAGAGGTGCCTGAACTGAGGGAACGGATGGTGGCCCAGGTTCGTCGTATTGTGGAGATTGCGGCGAAGTCGAAGAACCTAAAAGGGGACTTTGTCCGTGACCTCAAGGTCGCAGCAAAAGACCTGGGCGAGATTGTGGAAAACCTTGCAGAACGGTGCTTGGAGGGTGATGAGGGGAGGCGTCTCGAAAGAGATAATAACCGGCTGAGGGCCCGAGTGTCTGACCTTGAGTCGGAAATTTGTGCCCTTAGACGGGACTTTACCGAGCGTACAGCCCGTTCTGTAGAACAGGAAAAGCAAATGGTCGCTCTAAGAATGGAGATGTCGAGAGGAAACAAGCAGTCGGACGAATTAGCGGGTCTATCGGTGAATGGACTCCGCGAAATTATGGCGGGGTTTGTATCGGAAGTTAAAGGGGAGTTGTTGGCGGACATGATGCGGGCGGTGGGAGGCATGATGGATGCTAAGCTAGCTGGAATTGGAGATCGCCTCCTCCCGAGGCCGACCATTCGTCCTCCACTGGCGGCTTCGCGGGTAGTAGATGTGGGTTCTTTTGGTGGAGTCGAGGGGCTTGCTGCGCGGCGGGAGACATCTGAGGTAGGCAATGTTGTCATGGAGGTGACTGAGAATTGGTCGACGGTGACGGGGAAAAAGGGAAAGAAATCAAAGGCGGTTTCCACATCTAAACACACTTGCGGGACATCTGGTGTGGCATCCTCTGCAACGCCCCTGGTGAAGGCCGTGCCTCCTGAACCATTGAGGCTGCCAGTTGGAGGACTATCCCAAGCAAAACCTGGTCTGAGGCAAAATGGTCTTGGGGGTGTAAAGTATGGGCAGGCTGAGCGCAATACTACGCGGACGCTCGTGGAGCCTACTACTGCTGCTGTTGTTCTAACGTTGCGGAAGGAGGCGGCAGAAAGGGGCCACACGTACGCCGCCCTTCTGTCCAGAGCCAAGCAGGACATCAGCCTGACAGGTTTGGGCATTGAAAGGGTGAGCGTGCGTACAACTGCTACAGGGGCGCGGATGCTAGAAATCCCGGGTTCCCAGAGGGGGGAAAAGGCCGACCGCCTCGCGGCGAGCCTTCGGGAGGTGCTGGCGGACGTGGCTCGGGTGGAGAGACCCGTCAAATGTGCGGATCTTTACATCCGAGACCTCGACGACAGCATTACCGTTGAGGAGGTGGTGGCAGCCGTGGCAGCTAAGGGTGGTTGCTCTGCTCACCAAATAAAGCCCGGGCAAATTCTTAGGCGTGACAATGGTATGGGGGACATATTTATCTTATGTCCCATCTCTGCTGCCAAGAAGGTAGCCGAAGGGAGGCTTCTTATTGGGTGGAGCTCGGCCAGAGTAGAGATACGCGAAGAACGACCTCTAAGATGTTTTAAATGCATGCGACTGGGGCATACAAGAGAAGTGTGTACATCAGAAGTGGATTTAGGAATGGCCTGTTATAGGTGCGGGAAGGTTGGACATAAGGCTGGTGATTGCGGTTTGCAGGCACATTGCGTGGTCTGTGCTTCGGCTGGAGTACCAGCGGGGCATAAAATGGGTGGACGGGCTTGCAAGCCTCCACCGATTAGCAAAGGGGGTTTTATTGTGGCTGCGGAGCATTCTTCGCCGGAGGTGTTCATCCCTGGGGAGTCTGGTGCAATGTCTGATTAATATGGATAGAAATTGCACCAGCTTTCTACAAGGGAACCTAAACCATTGCGCTGCGGCGCAAGACTTGTTCTTGCAGTCCATGGCGGAGCTGGGGGCGAAAGTTGCGGTTGTTTCTGAACCATACTACGTGTTAAGGAATTATAGTTGAATATTCTTTGTTAAATGATTGAGGGTCTTGAAATGATTCATTTGCAATTAAAGACGTGCGAATCATCTGACACTTTTATTTGAACTAACAGTGGACTGTATATACATTTTTAGACATTCCGCCCACCAAGGACGAGTCCTTTCAACATCAAAGAGTTAAGACAAAATTTTATTAATTACCTTTATAACAAACAAAAAAAATAACATGTTAAGGTAAACATAAAAGCTAATCAATAAAAATAAACAAGGTAAAGAATTCAAACCATATCTACAGACAAGAAAGAAATATTATACATTTTAAATTGAAGCAAACTTGCCGCCCACCATGAAGTAACTAAAATCTAAATCTATTTTTGAAGTATACTTATTTTACTTAAAGGTCTTTTAATAAGGCCATTCTTACATTTTATTGTTATAACTCTAGTAATATTATCAGGACCGGTATGTTTTTCTACAATTCTCCCTAATAACCATTTACATGGTGGCAAGTTATCTTCTCTAACAATACAAATATCATTTATACAAGGTTCTTCAAGTTTCGAATTCCACTTATATCGCTGACTTAAATTTAACAAATATTCTTTAGTCCATTTTTGCCAGAATTTAACAACAATTTTCTGCATTAAATACCATCTTTCTTTAAGATTTACATTAAAATTCACAACTGATATGTCATCAACAATATTTACAATAGGTTCACCAATTAAAAAATGACCTGGGGTTAATGGGAGAGGGTCATCTGCTACGTCACTAAGCAATGAAATAGGTCTAGAATTTATACAAGCTTCAACCTGTGACAGAACAGTAGCCAGTTCTTCATACGTCATTAGATTATCACCTATTGCCTTATTCAAATGAGTTTTAACAGACCGCACTCCGGCTTCCCAAATGCCTCCAAAATTTGGTGCTTGAGGTGGAATGAAATGCCATGTTGTTGATTCAAATGTAAGTAATTCCGCAATCTCATTAGGTATGTTTGATTTAGACCGATCAAACATGTCTCGCAATTGCTTATTGGCACCAACAAAATTTGTTCCATTGTCGCTATAAAGATCTCGACAATAACCACGCCTAGAGACAAATCTTCGAAAAGCTGCAATAAAAGCCTTAGAAGTCAAATCAGTGACCAATTCAATATGTATAGCTCGCGTTACCATACATACGAAGAGACAGATATAACTCTTGTAGGTCTTAGCTCCTCGTCCTGGAGAAAATTTAATATGAATTGGCCCTGCATAGTCAACGCCGGTTGCTAAAAATGGTTTACTTGGCTTAAGTCGGGCATCCGGAAGCTGACCCATGAGCTGTACTCTTGCCGCCTTTGAATACCTCAAACAGGTAATGCATTTACGATAGTACTTCTTGACCTGATCTCGAACTCGTATAATCCAATACTTTGAACGTAGAAAGTTTAGCATGATTTGAGGACCACCATGCAAAGTCTTTTCATGTGCATCCGAAACTAATAAATTAGCAAGGTGAGACTTGGCAGGTATAATAATGGGGTGTCTTGCATCATAGCTTTCGTTGGCCATGCTTATTCGACCGCCTACCCTTAAAATTCCATTATCGTCGAAAATGGGACAAAGAGTGCGTAACACACTCCTTTTAGGCACCTCTTTTCCATTAGCTATAACTTTTATTTCTTCACCAAATGCAAATTGTTGTACTTGCTTTATGCAAACTTCTAGTGTTTTATTGATTTCTGTGACTGTTATAAATTTAGGTAAGAGTTTTCGATCTTCTTTTCTCATTACAAATCTTCTACAATATGATATGACTTTCAACATTTTTACTAAATTAGAAAATTTACTCCATTCAAAATTTTCATTCTTTTCTATAATCTTCATTGTAACTATTTTTTCTTCTTCATTTGTATCACCAATATCTAAATCTTCAATTTGAATATTCTTGCTTCTTAACCATTGTGGACCTTCCCACCATAGAGCGTGAGACAGTAATTCAAACGGACTCAGACCTCTTGACGCGCAATCAGCTGGGTTCATCTCAGAAGCAACGTGTTTCCATTGTTCGTAATTTAAAATATTTAGTATCTCAGACACACGGTTACTTACGAACGTGTTCCAGCGACTAGCTCCTCCCTTTAGCCATGCCAGGACTATGGTTGAATCAGTCCATGCATTTAAGTGTTCTTTAGATATGTTTAACACTTGTGATATTTCAGAAATAAGCTTTGCTGCTAACACAGCACCACATAATTCCAACCGAGGTATTGAAATTTGTTTCGTAATAGGTGCAACCTTGGTTTTGGCTGATATTAAATTGACATAAACTTTATCTCCTTCAATGACTCGCATGTATACTGCTGCACCATATGCTGTCTGTGAAGCATCTGCGAAGACATGTAACTCTGCTTTAGATGTAGAAGAATAACGTAGCCACCTCGGTATATTAATGCATTTAATATGTATCAAATTTTCTCTAAATTTTATCCATTCCTTCAGTAAATCTCCTGTAATAGTGCTGTCCCAATCTAATCCAGTTAGCCATAACTTCTGGATTATTAACTTTGCTATAACAACAACAGGGGCTATCCATCCCAAAGGGTCATATAGTTTTGCTACTTCTGAGAGAATCTGTCGTTTAGTTATAGGTTCTGTGACTATAGGAACATTTAGAGTATATACGAATTTGTCTATGTCTCTATTCCAACTCACCCCTAATACCTTAACTAGGTTATTCACCTTCAGAGGCAGTTCATGATCGTCTCGTTTATTCTCACCAATATATTTTAGCACATTTTTACTATTACTGCTCCACTTTTGGAGTTCAAATCCTCCTGAATTCATTAATTTACTCATGTCATTATAGATATTAATTGCATCAGCAACTGTTTCACACGACGTCATTAAATCATCGACGTAATAATCATGTTTAGTTATATGAGCAGCAACAGGGAACTTCGATTGTTCATCATCAGCTAATCTCTGGAGTGACTTCACTGCGAGATAGGGCGCACATGCTGTCCCAAATGTTAATCTTGAAAGCTTGTAATGTTTTATAGGCTCACTCGGACTAAATCTCCATAGAACTCTTTGAT
Source organism: Pieris rapae (assembly GCF_905147795.1). Lineage (NCBI taxonomy): Eukaryota > Metazoa > Arthropoda > Insecta > Lepidoptera > Pieridae > Pieris > Pieris rapae. The sequence goes on from NC_059517.1 coordinate 4,442,255, forward strand.
AATTAGTATCATCTTCTGACACCCTCACCATTCTATACATTTTAATTACATCTGCAGTAAGGCATATTTTATAAAGCCTCCATCTCATCAGTATGTGTCGCAAGTCTTGCTGCAATTTAGGACCAATATGTAGATCATCATTTAGAGAAACGTTATTCACTCCTTTACACGAAGCGTCAAACACTACACGAAGTTTCGTCGTCTCCTTGTCTTCTCGAAGTACCGCGTGGTGCGGGAGATATACTGCAGTGGGACTATCAATTTCTTTATGGCTTATTTCAACCATATGATTTAAATTTAAATATTCGTTCATGACTTTATGGTATTCTTCTTTTAGTTTCTGGTTTCTTGATAATTTTTTCTCTAATATTTCAAACCTCTTAGTAGCAATTTCTTTAAGATTTCCTTGCCTACACTGTGGATTTCTAGTCTTAAATGGTAGTTTAACCACGAATCTTCCGTCTTCATCTCTTATAGTTGTTCTATCATAAAAATTTTCACAAAATTCCTCATCTTTTGATAGCCTCTTTCCTATAGTGTTAGGTTCGTTCTCGATTTCCCAAAACTTCTTGAGCATCTCGTCTTCTTTAAGTTGAACATGCAAACTTGCAACATTTGTTTCCAAAGAAACCGTTTCTTGAGGCAGTTTTCCTGATAACACCCAACCTAGGCATGTTCTCTGTGCTAATAAGTTGCCCCTAGGATGTTTGATTACACCATCTAAAAGAATGTTACTGTATACGTCTGCTCCCAAAAGAATGTCAATTCTTCCAGGTGTTTTAAAGGCTGAGTCAGCCAACTCTAAAGTTTCTAGGTCTGACCATTCAGGAGCACTAAGTTTGGTAGTAGGCAAAAGTGTTGTTACTGAACGCAACACATATGCATTCACTCGTATTATTGTCTCAGGATCGTGGCGAGATTTCACGCTAAGTGAAACCATGTATTTGATTCTCAGTTGCCCCTCTCCCACACCTGACACCCAACCACTTACTGATCGGCGCGTAAGATTCAGTAATTGTACTGTAGCTTCAGATATAAACGATGCCTGCGACCCTTGGTCTAATAATGCTCTAATAATATGTTTGTAACCATTCCTACTCTCTACTAATACCTCGGCAGTAGCTAGTAGGACACTATTTTGATTTTCCTTGGAAAAGTTAGTTACAAAATGTACATTGTTTACTTTAGAATCAAGCTTACCTTTGTTTTGCTCAGATATGGTACCTGTCGACGTGGATTCTCCTTCACTCGTAGTCACCGTGTCTCGATCTCTCTCGTAGTGCAGCAGTGAATGATGACGACGCCCACATTTTCTGCAACTCGTTGGCTGACGACACTTGATTACTGAATGTGATGGAGCAAGACAATTAAAACATAATTTATTCTGCTGGACGATCTCTTGCTTCTCTTTTGTAGACATGCCTGCAAACTCTTTACAATAATAGATGTAGTGTTCACCATTGCATAACACACATTTGACTTCCTGCTTTTTCACATCCTTGTGTATACCAGAATGAAACGACTTATGTTTAGCAATAGGTGTAACAACAGGCTTAGGGTATGCTGATTTTACTCCGTGACTGTCTATCATTTCTAATGACCGAAATCTAGCTTCTAAAAAATCCCGCAGTTCTGTCCAAGTAGGTAATTCGGTATTACTTAAACTAAGTTGTTGTTCCCATCTCTTTATTGATTCATGGTCCATTTTTGATATCACTAAATAGTTGATAATCATATCCCAAGTGTCAGTATTCACACCTAGATTTTGCAAAGTTTTTAAACATATGGACGTGGTGTCTAACAATTGTTTGATTGAACTTGATGTCTCCGTAGATATAATCTTCTGTGTAAATAAAGTTCTTAAAATAGCATTGCAATTCAACCGTTTATTATTATAGCGCTTCACTAACTGGTTCCACGCCTCATCGTAGTTTGCGTCCGTAGTCGAAAAGTTGCGTATTAATAGTTCTGGATCACCCGTTAAATTACTTTTCAGATAATGTAGTTTCTGCACCGGTGTTAATGACTTGTTATTATGAATTATAGAACAAAATAGATCATAAAAGGTTGTCCATTCATCATATCTACCTCCAAACTTCGGTATTTGTATTGACGGCAGTTTAATATCATTTAATAACCTCTGTTCGTCGCCACCCGCCATTGAAGTATGCGTTAAAGGTGACTGCTGTTTGATTAACTGTTGTAAGTCCTCTTTCATAGTGGACTTATACTGAATATATAATTCGTCGAATATGTCACAAAAGTTTCCTTTAAAATAGGTACTTTCCTTTTCTTCGTCCTTAGAAATTTTTAAGATCAAACTTTTGTGTCCTTCCTTAAAGTCCCGCCATAATTGTTCTAAAACTTCTAATCGAGTTTCTATATATGATATTTTTATTCTGTCTTTCGGTGATTTCCTATAATTCTTTTCTGCACTTCTTAATGTCTCCAATAACTTAAATTGATACTCAAAGAGACCCTCCATTGTACACTATGACCTTGAGCGTAGTTCGTAATTATCCGATTACTCAGACACACTGAAAAAACTGAACACAGCCCAACGTAAAAGTATTTCACAGTATGGTGTATATAACGTATTTTAGTTCTTTGTTTTAGGTTAGATTCACTTTTATTACACTGTAATGAAACACTGATCACTAAAAATCCTTCCAACTATTCCTTATCGCTTAGGAATGCAAGCATCTATTGTTCTCACTGTTCGCCAACTATTGAACAATAGCGACGTTATCCGGCTCGATTTTGGACCATATGTTAAGGAATTATAGTTGAATATTCTTTGTTAAATGATTGAGGGTCTTGAAATGATTCATTTGCAATTAAAGACGTGCGAATCATCTGACACTTTTATTTGAACTAACAGTGGACTGTATATACATTTTTAGACACTACGTGGCTCAGCGGAGCCACTGGATGGGAGACACTTTGGGGGTGGTGGCTGTTATCGTAAGTCCGATGGATATGGCTATTACCCTTAGAGAAAGGGGGCCTGGGTTTGTCATGGTTGACTGGGGGCTTTGTTCGGTAATAGGCACTTATTTCTCCCCTAACAAGCCGCTTAGAGATTTCGAAAGCTTTATTGGTGACTTGGGTCGTGCGATCCAGCGGGCCTTGCCCAGGCCAGTTATCCTGATGGGAGATTTAAATGCTAGGTCCACCGCCTGGGGTGACACTTCTGTAAACCCAAGGGGGCCGCTTCTGGAGGAGTGGGCGGCGGAGTTAGGGCTTATATTTATAAATAGGGGGACGGAGCCTACATGTGTACGACCACAGGGAGTGTCACGGGTAGATGTCACGCTTGCTTCCTCAAACTTCGCATGGAGATTGTCTGGATGGGAGGTAATGAGGGATTTGGAGACGTTTTCAGATCACCGTTACATTAGGTTTGTCGTAAATGCTTCTTTAGGACCACCTCTGAGGTCGCGGACCAGTCGTCGGACTTTTCCGCGTTGGACTGTTGGTCGACTTAACCGGGAGCGAGCGGAAGAGGTTGCCATTGTTCAGGCGTGGTGTGCGGATTCAACCCCGGTTGAATGCGTAGAAGAAGGCGTCCGCAGACTCCAACGGAACATGACTGAGGTGTGCAACGCCTCCATGCCTAAGTGGAGACCGCCACCTCTGCGGAAGGCAGTCTACTGGTGGACTCGGGAAATCGAAGAGCTTCGCAGGGTATGTAGTAGTGCTAGGAGGACTTATCTTAGGAGTTGCCGACGAAGAAGTGATGATCCGCAGGTCAGAGAGGGATTGCGGTTGGCCTACTGTAGACACAAGAAGGTTCTTCAGGTGGCCATCTTAGACGCCAAGAACGAGGCACATAAAATGTTCTTAAAGGAGTTAGACAGTGATCCCTGGGGGCGCCCTTACCGAGCAGCTCGGAAAAGGCTGAAGGGCGCAGGGGCTCCACTAACAGAGACTCTTGAGCCCACCTTGCTTGATAATGTGATCTCGGGGCTTTTCCCTTTGCCTCCGAACATCGTCCTTCCAAGAATGGTGACCTCGGTGGTGGTGGGGGACGTCGATAGAGAGCAAGCTCCTGAGGTGACTGACCCAGAAATAGAGTCCATACTTTGTCGCCTGAAGAGCAGAAAGAAGGCACCAGGTCCAGATGGCTTGCATGCTAGGGTCTTAGCGGTAACTTTTCCCCACATGGGGGAAACCATTCGGGGTCTGTTTAACTTATGTCTACGTAGTGGACGGTTCCCGATAGCATGGAAGGAGGGCCAATTGTGTCTCATCCGAAAGGAAGGTCGTGCGCCGAACAGCCCTGGAGCTTACCGGCCCATAATTCTCTTAGACGAAGCTGGTAAGGCGTTGGAATGGATTATTGCCTCTCGTTTGGGCCGTCACCTCTCGATCGTCGGGCCGGACCTGGACGAAGCCCAATATGGCTTCCGGGCTGGTCGCTCTACAATCGATGCTCTCACGGACCTAAAACAGCACACCAAGAGTGTAGTCGAGCGGGGTGGGAGGGCGTTAGCAGTGTCTCTCGACATTGCCAATGCCTTTAATAGCCTTCCATTTGGCGTGATCAGAGAGGCCCTTAAATTTTTCGAGGTTCCCCTGTACTTGCGCCGAATAGTAGGGAGCTATCTGGAAGGACGACAGGTCGCTATTGTGAACGGACAGGGAGAAATCGTTCGCTATCCAGTGATGTGCGGAGTTCCACAGGGATCAGTTCTTGGACCGTTTCTGTGGAATATTAGCTATGATTGGGTGCTGCGAGGTGCACTGCTTCCTGGGATGCGCCTCTTCTGCTATGCAGACGACACTCTAGTCGTAGCGAGCGGAGGGTCATTTGGGGAGGTGGCTCAGCTTGCGATGGCCGGTACAAGGCTTGTTGTTAGGCGGATCCAGGCCCTGGGTCTCAAGGTGTCCCTTGACAAAACGGAAGCCCTGCTATTTCATGGCCCAAAGATGGGTCCTCCTTCGGGGGCGGCATTGGTGATTGAAGGCCTTAGGATTCCGGTAGCCCCCTCCATGAAATATCTTGGTCTTGTTTTAGATGGTCGCTGGAATTTCGAGCCCCATTTTAAATCTCTCGAGGGGAGACTTGTGAGGGCGGCAGGAGCACTTGGCACGCTCTTGCCTAACCTTGGAGGCCCATGCCAAAGCGTGCGCCGGCTGTACTGCGGAATCATTCGCAGTATGGCCCTGTACGGGGCCCCCATTTGGGACGACGCGCTGAGCAGGCGGACGAACCGTATGCTTATACGGAGGCCGCAGCGAGTGATCGCGGCTCGGGCAGCTCGCTGCTACCGTACAGTATCGTTTGAGGCGGCCTGTGTGTTAGCTGGTACTCCTCCTTGGGAGCGGGAGGTAGAAGTGATTGCTGCCTCATACCGCGCGAAGGCCGAGGTAATGGATAGCGGGAACGTCACATGGGGGGAAATAGCGGGGCATGTGAGGCGTCATGCCAGAGACATTCTTTTTAAAAGGTGGTCTGACGATCTTGCTACGCCCCGCGCTGGTGCATTGACGGTAGGGGCAATCCGCCCAGTCCTAAAAGACTGGGTGAATAGACATTGGGGTGCTGTGACGTTTCGGCTATCGCAGATATTGTCTGGGCATGGATGCTTTGGTCGGTATCTTCATAAGGTGCCTAGAAGGGAGATACATCCGTTGTGCCACCACTGCGGCGCTCCAAATGACACGGCGGAGCATACTGTGGCTGAGTGTGTCACCTGGACAAGGGAGCGTCATGACCTGGTATCGGTTATAGGGGCGGACCTCACTTTACCGGGAATTATAATAGCCATGCTAGGGAGCGAGGAGGCCTGGAGTGCAATGGTCTCCTTCTGTGAGCATGTAATGCTGCAGAAGGAGGCAGCTGAGCGACTGAGGGAGAGGTCTGGGGATGATTGTAGAAGGACCGGTGGTTCAAGGTTGGGGGCTCGACCTCGAGTAGCCCGGAACCGCAGGTCATGATTAGCTCTCTATGTCGGATATAAGCCAGGGTCCCTTGGGTAGAATGCCTAGCGAACCCCGAGGGCCCATCTTAAGGGCGTGTGATGGGCTGAGGTGGTTTTAGTGGGTAGGGTCTCGCTACCCCTCTGAATAGCAGAGGGTTTTGAGTGTAGATCCAGCCCCACAGTCCCCGCGTTAAGTTCGATTCTTGATGCGGGCCTGCAGAAGTGCATTTCCACCTCAAAAAAAAAAAAAAAAAAAAAAAAAAAAAAAAAAGTTACAATGCTTGCAAGGATGCAGCAGCATCCCTTCTTTAGGATGCATGAACCTCTGTTACCCGGCTGAAGCGTCATCGGCGACACTGTGGTCTCATACGGCGTTGTGGATGGGCTGCAGGATCGACCACCGGGCATGACGGCCTGACAGAACATCTGGAGAATTTTCCACGTTCAAACTTGGCCTGGTAGTCTGATTGTTTTATTGATTAAGCTTGTCTCTCATGAACCTCAACCTCAGACAAACTAATTTAAGATAATTTATCGTATCTGCAAATCGACCCTCTTGAGAAAAAAGGCAAACGCGAAAGCATAGGCTCAACCGTTGTCCACCGATCGCACAAATTCAATCGTTAATTCATATGCGCGCCCATCACTATCAACCGGCTTGCTGCAATCAAGGAAGAGCAACTGCAAAAAATATACCTCAAACAGACTTCGCCCGACACAATATACTCAAAATAACTTTATTCATATAGATAACCAAGTACACTTATACAGGCAGACTGCATATATTAAAAGGTTCCATAATATCTACCTACTCACTGTTTACAACGCAAAAACATCGCAAAAAATTTTGATTATTTTCTGTTATACATTTAAAGCCATTACGATGGTAATCAAAAGTAACAGGCAGACTGTCATTCCTCAGATATAAGACACTGCTCTTACGCATGTGTTAAATCAGCTTCCATAAACTGCAAACACATAAAACATAAACCCTTGCCTTATCAAATAACTCATCAATTCTTAACCACTAGTACGATTGATATGAATTTGTGTGTCTGCAGATGAGCTAGCTGCTAGCTCATTTTTAACTCACGCGTGAAGCGCTTACGGCAATGGCCTCGCCTGCACAAAAACCGGTTCGCTATCGCAAAGCTGTAGTCGAATTGTTTCCTTAAAAGTGCCCAACTTATCAAAACAACTTCTAGAAATTCCTTGCATAACTGATTCACCAAGGAATTGCAAACGAAAACGTGGCGTTACCCGATTTCGGAACGTTATGGTTCTAATCGATGAATATTCAGGAATTTACGGTGCACAAAGATCACACAAGCATATATGTATCTTCCTCGACCAGAACCAACACTTTTTATTCTTTTTTTTTATATAGAACAGGGGGCAAACGGGCAGGAGGCTCACCTGATGTTAAGTGATACCGCAATATTATGTTAAATTCTTCGTTTTAATTAGTGTAATGTAAGGTTAGGTTGCATAACTAACGTAAACATATTAAAATCAAGTTATTTAGTGTAAGCAGACTCACAACTGTGAAGGTCGTGCATTCAAACCGCAACTGTGCACCGAGGGATTTTTTTACGACGCAATTAATACTTGTAAGTCGTAAGGTGAAGGAAAACATGCCGCGAAAGCCTTGTAGATTCGTAAATGCCATTCAAAAACCAACGATGCGAACACAAAAGGCTGATCACCTATAATTAATTTATTTAATAAATAGCCCTTGGTGGGCGCTGCAGCGCGCGAAGAGGTATTATTACGCTCGACTCGCTGCGCGCAGCCGATGGGGTTTAGAATTATGGTTTGTTATGGAAGAGCTGGGAACCCTGACACAGGTATCTTTTACTTAAAAGGGTTCCCAAATCTTACACATAGATATGCTCGTGTACTTTAAATAAATAAACATGTGGGTCATGTAATAATAGGTCGCAACAAAGCAGTAGTTTAGTCTGCACTAGAACAAAATATAACTAATTAAATTTCGTCACACTCACTCACTAGCACGTAATTTTATTCATGAAAGCCTATATAAATTTCCTAACTGTACTGGAATTGACATTTATTCCACTGAACTTGGCCTTCCGCAAATAAATCTTGTATTATATGTATTAACATTTTAACATCGTATTACGTAAGTTTTATTCATGAACAGCCGACGTGTAGATTTTGTGATATCCTTTAAATATTTTTTGGCTTTCGAATAATACTGTTGTCTATCCTAACGTTAAATTGTTCAGTATACAATTAGGTACTATATGAAGTTTGAATATATGTGCGATTAAATTTTGTCTGCAGCTTCGTCTTTGTGGATTAAAGCCTACACATTCTCATTGTACTATCCTGGTAAGTAATATACGTAAATTATTTATTTATTTTATACTCAAATATTTCTAACAGATACAAATTAGGTAATGGAAAGCTTGCACTTTATTGCACACTAAATTAATATTAAATCGTCAATTATAGTTATTAAAACTTATGTTATTGAACCCTAAATTGTATCATGAATATGTAAAATGAAAATGTTTCAAATTGCCAGTCATCGAATTGCTTTTACAACAGAAGGTGATCGCTTCAACACACAGTGACATTGTGAGTATAAAATACACCAACATACTTCATATGATGTTTCGTATTTAGAATATGAGGCGCTGGACATTAAATCATTTTATTAATTTGTGCTTTGTGTAAGTGACTCTTGAGATTTTTACAGCTACTTTAGACTGACTTAGCTTTATCGTTTAAATCTCATTGTCTTATTATTTACGAGTAAAGATACGTTCTTAGCTTCTTGTCTATCACAAAAAAAAAAGTACTGTGTTTGTTAAAATACTTTTATTCTCGAACATCGTAGAGGCAGTTGCTTAAAATTGTTATCATTTGTTCTACCATTTATTTTATTTTTATTTTAAAAATGTTACGATGCATATCAGCGACCTTAGCGTCTCTGAATATTTATTTGAAATATAATTTCCGGTAGTGCGAAATTAAGTTTTAGCAGTTAAGTTAATTAAGTAAGCTTACGTTTTTTCTAATAAATTATAGCATTAATAATTTATTTTTTATTAAGTGTAGATGATAGACATAAATAAGTCTCAAATTCTTTAAAATTGTATTTGGATGCAACTGCTTAAAATTTACGCTTATATCAATGCAATTGATATTACAAAACCCATAATAACGCTGATGTAAATGAAATTTGACCTCCATATGCACATGGAATTGCACACTGTTAACCGTCAAATATTTCCACGTCCATTATATTATTATATAAATCATGTCTTCCTGTTTCTTTAACGTATTATTTAGCAGTTTTTGTTTTTTTTAAAGTGGTTCTTCCTAATAATATTACGCTACATAATGTAACGAAAGATTTTGATATACCTTAATGCCTCCCTTTTTATATAATAATAATTAACTGTGGCTATGTGTAGAATAAATTCTGTTTGAAATAATAATTTGATTTGTAACTGACTGAGTAATATGAAAATTTTTTTCAACAGAGATATAGCGAAAAATTCCTTTCTGAAAATGTTTCACGTTTCTCATGCATTTTCCAAACTATTTCTCATTTTACGAAGTTTGTACCAATAATTAACTCGGTATTACTATATGTATAAGCACGTCATGTTGCCAACAAAATATAAGCCACGAATCACTACGTATTTTTAAAAAAAATGTATTGAATATATAGATTTTCCCTTATCTTTCAGGGGTCGAAAAGTTTACAATCGCTTTAGTTGTGCAAGAGATCCCTTCTTCTTAGCCACACACCTCTATAAACTCACACGTGTATATGTCGGGAATCAGCTACAATTTTCATTTAGTAACATCAAAAGCAAATTAGTTCTAAACAGTTATAAAATTTATTTCATTTGCCAGTATTAATAGATCTACAAATTAGCGACTTTTTGATCGTCTGTACTAATTTTATAGGTTATTATCTCTCCGTCATATATATATTTAAGCTGTACTTAAAACTACATAATACGTACTTAAGTACTGAAAATATAATTACTAATTTTAGAAATAGCTGTATTGTATTGTAAGAACTAACAACGTCATACAGTCGTTGAATATAATTCTGGACTATGGATTATCAAAGAGCAGTTATTTCATTAGCAATTAACATACAATACTTTACATTGACCTTTGAATTATCGTAATTTTACAAACGCTCTATCGGTATGCTCCCTTTACAATAACATTATATATATGCCTAATTCCGAGGTGTTTAAATTGTCGGGTTAAAAACTACAGGGGCATCATAAAATGCTTGCTACCGGAACTCGATTACTGAGCTACAGATGATTACTTGTGGTGGTTTAAGGGATCCAGTCTACGGAGAAGGGAGACATTTTCATATGCCTATTCACGCAAACTCTAATTTATCAAAATTGTTGATTTTTATTAGGTTTTCTTTAGCTAGATATTTGTAAATACAACTTTATATTCTTTTCTGTCTGAGCCTGATCATCCACAATACATGAATGTTCTAACGCGGGTACCAGCGTCGGTGTATAAGAAACAATAGAATAAGGTTAAATTTATAAAGCTATATTTGGCTGCTTCTCAGTAATCATAATAATCAAATGTATAGTAACTACAATTTATATTTAGCTTGTATTAGGGTTCGTAGGTATTGCATAACCTGAAGCGTTATTTACCTGGCTATAATCAATTTTAAAGTAATTCCTGATCAAAATATTATTATTTTAATTATCCTCTCCTTCGTCGACATTTTCTACTTTTTGTACATTCGTAGTTAAATTTTTAGTTTATACCAATGACCACTGATACAGAGTTAATTCAAACATTATATTACTTATTAAACTATTTGCCGGTGGATAATCTAAATCTGATAGTCAGTAGCAATAATATATTTATTATTGTCAATATTTATTATAATACAAATATCTCATTCTGTAGTCTGTAGTCATCTTAATACCCAGCAGGCAATCAGGGTAACCGACTAGTCATACATCTCAGACGTATTTTTTCCCCGAGATTAAGGGTAACATTCAGAGTCATTTATAATACAAAGCGTAATAATAATACTTAAAATTACGTTTTACTTGTAGACATTTGTTTAGTAATAGTATAAATATTGACACTTTATATAATTATTATCCTTAAAACGGAATTTGCTTTATCTATTCAAATTCAAAAAATTATAAGTTTATTTATTACACTTATTCAAATTAAATTTATTATAAAAATATACATTAATTATAGAAAGAAATTCTGTCGTATAAATATAAAAATTATAAAAAAATCCTTCTGCATAATTTATAACTCTATTCATGCGGTGTCAGGCTGTCATAATATTCGTGCTAAATAAATGAAACTTATTAAAATAATTCTACCGATAATTGTATTAAATCACCTTGGAATCTCAATGAAGATGTGTAAATTGAGAGCAATGTTAGCGTAGCATTGTTTTCTATATCAACCTCTTTAACTCGACTGTAATTATTTTTCGATATCGATCGAAACACCCCGAAGGTTGCATTATACTAAATATTAGAACTAGTGAAATACTTTGCTTTTATATAATTAAATTTACTGATCTTATTCAAATCTTATGATTAATATACTATAATTCTACAATATTCAATGTCGAGGCTTCAACACTAGTCAGGCAATCAATATTATATAATATACTGTCCGCACAAATTACAATGTTCGTAAGTGCAAAACATTTATTACTACTATTTAACAAATCTTAAAATTAAAGTAATTTGTTTAAAAAATGTTGATATAGATAGTAACTTAACTGTATTTTATTGTTTATTTTACTATATAACACTCAGAGCAATGTTGGCATAGTGGCTTCAGCGTCCGACTCTCATCCCTAAGGTCGTAGGTTCGATCTCCTTCTGTACACCAATGGACTTTCTTTTTATGTGCGCATTTAACATTCGAACGGTGAACAAAAATATCGTGAAGAAACTGGCTTACATTAGACCCAAACAATCTTTGGCGTGCGTCTGGCACAGGAAGCTGATAACAGAAACAGAAACAGATACAGAAATCTGAGGACCAATCCTAAAATGGATTTCTTTTTTATAACTCTCCACACTCAGTCAACGAGAGTTTATTATTAGTTCGGTAAAATTTGCTAAATTTTCATTAATTTAATCAAACCCACGTAAAATACTAAACATACAATATGTGCAGTTTATTCTTATAATAATGAACTTATAATTTGAAATATTGGTTTGCTTAATTTTAATCATATAATTTACCTCGTTAATAATGGAAAAAGCCACTCAATTTAGTAGTAAGAATACCATAATAAATCAGCACAGCATGGTATTAATTCCCACTATTGCAGATGTTTGTTGACTATAAAATTCCTACCTTTTTTTAACCCGTTAGGTAAATTGCATTTACTTAATGGGAGACATACGAATTCGCCTGAACGCGTTTTTGGCAATGAAATCCTTGAGAAGAAATTGTGTCAAATTTGAATTAAATTATTTCTAATAAAGTAAAGCCTGCAAGCATCTAGACCTAAACAAACCTAGGGTAACACTGATTAAATTAATAAATTTAATACTGATACGTAGATACCGTCGGAGTCCCGGGGGATTACGATTTATGTAAAACCTTTTTACACATTTCTTAGATACTCTTTGACAGGATTAAATCAAGTTATCGCTTGTAAAGCAAGTAATGTCGTGATAGTTTCACTCAAGTGTTGTTACTTTTGAATCGAAATAAGTAGATTCACAATGACCTTATTAGTCTGAGAATACAAGTGCAATATCATTGTTCAGTTCGAACGAAATCTAGAGTAAATGTAGACGTCTTGAGTTGTGACTATTGAGTGAATTAAGTGATATTTGTTACTTGAATGATAATACTGACATTCTCAGATGACTGTTAACCTAGTAAGTACTTAATATATATTTTGTGCTCAGCGCTAAAAATTATTTGAACTCTTGGAACCCTTTCTTTCATACGGATAATTTATTTTTCTAAAATAACATATTTTTCAACTACGTGTTTTAAGAAGCTTTGACTTCATATGTACCCTTTATTAATACCGGTTATTTAAATAAAATTTAAAGTATTACTATTTGGAAGAAAATTTATGTTCACGTATTTAATCACTTCATCTTGGAATTTCATAAATTCAGAGCAATACTTTTCAATTTAACAATTATATCTGTAAAATTATCGAATGCATCTTAATCATATTTTTCATTTACAAATAGCTGATTCATCCTAAGGTTCATGTTAATTACCCAATGTGTTATGTTGTTACCTATCGTTAGGAACACCGTTAACATTAATTACATGTATTGTTATAACATAGTTTAATTAGTCTTAAACATAATCTGCCACACTCAATATATTTTTTCATATATTACGGTTATATATATATTTTAAATAATTTGTAATTTTTTGTGATAGGTATGGCGGCAATCATGACGGAAACGAAGCAACACACAGATTTCAGCAAGTTGAGTAAAACTCGGGAGTCTGACTGGCCTGCCGTACTTTTCTTCATACATATCCACTTGCTGTCAATATACGCCGTATGGCTCGTCTTCACAGAAGCAAAATTACTAACTATATTATTCCGTGAGTAAAGTACAAGTTTTAAGTTAAGATACAGAGTCAACACTTAGCGCGAACCATGACTCCCGTAAGTCATCCATAACGTCTTTAACATACTGAAGTAAGTCGCGCTTAGTCTGGACTTCGAATCTTACACTTAGACCATACTTAGCTAACATATAAAATATAATTCAGTGTTGCTACAACACTTATGAATCCTGCTCCCAAATTTCTGCGGTCTTTGACTCGTAAGCTTAAATGTTAGTTCTCCTATTACCGTTTGTGTGTATGGTGTATAGTGTTTGTATAATCGATTTAACTAACGTTCTAAGCCCACTTATCGTTCGCTTCGTTACCAGAGAAATCTTATTAATGGGCAATTTAATTAATTTCTAGTTGACATCGACATTCTAAATGATGAATGAATCAAAGATTTATTACGAGCCACTGATGTCGTACCACCTTGAAAACATACATATTTTCTATTTAAGTAGCAAATTCTCTTTTCTAAGTTTATACACCAAATGTGTATCAACAAAATTTCCCTTAAGCAGGAAACAACAAAACATTCGTTATTGTAATATGTATGTTATGTGCAGTAGGCAGAGGGTTTGCAAGCTTTTGTAATAAAAAATAAACCCTAATGCTTTCTAAGATCTTCCCAGACTGATGGCAAATACCGATAACTTCCACACATAGTTTTCTTTTTATATCAGAATCAGTTAGTGGATCACGACGACTAAACGATTCGGAAAGTAAACCGGTGAGATAAAATCATTCATTCATTCCTCAGTCATTTAAGGTGAACTAGACTACTTTCAGAGTTATTTTTTCCTTTGTTAGCTTAGATTAGGGTGGTTGTCTGGAAGATCTCGCTCGAAGGCCGCCAGTTGCTTTTCATTAAATTATGTTTAATAATTTTTTTCCTTTTATGTAATGCAACGAAGTGTTAATAAATAAATAAATAAATAATTGCAGCTAATAAAATTTCTTTCAGTTCTCGCCCTTACATTATTTGCAACACTTGGAGCTACTGTTGGAGCACATAGACTATGGGCACACAACACATATAAAGCAAGCTCGGAACTCAGAATATTCCTTATGCTGTGTCAAACTTTAGTTGGACAGGTAATTCCGCAGTGCATGTTTATCTAACCTCCAAAACGAAGGTCAACTAATTAATATGTCTAGTTTTAAAATATGCATGTTCATGAAGAACTGTTAATCGACCTTTGGCTAAGATCTAGATTACCAATCCTAGTCGAGATTTAGTGCGAGTAAATTATTATAAAAGCATGAACCAAACTTTTGTCGAATTGTTTGTAAAAATAAAATGCGCGTAATCTTTAATACTGTACGGCTTTCTATTATAAGTATTATATGATAATGTGAAAATTTTAATTAAATTATATTACTTATCATTTTCAATATATCCTTATATAACGAATTAAGCATATTAAATGCCAAATAGACCATGAAATTATTGTTCCTTGTGTGCTTTAGTTTAAATTTTGATATTACTCTTGGAACATTTCCAACATCATAAAATCTAAGAATTTACCGAAATAATTGTGTTTAATAAACTAATCGCATTACGTGCGTTAGTATCATTGTTACGTGGCAGAAAACTAAAAATAAGAACTTCTAATTCTATGAGTTTTATTCAAATGGAACACTAAACTGCGAACGAAGTCAAACTGGTAGACAAAATGGTATATTTTATTTTGATCATACAAACTATAAGTATTTATTTATTTATTTATTCGGAAACCAAACAGAGACATCCTTATAATAAAAACAAAGTCAAAAATAAAACACAATACAAACACACTGGATGCATCCACAACAGGTTACACTTATACAACCATATGATAAAGTCGAGTAAAACAAATAAGATTCCTTTTACTCGACACGATTGTGGCACAATTATGCCGATTTCGATTATAATTGTATATTAAGCAATATTGGCGATCAAAATAACGTATGAAATATCACGGTGAAACACAGTAAGGTCAAAATGTCGAACAAAGTGGTTTACCTTAAACGCCTTCCGCACTAGTAAAGAGGATGTTGGTCTTCGATTTTATAAAGATTTTTAGCTAATTTATTTATTTGAAAACAAAACAGATAGGTACATCTTTACATTAAACATAAAATAATTACATTGGATGTATCCACAAAAGGTTTTACTAATAAAGATATGATATAGAGCAAAGCAAAACAAAACAAAACATGAGAACACAGTCTGTATGTTATACTGTGTCATAAACGAAGATTCGATTGATGCTTAAAAATGTTAAAAATTTTAATCATATTTCAGAGTTCCAAGAATGAAATCCATATTGCAAAATTTCCGTGTTTATTTCAATGTCAGATGTCACATTTTCATGCTGTTTTATACCTCATGTCCGTTATTTAAAATATACGAATTTATTCCAATAAAACCATCGTATGTGTTATATATATCAAAGAATATACTAAAATAATTTAAATAAGCAGTAAAATCCTACCAACAAGGTCACAATTGCGAAAAGTTCTTTCTTTTCTATACAGGGTTCAATATACAACTGGGTCCAGTATCACAGGTTACATCACGCTCAATTCAAAACTGATGGAGATCCCTACAATCCAAGACATGGATTTATTTACGCACATTTCCTTACAAGGCTGCGTAAACTAAGCGCCTATCAACTAGCTCTCAAGGACACTATTGATATGTCGGACCTGGAGAAGGACTCCATTGTCATGTTTCAAAAAAGGTATTTTATCATACTTTCTGGTGTTTTTATGTTTCTGTTTAAATATTTATTCAAGTACTAAATCAAACCGAGTACAGGGTTAGGTTTAAAGACATTTATTCTCATAATAGACATTAGTCACTTACATGAGAACACTTATATGCTAACGTTACCTACAATTTGAAAAAAAAAAAGAAACTTTCATTTCCTTAGATTGGGATCACTCAATAGATGGTCTTTTAATCCTAATTTGAATATTGCTAGGCTGCCTGTACTTTTTTATATTTTGTGGGAGTCTATTATACCGCAGTCATATTAAGTTCGTTAGCGTCAAGCGAGTGTATTGTTTTGAAATTATAAAAATTATAAGCTAAACGTTACACCATCACTAATTATGTTTTTAATTATATAATACTTTTATGTAGTTACTAATTGGAAAATACAGCTCTCAAATAATAAATAACTAACGTATTCACGTAATTATAGTTATTACAACCTTTTAAGCCATTGGATAGAGCCTTAGCTAGGCAATAAAAGTACAGTGTTTATAAGAATCAAAATACTTGAGCATGATTTTAAGGTATTGGGAAGGAAAAATATTCTATGTCTTATATACTCCTGAATCCTGCTTCAAAACAGTTTCAACGTCACAATATAAATGGGTAGTGTAAGAAACGTAGTAATGTTAGAGAAATAACATCTGAGCGACTAGTGAAATTATTTTCACTTCCCGTTTCTCTTGCATTAATTTACGTTTTGGCCAACAGACGTAAAATAGTATATTTCATTACAAAGCCTGTCATTGCGAACAGTTCTGACAATTGTCTACCCGAGCCGAGGAGCAGCCGAAGGTGAGGTATAGACATTGTTTTGACAGTTGGGAAAGAGAAACCACGAGTGTGTAATAGCCCACATCCCGAACGCTATACGTCCCTATAATTATAAATTTTCGTTTAATCTATTACATATATTACCCTTAGTTATTATGTAAAATAACTTTTTTTTTATTTTCTAGGTTTTACTGGATACTATACGGTATATTATTTATTCTTCTTCCATTAAACGCCCCTCTCGAATATTGGAATGACAGTGTATTAAGTGCAATATTTATCATTGGCTTTTTGCGGTACTGTCTCGTGTTACATGCCTCTTGGCTTATTGAGAGCGGAATAGAACTATGGGGATTGAAAGAAGGCGAAAAGTGAGTAAAATGCACATAGTATATTTTTAAGGTACACTAATAGACCAGCAAGGTATATTATGAGATAATCTAGTATTATTAATTCCCATTACTTAAGAATAGAAGGCAGCAGCCAGTTTCATTGTTAAAGTTTATAAATTGGTATCAGACCAGTATATCGAGGTTATATTAACAGTATATTACCAAATATTTTTTTAATTCCTGTACATAAAAATAACTAAAGAATATAAGAAAATTGCAATTCAAATATCCTATATCGCCTGCCATTCAATAGAAGGTAATAATTTCTATTTTTTTAGGTTCCCCCCAGACAGCAACCTTGTGTTTGTCTTAAATAGAACTTTTTGGCCACACTACCACTACATCTACGCAAAAGACTACAAATCTGGAGAATACGGCTCATACGGTAAGAAATATTTTATTAATTTTCATTAGACATTCTATTTATCCAGAGTAATTATTACCTTTTGACAGCTGCCAAATCGTTTTCCAAAATGTTTTCTTTGGTCAGAGACTGTTTTAAGTTTATTTAATAGATACACCATATATTTCATAGTTATAATAGCTATAGTCATCATACGTTTCACAAATTTAGAGACACACACAGAGGACAGAACTGAAGTATACAAAGAAAAAATTCATCTAAAATATTTTATAAATCGTGATATTCCATATTTACGCTACTTTTTCTACAGGAAAAATATATGTTTCTATAATAAAATCGTTGTCTCCTGGCAACAAAGGCATTGTAGGTAACTCGTTTTACATTACAGATGCGGGGTGCTCCACTACTTTTATAAAAGTATTCGCAGCACTTGGCCTAGCAACGAAGTTGGCAACACTCGAACCTCGCACTTTACAAATCGCTATGGCGGAGAGCGCCAAAACCAATAAGCCTATTGGCGACTGCATAGAGGAAGCTTTAACAAACCAAATAATAAGCGATGAACACTTTTTAAAAAAGTAATTTAAATTATTTTAAAAGTTCAGTACAACATGTTCTCATAATACATATTTATTAACTATAACAGTTTTTTTACTTTGTAATTAGATATAGTTATTTTTATGTTGTTTTTATTTGAAGTCGATATTTAGGGCACACAAGGTAAGCTGCCTTCTTCTTTTTTTAAATAGTCAAGAAACCAACTGATCGACGTGTTATTACTGTAACAATTATTTAAATGTAAGCAAAGCACTTGAGTCTTCTGTTATTGTGTCTATGGTCAACCAAATTGCATAACCTCAAATGAGCCACCTGCTCATTTTTCACCTGTTATATAAATAAAGAACTTATGATTCAACTGTTTTTTTTTTCTTATTCTTTACAGTCGTATAGCCAAAACAAATTTTCATAATAAAACACTGTTGATGTTTAAACAAATGTCTTTTATTACAGTCTAAACGTAACATAACTGAAATATTTATCTTACTCTAACGTGAATATGTAATTCTATAGCAGTATTTTTTTAACGCGATCAGGTTCTCTTTACGATTCTTCCAACAATACTCACCAAATCCTGTAAAAATATATGACAATGTTAAACAATCCCTTTCGGGAATTTACTTATTTTCTTTCTTGCTATGTATAGTACTTATATATATGTTTCAAATATATTTGTTAAGTGTATAAATAACTCTGGTATAATATTACTTAACTATTTCGTGCGAGTTGGACGGCATATATCATCATGGACACGTATATATGTTCGTAAATCGTACGATACGAGCAATATACGTCAATTAATGAGAAACGCAATCACCGTCGCACATCTATATAGTAGGGGAGCCCAAGAGGGGATTTCGGGATTTACTCAAGCGCGGCAGATTAATATACAGGGGGATACCTTGTACACGGTTAAGTACCTCCACCAAATATGAGGCTCATATATAAGGCCGCCCGTGAAGGATACAGGATCAGATTAGTAAAAAAAAATTGATCATCAGACATTCTCGAGCGCGTCAGATTAAGGTAGTGTGAGTTAATCACATCCTAAAAAGTGTATATTTCACTAATCTGACAATTTGAGAGTGACGTAAAGAGAGGGGAGGGCAGCAAAGTTGTAAAAAAAAAACGTCATCTTGACATTCTCGAGCGTAGCTAATTTTTTTTTTATTTTGAATGAAATAATTCAAGAATATTGAAAAATATATAATCTGACGATTTCCGCAAGCCGAAATAACAAAATTTCGTCGATAAAGTTCGTGCGATAAACGCGTGCAGCTGCGTGATGCCTACATTTCCTTCTCCGCATTTTCCTCAAAATTAGATTTCATGTGAATTTGAACCGATTCGGACCGATAGATTTTGAGAAATTTTGAAAAATCTAAAAAAATAACAATTTGTTTTTTTGAAAGTGTTTTTTTGCAATAACTTTTAAACGGCTTTATCCATCAACTTCAAAAAACTAATCCACCTTTAAGCCTGAAAAACGACGTCGATCGCCACCAAACTGGTCAAAATCGGTTGATTCGTTCGAGAGATATCGTGAACGAAAGAAAACCGAAAAAAGTGTTTCTATCACATAACTTCGACATTTCATATCGAATTATCGTTTTTGATGAAATTAAATAATTAGAGCTTAAAAATGCGTCGATCGCCGTCAACCGCAGGAAAATTGCTTGATCCATTCAAAAGTTATTGGGATTTGAAAATTTCAAAAATAGTGTAATGAAACTTCTATCAGACTTTCGAGCTGGAAGAACTCAAACGCATAGAAATATTATTTCTTTGAACTCAGCGAGCTCATAAGTACAATTTTAAGCGCCCAGGAATGGAATTGCAGGGATGGCCTTTAGGGTGAACCGTTTTTCTAATATTTTTTTTGTCAGATCAGGCAAATCCCTCTAGATAATCGTCAGATTATGAGACAGTACGTTTAGAATATAAATCTGAACCATATATATCTTAATCTGACGCGCTCGAGTATTTCAAAATGGCGAATTTTTTTTGCACATTATAATAATGGCTGCGAGTTTGCGTCTGATCGAAATCGTCAGATTATTGAATGAGAGCTTTTTTTTTGGTGCACTTAACACCCCCTTAGAAAACCTGACGCGCTCGATTAAATTTTTTTTTTTTTCATTTTTAACCCTTACGTACAATCACCCCCATCATGCAAATGATCAGATTAACATACGTACATTATTAAAAATACGTAGGACATTGATGCTATCAATATCTGACGCGCTCGAGTATGTCCATGCAACAGTTTTTTTTTACATATTTAAACATCTATAGCCGCTTTTCCCACCGATGAAAAGGTATATATCATATAACATTTTTTTCTTCTTATCATCTAAGCTTTGCAACCCAATAGGTCTCCACGACGCTCGAGTAAATCCCCATTTAGCATCGTGGGCTCCCCTACCATAAAACAAGTTTTCGATTTGAGTTGCCGTTTAGTAAACAAAGTGGGTAAATTACCCAAGGACCAACTTTGTTTACAGGACTTGAATTTTGACAGCGAAAGCTTAAAAAGAATTTTGGGAATTATCACAACATTTCTGAACGATTTTTATCAGTGTTCTGTTGCCTTACCCGATCGGGAAAAGGATGCGATTCAGTTTGAGAAAATATGGGATGAGAGTCTGCCCTGTCTGGTTGAGGTGGCACAGGATACAACGAACATTAACTCTGATATATTGAAATTAATTTATCAGATGTCTTGTGCAATTTACTATCAGTGTTATTTTAATGTGAAATTTTCAAAGCCTTTAGATACCTTATTTGATATCGATTATCAGATTGTAGTCGAAGCTCTTGCTGGACATACGCAAAGAGAATGTAATTTGAAACCATCAGAAAAGTTGTTTAACCCAAGAATGAAATACTTGACAAAACTCATTCGTGTAGCAATTGAGACGATTAGCTGCGTGGATAATAGCGAACAAAGCAAAGTTTATAATGATGGTGATTGTTTGAAGTGGATAGAAAATATTACAAGTCTCGCCGATTTATGGGTCATAAATAGTGACTTTGTGAAACGTCAATACGTAAGTAATATAAAGTAATAACACTTACTATAGATAGCAAAGAAAATAGACAGTCATGTACAAAATAAATTCGTATAAAATCATGTTACAAATTTAAGGAAAGATTGAAAGGCAAGGGGTTTCACACCTTTGTTCTTCGCTTTCTTAGTTTTTAAAGTTTTGAAAGAGTGAAGTAAATATTTAATGTTGTTTCAACTTTATTCTAAAGAGATAGTTTCAAAACAGTTGCGTAGTATTCAGTCAGATAATGAGCATCTTGCAATGCATGAACATACCGGCTTCAATAAAAAAGTTATAAGCGAGCAATTTTTGTTGTCGCCCTGTAAAAGTGGTTTCGAAATAATATTTTTAAGATATACGATGCTACTTTTGCATTCCTCTCGGCACTACTTTGCAGGTCATGAGCGACGGTCGGCACTCAATTCTATGTTAACTTTTCAGTTTGCTACTTTCTCCTATAAATAGTATGGTGTCATTACTCGTAGAAATTTTAATATCCAACCAAGGTGCCGTAAAATTTAGGATCAATATAATTTTTTTTTAATTGTAATTATTACAGGTTATTGGCTTGTATCACATGGGCTACGATAGTTTAGCTGAAAATATGTTAGTTTTAATCAATGAACCGAAGTCGCTGCTACCTCCGCTTCTTGCTATCACCATACAAAGACTAAAAAAAAGCTTAGAGAATACGAAAAATCAGCCAGAATGGATAGTCGCAATTCCACCACAAGTTTATAAAAAGATTCAAAACACGGTTTGTATTAAATTACCTACGCATTTTAACAATCTGTTGCGGTTCAAATACAACAAACACGATTTAAAATTCTTAAATTAAAGAAGCTTATCTAATCTGATCTTTTAATAGCAGGAACCAAAGAATCCTTGCTATTTATAGAAATCAAACATTTATATATTATAGTTATTTACATTGATCGAAATCGCACTTAATTTTTTTTGTGTATTTCAGCTTCCCGATTCTTCTATTCCTCCATGTCCATCTTTGTCATCAACTGTTTTGCTTCTTCAAAAGTTATTGATACAAATTGATAAAAAAGATTCAGAAACAATTGATCAGGCTGATGTAAAAACGGCGAAGCTCTTAATTGAAAGTTGTGAAGTTTTGTTACGAAGAAATCTATAAATATAATAATTAATATATATAACTGATTTGTTTGTATTTAATTAAACTATGAATTATATTAAGAAGCCTAGTACAAATATTTCGATAGTTTTGTTAAGAATTCAATTAATAACAGTTTTTTTTTCTTTATCTAAACATTATAACAATGATGTCAGTAGCAGAAACCTGACAGCTCCGGTTTTATTCGAACGTATGTACTATGTTCGTGTACGTTCGTACTGGGAAACCAAAAGTCCTTGCTAAAACCAATATTATCTATAATAATTATAACATTCATTCATTTTATTTTTAATGGCGACTTCTGTGTCAATCACAATTCCGCCAATGTCACGTTCTAAGCATTATCACGGTGAGGATAGATTTGATGGATTGATTTAAATCTAAGCAGAGTTACCCAAAACAAAAATGACTTCACAGAAAAAAGACAACACACACAAAGCTTACTTCAATCATAGATATATACTAATATATACAAGAGGTTAACATAATACTACAAGTTATGGAGGGGAGAATCCTATAAGTTTAATTTATTAGCAGAAATAAATTTCCCTAACATTTTGACGATAGGACTGGATGGGAGGGAAAGAAGGGAGTTAAGGTTACATGGACGAGGGAAGTTTGGAGGTAGGTGGTCATATAACGAGTCATTAATTAGAGAACAGTTAAAAAATATATGATCTGTCGAGCCTTCGTCCATACCACACTCACAGAGAGAACTGTCTTTAATTTTAATTTTGGCTAAGTGAACGGGAGTACAAGCGTGCCCGATACGAAGACGGCAGATTAAAGATGTGACCTTTTTGCTTAAAAACTTATGTTTAAAAAACCACGGCGAAGAAGGGATTGAATATTGAATATTGGCATAGTGCTTGCCGGTTTTTTCTTTAGAAGATTGCCAATCAATAGTCCAGGATTTTAGAAGGTGGGAGTATGCAAGAGCTGTTAGGTCGTGGGCTGAGATGTTAGGGTGCTGACAAGACCCGCAGAAAATAGCACCTTTTGCACAAGAGTCAGCAGTTTCATTACCCGCTATACCACAATGACTAGGTATCCATATAAGTACAATTTGAATATCTTTTTTACTACACCTAAACAAAGCTTCTCTTATTTTTAAAATTGTAATATGTTTTTTTTTAGATCTAAATGGATTAGAAAGAATTGCCTGTAAGCAGCTGCGAGAATCGGAAAAAATTGTAACTTTATTCAGGTTATGGGACTCAGCGTACAAAACAGCCTCCAGAATTGCAAAAGCTTCACCTGAAAATACGGAGGTCAAAGGAGGAAGTTTATAGCTCAAAACTGTTTTGTATGAAGGGACCCATACAGCCGCACCGATGCACTCATTACTGGGAAACTTGGAGGCATCAGTATACATCGGCAACCATCCCTGCCAGTCTTTAGAAATTTTTTCTAGAAAAGAAATGGAAGCTTGGGGGGATTTTATATCAATTCCAAAGTTTAAAATTATTTTAGGATCAAAAATGAGGGATTCGTAACTATTTAAAAACAAGGGATTACTAGGGAAACTTTCAACGGGATTAGGAAGACGAGATAGTTTCTTAAAACTGAGTAATAGGCATGGAACATTACCTGTACTAGATGGCATCGTAAGAGAAGATAAGCGACGTAATTTGGACAAGATGGAGTGTGAAGAATATTGAAGGACTTTGATGAAGAATCGGTCACTTAAAAATTGTCTACGCAGATACAGGGGGGGGTCAGCACATTCTATTTGGAGAGCATTGATGGGTGAGGATTTCATAGCACCAAGGATGATGCGTAAAGATTTTGATTGAATTTTGGAAATTTTGTCAAGGGCTTGCTTGTTGCCAGGATCTAAAAGGAAGGTGCCATAATCAAAATGACTTCGTACTACAGCATTGTATAAAAGCTTTTGCGAGTAGGGATGTGCTCCCCATCTCACACCAGATAACGAACGAAGAACGTTAACACCCTTCTCACTTTTTTTAATGACATGGTTGAAATGGGGAACACCGTTTAATTTTGAGTCTAAAATAAGGCCTAAAAATTTTACATGCTTAGAGCAAGACACCGGGGACCCTTTAAATGAAATGTTACATTGAGGAACCCTGTATTTTCTAGTAAACGTGACTGCCGTACATTTGGACACAGAAATGGAAAGACCATGATCATCTAACCAATCACCCAAGTAATCCAGAGCCGAATTTATGCGTGATGATGCTTCTTCAATTGAATTTGATGAAAGGTATAAGGCTACATCGTCCGCGTATTGAAGGATCTGACAGAAGGAATTCACTACAAGCTCCAGATCATAGGTGTAAATATTATACAGGAGTGGACTCAACACAGAACCTTGAGGTAAGCCCCTCCATATAGATCTAGGAGACAGCTCGGTATTTTGGGATCTTATAATAACACAACGACACGAAATAGAATTGCAAATAAAACGTACTAGTACGTTTTATTTGCAATTGCTTATATTTGCAAAATGCTTCAGCTGAGTATCCCTGAGAAGTTAGTTAACTTCTCAGGGATACTCAGCTGAAGCATTTTTTGCCTGAGCACTGGAACCAGCACGTGGTCATACGCAGATGCGATATCCAAGAAAACACCCACAAGGAACTGTTTCTTTTTAAAAGCAATCCGAATATCGGTGGTTATGACACTTAGACTATCCGTCGTACTCAAGCCCTTCCTGAAACCGAACTGGGATTTTGCGAGGATATTGTTATTTTCACAAAACCATTCTAAACGATTTTTAATCATATATTCCATAATTTTTAAGAGGGTGGAAGACAAAGCAATAGGTCTGTATGAAGAGAAATCTGATGGGTCCTTGCCAGGTTTAAGCAGTGGAATGACGATTTGTCGATTCCATGAGTCAGGAATAATTCCAAGATCGAAAAATATGTTGACTAAATCAAGATAGTATCTTTTCGTGCCTAACGAAGAATTTATGAGGAATGAGTAGGGGATTCCATCTACTCCAGGGGAAGAGTCAGAAAGACCATTTAATGATTTGTTGAGTTCTTCCAAGGAAAATTGACAATCCAGACTGTTTGAAGAGGGGATAAAAGAATTATACTTAAAAGGAAGACAATCATAAAAAGGGACTGAAGAAGGAGCCAATTTGTCGGCAAAGGAGGTAATCCAGCTGGAAGGATCATTGAAAGGGACATCGTAGGAATTGAGCGAACATCGGAATCTTCTGATCTGCCTCCAAACCACAGACGAAGGGGTACCAGGAGACATGCTCTCACAAAACTTATGCCACCCAAGACGTTTTTTTTTATTAAAAAGTCTACGAGCAGCTGCAGAGGCTTGTTGATAAATTAAAAAGTTTTCCAAGGTCATGTAGAGACTGTATGACCTTTCTGATGCTTTTCTTTTTTGAATCATCTCTGTGCATTCGGAATCCCACCAAGGAGGGGAAATTTTTCTATGTGTTGAAGGTTTAAGAGGAATATGTAAACAGGCAGATGAGTTAAGGGAATTGATAAAATCATTGTATGAAGATAGACAGTTTTCAGCAGAAACTGCGGGGAGCGCAGCTATTTTTGAGTCCATAGTGGATGAAAAGTCTGACCAATTGGCCTGGTTCAGATTAAATTTTAAGAGAGGAGAATCATCAGAAATGAGGTCAAAATGGGGATGGGGAATATAAACAGAAATAAATGAGATATTAAAAGCCCTCATAGCCACAGCATTAATACCATCACTATGAGGAAGGGATAATGAGTGGAAGGTGAGAGATCGACTGACCAAAAAGGCACAGCCAGCATAGCCATCATCCCTGTCATCTCGGAGACAACGATACCCAGAAACCCTAAAGCGGGAATCCGGCAATAACCAAGTCTCCGATATGGCTAGAATAGATGGAGAGAATTTGTTGATCAGAAAGGCTAATTCGGATTTTTTATTACGAATACTCTTACAATTCCACTGAATCACCAGATTCGCCATTTTTGGTAACAAATGAGTGGAGCAAGTTGATTTTTTGGGCAACGTGGGACGGTACGGGGATATCATCATACTTAGATAGCATGTTACAAATCAATGACCATAAGCAGTCAAGAAGATTTTCATTAGGGGAAACTTCATTGTTGATAAGGGAAGAGGGGCTTATGGCACAACCATTTGGTAAACATGAGGGTAAATTGGAAGTAATGGCCTCATGGGCCGCTTTATCATAAGATTTACCTGATGTTGGCCTAGAGCGAGAAGGGAGAAATATAGTTTTCCTGTATGATGTAGTCTGGGGGGATACTTGGGAAGGTATAATAATGGGCTGGGATAAACTGAATGAAGAGGACGGGGTAGCTTTTGCAGAATCTGCAAAAGATTTGCCACTGCTAGGTCTAAAGCGAGCTGATGCTTCCAGATAGGATATATTTTCCTGCGACATACAGTGTTTAATATTTCTTTGTCTATTATGCTCAGGGCATGCTTTGTTGGTTGCAAAGTGTGGGGCAGTACAAAATAAACATAATGATTTTGTTTCCGGGATATTACATTCATCGCCAGAATGGGCTAGAGTACAACGAAAACATCTAGGTTTCGACCGGCATTGTGACTTAACATGGCCAAATCTGCAACAGTTAAGACACTGGATTGTCGGAAGTTGGTAAGTATCTACGGGGAGGGAATTATGACAGGAGAATATTCTCTCCGGAAGATTTTGTCCTTGAAACGTCAAAACAACGGTTTGTGTTGGAGTCCATGTAATTTGACCATCGGAGATTGTCTTGCGATTTAGGCGTCTGGCCTTGAGGACTATACCAAAACCTTCGGGAATTTCAACAGTCTCAACAAATTCTTGCATCGACCAATCAGCTGGGACACCTCTCACAAGGCCCATACGGGAAACATAATTGGGAATAGTAACAGAATAATTGCTGGAAGGTACTATGGGACTAGATATAAAATTATTGGCATCTAAACCCGACTTAAACTCAACAGATATTCTGTTACGACCCACTTTCTTGACACCATCTCGAACAATGTTGGCTACTTTGTTTTTGACCAAGAAGTGACCAAACTTAATTGGGCGGATTGATGTACCAGCGGATGGGTCAGCTTCAGGGCAAGAAACATGTACTATAAAAGGACCCTTGTCATTGACAAGGTAAGTCTTGGGTGAGTCAGTTAATGATGGATGGGTATAAAACCCAGGGTTGACATCATCAGCAGATGACCGGCCTTCAATCAATGGTTTTTTAGAGGGTTCCATTAAAACTTCTTTGTCAGTGTCGAGTCTGCGTTTGACACCGGGATGGGAAAACATTGAGGGGGATGAATCCATTAACTCAACCGGAGAAGAGACCCTATCCGGAGGATCCGGAGGGTCTGGAGGATGTTTCTCCATTAAGGACTACTAAAAATATAACAAGTTAAAGGGAAAAATTAAAAAATAAATAAAAATAACTTACGTTATTAGTTGATGTTATTAATTAACCACCACCAATTAGATAAGTCAGCTTAAACTACGATAAAAATAGAAAAAACTAAATAATTAAATCCGAAACACGTGTTAACACTTAAACCCGCAACGACGGAATCCATAATAATTATAACAGTTATTATATATATATATATAAATAAAATCGAAAGCTATCGTATACAGCATAAAAAATCAGAGTAAACTTTTGGTTAATTGTTATTTTATTAATATCAACTAGTAGGACTAATATTTTTGTATAATAAGTTTTATGGATAACTACGTAAGTATAATTAACGTTCTGCCGCATAAATCATTTAAAATGCCTGAATATTCGTGAATTTAAAGTCCAATAATTGTATATAGTAGAGACTAGAGCTTGTAGTATCAGTGCCAAGTGCCTGTGAAGTGAAAACTAATGATTCATTAGTTAAGGGTATCTCAGCGCCTTTAAACACAAATTTCTCGTGGTAGCGTTCGGTGACGCACCGCGCGTACACAGTAGAGGCGTATGTAGGTTCACTTGCGAACTGGTTGTAAATGTAAATTTACAATTAATTTAATTTGTTTTTTTTGACGTTCATAAGTGTACATGTTCACGTATATGAATAAAGATATTTTTGAGTTTGAATGAGTTTTCGTTGAGTGAAGCACACCACAAGTTTTGTAATCTGCAGTTTATCTGACTTAATATTACAAAGCTGACTGGGTCCGACGATCGGTAACCATCAGCTAATTGCTAATAGAACAAGCGCTTGTCACAATATATCACGAGGATATTTTGGGTTAACTTTTATACATGCCACATTAACAGCAACTATATAGCTCATGCTGTATCACGTGACCATTTTTATGCAAGACCTTGGTATCTTTTCTGACAAGTCTCTTCATAGTCTACTAAATCTGTACTGACTGATGACTTCTCTGCAGTCTCTACTTAATCTGTGGTTTAAGGAAATAAAGTCATTACATATTATTATTATTATGTGATTATTAAAATATATACCAAACAATTTACATAATAATTATTAAAGTGAAAACTGTGTTTATTATTAGTTTAATGATAACGTTACATATAAATAGAAGTCTGATAGAAAGAAGATGCGAAGTCCAGCTGAAACGGTGTTTCGTAGAGGTCGATGAATGTTTTAAATGTGTTGTTTAATGGATAGGTATAACATTCGAATTTGATAAATAATTGTAATTACTGTTATCGCGATGGGATGTTTCTATAGCAAAAAGGAAATTTCTGACTTGCATCCAAATATATTTCGCGTTGTTAATATTGATGAAGATGGCTCAGACCTGTGTTCTGGTCAGTTAGAAATAACAGATATAGATATCATTCTTTATAGAGAAGGCAGAGATTCAACAGTATGGCCACTACATTCTTTACGAAGATATGGCTTTGAAGGAGATTTATTCAGTTTTGAGTCAGGTAAGTGTGACAAACTTAAATAAATATATTTTATTACAATCTAAGTTACTATGCATAATAGGGTTTTATTGTGATTTTTTGACAATAAATTTCAGGACGGAGATGTGAAACAGGTGAAGGAATATATGCATTTAGATGCCGAAGAGCATCTGTGCTCTTTAGAACCCTGCAACAACAAATACAATTACGAAATGTTGTCCATGATTCAGTGTCATATCCAGTATCAAGAATCAATCCATCTCCTCAAAGCCGACAAACACTTCAAGCTAGTGTGGTTCACAGATCTTCAGTGGATAATGGACAACCAGATACAGTTCTGAACAATAATCCTATATTGCCACCATTGCCACGTAATCCAACTCCCAGGTCTCCATCTAGTGCAGATATATTAGAGGTAGTCCAACCATTGAATGGACGTACCCAAACAAATACTCATGCTACTAATATCTACCAAGTGAGAAATTTTAAAAGGGAACACAATAACAATCAGTCTGAACTTGGAGATGGGCGACATATGTATTCTAATGAACTTAATAGGGACTTGGCAAAACTTAGAAAAACCTTAAGACGTGAAATGGCTTTAATTGCTATCAGAGACATTGAGGATGAGACAAGGTTTCTTAAAGGGAGGTATATGGAAAATGAAGGAGGGCCATCTAATGAAATGACAAATGATATTGACCAAAAATCACTAGAAGATAGTGATAAATTGCATGCTGATCTTGCCATACAGACAAACATAAATTCGGACCTGAATGTTGATCAAAAAGATGCTGTCAGAGATCCTACCAGGCTATATGTTAATATTACACCAAATGAACAACTTCCCGTAGAACCTGTTAAAAATGACATACCTATCACACCAGTTACACCCAAACCAGTAGAGTATTGCAATCTGACTATTGGTTCTAACCCAGAGGTCAACACATATGCTAATCTTATGATAGGTGAAATGGCTGAGAATATCAAAAAACATGATCATAATCAGAAATATTCTGAATCTGATACTTTTATGTCTATGTCACCAGTGGAGGAACTAGAAGTCAACTATGCTGTTTTAGATATTGATACAAATAAAGAAACTCTACGAACAGGTGTGCAAGCAGCAAGCCCTGAGAGTCAATCAAATAATAGTTCTAAGAATAATAGTACTGCATCTTATTCCTCACATGCAAGAAGCCGAATTGTATCACAAAATAGTATAGATAAAGGTTCAAGTACAAATGCTGTACCATCATTAGCCACAACAGCTAGCATAGGCTATACCACTATAGATTTTGACAAAACAGTCGCATTAACTTCAGTTGCAGCAGCCGCTGATGCAAACCTTGATGGTCGTAAAAGCAGACATAACTCATGTGTTATTATTTCAAATGCTTGTGAAAGGAAGTAAAGAAAATTCTATTCTAGTTGAGAATAATACTTTATCATCATTATTATCTATTACATGACTGTGGTGTTACTGAATATACAATATACTATAGGAGTATTAGGATCATTTGTGTTACCATTTTTTTTTTTTTTTTTTTTTTTTTATTGGGAAACCAGACAGATACATCCTTATAATAAAAACAAAGTCAAAAATAAAACACAATACAAACACATTGGATGCATCCACAACAGGTTACACTTATACACTTTACTTGCACACATGCCAAAATTTTTATAAAATGAGAAAGCCTTATACATACTTTGGTAATTCATAAATTATAAGTTACAAAATACTGATGTAACATAATTATAACACTATTTGTATGTCCAAAGCGATATTCTTGACCAAAGCTAACCATTTTGTTTTAATAATGTCTAATGTAGATATATCATTCAGAAATAATTATTACTATAAACTGGCTGTTTAGTATAATTGTTTCAAATTAGGTACTATGAAAATATGATATAAGAAGTATGTAAGTAATACAGCGATTTGTGACAGGCCTAAATGGACGAAATGTGTAAATTTTTTTACTTGATTGTATAGGATAAAATATATGTAGCCATCCTAGAAGGCACAATTATTGTTAGTAAATAATTATCCTAATATTAAGGTTACTGCTTACATAAGTTGTTTAAAATGCCAAAGATTTATGTATTCAGGTGTATTAAGTGCAATTGCTCTTCTCACTGTATTTAAGCAAGTAAGACCACCAAAATGGAAAACGAAACTCTATAATGGTAACTTTAAGTTGCTATAGGTACTTCAAAGAAATATCAGTTTATAGACAGCTATTATGTTTGTGTCAAGATAAGAGTATTGCGTAAGGAGTTTAATGATGTCTTCTTTTGGTATTAGTTTGTACTAAAGAAAACTTGATAAGAGAAAGTATGTTTTATAAACTTAGATATTAATTTATTTTGTCTATAGATAATTTTGTAGAATTTGTACTATTTTTTTTTTACAAATTTTTTGATTTTAAATGCAAAAATCGCTGAGCAAGTAAAATCGTTCAAATGATGAATCGATCTCCAGTTTTAAGCTCAAGCGCATTACTTAAATTGTCACCGATGGTTCAAGTTCGTTTACCTATAAATACTGGAGATAAGGCAGTTACTTCTCTGGCCCTGTATTGTTTCAAAATTGTCAAACACTATCAGTACACGGGTATATGGAATTGGAATTGTCGATCTTGAAGATGTTTTCATGTATAAATAAGCCCAAATGCCAAAAATTTACTGTATCAACAACTCAAAACTCGACTAAGTATATCAAATACCTAGTACTTTTTTTTAAATTCGTCACATTTCAGCTGCCTGTAATCCTAATATGTAAGGTTTTTTAGTTAAAAAAAAATACGCCACAATGATATACTCTTTTGTTTCTTGTTTGACTGATATTTAAATTAAGTGCCAAATGTGAAAGTTAAATATAGTGTAATTTATTTTTTGATAAACGTTAATTTGCATAATACTCTATGAGAAGGAATAATCAAAAATATCGAGTTAAATGTAGATGATTTTATAATGACATCCACATGTTGGTGGA
Organism: Pieris rapae; assembly: GCF_905147795.1. Lineage (NCBI taxonomy): Eukaryota > Metazoa > Arthropoda > Insecta > Lepidoptera > Pieridae > Pieris > Pieris rapae. The sequence continues at coordinate 4,474,676 of NC_059517.1, forward strand.
AATGAAAAGCACGAAAACTTTTAATTGTTTAATTATTGGTAGTAAACAATTCGAGAAAGGATTGTTCCCGTTAAAAAGACAGTACCTGAAGAATATTTTTTTTTAATGTATGAAATGTACTGAAAATGTAAATAAAATTTACATACATATTAACATTGTGTTTAATTTTTTTTTCGCATATTTCATGAGCTTATTTCCATAAAAAAAAAAATCACATTAACTTAAGTTTCATTATACATATAAACATTATATCAAGTACATGAAGTAACTAGAAATAAGCGGCATGACGACGAGTATCCAAGAGCAGCAGATGTCACCTTTGGCTGAAAAAACAATAGTCAACTTAATGCAATATTAGCTATACTTAATTTATTTGGAAGGAGAAAGAATGTTGCCAGCCTCTGGGGTTTATTTTCTATAATGGAGAATGAGAAATATATAAATTACCGTTACCACCTGTACCCCCTGGCTGCTGGACACCTATATATATATATATATGTATTATGTATATATATACATAGTGAATTATAGATCATGACAGGTGTTTATGGAAGGAGGCGAAGTGCACTTAAAGTCATCCTCCTGGTCTAAGATCCAGTTGCAATATTAGTGCACTCATCGGTTATTTGTTAAAAACAAATTTTTTATAGGCAACTATCTACCAAGTTGCCTATTTAATTTTGGCCGCTAGTATTTTAGTGAAATTATTTTGAATGGATTTTTGGGAAAACATTTCGTTCACTTGTTATTTAAATAAAATATCGTCTACATGACGGCAATTAACGTAAAAAATTTAAAAAACCACGGGTGCCGTCGAACACCTGGCCGCACTTCTTCGCCGCCAGGTGTAAACAGATATGATTTCGATACATTTATATATGTAATTATTTAATAACATAGTATGATTTTTTGCGATTTGTTTTATTAGTAAAAATTGCTTAAGCTATTTATATTAGTTGGCAGAAAAGACGACTTTACCAATCTCAATTCTACGTATTACTCATGCAAAAGACATAGTTAAATAGTAAGCATAACATAATTACAACAGAAAGAGAGGCTCAGGGGTTCTTGTAGCGTCACTGTTTTTTTTAATATTGAGGTATTTGTAAAGTAACATATAAATATCTGCATTATTGTTTATATTTATATTTTGTAATTGTTGAAAGACTAATACATAGCATGTTTAGTATGTAGGTATATTTCATCAGAAAATACAGATATAGGGGTATCAGTGAGTGTGGTATAACACTTACAGTTCGTTTCAACGTTTTCAGGGGCCTCGGTAGAAGCCATCTCAGTGGGACTCTCCGTTGTGAATCCTGTCGTTTTGACAATCAAAGCGTTAGTACGCGTGACTAACAAGCTATTAAATTGAACCATATCACGTATACATGACATAATTAATATTGAATAAGAGAAATCACATTAGCTGCACACAATATCACGCACTTATAGTGGAAACATTTAATCTACATTACAATTTACCTGCTACGTTAAATTATATTTTAGATCACATAATAGAAGCGAAAATTTATGGGAACATTTTTATGAACCTCGAAACAAACATACACGATGCCCAGATTATTTGCGCGGTGCGTCGATCACTTCGGACCGTTAAAAGACCGCGTCCGATCTAGTAAATTATCGGATCGTTAAAAAGCGGTTGCCGGAGTAGTGGAGAAGTTAAGTACTGTTGTGAGTTTCTAAATCGGATCGGTAATTGACGTTTGCCGGACCGGAGCAGTGGAGAACAGGCCTTAGGCTATAATATTTGACTGGGTATTCCATTTATTAGCCGCGGTACAAAATAACTCAGTGTTAATTCGTCATTATTTGGTCTCGATGTAGAGCCGAACTTGCGTTACCGCTCGACTCTGTATGCCACGCTCCAGTTTATATATAATTCAAATGAAATAAAAATAAAAGAAAATACAACGTGGGAAATAATTAGTACACTTGTGCGATATTTGTATGTTTTCGTTGAGATTGTATGCAGTCGTAACCCGAATATTCAATTAACACTGCATGCACATGTTATGCTAGAAGAAGCACCTATCGATTAGTATTATAGAAAAACATATATAGTACTACATTGATAAATAAATTTTTATATCCAGTGTATTCGGTACGTAGTTTTAAAACCTCGTCGGCATTCATATACATCAGATTATTATGCATTAACAACTTTCTTATGTAGTTATTATTGTATAATATTAAAAAGAAAACATGCAATTAAGTCTATAAGCATGATTATTTGTTGGGTGTTAGCGCACCATAAAACATTACAAAAATGTGAACTTCTTAAAACTCGAAAATCTTAGATGTTTTAAATATTTAGTGTATTTTTGTCGTATATTGTTCGTCTTAACAAAATTTAATGTTATGACAAATAATACTGCATCTAAGACGGAATTTTCATTCTTTCACTATTTGTAAACTCATAAATCAACTCCATATAAAATGTTCACTTATCATTTATATAGAGATAAAAACATACCGGCTTCATTGTATACTTGAGTAACGACGAACGCCACGTCAGAAACATTGAGAGTAGAGAATGTCAGGAGGCAAGAAATTTCATGACCAGATGCCAAATCGCTACTTAATGTTATGTTGCTGTAAATATCGTACGAATCTTCCGATACAGTCACTAGATCAGTTGCATTCACTGCCTCTCTGAAATGAAAATAATCTAAGATGATAATAAAATCACGCCCATCAATGTATTTCCAAATTAATACGACTTAGGGTCCTTCAAGAAAATAGGGTACCGATTCTTAATAGGCCGGCTACGCACTCGCTTTATTTGATTTTAAAAGGTCGCTTTCAATTTTATGATGATTATTTGGTCTAAACTAAAATACCTAAATGGTGTGATCTATATCAGGAATGTAAAATCAGGTAAACAAATATTAAGGATAATAAAATAAAGACTTCGTGTTTTTTTGTAATAAAATGATTTGTTAAAATCCTGAAAAAAACGAACAGTTATACATTACCTAAAGAAATTAAAAATGAGAAAACATTAAAACAGTCAGTAATAGTGCTTTACAACTTTAGTTTCCGGGGCAGGCGACATGTAAAATTTAATAGTTATCTTTTTAACATAACATTTAAACATTCCTGTTAGCCTATCTTACTGTCAGTACAAAAATTATAATATACCTAGTATAAAAATCAATTCAGCCCAATTAAAACGTTAACTTAAAATACCTACTCTCTTTCGTTATTGTTCACTCTGTAAGGATAACATACAGTTTTTTATGTATAACGGCGGTTCCTAGTTATACGCACCCATCAACAGTGAAAGTCAGATCTGGGTAAGGTGCCACGCCCAGTGCCTCACACGTAACATGCACGTCTTCAACGTCATCAGTATCAGGGCCATCCTCAACATTGCTGAATTCCAATTGCACACCGGTTCCTTCACCTGGAATAATGGGAAGGTATGTCAGAGAGGTACGTCTCTTTTTCACTATCAGTTACAATATTCTCGGGACGCCCAAAAAGGCAGTCATTGCAGCCCATAGACACCCATTTTTAGTGGGTGCGTTGTCGGCCTTTAAAGGAGGAGTACGCTCGAATTTTGAATTGTTGGAGGTCGTATCTCTCAGAGTAGTCTCCGCCGGTAGTCGATTCAACAGTTCGCTAGTTCGCAATAGAAAATGCCTTGTGAAACGACTGTGGAAGATTGCCATCAAGGTGATGTTGGTGAAATTTAGTATTCAAATTTATATATAAAAATTCACTTTGCCAGGCACTTGGTTTCGTCTTTTTAAATGTCTATCAAACCTTAATCTAGTTGCAAGAGCTGTCAAACCTTTAATTACAATTACTATTTATTAGAAAACACCCAACTGAAATTGTAAGATTCATTTTAAAATGCCACAGACACTAAAATTGTTTTTGTAAAAGAAAAAACAAAGAATACTAATGGATTCTTAGTTATAGAAAGCTATCAACAATCTTTATAACAGAACCTTTAGTTTGTATCAACAATTGTAAGATACTATACAAATTACTATTAATGTGGCTATAAAAACCGCCAAGACTACTATAGACTAGATACTTTATCCTAGCGGTTTCCTTGTATATACGAGTACACTGACTGTAACGCGGTTAGCGTTTCATTAATCCATTTCACATGGCTAATCCACCTACGCATTAAAATTTGAATATATCTCATGGAACACATACAAAACATCAAATTAATCTAAATGTACAATATATATTTTGTTATCAGAATCTAAAGCACATCGCATGCGAGGAAGTTAGTTTAAAAAATCTTAATTTTACATATCAAAACAGCAAATGGCTACGTGAAAATCTGCGCAACTCGTTTGTAGTCGCCGTAGTGGTATAATCAACATAATAAAAGTAAATTAAAGAAACCTTAGTGTGAATTTTTTTCTCTTGTAGATCGTGCCAGTTTTTAGTACATTGTTATCGAAGTACTTAAATAAAGAATAAGATTTATTAAGATAAAAGATTTCCATTGCCATTTTTAATAATAATTTAATAATATCGTATTACTGGGTCTGTTAATCAGAAACAGGTGATTACGCAGTTAACAACAGAAACAGGCGTAACAACGAATACTTTTGTTAGCACTTACTAAAAACAATTAATGGTTCATATTGCCGTACTTCGTCAACTATATTTGAAATTTCGCATTCGTATACTCCGGAGTCCTTCACCGTCACGTTCCGCAATAAAATGTCGTCATCTTGCACTATTTCTGAAACACAAGATCAATAATTACTCAATGATTTCATCGTTAAAACCTTGCTAGAAATTACTAGTATTCGATGATACCTAAGTAAATATTAGCTGGTGATTAAATTTATATAATTTATACACTAATTATTATATTATCCTTCAAGAAAAGAGCGTACAAATTCTTAAAAGGCGGGCAATACACTCGCGACCCTATAGCATCGAGAGTGTCCATCGGTATAAAAAAAATATTATTATTATAATAATCTACTGTTTTAGGCAAACGGGGTAACATCAAGAAGTTAAGAATACGTTATTTTTTTATTAATGTACTTTTCAATTGTCATTTGTCCTTAAATACCAGTCGTCTGTATTTCCGTTATAAAGTATACGATTTACACAAAATCTTACCAATATTATGACGTAATGCATCCGGTGGATGCCCAACTATCCTTTGGTAAATGAGGTTCCTTTCTTCGCTAGAGCCATTCATTGGACTCCACCACCATTTAACAAATAAACCTCTATCAGATTCGTTTGATTTTAGTTCATATCCGCATTTAAGTGGCACATCACCGCCCGCTTTCATATAACCTGGTACCTCAAACTCTGATAATGAGAATTGCTTGCTGGCTAAAAAATAAAATAATTGAAAACACAATATTTATTAAATTTAACATATATTTACTGAAAATGTGTTTAAATTCACTGGGACATAGTAATAGTAAAGAAATCTGGGATGTGTTTAAAACATTTTTGTTTATTGAAAAGACACTACACAAGTACACTTATGGACGTCAAAAAAAGAAGTTAAACTAATTGCAAATTTACATTTACTACCAGTTCGCAAGTCTTTTTCTATTAATTAATCTGTAAAAAAACATAAACTTCTCTAAATACAGCATTGTTTTTGCCAATAGATCATCGTTATTATTGTTTTAAACATCCATTCATCTTTATGATTTACAACATCACTGTCCGCCTACATTAATATTTTTAAATTATGTTCAGGGAAGTACACATTACGGGGGCCTTCCGATTACACCATCTATATTAACTATATGCCTTTTACAAAATGTTTCAGCAATATAAGTCGTTAGCAGGTCAGCTCTGCTGTTAATTTGGTATTTGTAGAATAGTGAAAATTATTATTACTTCCGAATCTCACAAAATTAGGTCATATTGTATACAAATGAATAAGCGGCTATCTTGGCCAACCTTGAGCTGGTCCGGGAATGTTAAAAATACCACCGCGGTCGGCAGCGACCTCAGTGTTGATCGCACGCGCCGTTTATTCGAATTATTTGATAGAGTTAGCATTATTATCCAATCTTGTATAAAAGGATGCGCAATGCGCGCTCTTCGATACCTCATTTTACTACGAAGTATATCTTACAATTAGATATGATGACTATAGTCTTCAATGATGGCAACTTAATAATATTAAGGTTTAAAACTATAAGGTGATAGTTGAAACAAAAATGCTATAGCAACAAATTATGAAAACGATAAACGTTATTTTTTTATCATCATTAATATTTTAATTATATTTTATTATTTTTAATCATTAGAAAATTTCTATGTACGTACATAGAAAACACTTTATTAACACGTTGAACTTTAATATATATATTTATTTAATCATGCCGGCAAATGGAATGAAATATGTATGTTTAAAAAGTCTTTAATGTGAAAACAATTTACCTGTTACGAGGAGAAGGATCAATCCGAATATCCACATTGTCCCTGACTCACGGCTGCGAAGACCGCCCGCCCTACACGTTAAAAGGCCTTCGGTGATGTCAAGAGGACCTGCTAAATCTATGTCTTAACACACTATATTCCTCTAGCACACTTTGGCTCTAGCCGCGGCTTTGTGTTTCTTATTCTCAAAATAATTTGCGCGACCGCTGCCGCCTTGATATAGGTACATAATGGCGAAATAAACTGTTATTGCGTAGGAGAGAATTTTCTTTCAGTATAGTATGCTATTGGTCCTCGAGAACATGTAAATATTGCTACTACAAGATATACGCATATATAATTCATGGGTTTGAAATGAAAACATTTTTAGTAAATAAATATTTATTTTGTTAATATGTCATATAATTAATTTTAACACTAGCATCTTTATATTTGCATTTGATATTTAATAAATATTTTTATCAATACAATAATTTGCTTAACATAACTAAGACAAGTAAAATGAATCCTTTTCATCGTAGAATTAATTAAATATTAAGATAATAAAATATTTATTGTATGATTTTTGGTTTAAAAGAGCCAATTAAAGTTATCACTTTTTATGAATACTAAATTAATGATAAATTTTATATTATAACAGTATATACTATATAGATTTATTTATATCTGGACTCCTGATTTTCCGAGCAGCAAAGGTTATAAACTGGAAGGTTCTATACCAAAATAACTGTTGTGATGCTACGAATCATAGACTTTACTACAATCATAGTATAGTATATTTCATTACAAGTGCGGAAAGCCTGTCATTGCAACGAGTTCCGACGAATGTCTACCCGAGCCGAGGCGCAGCCGAAGGTGAGGGTTGACAGTCGGGACAAGTTGCAATGACGATTCCGCACGTGTACTGAACGACTATTTTTAATACAGTTGCGAAAAAATTAAACAATTTAATTAAACTATTTACTTTTTTTCTATTCTCTCTAAGGAATAAATTCGTTGCACGTAGATATGTAGCAACTTATATGTTTCCGGTAAATTGTTCTCCAAAGCATTTTATGCAATTATACTGCGTTCGGGTGGTATTCATTCAAATAAAATATCGTCGAAATTACTCATTTTGTGCAACAAATAAGTCAACTCGAAAGAACATTTTTGAAAAATGGCGCCAACCGCAAAGAATATGAGCAAAGCTTGTTTTTTCTTTTCTTCACCCATTCTGGGTAGGCAAAGGGAACTTGGCCCATACAGCCAATTCTTCAGTAGACTATTTTTATTGAAAGAAAACCAAATCTAACTCATTGAGTCCAATCATTAAATCTGATATTGAAACAAATAGTAGCTTCTTTTTAAAATATTTGCATGAATCATAAAAACTTCTGTGATTCTTTTTAGTAAAAACTTCATGGTTAGTTTTTTCTTTTTAATATTTTTTTTATTGATATGAAATAAAATAAACCTAACCTAACTTATTGAATCCAATTATTAGAAAACTTTTTAAAAATACGTATTTGCATATATTATAAAATTCTTTTTAATATTTTTTTAATTGATATGAAATGAAAAGAAACCTAACCGAACTTATTGAATCCAATTATTATAATATTTAGAAATCATATATCATAAAAACTTCTATGAATCTTTTTAATAAAACCTTCGTGGTTGGTTTTTTCTTTTTAATACACATTGTTTTGACAGTTGGCAAAGAAAACGCACGAGTGCGGGAATGGCAAAGAAAAAGCACGAGTGTGTAATAGCCCACTTTCCGAACGCTATACCTCCCTGCAATATGCCACTTTTTGAGCAACTGTATTAAAAAATTCTTTACAATCGCAACATTACGATTCGTAGAACAAAATTACAATTACCATTTAGAATATAGAAATCACGTGCTCCCAGAGCCTTCAGAATAAACTCAATTAAAATTGCTATACTACAGCGTAAAGTGTGAAAGAAGCCTATCATTGAAGGTTATATTTTTAAAAAGCGGTGGGTTGGTGGAAGGGCGCGTGGGTCTCTTAGTAGCACACACATGTGCAACTGTGTCCCTAATGTTGGCACGCGGAACATCTCCTCGGAGGGACACAAGTCGGGCTAAATGCTCTTCAGTAACTTCTGGACATTTGTCAACTACACCGTGTAAGTCTAAAGACAGCATTTCGATGTCTTGACACCGTAGTACCTAAAATATGGGATGTCATAACTTTTCAAGTAAAGAAACACAATTATTAAAATTTAACGTGTTCTAATGATTTAAAGTGTATTTTGTTATGCTATTAAAGCAGAGAAAAGTAGATAGTATTTTGACGCCATATTAAATTATATTGAAACACGTTATTCACCAGGTGCACAATGAGTTAACACATTTTATTTAATGAAAATAAATAATATCACCTAATATTAAAAAAAAATCTCACCCCTGGCCAAAAAAAGAGAATTTTTAAATTTAGAATTTTAAATCAGATTAAAAATTCGTAAAAAGAACTATAAATTTTAAAGTGAAAAAACCTTACCTCAGCTAATGTGGAGATAACCTCAAAGGGCCAGTCCACATTGATGCCTTCTGCTGCGATGGCCTGTGCTTTGATCTTCTTGAAGAACGCGCGGATTTGGTTCGCCTCTTTCACAATTTTCGTCGCAGCCTGTTGAGCCTCTTCCACGCTCTTAAAGGTCACCTTCTTAGACAACATGGCCGTTATATACTTTCGATAAACCAAGTTCTGAGCTTCATTTATTACGTAGTCAAAATTTTTCTCTCTCAAATGGTTGTAATCCAGAAAATAATCTTGCAATGTTACGCATATAGTGTCTACTGGTATTGTTGTAGATAGCCACTTAGCGGTAAAAAGATCATTAAAGTGTTCCTCTAAATCTAAAAACGCTTCTTCGAGCAAGAATTTTGCTGCTTCATCCCGCAAATTCTGCAACAAATGTAACGTTTACATTGACTATTTAGATAATGTAATAAAGGAATATAATATGGTGGTAATTTTACAAACATAAGTAGAGTGACCGATTATTAATTCAAAACCATATTTTATTTGACAAGTCATTCGGTTAATAGACGTCGCCATTTTCGCAGATTTATATAAGTATACAAAAATAAAATATATAATGCGAATAAAAACTCCCCTTTGATATAAATATAAGATGATGTCACAAATAAGGGAGTAGGAAGGCCGAACGAGTTATAAAAGGCGGTTGGCACGCTAAGCGACCCAGTGCTGTGCGGTCGCTACTAAATTTGATAAAAGGCCTAATCTCTCTAATCTCTCAGTTAAGCAACAACATGCTTCAATATAAATGAATTAAGAGAAAGATAGTTTTAAGTGCTTTTCTTTGTTTGGTTTATGACTTTTTCAGATTGTCTATCATGTGACTGTATTTAATAAAAAATGCTTGCTTACTTGTTATAAGGACCGATCAAATGTCAAAAATGCTTCAGTTACTGCATATACCATTTAATTAAATATACAAAAGATCAAGATCTATGAGGGGCTCGGTCATTGAGTGAATTGTTTATTTATTTATTTATTTATTTATTTACACTTCGTTGCTAAAGAAATACAAATAACACAGTATATATAAATTACAAGGGATGCAACGGGCGGGAATTGTTAGATTGTTACCTGAAAGGTGGCCAGCATCTTATTGAATTTGTCTTCTGCGGCGGGATCATGTCTTCCGGGTGGCCAATGTCGGGCTTGCGTCTGTTGGGCGAGTCGAACCATTTGCTCGCTATTGTTGACGATTGTTATCATGTGATGCGTGAAGTACACAACGCGGGAACGGTCCGCGAAATGCGTATTCTGTAATAAGTAAAAATTTAAGCCACATAGTTTCATGTATGTCTCAATAAAAACTTTTATGTCTGTATATGCATGGAGGTACATAAGGGATATAAATCGCACTCAAGCTGCTAAGCCAACACGCTTTTTCCATAATCAACATTCCATTACAAAATTAAAGTAAACCGCGCCGGTCAATATTTAAAGATTAATCATCTTGTGTCAAAAATCAAATGTGAAAAAAATTTTTTATAAACTCATTTAGAAATTAACTAATTTGTCTTCATTATTCTCATGCAGGTATATTATAATAACTTTAGAAATACATTTTTTTTTTAAATCTCACCTTAAATTGTATAACACCTTCCCTGTACATGTTACCGAAGCGAGTCACTTGATCAATACTCAGTAAGAGAGCTTTGAAAGTAATGTCTTTAGTGATCGTCTCTGTAACCTAAAAAATATTCAAAATACATCAAAATCGCCCAACAAGAGTGTTTTCACTTAATTACATATGAGCAATTATTGTTTCGTGTTTACGGTTTAAATCTTTATTTTGAATTTCGTTTAGTACGAGCCTTTACGGTCTGTATTTGATTCCGTATATTCTTTTTTATTGGTAGGTAGGTGTGTACCTTCTGTGCCTTTTTTTATAGAACAGGGGGCAAACGGGCAGGAGGCTCACCTGATGTTAAGTGATACCGCCGCCCATGGCGGTCACTGCCAGACGGCTCGCGAGTGCGTTGCTGGCCTTTTAAGAATTGGTACGCTCTTTTCTTGAAGAACCCTAAGTCGAATTGCTTCGGAAATACTTCAGTGGGCAGCTGGTTCCACAAAGTGGTGGAACGGTGAACGTCAAGGTCATACGGGTGGAATTTCGTATTCTGCCTCGACGTCCGCCTGATACTCATTGTTAGATCTTAGGCATGTCGGTTTCCTCACGATGCTTTCGAACACACAAATTCAGGGTTGAGAGTCACATGCAAAATCCAATAGGCCAAATCACATGCCGTACGAGAACAAAATTTAATATGATAATGTGGGAACATAGGTGTACCTGCAAGTTTTGATCAATCATTTGGAATATGATGACCGGCGCGTGTGTGTGGAAGGCGGATGTGTGGGGTTCCACTTCCGGGGAACGCTCGCCTCCCCACTCCGCGCGTTCCGCTTCAAAAGTCTTGTCCATCCACTCTCGGTAGTTCAACTCCATTTTCTATTTTTAAAATTTAAAACAACAGACATTAGTATTCTAAATCGTATGTCAAACTTATATCTGTATTTTTTTCCTGTGTGACATTTGACATTTTGGACCACCTCAATACGAGATTGTTATCTTGAACAAAAGTAAACTTATTTTTCTCTAGATTAATAGACTTATCTACTCATATTTGTAGGGAGGATGATTTTCGCATAGAGATTTCTAAATTATTTTTTTAGTCAATGTACTGTTTGCAAACATATTCTATCAATTTGTATATTTTATGCAATTTTTATTCATCCAAATAATATAAATAACATTCATGGGCACACACTAACATACCTTTGATAGTTAAGGACAAATAAATATAAAAATATAAGCTTATAATAAAAGTTTATGATTAAAATTTTTGAATTATTAAACAAAAACATGAAAATACCTGAAGATAATCATCTTCTAACTTCTGCATTATTTCCTTCGACAGTAATGGCTTTAATGTTAATACATCAATATTTAACTCAGTACTTCCCATTAACTCTGACCCTGGGTATGTGTTTAAAATCCACGACAAAAGTGTGACATTTTCATTACCTTCCAAACCATTCTGTACAACATCTTGCAACTACAAACAAATATTTAGTTTTTATTTTATAAAATTATAAAGAATATCGTTAGCTCATCTAATAAAGACCTTTCCCTTTTTTATTGTTGGTTAACAGACAGGGGAAAAATGAAACTCCATCAAGAGCCCCATGGGCAGTACAATGAATTAAGCCTAAAGTCCTAAGGTTTGAATTTTTAATTGGACAGGAAATAAAGTTGGAAGACACAGATGCCGGACCAACTTGCATATAAAATGACTGTTATTGATACAGATATCATTGGCAATACACATATAATTTGGCAAAAAAATAAAAATCTACATACACTCGACGACAGGCAATTATGATACATATCAACATATTTGTTAACTATATCATAGTGCGGAGGGAAGCAAGGCACACATAGAGTTTTGACGACCCGTAAATCTTCTAAAATTAATTGCCGGGTCAGTTCTAAATACCGAATAAGCCACAATTTATTATCTTCTCTTTCATCCACACGTGTGCCTTCAATGCGCTCATTAACCGCAGATTCTAAAACTTTAAAAGCCATATTTCGCCAGTTTTTTGGTCGGCCTGGTGGCATGAAACCGGACTGATCTTGCTGCTGAAAATTAAATTTGATTAAATAGAAAAAAGCTTTATAATAGGAATAATCAAGTAATTTATAAGGAACATACATAATATGATAAAGGTTATAACATATGGTCCAAAGGATTCATACATAATGACAATGATGTAATTGAATACGTAGAACTGTACCTAGGTCACATAATTTCACCAACAAACAATATAGGTAAAGAGATTTCAAATTGAATATCTAACAGGTGAAAATCCTATTGGGCTACAAAGGAAGTTATGAAACACAAAATATTACTAATACTGGCGTATCACCACGCACTACAGGCAAAATAACCTTGACAAACAGGGTTACCCTGAGGGATACCACGGCAATGATGCTACCGACTAGCTTGCAAAGGGAGGATCCGGAATAATGCCGGGTAGCCCGTACCCGCTCGTAATTCCAACTGCAGTCAGTCCATAATGGCATTAGCCAGCAGTAAATCTGCCAGGAACAAAGCGACTTCTAAGACTGAATAGAATTAGTCTCACTATAATAGTATATTATAATGATAGGGACCATTACGGGCCACTGTCTCGTAAATAAACATCACTTTGTCTTTGGCGCGACCCACAGTCTGCCTATTGACTATTGATAAATATTAGCGTGATTCTAATTATACACAAAAAGTCGCTCTCTTTCCATTGAGATTTTCTAATAAAGTAATAATTAACTTTTAAACATTTATTAATTGACTCTTTCGAAATTTAGTACCTACTAAGGTATATGTATAAACTCTATTAGCAACATTTTTTATTTATAAATTCCCATGAAACAAAAACCTTGGAGCGGTGAGGTTGCTCCGCTGTCAGCTGGAAAACCTGATATTCTGGAAGGCGCAAGGCTGGCTTAATTAGCGAGCACATAAGGGACAACGGACCAAATTGGCGTCTATATGCGGAAACTGATACATAACATAGAAATCATGCATGATTGCATTTCAATAAAATCCAAAATTATTCATGTGTCATATGTCGAATTATACAAATGTGGGCACTAACAGTATCCAAGATCAAAAAACGTAAAACATGCTAACTTGCAATGGAACAAGGGCATGGTCAAAATAAGAGAAGCTTATAGATGGAGAAACCAGGAAAGTATAGTTCTTACCCGCTCTATGACTTGCGAACTGGTTGTAAATGTACAATTAATTTAATTTGTTTTTTTTGACGTTTATAAGTGTACATGTTTACCTATATGAATAAAGATTTTTTTTAATACAAAAGAAAGGGACATCAGAACGAATCTTAAGGTAGAGTAGAATTGGACTGGGCAATTTATAAGAAATATTAAGGTCCAATAATCTAAAAAGTTTAGTGCTGCCGTCACTTGACCATTAAACTCCGAGTCTGAGTTCTCCTTTGTTACATATGGCCAATTGTTATATACGGCTGTAAAGCTTGGACAATTAAAAAAGATACCCGCCGGCGCTTAGAAGCATTTGAGATGTGGTGCTATCGTCGCATGCTTCGTATCAGCTGGATCCAGAAGGTCACTAACAAGGAGGTTATGCGGAACATTAAGCAGCGAAAAGTTGCGTACCTGGGCCACATGTTGCGCCATGACCGCTACCACCTCCTTCAACTAATAATAATGGGTAAAATCTAGAGAAAACGGCGTGTTGGTCGAAGGAAGAAGTCATGGCTTCGCAACGTCAGGGAGTGGACATGCGAGTGCGGAGGGGTTGCTGCATCTGGCGCAGGACAAGACGCGGTTCAGAGAACTGACGGCCAACCTCCAGTGTCAATCAGTCAGTGTAATCGAGTGGCACTTGAAGAAGAAGAAGTAATCTAAAAGACTGGTGTCCACATTATGGAAACAGAGTGGTAGAGGACTACCACATAAGCAATGTGATGACATATCCCCAAAGATTTTTGGATAATTATGGCGGCGCGGTTCGTCGCTCTCAATGAAAGCAAATGGAGTAGAGTGTGGAAGGCCTTCCTTTAGACAAGTGGATGAGGAGCTAGTGCATGAAATTATGAAAAATAATTTTCAAATATTATAAAAAATTGTGAAATACTTGTCTCAAGCTATCATTCAGATTTCTAGTGAACAAGTTCACAGAATTTTTCTTCAATAGCGCAATTGAATAAAAAAAATCTCTAACAAAAATTGACAAACAATATATGAAACTAAAATTTCCTATTTTTCATGATTTTTCACTTAATGTAAATCTGTGGGTTTACAGCAGAGCCTCTCAATCCATTATTAGTGTGTTTACAGTGTTAAAAATGTTATGTTAATAAAGTAAAAAACTTAAAAAGTCATAACACCAACCTGTAATGCCATTTGGTCCCTTTTTTCTTCTCTTTCAATAATCCTTAAAGCAGTAACTATTACTGTTGGTTCTTTTCTTACAGTATTTAATGTTCTAGCCAATATAAGTTTAATTTGTTTTTCCAGTAATTCTGACACTGCCTGTACATCATCAAAATATGCTTTCAACATAATTTTGTCATGTGAGGACTGGTTTGGTAAACGATGTAATTCATATAGTAAATCATCTCTAGAATTTTCCAAATCACTAAGGCACTGGAAATAATAAGCATTAATTATAAATCTTGATCAATTTTAATATTAACTATTGTATTTAATCAAAAATAAACAATCTTTTACCTGATGTGCATGAAGTAACTTTCCTTCTCCAATCCATTGTTTAGCTTTTGCAACACTTTCGGGAACTGTGAAAATATGTTTTAAGCTATCCATTGCAGTCACATACTGTGAGTGACGACAGTCTTCTTCCCGTACTGCTTGTAGTGATGCTACTAATGGTGGTACACCTTTCAGCAGTTCTTCCAATTCATCCATTCTACAATAATAATATGATTTCTGATTGATTTATTACATGTTTAAATATTTGTCATTATGTTTTTATAAAACCCTTTACTTTGAACTTATCTGTTGAACATCATCCAGACATTCTTGCAGCTGTCGTAAACCTACACTTACTCCATCTAATTTGCCTTGAACTGCAGATTTTAGTTGAGCTTCAATTGATGCTTTTTTGTGTGTGATTCTTCTTTTGTATTGCTCCACCTTAAACATAGGTGATCTTATTAATATCTTTGCATAATAATATTGACAGTGGATTAATCTACGCTGTATGAAATCAGCACTTTGTGTCACATACTAAAATTTTCATATTTTTTACTTTGACGCATACTTTTTCTAACTGTCCCGGTCGTTGCATCATATTCGTCACCATTTTCTCTGCTGCTGCTTTTGCTTCTTCTTCAATTTCTTCCATTGTGCTCATAACGGTTTCTAAAATCAACTAGGTACTTTAAAATTACTAGTAAAGAATACATAATTATATTAGGAATGTAAATACGTTCTTACAAGCTTTTTCTCTAGGACAAAATTTAATTGTCTGTAAAATATGGTAATCAGTTACGGTTGTAGATAACAACTATATTTTATAGTAAATACTGTAGAAACAAGAAATTAATTCTTGACTATTTTCAAATGTTTAGTTATAATTACTACAGTAATATTATAATTATACTAAATTAAAATATTTTCAATTATTGGCTCTGTGATGATTAGGTATCTTTTTTTTTTTTTTTTTTTCCCTTTGGCTCTAACACTGTTTGTGCATTAGCCAGCGTCAAGTATGGGATTTTTATAATTCGTTGTTTTAATTATTTACAGTTTATGCATAATGAAAAAACTAAGGAAACCAATCGCGACATAACATAAATAATTGAAAGCGCATAAATTTACAAGAAATCAGAATAATTAATAATGGAAAAAAATCAAAATTATAGTTTAATGTTATTATTTACAATAAACATACTTATAATACTATATACAAGGGGATTTAAATCTCGAAGAAGTAAATAAATATTGGTAGGAAGGGGAACGGACAGAGAAACTAAAGAAGTATATAAGGAAGAATGGTCATACTTAGGACAAGAAAAGAAAACATGATTCAAGTCAGAATAGCTCTCGCCACACTCACAGGCGGTACTAGTTACGATACCGAGTTTGTGCAAATGAACTGGAAGGCTGTTATGTCCCAGACGCATACGGATTATAGTAGAAGTGGCAGTTTTACCAAGCGACAATTTGGCAAACCACGGCTTCCTGGGAACGGAAGACTGTATAGCATACAAGAAACGACCCTTAATTCGGCCGTTCTTTTCCCAACACATATCCCACGATTTGTGGAGATATATGCCGGGCAAAGCAGCAAGATCATGGCCAAAATTCTTGTACGGGTATACGTCACCGGTCACAGTAGCACTGTTAGCCAAACTGTCAGCTTTCACATTTCCAGAGATACCACAGTGACTAGGTATCCAACAAAATGATACTAAATAGTTGTGTAATTGGCATTGCAACAGCTTTCTCCTACATTCAAATATAACATGAAAGAATGGGTTTAGTTTAAGTGAAAATTTTGCTAAGCTCTGTAATGCACTTAAGGAATCGGTAAATACAACGGTTTTTTTGAGTTTGAAACACAGCACATATTCAAGAGCTTTTAGTAGTCCAAAACATTCACCGGTAAAGACCGATGATTCTGGAGGTAATTTAATTTTCTGAACTATGTTGTACTGTTTGTGGTACACTCCAACACCAACACACCCATTGGAGTGTTTAGAAGCATCTGTATACATTTGATGCCAGTTAGGCCATTTCATATTGACATTGGAATTAAAGTTTGCATTGGCATTAAAATCAGATTTTTCAATGCCAATAGAAAAGCATATCTCAGGAGAAAGAAGTAGAGAATCATAAGAAGAGCTAAATAGGGGAAGGATATAAAAGGAATGAGTTGGGGCTTGTAATTGTTTAAATTTCAGAAAGCTTTTTAATAGACAAGGTAAAGGTTTATGTGAATAGGGTAATTTTTGAGAAAGAGATTCCAGTTTGGAAATGAGGGGATGATTATGGAACTGGGCAGTTCTAAAAATGAATCTATCTGACAGATATTGACGCCTTAAGTTTAATGGAGGGTCACAACATTCTATTTGCAGAGCATTAACCGGGCTCGATTTCATAGCACCAGAAACAATCCTCAAAGCCCTAGACTGTATGAGATCTAGTTTTCTAAAGCCTGCTACATTACCTGGATCTAAGAAAAAGGTCCCAAAATCAAGAACGCTTCTAATGACAGCATTATACACCAACCTCAATGTGGCCGGGTGAGCACCCCACCAAACTCCACTGAGACATCTCAGCATATTCAAGTGTCGCTCACATTTACCAACCACAAATTCGCAGTGTGGTTGACCTGTTAGTTTAGAATCAAGTATAGCTCCTAAGAACTTTACTTGATTATTGACGGGTAATATATTACGCAATCATATCTTATAGTTGGTGAGGGAGGATTTCTGGATTTAGTGAAAAGTACGACGGTACTTTTTGAGGAAGACAGATCTAGGCCATTTGCATCCATCCAAGATTTTAGGAAAGATAAAGAGGACGAGACACGTTGTTCAGCATTACTTACAGACTTATCAGAGGCATAAATAACCAAGTCATCGGCATATTGTAATATACTAACTGAATCTCCGATAGAGTTTTCTAGGTCATGTGTATAAATATTGTACAATAAAGGACTCAGCACAGACCCTTGTGGCAAGCCCTTCCATACCAGCCTACTAGGCATGTAAGGGCCGCCAACATCTAAAATAATTTTCCTCTCTGATAGAAGATTTACAATGAAATTATTTAAAAAATAAGGAACCTTTAATTTATCTAATTTACTTTTTAGAATATGTAACAAAACATTATCATAAGCCGAATTAATATCCAAGAAAGCTGCAACTACTGACTTTTTATTTGAGAAAGCATTACGAATGTCCGTGACTAATATGCCTAAATTGTCACACACACTTTTACCTTTTCGAAATCCAAACTGAGTTGGTGACAGATATTTATTATTTTCTATATACCATTCAAGCCGATTTTTAATTAAATGTTCAACAACTTTTGTTATCACCGATGACAAGACTATACGACGGTATGATTTAATATCAGATCGAATCTTAGACGGTTTTAAAAATGGCAGCACTATTTGACTTCGCCAAGATGGCGGTATGTCATTTGTCAAAAGAACTTTATTTATTAAATTTAAAAAGTAATTTAATCCATTTTCGCCAAGGTGAGACAAAAAGGAATATGTGATCCCATCTTCCCCAGGAGCACTGTCTTTAACTTAATTTAATACACCTTTTAATTCTAATAACGTAAAAGGTAGATTTAGTGAGGAAGGGACAACATCAGAGTTATTTTGTGTAGAAGAGTGGATGAGATCTGGAGCAGAAGGAGGAGCCAAGCGATCAAGGAATTGATCAGCTAATTCTATAGGAAGCAACGACGGGTTAGAAGGATTGATAGCTGACCTGAATCTTTTGATATTTCGCCAAATGACAGAAGTATTTATTCCAGGTGATAAAGAGCTACAATATTTCCTCCAACCCTCAGATTTCTTTTTTTTAAATAGTTTTTTAACCTCTTTCATTACATTCATTAAGACCTCGTATTTTTCCATAGACATATCATTGCGATAATTAAGCTCAGCTGCCTTGCGTTTTTTAATAGCTGTGGTACATTCTTCATCCCACCATGGTGGAGATGACAACTTATTACTACTCGGCTTTTTCCTAGGAAAAACACTATCAGCCGATTCTAACAAAACATCTTGTAAATAATTACTATTTGTGACATTATCTTCTGAGCAATTATTCAGTTTCTCTTCTACTAATAAACTGTATTGACTCCATTTCGAGTCTATGATTTTGTGTTTAAGGCGAGACTTTTTAATAAACATATTACTATTTTTTTTACAGGGAAATGAAATGATTATGGGATAATGATCACTATTGTAAGATGAACACAAAGTAGACCAAGAGAGAGAAGATGCTAAATTGGGAGTACAGATGGACAGGTCAATGGCACTAATTACTTCACCAGGCTTTGTAAGGCGAGTAGGAGAACCCGTATTTAAAATGCACAGGTTATACATGTCTAAGATATCCAATAATTCATACCCGTACCTATTAGATACTGAACTACCCCATGATGTATGATGAGAGTTGAAATCACCCAGAATCATGAAAGGCTGAGGGAGAACTGAAATTAAGTTTTTAATTTCATTGAATATTTGCAAGGAGGGGTGAGGGACATATACAGAGACAAAACAGATACCATCAACAATAGCTGTAATGATAGAAAAGCTGTTACTATGTGAAGGAAGAGGGAAGGAAGAAAAGATGCTTGAGTTTCTGATGAGCAGGCATACACCACCATACCCATCAGCCCTGTCTTCTCTTAGGCAAGAATAACCAGGGATTTTGAATACCTGATCTGGCTTTAGCCAGGTTTCAGATAAAGAAAAAATAAAAGGATTAAAATTATTTATAATGTGTATAATTTCATGCTTTTTGTTTATAATACTGCGGCAGTTCCATTGAACTAACCTGTCCATGTTGGCCATTATTATTATCAGTGTAGGAATTAATTAAATTAGCAGCGTGGGACGGTATAGATAAATTAGGTTGAGAAAGTAATTTAATTAATGTAGTAATTAACTCTATTATTGTCTGTTGTGAATTTGCATTAGGTGATGATGGTAATGCACATCCATTAGAAGGCTCTGGCATATTGTAGTCTCTTACAAGAGACTCATGTGCTACATGATCGAAACCTTTACTGTGTTGAGGAGGCGTTCTGGGTTTAGTGAAGACTGTTTTTTTATAAGATATTGTACGTGGAGGTGGTGAACCAGGCAATACTGTATTTCCACCAGGAATAGATTTACTTGGGAGAGAGGATACAACATCAGCAAATGATTTCGAAATTGGGGGATGTAATTTTGACGCTTCAATATAAGATAAGCTATTCTCTGCCATTGTTACTTTTATATCTGTTTGTCTCACATATTCTGGGCATTTTTTGCTTGAAGCAAAGTGCAGCCCAGAGCATAAGCAGCAAGAACCATGGTCTTCCTCTACATTACAAGTATCTCCAGTGTGGCCTTGACCACACTTGTAGCACCTGGGCTTTGACCTGCATTGGACCTTGGTGTGCCCAAAGCGGCAACAATTAAAGCACTGAATTGTGGGATACACATACAATTTAACCGGCATAGAATTATAACACATAAATATCCGTTTAGGCAAAACTTGTCCATCAAATGTAAAAACAACTGTTTGTGAAGGTTTCCACGTAGGTGAGTTATTGACCATGATTTTATAATTAAGTCGCCTGATTTTTATAATTTCCCCACACCCAATGGGTATGTTAGTGTTTTCCATAATATCTTCAGGAGACCATTCCGTTGGTACTCCCCTAACCAAACCCATCCTTGTAATATTGAAAGTAGGGATAAAAGCTTTCATGTTGTTAGTTGGTAAGCAGTTTGAATTTATAAAGCTGTTTGCGTCTGTATATTTACTAAAAGTTAATGTCATTTTATTTCTGCCAATACGTTTTAAACTACCATCTACAATATTTTTAAACAGAAATTTTTTTAAAAATCTCCCGAATACAACTGGGTGTAAAACTGTGCTATGTGCCGTGGTCATTGGCATCGTAACTAGCTCTACCAATTTGTGTGGTGGGTTTAGATGATATATCGGTGGAAAGAAGAGGCATTGTTGTCTTATTAGTGGAAGAACTAGGTGGAGGCAAATTGTTGGTTGGTGGTGTCACAGTGGTCTCAGCAAATACATCTGTGCATTGACAAGAAGGACTGTCTGAGGGTTTAGAGTGTTCTGTAGTACTTTTGCGTTTTCTTTTATTGCAATGTTTGCAAACTTTATGTAAATTTTGTCTGTGACTACGCTTCAGCTTCCTTTTGGAGGCCAAAGAACAGTCAGAATCCATACCGGATTCATTCGAAATGGTGATAAATGCAACCGCGGGGGGCGCCGTGCCCCCCGGGTCCGGAGGCTCGTTCATAAAACTCAGAAAAGCTTACCAAAACTCGAAGAAAGAAGAAGAAAAATATAAATAATAATACAAATTATAAATATATACAATATTTAACTATTCTGATCACTAAATTTTTAAAAATACTATTTTACAGAAAATTCAAGCAAAAATCGCGCCCGCCAAATTCGAAGCTTCCCGCGTTTTTTCCATTAGGTATCTTAATTAATTATATAGTAGAAGTAGACGTAAAGTAAACAAAGAATTAACCAACAGTAACCACAGACTAGGCAACGACTTTATTACAATAAAACAGCTCATATAACTTAAATAATAATAATTAATACGTATAATAGACGACTTACTTCTATGTTAAGTTCTATCTTGTTATAAATCACAACCCATTTTTTACCTTTGTAAATTAGTATATTCTTAAACGCTCAAAGAAAACATATTTATATATATGTTTTCTATACTGTATGAAAATTTGTCCATACGAACTGCCAGTTAAGTTAAGTTTTCTACATACACACACACATTAAGACATCTTGTCTAAATACCAAGTGTTCTGTACTTAATTTTGTAGTCTATGGTTATTGTTTATTTAAATTGATTAAAAATAATAATATTATGTACATTTGAGTATGGTGTTGTACGAATTATTTATAAACTGTACATTCTTCATAAATATTAAATTAACGAAATATATATAAATAATAGAATAAATAGTTGCATTTGCACAGGGTTAGCTGTACATGCAATTTTTTTTTTAAATCCACTCAAGTAAATATATACATTAAACTGTTTTAAGTTGGTCAAAATTCAAAAGTATCATTTGGGTCATAGTTATAGTATGTCATGGAAACTTCTTTAGAAGACAAATTGCTTGAAGACATAATAAAAAGTGATAAAAATGCTATTATAGAACATATTTATAAGGGGGCAAATCCAAATAAAATAACTAGCCATGGAAAAACGTGTTTGGGAGAAGCATCAAAATTGGGTAACATAGATATTGTACAAATATTACTTGATTCATATAAAGAAAATGAAGCGTCAAACCAAGGAATCATTTTTAAGAAGTGTAATAGGTCGCATAAGAGGAAATTGAAAAATGTTGGACCTCATGATGGAATTGTTAGTAAATGTAAAAATAGAAGCGAAGAAGTTTATCAATGTCATAAGAAAAATATAAATGGCAAGGAAATTAAAAATAATGAAAAAAGAAATCAGGATATCTTGGTATCTTTGAATAGTGATGGTTCTAGTAGTGACGAAAGTAAAGCAGGAAACACAAAACCTCAGGCAACCTGTGTTGCTACAACTCTTCATGTTGATCTTGAATGGGATGAGGATATAGGTACAGCTGCACCTATAACACATGAAGATGAAACTTGGTCATCAATTTACAGGTGGTATGCTGCTATATTAGAAAAAACAGGTGCTGCATTAGCTTCAGCATCAAAGGTTACTAATGGAATTAATCAACAAGATGCATATATGAGAACAGCCTTACATTATGCAACAGAGCAAGGACATACTGAAATAGTAAAGTTATTACTAGTTTCTGGCAGTAAATTAGATGTATCTGCGGGTGATGGTCTTACTGCATTGCATATAGCTGTTATAAGAAACAATATTGAAATAGTTAATATGCTGTTGTCAGCTGGAAGTCACATAAACTATAAAACTCACGAAAAAATGACAGCGTTGCATTTTGCGGCTTCTAGGGGATTTTTAGAATTAGTAAAAATATTAGTCTCTAAAGGAGCAAATTTAGAAGCTAGAGATACCAATGAACGAACTGCATTATACTTGGCAACTGGAAGAGGCCACATTGATGTGATAAAATATTTAATATCTTCTGGAGCCAATGTTAATGGTGAAGAAATCCATGGGTATACTCCACTATGTGAAGCTGTTTGGCAAAAGTATACTCAAGTAGTAGAAGTTTTGTTAGCTTCTGGTGCTCGAGTTACTCATTCACATAAACTTTTACACAATGCTGTAATGCAAGGTCAAAAGGAAATAGTCAGAATGCTTATTAATCAAGGAGGAGGTATAAATTTGTGTGATGACGCAGGGGACACTGCTTTATTATTAGCTGTTAGATTATCACAC
Source organism: Pieris rapae (assembly GCF_905147795.1). Taxonomy (NCBI): domain Eukaryota; kingdom Metazoa; phylum Arthropoda; class Insecta; order Lepidoptera; family Pieridae; genus Pieris; species Pieris rapae. The sequence continues at coordinate 4,498,316 of NC_059517.1, forward strand.
ATTGAAATACTCAAAGAACTATTACAAAAGAAAGCCAATGTAAATATTTGTAGTAATATAACAGGTTCTAATGCTTTACATATAGCAGTTGAAAGTTTTAAAGATCTACACCAGTTTGAACAATTGCTTTTACTATTACTGGAGAGTAAAATAGACATGAATGCAACAGCTTTAACTGGTGACACAGCTCTAAATAGAGCACTATTATTACAAAAGGATCAAGCAGCAATATTACTCATTCGCCATGGAGCTGATGTTAATAAAATTGATTTTCTACCATGTGGGTTAGACAACCTATCAATGGTTAAACAAAGAGCAACAAATCATTTAGCAAGACTATTACTAAAAGCAGGTCATTACAGGCCTGAACTTGAACAGTGTTGTGTTTTACCAAAAAAAGATACAACTGCATATTGGTTGCATCAGATATGTAAACAACCTTTTAGTCTATTAGATATTTGTAGAATTCAAATCAGATTACTTTGTAGACAAAAACCACTACATCAATGTATGCCTTCATTACCAATACCGATAAGCCTACAAAGATTCTTAATGTTTGAAGATGAAATTTAATGAATCATTTTACTTTTATAATTTACCATTGGCTATCTTATTTATTATTTAAAGTAGTATTACTTAGTATAAATATATTATAAATCCAAATATTATTTATTGTAGTACAATAACTATTGACATAGAAAGTATTTGTTTTAAGGTAAAGCATGTGTTATGTTTATATATAGTAATTTTAATGACAGAAATGTTATGGACAACACAATTACTAGTGGGGTCCTATAATATGTTCACAATAAGTTTTTATGAATAGGTACATTGTATAAACTATATAAAAATACATAGTTAAAAATCATAGTGCACGGTATATTTACCTTGATAAAATTACAATATACCTTTAATTAAAATTGGTTTTTATTATAATTAATTATTAATTTGAAATTCCCTCTAAAAAACCCCAAATATTTTTTCCCCATTCTGATCCAATGTATTTTAGATATACGGGAGTCAAACCTCAAATAAGTCAATCAAAATCAAAAATAATTTATTAATGTAGGTTAGGCGGCGTCCCTGCGTCGGGTTGCTCTCCCTAAAGTATGGCGAGGGGGCCGATGGCTGGCCATGCGTCTTACTCGTGAACGGGTGCTACTAGGGGTGACTGGTCCTACTTGAATTTGTGTATGCGATGATATTAGTTGTTTCTACTACGAATTTGCGTGTTGTTCTCACGAGTATGTAAGTGCGTGCTCCTATTTCACCATGCCTCCTGCTGATAGAGGACAAATCTTTATTTTTATTTATATATTTTATTATTCATTATTACTCAAGATGTCATATAAAACATGGTGTAATGGTTGCAGCTCCTTACAATCGTTGTGTAAAAGAAAAAAAACTTGGCGATTAAAAAGAGTGGCGGAGAGTTTATTGCCAGTTCTTGTCTTCCGTTCCGTCCCTTGATTTGAGAACTGGCAGTAAATGTAAAATTAGAATCATTTAATGAATATTTCTTTTTTTGACGTTAATAAGTGTACATTATGTTACCTACATGAATTTTGAATTAAAATTATGGAAGCTACTATCATTTTTAAAGATATCTTTATTTTTCCGCAAAGAATATTTTATTCTCATAAATGTATTGACTTGCCAAATTTTATTACATATTTTTGTTGTTCATTGCTTCGAATCAACCGTGGTAGTGACAATAAAAAAATGGCGCGTAACGGAAAATGTGACGCGTAACAGAAACATGTGACACGTAGGTAACCGAAAAATGTGACGGTATTTTTTCCCAACGCCGGTAAAGAAGTAGCACTCAATAATAATTTCTATGATTATCCTATGGAGCATGGCCAGGACCAGCATGTTTTCATGAATGTCCGCTATGATTTTTTTAGTGTGATCGTGAAGAACTGAGAGCTTGGAAATTACGTCATTTGCTGCATTGTAAAAGTTAGGTTAGGTTACTCTTGTTGGCCAGGAACGTTTAGGAAACTTTTTAAAGGTTTCGTTCAGTCACCTGTCTGACGGAACTTTAGCGACTTGATTGAATATCGATCTTGAATTAACTGTCTAGATATTCAATGTACTCTAGATTTAACCACTTTACTGCGACATATATATCGTTGTAGTTAAGGGGCGCAACTTAAGAGGGCGTAACTTTAAATATTTAACGAGAGTGGTCTGTGGCTTCTATTCTCGAGTATATTATAGATTAATTAAAATACAGTATGTAGATTGTAGATGTACTACGAATTACTATAGTATTGTCTATCTTGTCACATTTTAAGCCGGCTTGTTTATCCACTTAGTATTATTACAAACTAAGTAAACATTTGGCCACAACATTTTACCTGCTAGTTAGTGTTTGAAAAAGCATTAAATAATGTAAAAATCTAACAATGAGCTTGCTTTTAGAATACAAACATTTTTTTCCTATTGATAGCATTCAGAAGGTGTGTGAACTATTTGAAGAACAGTTGCGTTCGGAGAAGGAACCAGATTTGTCCCTTTTCTCAATTGTGATTGGAGCAGTAGAAAATAATCTTACTAATATCAAAGCAAGCGATAAAGATGTAAATCTAGGTAACAATAAATTCAAAATGAAGTTTCCCTCAATAACATGGGATGAAGTAAAGACTCTTTACGAACAATTTACTACTTTGATGAAATGTGGCGTGGATGCAAAATTGCTAGGCGGCGAATATTCAACACGAGAATTAGTAAAACGAGTTGCAGATGTCGTTTGGAACTCGTTAACACGTAGTTACTATAAAGATAGAGCACACCTTCAGTCAATATATAGTTTTTTGACAGGAAATAAGTTGGATTGTTTTGGTGTTGCATTTGCAGTTACAGCTGCCTGTCAAGTATTAGGTAAAAATGATGTACACCTTGCTCTCTCTGAAGATCATGCATGGGTGGTCTTTGGGAAAGGTGGGAAAGAAACAGCTGAGGTATAATTTATAGTACAAACTTCCCTGTAGTACATCCTTTTAAATTTATATAAATCAATTGTATACATTTGCGAATTAACAAAGCTGCAGTGCCAATTAAAAAAATAAATATTTTTTACACTTTATGAGATAGAAACATTAAATAAAGTTTGAGTTCAACTTGGAATGTTTAGGTTTAAGTAATTAAGTATTATTTGCTTATAGGTAACTTGGCATGGTAAAGGTAATGAAGATAAAAGAGGAAGATCTGTAGGAGATGGTGTTCTTGCACATTCTTGGCTGTATGTGGCTGGCAAACCAGTAATATGTACTAGAGTTATGGAACTTGCAGCTTTAGTCTCATCTGTCAACCCCACTTTAACTCCGACCATTGATGTCCATGAAGTTTCTCTAATGCAGTATAAACTTCTATGGCTACTGTATGACAAAGGTATATTTTTATTAGGAATTATGAAAAAATTAATAATATAAAAGCAGAAATTTATTTATCACATGCAATGTCATATTATGGTGGAGCATAATACCCTAGATCTGTCTACAAACAGATGCACACAGATGTAGATACATTTTGCCAAAATATTAACAGCATTTTGTCAGCTAAATCCAAAGATATGTTTTCAAAAATTCCAGGTCATCTGGACACATACCCTATGGCTTTGGGGAATCTTGCTGACTTAGAAGAGCATATGTTATCAAATTATCCTGATGAATCTAAGCAATGCATTTTCAAAGAAACCATAGACACAAAACCAAATACCCCAAAACCTGACTCTACAGCACTCTATCTACAAGCAATCCGTTCATCTAGAAGTCACTATGATGATCGTCATGTTTATCCATATACATTTCAAGGTGGTTACTACCACCGCCATAAGATGTACAAAGAAGCTTTTCATGCTTGGGCCTGTGCAGGAGATGTTATCAGACAGTTTGTATTAATATTAGTGGCTTTCATTTTTTTAATAATAATTAAATCCAACTTAAAAGTTTAATAATTTATAAAAGGTTCAACAAGCTCAACATTATACTTTAAATTTATTTTATTTATTTATTCTACATTTTTCTATCTTAACAGTTACTACTAATTCGATAGAAATCCAAATTAATTCCCACAACAATAATCCTACATAATATAGGGTGTATTAACTATAACTACTAAATTATATCTTCCTATTTCTGTAGTATTGTTAATATAATCAAGTAAGGAAGTTATAAATATAGTAAGATTCAATTTTTTTTAGTTACAATTATTCCCGTGATGATGAAGAAATTTATAAAGAATTTGCAGAAATAGCAAATGAGTTAATACCACAGTTAATGAAGGCTGAAAGTTCTGGGCATTCTGCAAGGTCAATCTTAAAGGATCCTGAGTGTTTTGCATCTTTATTGAGGTAAAGTCAAAAACTGCTGAATGATGTTCTTGAATGATGTTACTAAATTAGGTTGTAATAATAGATTTGATTAATAACTACATTTTAACCACAGATTTTATGATGGCATCTGTAAATGGGAGGAAGGCAGCCAGACACCAATTCTTCATATTGGTTGGGCTAAACCTCTTGTAAGCACCATATCAAAATTCGATTCCGAGGTGAGGGCTCAAGTCAACATTGTTTGCAATACTGATAACAACCATATTGGTGAGGATGTACCTACACAAAGTGAAAATAATTCAACTGGCAGCAATGATAGTTGGAATGATGCTTCAAACGTAGAAATGACGGTTCGAGAACAATTGACGGCAGCAGTTAACAGCAGGCCTCGGGTGACACTTTACAGTCACAAAATGGCTGCTCTAAAGCCCTTGTTGCTTGCAGAGCGATTAAACACTCACGCCTTGCAATTGCAATTGACTGCTCAAAGCCAACTTCAACGGCCCCAAACACAACGGCGTGATGATGAAGAACAGAATAGTGGTTCCGCGGGACGAGCTAAACGAGCTCGTCGGGAGCGATAAATTATTTGTGGGCCTAATCCTAGTATTCATCATTTCATTAAATATTTGATTATTCATTGATCTGGCCATACCATTTAATATTGTTGGCTATATTTCATGTATTGATTAATTCTATGATCAGCCTGTGACACAATACAAACAATGTATACATACATGAGTATGTCTTGTAATTATATATATTTTAAAAAAGTAGGTATTCTTGCTTAGATTTACCTACAACTGGTGGTTTAGTTTGGTATATATATATATATATATATATATATGAAAAGTAAATGAAGTTTTTGGCTCCCCCAAGCTGTGTATAAGTATGTGAATAGAAAATTCTTGAATCAATTGTACTTTAAAGAGATGAATTTTATTTTTTATTAGATACTATATAATTATAAGTTACAATACTCTAAGTACAAAATAGCCTGCATTTAACTAAAATTTAAGTGTTGTGAGATTTTTGTTAAATTGTAGATGTTACTTAGGTTTCTGGTATAGAGTCAAACTCTTATCAATTTAAATTTCCTTATTAGACTATAACTTATTTAAATTGATGTGCAAATTTAACTCTACGTAGTGGATGTCTGTTTACATTATATTTAAAGAAATGTCGTTAATGAAGCTTTGAGTAAATTTTCTTATGTTGGAATTTTAAATTTGACTAAGTTTTCAATGAGGCTTAAGAGAAAATGATCTTATATTTTTATTGTTGTAAATATAACATAATTTATATGAAGACATGTTTATTTTTATTCAATGCTATCAATAAAATTTGACGTGACTTATGTCATATTATAAATAATTTCTTTGTTTAGTTTGATAATGCTTACCTACCCAGCGATTTTTTTTTTGTCACTAATGGCGAAATATTAACATTTAATTCCCAGTATTTTGTTTAGAGTGGCCTAAGGACCTACCTAAAACAAGTGCTTCTTAAGTATTCTAACTAAGAGCTATCTCTGTTTTAAGTTGTTACCTAGCTCCGTCCCAATTTCTTGTATACTTGTATTCTGATATCTGTACTTATGATTCTAAATGAGTAACTTACACACCACGCTCATAGTGTTCGCTAATTTTAATTTGCGTTATCGGGTAGTGATAACGCAAATTACTATTAGCAAAATTGAAAGTTATTTTGACACACAAAAATTAAAAAAAGGCTTTGTAGTTTTTTAACACATGCTTTTGCAGTGGAACACATTCCATAACACATTATTGTTTATTTTAACGGTTTTTTTCGTTTTTTTTATTAATAATTAATAATCTTTATTTCTTCTCTCACATATACACATAAGATTATTATGATTAAACTAAGATGATAATATTTATATGTTTTATTATGAGAGACTGGTTTATGTATGATATTTATAGACTATTCTAGAATTATATTGTTTAGCTTTACAATTATAACTGTTAGTTCAAACTCAGGAAATGTATTGAAAATGAAAACGATTTTCATATAATATAATATTTTTATAGCTTTCAGATATTTGTTACTGCATTGTAGGATACTTATAGTAGGTAGTATCTCCATTTGTATAATTGTATTGCCAGTTGATTAACATAGGTAATACAAAACCTCTAAAATTAAAATTAATTAGTAAACACTATTGGCCTTATTATTATTATAATATATTAGTCAGTTCGGTACTTTAAGGGCCTGTTTCACAATGTATGGATAAAGTGCCAAATAGCTCTGCAACACATAAATTATTCGAAAGATAAAAGTTCCAAATAAGATACTTCGCATTTCATGACGTATAGCGCTCTCTGACAGTCGTGAAACGCAAAAATATTATTTATCCTACCAATAAGTAATAAATAGCTTATTTGGAACTTATCCGGACATTGTGAAACAGGCCCTAAATCTACATACTAACTTCTCACTTAGGTATATAATAAGGCCGTTTATTTTGGATCCCAAAACTTTCATACACAAACCTTCAACACTGATTATATCAGTAAAAATATAGAATTTTGGTTAAATAATGTCAACGTTGTAAATTCTTAGTGTATAGCAATTCAAAGTAATAAAATTAATAAAACATTTTTTGTTTTATTCTCGCCTATACGAAATTAAAAATTATCGATCGATTATAATCGTTGATTTACAAAAACTTTTATAATATGTGAGTAAAGTTTGATGTCGGTTGTTGTTCAAATGAATGAAACACATGGCATATCGAACGACGGTCACTTGGAGGGAAAAGCTAAGTTAGCCTCCAAAAAGTTTGGTGTGGTCAGCAAGGCAAGACGGTAATTCACTTCGGAGCACCGCTTGCAACTGGAGAACATTGAGTACTGTTGTCACCCCTGAGCCGGAGCTCCCTGGCTCTTCAAACTAAGTGACACAATATCATGTTATCTATAACGAACATAAATGATGTCGACCTATATTGTACATTCTCGTAAACAAGAATGTGATATTATAATTTATAAATGTAGGGATGTCTAAGAGGCTTATTTATTACTACCAAAACGAACACTTTATTGGTATTCACTTTTTATAAACAGTCGAATTCAAGTTGGGAATTAAATAACAAAAATTCTTATAAACAAAATAATTGTATGTTATCCAGTTGGACAGGGTAGATAAAATACTATTTCCTGATTTCGTTGCTTGGTAACCAATCAAACAACCATTAAGTTGAATAGTTGTGCTACTAAGAATATCAATAAGGTACGATTTTTGTACATTGTGTGTATTTTAAATTATGTCAATTCCAGAAATAGCATCACAATTAGTAAAGAATTCATATACTGAATTGAAGAGAAATAGTTCCTCTAGTACTATTATAATAGTTGGAAGTAAAAATGTGGTAAGTATCTATGAATTATTTTTGAAGTAAGAATCTTATGAAGTAAAGAGAATAGTATATAAATCTAATATAATAGAATCTAAAATGTATTAATATCCTAGTGTCCAGTACACAAGTACAACCTATTTTATTTGTTATTATTTTATTTACGCCGCTGTAATATTGTTTGAAGCATATGGTGTATAGGTCTTAGTTATATATCACAGCATCGGATTTCTATTCGTGGCAAAACGAAAATTGTATAGGGTTAGTAGCTGCAGCAGGCGTTCATCGTGCTTTAAATATCAGTGGAAGCCAAATATGTAACCCACATTCCTTTGGAGGTGCGTTACTTCCTCCTTCTATTCTATGCTTTTATGCAGGGAAAATCGTCTTTAATAAATACTTTTCTTGAAAAAAATGAAGCCCCACGTGAGACGTTGGTGCTGGAATATTCTTTTGGAAGAAAGTCAATTCAAAAACATGGAATTGAAAAAACTATATGCCATGTATGGGAGTACGGAGGTAAATTGGAAATGATGAAAGAAGCGCTTACTGCAGTTCCGGTAGAACATAATTTTTATTTTTGTATTATGATTGACTTAAATAAAAGCAGGAGTTTATGGAACGTCTTAGAAATTAGCCTGGAAACGATTGCAAATAATTACAAGAATCCAGATACGTCACCGGAATTAGTAATTATAGGAGGAAACTATGATCTTTTTAAAAACATAGGTACGTACGAAGAGTTAACATTATACCTTTTTTCAAGCAATACAATATAAAAGATAAGCAGGTACTTATTGGAATAATCTATCTCTAGATCCGACGATCTGAGGCGCTTCGTTATACATAGTAGATAAGTAATTTGGGGAAGTATCTCTAAAATTATTGGTTTTCTAATACCAAACATTTTTTTTCAGAATCTGAACTGAAAAAACTGATTTGCACAACCTTAAGAAGTGTTGCATTATTATATAAGGCACATCTTATATTTTATTCCCTAAATGAGGCACCTTTAGTAAAGAAAGCTAAGGATATGTTTTATGGAATGGGGTTTGGTAAAGGTATATCTTTGAAGGATAAAAATACAAATTACATAAAGCCTCTTATAATACCAAAGGGTAGTGACAGCTGGGAAAATATTGGTGTGTCCCCGGCAAATCTGGATCAGGTATTTTTATTGCGTTAAAATTACTTATAATTTTTGGAATATGGTACTATATCACCCGCTGCGTCTGTCGAGAAAGGGAAATTCCGGTTGTAAGAGGTACCTACGTAACCAGTATTATACAAATGTAACCAGTTTCTTGTGTAAATGTAAGCAGTGTCGTCTTTAATCGTTTTTATATACTTTAATGGCAATAAAAATTTGGGTAGTGGGGTAGTGATGCTGAATTGGAGAATAACAGAAAAATTAGAGCTTTATCGAGTCTTAAAACTAGTCAAGGCTAAGTGAGAATATACATATCAAAATGTAAACTACAATAAATGTGTAACGAAGAATTTATAGAAATCTTCTGATATTATTTATTATGAAAAAAAACACACATGTATTGTAACATAACATTGGGATAGGTATTATTTATGCTTTGTGATAATTAGACAGAATCGCTTTATTATATCTACGTATTACAATGACTCATTGCATTGAAGTGAGAAAGCCCATTGGCGGCAAGTGAAGTGAGCGGTGTCACCTTATATCAGGAGAGCCTCCAGTCTGTCTGGCCTCTGTTGTATAAAAAAATATAGTCCCTAGGTACAAGCTATGATAGAGAAAATCATTAAGTTCTTATAATTATGTACATATTTTTACCATCATCACAAAATTCGACGCTTTAACGCGCAGACGGCGTCGACGTGATGCGAAAACAATTCGAGCTGTGTTTTGTTACTGCTTTCCAAAGAAGTATGTATTTGCAAATAATACTTAGTATATATACTGAACTTTAGTTCACGAGTCTAAGTTTACAGATAAATAAAAATCTTTTCAATAATTTCTTCATTTATTAGTAAGTATTTTTTTACAGATAAAAGCGCGTTATATTTCAAAAATATCGTTGGAACCGACAGTAACAATCAAAAGTAATTACTCAGAGGTACAACGTACCCACCCTGAACCCATATTGGATTCGTTAGCAGCATTGAAGTGTGAAGAATTACTTAATCTACAATATTTAGATTCTTCCATTAAAGAGCATTTATCTTGTTTAACATAAAATATGTTTTTATTAAAGAACCTCCTTGTTTTGTGGTTTCACTCTAGAATTCAGCGATAGGAGAGCTTTCTGCGCGAGGGGATGCTCAGTGATCGCTAAACTGTTTTGTAAACAGCGACGAGCTAGAATTAAATCACCAGAAGCCTGTTAAAATACAAAAATAGGTTATTTATAATATACTGTAGTGTAGACAGGCGTTTGGCAGCCTTCCTAGCTGTATAAAGTAGCAATATGGTCTTATGGTGAGAATGTCTAAGTCTACTCCCGCTTACTAAACAGACCCTGCAAAATAAACCTTTACAAGTTGCGAGTAAAAACTTCCACTCCATTGCTGTTTTAATATGAGAAAAATTAAATTGAATAGTTAGAGGCTTTAAGTGACCTATTTCTAAGTTCACCACGCTTGGGATGGAACCGAAATCAGTCTTCTGTATCTTACAAACAAAAGGATTATAATTATTTAAAAGTGAGTAAGAGTCGGTGAACTATTTCAACCACAATATAAATCCCACCCTTGATTTAACGCTCTTGCATACTTGTGTTTGAAATCGAAACCATGCTATAAAGTGTCTTGTCGACTAAATCCAGAAACAAGTTTGCGTGGTTTTCGCTAAAAATACTCCTCTCTTCGAAGACACTCTCCTTAAAGCTTCAGCTAACATCGGTATACTAGGCGTTGACATATTGATTGACTTCTGGTAATGTGAGTGTCCAGGTAAGCCGGGCCGTTTGTTCTCTGTCATATAAAAATATCCGAATAGAAATATTCCTATAAAAATTTTAGAATCCACTTACAAAAGAAACATGCGCAAGATTGAACCAAATGTTAGATCGCGCTTCCAAACTTGTTGAAAAATAGAGGGCTTGTCTAAAACATGGAATAATGAGGTCCCATTGATTGCAGTACAAACAACACAATCCCAAATTGTTGTAAATTTCTGGTCCGGGCAAATGAGTAGCCAAGATTCGCCTGAAACCAAATTTCTGTGATATAGCGTACCCAAGGGACCTTAATACGTCTGATTTGTTGGAAAATTGGTTAACCTTTTGTACCGTCAGCTTTAATGTTTCACGTCGGCTGAAACCATATGCAATAACATTGCATGTGAAAATAATATCAACAGTTTTAATATGTACGCATATACCTATATATAATGACGGAAAACGATGTGGTCATGATATCTTACTTACACATACCTATAATATCTTAGCGCAATTTCTGGTTGATCATTATAGAAATTATACATGGCTATATTAGCTACGGCTTCCATGTTCGATGGATTTTGCAGTGCAACCATTCTATAGTATTTAACTGCTACGGCTGAGTTACCCATCATCTCATGAATTCTTGCTTCCTCCAGTAACAGTGGAGTATATTCGTGGAAAACTGACAAACCTTGTTTACAAACATCTAGTGCTGAAAGAGGCTGGTTAAGATTAACGTACATAGCTACCAAACGTAAATAAACCGAAATGTGTTTATGTTGCTTTAATGATCGTCTTAAACAGTCTTCAGTATTTCTATGCATTCCAAGAGCATAATAACATCGTGCTAATGAGTAACTCCACCACCAATCGTGTTTTTCGTCGAGTTTTTTGACTTGAAATATTACTTCTATTGCCTGAAAAATTTGTTAAGAAACTGACTTCTTAGTTCATAGGTCGTTTTTGGTGCTCATTAAAATATATAATATTTGTTACCTTGCGAACATTACTTTCACAATAAAATATATATTCAAACAAAGTTTTCGCTGCAGGCAAGAAATATTTGTCATCTTCAGAAATAAATCTGAGGATTACAGGGGCGTCGGAATAGGTTGAACCTGCCGCTGCAGCAGTTGCAGCTCTAGAGAGACGAGAAGCTGTAAGTAGAGCGGAATGGGCAGTTCGACATCGACCAGCCGTTCCTGTCCTAGACCCAAGTGTAGTTGTTGCTAATCTTCGCTCTTGCTGAAAGAGTAACAAGTCGCTTTTTGGGAGATCAACATCTTCACACTGTGTTATCGCAGATAAGCATTGTTTGATTTCACTGATATATTTCTATAAAAGCTAGGAAAAATAGAATGTGCTGCACATATAGCAGATTTTTACTTTGGTTGTAGGTACGCTATATGAAAACTTACTTATCACTTACAGACATATTGATTTAGGATACACCATACATGTTTGAGTGCCTATAAAATTGTAGGATTAAACAAAAATAATTATACATACGTTATTAGCAGTTTTTATTTCTCTTTGAAATGATGTTCCTGGTCTCGAAGTTTTCGCTATACCAGTATTTATTAAATCATCGTTATGTGCATAAAATTCAACCTCCTCGTATCCATTTCCTGCTATTTTCGCCTGCACTGTCATAGCTCGCATTCGAATAAATTCCACAAACTTATTATTAACGTTTTTGGTCACATTTTCAGAAAGTTTAATACATCTGTGGTATTGCTTTGTTTTATAAAGATTTAAAATTCTGTATTCAATTTCCATGGTGTTTCAAATTGGAACAATAGTATGTTTGAATGCGTTGCCATGGTAATAAGTACCTATTCAATATGCTTAATCATAATCAAAACGTTTTCCTCTTAGACGTATCGACGTATGAAACAAATACAGGGTTATTCGTAATTCAACGTATTCGGAAATACGTATTAGGAGGGGTGACTATTTGTGATAGTTTTGCATAATCCATAATGAATTGCGTTATGCAAAAGAGAACCATTTTAGTGTTAACATTTACAACACAATTTAAATGTCATTTTTTCTTCAGATTTATAAAATTATTAAACACTTTAATTATTATTGGTTATTTGTCAATATTAAAACAATAATTATAGGATCAAATATTAAACTGCGAGACAAACATAATATATTCATTTTATTGAGATTTATTTCCACTAAAATGTTTAACAAACTAAATAACGTTATGAAAGCCAGCAGATTATTTTAATATTATTACCGTAGCCATATTTTTTAGCTCGCCAATACCTAATGCATAAAAACTTGGATTTTTTTAAAGATACTTATTTCGAAGAAACAACTCCGAAAAAGGTCGAACTACTAATAATCCTATATACTATGTTATAATTTATGAAATCTATCTATTGTTAAAGAATTAAGTGTTCTGCGTCAAAGGTTTTTTTTAAAAACACCTCATTATCTTTCCCATCTTCCGCTACATTTACCCGACATTGAGTTAGACAAATTTATGAGTTGAAAAATAATTACTGTCTCAGCCAGAGATGATCAACTTTAGTAAAAATCAAAATGTTAAAACTGTACGATTAAATCATATTTTAAATCATTCAAGATTTATAAGGTACTTTTAAAAGAATTTTTGTAATAAGAACTATATATTATAACATTTTATTTTCACTAATTCCATACTAAATAGTGGTACTTCTTATCATTTCTAAATCTGTTTTTGTTGTTTTTTGTTAAATAATATTAAAATACCTGTGTACCTATGCATGGTATAGGATGACCTAATTCTATAATAAAAAAAACCCGTCGTTGTCAACACCTGCTCGTATATCGAAAAGTTTGATATAAAAGACAGATTCTTAAGTGTATTCAACACTGTTGACTTAACGTAACGAAGGACGTACAAGAAGTAACAGCAAAATGCTCTTACAAAGCTGTTTATTTACATTTTTGTTTAGTAACTTGCTTGCTGCTGAATCATGGAAAAAGCCAGGATGCCATCGAATCGGTAAACTATGCTGTATATACATATACAAATCTGTATGTTTTCCGTGTTTACTGATCACTTCCACCCTGCGCTGAGGTTTTGGGTAGATTTTGTTGAATTTTTTTGTGTACACTGTATCCATTTTCAATCAAGTTGAACCCTAAACTGTGGTTAAAATTACATAAACAACAGTTTAGGATTCCCACAAGAGATCAAATTTCATTAAATACTATTTTATAGGCCATACAAGAACAATTAGTATTCCGGATTGCTTAGAGTTTAAAATCACAACGAATGCATGCCGTGGATTTTGTGAGTCGTGGTCTTTGCCAAGTATCATGCTGGGATTCAAACGACACCCCGTCACTTCACTGGGACAATGCTGTAATATAATGGAAGCCGAGGATGTAAGTTTACTTGTTTAACAGCTTAAAATGTCATCAAGTAATGTCATCTTTAATCTATGAAGTATGAAAGCAGTGGTGATAGTGATCGTTGGAAATAAACAAGAGAGTATGCGAGGAATACTAGATACCGGTAGGTATCTATATCGCACACAATATATTAAATTTTAAATACAATATTTTCTATCTCCAGTTAAAAAATCTTCGGTAATACATAATATTTTCAGGTATTAATATTTTATGTAATTGAAATAATGTGACTTGGTTACAGGTACCGGCGAAGGTGCTTTGTTTGGACGGAGAAAGGAATTTAATATTTAAATCTGCTCTTTCGTGTGCTTGCTATCATTGTCAAAAGGAATAGTCGCGTCGATTACCTCATTCAGTTTCACTTTAAAAGCGAGACCAAATAGGAACACATAACGTTTAAGTTATTAAGTTAAAGTGTAACTTTTTACCAGTACTTAAACAATATTTCATAGGTATAATGTTTCAACGTAGTTAGGTACGCAGGTTGAAATTTATTCGCTTACGTCTTTCCTGCATTAACATACGAGTGCTCGATGATTGTGTGCATTATGGATTAATGATTACGCCGTTTAAATATAGTAGACATATCGGATCTTAATTTAGCAGACAAGGACAGGAATAAATGTTTAATAAAATTAATTGCTTTTTGAATTGATATACCAATCAATCAATCAATGTACAATTATGCATTTGTGAAAACTTTGGCTTAAAGTTAGCTAGATAGTGTATTGATAGAGACTATCCTACGACCGATAAAGAGAATTCGGATGTATTCTGTTTTCGACCTAATTACTTCTACTACTACTTTCTTTTTTTCTTCCTTACCACCTACTTTCGACCTAAAAACATGAACTTAATAGCATAAATCGCCACATTAAAAGTCTCAAGTCTCTTTTAGCAATATTTGGCGCCATATGATCATAATAATGATACAGTTTAGATATACAGAGTAAACTCCAAAACAAATAAACAAACTCTCTAAAGCGTCGAAATCAATTGACTTTGGTTGGTTTAGACTTTAGAGTCTAAACTTTAGACTTTAGCTTGTCTACCGTATATTCTACATAGCATCACACACACTCTCAATAACGACAACAATTGAGTAATAAAAACCTAACCTTTTAAGTTGCTATAATTTAAAAAAACTGCGCAGCTGTGTACATTTTTTTGTCGTTTTATTATCCTATCCCGCAATAAACTGCCACTGGCGGTACCATGCAAACCAAACTTTCTAAGAAATTCATTCTTTTGTTTAAAAATTGGTGGCCCTGCTCACTCGTTTATATCAAACCTTCTAAACATAGAGTTGGCATTTCTTCCTCCAAATACGACTGTGTCTTACAGCCAATGGACCAGAGTATGATTAAAAGCCCCAAAGGTCGCTACAGAAGAAAATTATTGATGGAGCTGGTCAAATCTGAGGGTAAAACTTCTGTTAATATGCTGCATGCAGTATTTTTTTTATCTTAAGCCTGGGAAGAAGTGGTACCAACAAATATACAGCACTCTTTTCGCCATGCTAGACTTTGTACCAATCCTACGAGTGCTGAGGTGCAAACAGAACCTGAGTTTGATAGTGACGACGAACTTCCATTAACTGAGTGGATTCAACAGTGAAACATGGCAGGTGAATCTTCAAACCGAAGTAGACGACTGCCTGCTTACAACGGCTTCACTCACAGACAGAAACATTTTAGATTCAGTGAGAAAAACTGAGGATCAAGAGCAAGGAGATGAAGAAGAGGAGACTGATGAGCCTGAGCCTCCGCTGAGCATTAAACAGCTCTAGAAGCAGCTAAATTATTGGAAAATTATTTCCTATATCACCAAGACGCCTCAATATCACAAGATATGAAGAATGTCCCTCCAGGGTCTTAGGGCTCCAATATGGACGCCAAGAGAAAAATCATATTTACATATAATACAATAAAATTACTTTTTTTTTAAATTATCTATTTGCATACAATATCAAAGTTATATATAAACAATCGCATAGTTTGCTCAATGTAAACGATAAATTTAAATTTTCTGGTCACTCTCAATTTTCGTTTGTATTTAAACTCTAAAGTCTATACATATATATTAGGTGTCTATACTGCTGCGTTTTTAACTTATAAAGTAGAAGTTTCTTGTTTCTACAAACATTGTGAGTTCTGACGTCTGACACAAATATTATATGAAAATGTCACTTGACAATTGACACTATCATAAAGCACTATGTTAAAAAAATTATGGCCTTGGGGCCTTCGTCAATCGTCATGTTTTGTAAAAATTTGTTTCTTATTAAGCGATTGTAACAATTAATATTATTTTTTTAATCATGAATAGTTAATTCAACTTTCAATGACTCAAACAAGATTACCGAGTTAAACGTCTTTTGTTAAAGATAATCATGTTATGGAGAATAATTCGAATGCCTGTTCTAAAACGCCAATATGGCAAAATTGTGTCCATTGCCCAAAATTACTCTTCACTACGACCTCGGAATTCGAAAAGTTGGTACCTTTGCATTTATAATATTATATAGCTGAAAACCGTCTTTGTTTGGTTTACAGTGCTGATGTTCAGAATTAATAAAAACTTTTCATATTGGTCAGTCCAGGTATAGTCTAGTCGCAGGCTATTTATTATCATGCTACCACGGAAGAAACTACTAAGCACAGTTAGTCATTAATGTAATGTAGCTCTCTAATTATTTGTCTTAGTTCAAATTATATTGAGTTGAGGTTATAAGAGGATACTAAGTTACCAAGTATAAATTAATAATATTAATTATTTTTCAGACATATTCAAGAAAAGCACAGTATTAGAGATGGATCTATGATACTATGCCAATATGGTCCAAATGGAATTTGTTCTGCATTGCAGTTTGGTGATCTGAGAAAAGCGGGTTTTAAATATCATATTAGGCAACATCATTTACTCAACAGAAATGATTCCAAAAATGATTGGAATTTTTACTCATCTTCATTAAATTTGCCGGCAGTCTTAAATGATCCTAATAGAGGTAAACAAAGTAACTTTTTTACCAAAACATGGGGAGACAGTTTTATAGATAAAGTAGAAATATACCCTAGTCCATATTTGCCAGAAATTACCTTATTGCACTTTGAGACTTACTGTAAAAGGATATCAAAAAGATTTAGAAGACATTGTCAGTTGAAGGAAAACATACCTATAAAATCAAAGGTCCCAACTATTGAAAATGAGTGTGAAGTACCTAGTATATTTTATGAACAAACATTAGCACTCAATGATCCAAAAAATTTTGGCCAAATATTTCCTGGACTTTCCAATTCACAGGATATAAATTCAGCTATAAGAATACTTCAAGAAACATTAAGTACATACCTTGATGTTATTGAAGTGAAAATATCCAAGCAAGTTGCCCAAAAATCAGATGCTTTCTTTCATGCTATGCTATCTCACGATACTATAATGGAACAAATGGCTCGAGCTATAAAAACAGTTCAATGTACCAGAAAAGAAATAATTGATGTTAAACATAATTTAACTTCCAGTCCTCTTGAATTAATAAGCCTTACAAAGATTAAATACAACTTAAATAATGTACATGAATTACTTAAATTAATGAGTACAGTTCAACAAACTCAACCCATGATACAACTTCTATTAAGTACTTCAGACTATGTAGCTGCTCTAGATCTAATTAGTTCTACTCAAAAAGTATTGTCAACTAGACTTTCAGGTGTACAGGCTTTTCGTCATCTTTCCTCTCAGTTAACAGAGATGAGGAGGTTAATACAAAAAATGTTAAATGATGAATTTTCAAGGTATATAATTTCTGCCTTAAATAGTTCAGATATAGATAAAAATGACATTCCAGACAAAGATAAAATAGTCTCTATAGTATCAGGCATACTGAGATTAAAGGAATTTGAGTTTTTAGATACTTTTAAAATGGAAGCAATGACTTCAATCCAAACAACAATTAAACAATGTGTTGTAGAAATTATTTCAGAGAGAGATGGACATTCTGAAATTGTTATGAGAGGATCTAGTACAGATATGTGGCTTTTATGCAATGAGGGAATCATATTCCTGCAGAAGGTTACCCCCAAAATAATAAATTTATTTATAAAGATTCTATCACTTTGTAATGTGATTCAAGATGTTAGTCAAATGAGTGATGTTACTGGAAATGACTTTGATGATAGTTGGAACCCAGAAGAACAGAGTGCTTTAGAAGAAAGAGTAAATAAACTGATTGCATCACTGTCAGACTATTGCAATGAAAGGTGTGCCAATCTTATTGTAGCTAGGACTGATAAAGATTATGTTTTTACTGATCTTTCTCAGTTATCCAAATTGTCTGAGTTGATAGATAATTTTACATTGAAGTGTGAGGAAATAACAGGTCATTCCAGCAATGCATTAAAACTAGCTCTTAGAAGTTTTGCAATGAAATTTATTCAAAATTTACATTTAGAAAGAAGATCTCAACTAACTTCTGCACTTAATAATGAAAAATGGAAAATAGCTGAAGTTCCTTATGAATTGCAAAGTGTTATTAACACCATGTGTGAAATAGGTGAAATACCTTCTGTTTTACACTATGACAATGGAAAACCAGATGGAAAATATTTAATAATTAACAAAGATAATTATGCTGTACCAGCAATAGTCCAACTATTGATTAAAATTTTACTTGAATACTGTGATGCAACAAAGCAGTCACCAGATATAGTTCAATATCTTATTCACTGTATGTTAGAATTAATTAGACTTTTTAATTCACGGTGCTGTCAGTTGGTATTAGGTGCAGGAGCAATACAAAGTGCAGGATTAAAAACCATTTCTACTTCAAATTTAGCACTTGTATCCAGATCTTTGCAAGTAATACTATGGCTTTTGCCCATGATAGTAAATTTGCTTGAAAAATTACATTCAAAAGACCTGGCACTTAATGGATTCAGTAGCATAGAGCAAGACATTGAGGGACATAAAAAAGAAATAGAAAATAAGATATCACTTATAGTGAGCAATATGTTATGCTCACAGCTTGTTGGTTGGGATGCAAAACCACCAGTACCATCACAAACATTTCGAAATATATCAAAACATTTAGTTAAGCTACATGAGGCTTTAATAGATATTTTGCCTTTAAATCAGATTCAGAAAATATATATGACTGTCCATGAAAACTTTAAGGATAAACTACGAGAGCATTTAGCAAAATTGAACATTGTTGCAAATGGAAGCCCTCAGCATGGTATTGTAACTTCAGAGTTGACATTTTATCTACAAACACTTAAAACACTAAGAGTAATAAATGAAAATGATTCAGAAGATAATATATTGTATGAAATTTGGTTAAGCTATGGAAAAGAAATGTAAAGCTGTAACATTAAATTATAATGCCCTTTACAAAATACTTGCATTTTTTTTAAGTTGGGGTGGGGTTAATGAAGTATTCTAAATTAATAACATGATGCATCACACTTCTGACACAATTTATTTTTAAATGTATAATACTTGTTTGTGTTCCAATTATATCTTTGGAAATACCAAATATTTTTTAAGATAAAGAAAATGGAAATCTTATTGATAATTTTTGTTACTAAGCCATACCCATCCATCTTGGTTATCTGTTTTGTATCCTAATATACCACTTATATGTTGGAGGTAACAGTAATTGCATTGCTATTTATCCAGGACAGCTACTCTTAAAGCCTAGGAAATTGAAAATAATGACCGGTTCTTTAAAATACCTTTAGTTTTTAAAACATAGTTTATTTCATGATTTTAACAAAGACATTAGTTTACAAATTTTATATTACTTAATAGTAAAATGGCTATACATTGTAAAAATATGTAGCCATTGGATATCTTATTAAAAATGCTAAACATGAACATATACACTGAAATAATAAAAGACATATTGTAAGTTTCGCTTCTGACATTGGTCCAAGTTTAATCAAAAATAAATTAATTAAAGTAAAATTGTTGGTGTATATACATTGGTTATCCTCTACCTTATTAACAAGATGTAATAATGACAAAATTCTTAATATAATTCCACTTATGGCATTAATGTCAGATTTTTTTATGACTGTTCTACTTGCTTCAACTAAATCAGTTTCTACACAATATTTCGGAAGACGATGTCTTGGACATGGAATGATATGAAATAATTGGGGTGTAGAATAAATAAAATTTAATATTTGTGGAATGAAAAAAAGAAGAACAGTTTTACTAAAATGACCTAAGATTGCAACCACAGCAAATGTCATTCCAGACACATAACAAAATGTATCACCAATAAATACTTTAGATGGATACCTGAAAATAAGATGAAGATGTATACATTACAGATTATAAATATAATAATCAATTTAGCTCACAACATTTATTTTCAGCTGATTTCTTTTAGGGAAAAAGATTTGCTCTCAATAAAATATAGTACCAATACCCTCTATACTTAAATCTTATTTTATAATCTATACTTATATATCTATTGTAGGTTTCTATGTTTATAACAAGTAAACTTAAAACCTACTAGACTTGTTTAAAATGCTACAAGAATCAACAAGAATGCTACATAAACCCTGACATAGCTCATACATATCATTTTTTGCTTGAATAGCACAGGGTTTCGAATTGCACAAAGAGTTCATTAAATAGGCTGTAAATAAAATTTTTGGCTGTAATTAAAAAAGTGCCCAGCAAAGTATGCACAGGGCGTTATGGGCCATGAAGGAGTCTTAAATATCGTAGACAGGGTATTTTACTGAAAGCAGACAATATATAAGGTACTTTTCCTTCATATCCCAATTACTTTGGGACGCCTTGTACCTATATTAATCTCATCATACTTTTGCAGAAGATAATAAAGCCTTGCATACAAAATATTTTATAGCTTAAATAACACTATATTTATGTATTACATATTAAGCATGACATATGTAAAGAAAAATATAATTACCAATTGTGTTTTAATAACGCTAGTGTTGTTGCAAGATATGGAATCATTATATGCAAAGAAAAAGTATGGGCTTTTTGCTGCTCGCCACCAAGTTCCAAAATGTCAAATATTATTATTGAGATGGCAATTATAACAGATTGTCCTACTTCAAGACCATTTATACCAGCTAAAATATTTATAGCATTGGTACAGAAAACTGCCAACATTCCCATATATACATAGTAGAGAAATCCTAAAAAAATTTTTTTTGGAAATTAGCTTAATTTATTTTTTGTTATATAATACCCTAATCAATATTAAAAATTGTACCATATACACTATTATGACAAAAATAAAATTAATCAGTAATTATATAAAAAAATATAGTAATTAAGTAAGTTAAGTACACATTAACATCAATTGTTCAGAATTATAATAAATAATATCACATTTAGTAACTAAAAATCATTAATTACCTACCAATATTTACAGAACTTCCTAAAATCTGTCTTAATGGTACTGGTACAATTATTGTTGTTGAATTGAAGTTCACATAGTAAACTACCAGCAATGGAAGAGATGCTACTGTTGGCAGGAGAAGTTTATACTTCCATCTTAGATCCAGTACATCATCAGCAAATCCCAAGAGCAACATACAACAAATTGACAACAAACCTGCCAATAACTCTGCAAACTTACAATTCAAAATATTATTTTAAATATATTAGTCTTTTGAATAGGAAAAAAATTGACTGAAACGTTGTTAATTAATTTTGCTGTAACAGTAATTGTATCCACTTTAATATACATGTATACATATACTATAATTCAATTAACATACCTCATTGTGGGGGAAAAGTCTTGTATCAATAAGGTTATTTCCAAAAACTATTGGTATGAATAGAAAAATTGTCACTAAAAATACACATCCTGAAACAACTCCTATTGCTTCTGGACTGAAAACATTGTATTTTAAATATAGAAGTTATACAATTCAGTATGTTATGTTTATTACATTCTCACACTTACATTTTCTCCTTAGAGATCTTACACAAATCTACACCGTAGAGGCCGGCATTTATAAATAAATCCTTTAACTTAGGTATTAAATTATCAGTAATAAAATAAGCTATAACGGAAAATATTAGTATAACGATTATGGTCCACATTCTAACCTTAACATTTATCTGGCTGGCTTTTTTAATTTTAACTTTTAAGCACTGTTGTTATTCTATTTGATCATTCTGTTAATTGTTATTGTTCTATGTTCATACCATACTCTACAGGAATATCGCTATTTAATTAGAGTCACTGCTGTGATTTCTGAGTTGAAGAGTTGTCAGTTGAGACAATTATTTTGAATATTCGAGACTATTTATCTAAGCACTGACAAATGACAACTTACAATCAACAATATGCCAAACTCAAAAAATAAACAAGACGGAGAATGAGAGTCATATAACCGTAGATGGACTATGGTTCTATACTCTATCTACGCATATAACCCAACATTAATTAAGTTACATATAAATATTTTAGCCAATATTGAGACCTTTAGTTTTTATCACACTAATAAAATTTATTTTAAAATTCTCGTTTCCGACAATGACCATAAGTGTCATTTAGATTTATGAACTTTTAAGCCAAGCCAAGTTGTTTTCTGTTAGCGTCGCAATTCCTCTATCACTAATTTTGTATTATTTATAAGGTCATGTTTTAAACCATTACAGTCATAAATATAAACATCTCCATACAAAAAAAACGCAAACGAAATTAACGCGTGATTATTTTTAACTGTATGGCACGTTGCCGGTAGCCGTGACGCCCATATTCCTAATAATGTCTCGACTCTCGACAGTCAACTTTCAACTCTCAATTCACAATGGCTTGAGCACAGTCAAATATGTCAATATTGTCAATGCTCAAATAGGATAAATGAAAATTTGACAGGAATTATAGTAGATTTAAATATGAAGGACAAACAAATTTTGTTTTGCATTACCAATAACCAAAGACAATAAAAGTAAATAGTCATATCATTGCTATTGACAAGTTTACTGTTTTTATAATTACAAATTTTGACATTGGATGTCAGAAGCTGCGGTTTAAAATATGAAATGATTTGCTTATTGCTAATCATTCGAAATGTTAAGAAAACCGCCGCGAGATATCTCTACTAATAAAATGAAAAATGCTTTCTAGTTTCTACGCACTGACGCCTAACCGAGGTTACCAATCATCAATGCTGTACCCCAATGGTATGGGATACAGCACTTAAGATTTGTTTAATTGTTTAAAAGTAAGAGAGACGCAAACAATGACGTAGTCGTACATCATTTCAAATGGTACTTGCGGTCGCACCGGTCAATGTTAAATTTTATAAAGTAGGAAGTTTACTTTTATAATATTATTACAGTAGTCATTTTCATTTCTGTACTTTAGATCTTGGCTTTACATATGAAGTATATTTTTAAAACTTCCCAGAAACAATTGGCCTATTTAGGTGTCCATCGAAGTATACGAATACGCACTTTATTCATTTTGTATTATATTAGTAAAAAAATTGCGAGAAAATCTGAATATTAGCTATATTGATTTATTAATGTAGTTGTAAGTATTTCTAAAATTTATACATTAAAATAATAATGACAATATATATATATAGTATTGCAACATACTACGCTAGATCGCATAAAGAATATCTTTCATGATGACCAAACCATCAACAAAATGTGGTTAGAGCAAAAAAAACTGCTTGAATTTTTTTAGTAAATTATATCTTAGACTGTGGCGACACCACAATCAAGAACAAATCGAATCTTGAATGATTGTTTTACGAATGGTCCTTTAATTATCGTGGGTATACGTAAATCATCGCCATATCATTTGATATAAAAAAAAATATTACGACTATACCCTCAAACCTCTTTCCATCTTCACAACATACAAAAAGAAGGATGTTGAAACTGCGGTTACCAATATATAATAACGAACGACATAGTTATAATAATTATTTCAATATATAACTATGTAATTATATGAAATAAAAAACACATAATATTTATTTGTTTATTTCAAACACAAAACTGAAAGACTCCACATTTATTCAGGCCCAAATGAAGTTGGAAACCTACAGAGATGAAGATTCCCAAACCATTGAGAAGTTAGTTCTGACAGGCAACAACATTAAACAAAACAAACTTACAGCAATTTATTTCAAAGTTTCCCTAGAACCTACATAATACTTAGATTCCGAGCGCACATAAAATATTTATCGGTTGACTCCTGATCACAGAGATTTCATAAAAATTAAATTTTAAAAGGAAAACAGGCATAAAACAGCATTTTACCTCAATAACTTTAGTGCCATCTGTAGGCATTGTCATTTACATAAAAGCTGAGATGGAAAAAAAAATATAAAGGAAAATTATGGAAAGGCCAAAATAAAAGAGTGCCCTTTGTGATTATCCTTAAAAAATTCTGTAGTATAATAATCAGGCCCATTATTGGAAAAAGTATGTCTATTGCAATTATTAATTGGCTAGCAATGTAAAGTTGCATGGTTTCATTCTTACACTTAAAAAAGGCCATACTCTAATTGTCTTGTGCTTGGAAAATACACCTTATCTGGAAAGGTTTGCATAATATTTAACCTTAACACTTGCATACATCATCTAACATTTTACCAGACGACCCTTTGTACAAACTAACAAAACAAGGTTATTAAACTAAGCACAAGTGTTGCAGTAAAAAATGATAACAGTTCACTATTATAAAGTTAAATTCATATGTTACCCTAACCATCATAATGGATCGCAACATAATGGCTTATTTACATAGACCATAAGACCAACGGAGAACACTAACTGTGAGTTGACCGTGAACTGTTATCATCTATCACAATACTACTGATTGTATTGATTAATCCTGCATCTCTTCGGGCAGCTCGTGCGGGTTTATTATGCCTGGCACAGAAAGCTGAACTCTTCGCTTTTCCTCTTGGGCCTGGCGGAGTGCAAACATTCGTTCCTCCAAATAGAGATCACTGTCATCTTCACCTGTGACTTCCTATTAATACAAAAATTGTTATAATACTACATTATTGTATATTACCTGACAATTCAAATAGGAAATTCACAATGACATTGAAAGTCTTGTAATTGTTACAGAAATAAAGAAATAATATGCTCCAAAGCTCAAATGAACTTATATGTTCTGGAAGACTCGAAAAAAACGACAATTTTAATGAGGCAGTCGCTATTCATTATAAGTCTAAGATTTTTCGAGTCCAAATTGATCCGTAAAAATCAATCAGGTAAAATGTTTATTAAAAATTTATTAAAGCACTTACTCTTATTTGAACTAAAAAGTCTCTTAGATGGTCCTTAAAGGCAGGTATATCTTGATCTAGGTTAAATAGTCCCTGTACTGTTATTTTCACTTGATTTCCAGTCAAATGGGGGAATGCTACGTTCAAAAGGTTTGCCACATATTCCTGAAATATTGAACTTAGCTAATAATGAACTTTTAAAAAGTAACTCAATAAAAATAAAAACTTCGCTAGGACTACATCACTTGAGTCACAATGAATGATCTAATGCGATATATCATCATCTTAATATATATATACAGTTACATATATAGAACACTTAGAATGTTTATAAATATTATATCATGTTTTAATATTAAAACAGTAATAATTATGATGGTGTTGCCTGAATTACATAATGTAGTTTTCAGTCCCTACAACATAAATATAAAAGAACTGTACCTGAATATAAGTTACATTATTCTCTGCATTTCCAAGAGCAGTTGTGACACGACCCGTTTCTACTAGTGAAAATATGTGGGCTAATATAGTGGCATGCATGGTAAGTCCTGCTCCATGAGAAGAATCAGTAACAACACTGAACACATGCTCTAAAATGTCACACAAATAGGTCTGGTAGAAACTCTGTGCAGCCTGTGGATGCTGCTCAACATTTTGTAATAATCGGTACATAATCTGCAGACCTGTATCTGCTACATTCCTCATAGTATGTTTAAATGCCCAGATAATGGAATCCAACACCAACTTGAACTGTGCTGGTGGTATACTAAGGAATGCTTTAAAACAGTAAGTGTTAACAGCCTGCAATAACAGGAAAAATTCAGTTCTGTGCTCAGGATATTCTTCAAAGTCTTTATTTATCATGTCGAGGGTGCATTCAAAGACTGCATCAAAAATTTTGGGTACTTCAGATGTTATATGACCACCAAGCTTGTTCACTATAGCGGCCATGCAGGACAACACTTCAGGCTCTCGAGCATCAGGGACAGCTGTTCTTTGATAATCAAGCAAGACAGCATCTAAAAGCGGAGGTATGAAGTTTTCCAAAACCATACTGTTATCAGTTGATCGTGACACCCAACTTGCTATCAGCTTCAAAGTTTCTTTTTTGATTATCCTCATGTTCTTGATCAATGGTTGTTTGGTAACAGCAACACTATTGAGAGCAATAGCTTGGCTGATATTTTCAGACATGACTTTGTAAACATTCAACATGTCTAGATATATTCTTCCAAGTTGCACCACATAGGGGTGTCCTAATGCACGACAGGCACTGACATTTGTTTTTAGAATGCTCACAAGCTGTTTCACAGCTTCAGGATCCTTAAGAATGTCCACATTATGGGAAGCCTGTGATATAATATCATCCCACACCTGATTTGGCAACAACATGTACTTTTCAATCAGTTGTTCTTGGGCAACTTGATCTACTTGTGCACTTATCATATAGCCAACAGCTTCATAAAATGTGTGAACTTGAAGTGTTTGCAAATCACAAATAATTGAACTGATTGTACTTAAAATTTCTTCAATAAATGGACATGCTTCACCTACCTGAATGGTAACGAAATGGCGTCGACATTTTAATGCTATTTTAATAAAAGTATCACATGCCATATCTTGAACACCATCATGAGTTTCATGCATGAACTCAAACAATTTATTGACAACAGTTTTTAAAAATTTCCAGTGGGCTCGTAGGAAGCGAGGGTACTGTCCTACAACATACATAATGTTGCTAGCAATAATTGCTTTGTTGTCCTTGCCTTTTTTTTGTTCACACAATCCCAATAAATCTTTAATGACAATAACAAGAAATCTTTTCTCATCCTCTTCCATCATAGCTCCAGATATAGAGCCTATAGCCCAACACAATGTGTTTAAATTTTTCCAGGACCACTCAGTTCCATTAACTTGATTTTGCAGCTTATCTGTCATTATACGTTCTGTATCTGCATAGTCCAAGTGTGTTAAATATACTAAAGTTTCTCTCATATTTTTATATAGACTAATTGAATCAGTATCTTTCATAAACTCTCTCACAACTTCTCCATTTTCATTTTCTACCACAAGTACCTCTTCAGGTTTTGCCATTCTAGAAATCATAATGTAACGTACATTGCTTAGTACATCTGCATACAACACTTTTCTTCCCATACTCTTACCTTGAATGTAGCTAAGGCCAGCTGAGTGTGAACAAGGAGCAATTTTATATAAATCAGCAGCCAGGGCATTCCAAAATTCTAAACAGATCTTAAATATTTCAACTTCTTCAACTTCTGATATCAAAACTAAATAACGCAATGCATTCATTAAGGTGTTGGTTAGACCCCGTCTCTCAATTAACTGGCCATGTTCTTTTAAATAAGTACAAAGAAATAAAGCCAGATTCTGAATGAACACTTGTTCTTGATCTCGTCCTGCAGCATAGGCTTCTCGTATATTAGTAGTAAGAGGTAGCATGATCTCTAACTGTTCCATAGTTTGCACAAGCAATGCAACAAATTGTTCTTCATAGTTACTTACAGTAACTCCAGCAATTTCAGTTAAACAACTTAATGTTACATTACGGAACATAGGTACATTTAAAAATTTGAAAATGAGTGTACTAATTAGTTTCATTTCAAATATGTATCCCAATGGAATCCAGTTCAAAAATCTTAAAAGTGTGTGTAAGGTTGCATCAACCAATGGGGCGTTTTGTGAGTTCTCAAGAACAAACTGGCATAACTGAAAAATTTGACTGAATTCAGAGCACATGGTATCCTTTAAATGTTTAGCTTTAGTTTGTGTCAGTTGCCCTGTACTAAAAACAAACACTTCTTCACTTAGCAATTTTAGGATGACCATGTTGTTTTGACAAAGGCTCTCATTCGTTTTTGATGCTCCAACTATGTCACTAATAAAAGTTTCCCAGTTGTGTGGCCACTCTCTTTTTAATACTTGAATTAAAATCATATTTAGCTTTTTTAAGTATACTTTATTATTTTCCATAATGACTGGATCAGATGAATTTTTTATAATAAGGCCCACAATATACTTTTTAATACCTTCACATTGGTTTCTTGGTAATATTTTCCATTTCGTTTGTATAACTTTTTCCAATATTTGTAAGGCATAGTATTTAGTTTCCTGGTTTTGAGAGAACTCTAATATGGTATCTACACGAGTCCAAGCATCAGGATGTTCTTTTAATGCAGTCAGAATGTCTTGAGCAACACGCTGCTGATCACCAACTGTAGAATATAAACATCCTACTATGTTATCAAGTAGGTTTATATCTAACTTTTGATTAAAATCCAAGAGCTTAGAAGCTTGTTGTTCTAAAGTAGCCATTCTGCCAATGTATGTAACTCAAAACTATAAACTTTTTGGCGCTTTAATTAATTAGGCATAAATGTTTTGTTCACATTCATTCCCCACTGAAAGAAATAAATGAACAATTAGAAAGCTTGAACATATCATAACCTATATTGGCAATGTAAATAACAAATAGAGCTTCATTGCGTGTTAGATGCACTATGTAAAAGACACATTATACATAAAGGTTACAGAGTTATTTTACGGGAGACATCGTTTCAGTTTTGGAGGAAGAATTTTACAGAACACACCCGTAGCCCGTAGAATCAAAATGACATTTCTCATAAAATTACAATAGGTATCCACTCCTCGTATAAAAACTATACCCAAACATTTTGTAAAAATTTGACTCGGTTAAACAGAAAAATAGACAACTTACACTCAAAGCATGCGTATTAACTTAAATCTTAGCTTACCAATGATTTTATTAAATGCGGCGCAATCGGTCAAAAGCACTTCCATACACAAGCCCGTTGTTTTCGTCGTTTTCGGCGACGACTAAGCCCACAGACTGCGTATAGAGAGTCTTTTTTTTCAGGAAATCGATCAAAAAAATGTCTTATCTGTTGCTCAGTGGCTAGACAAAATATTATCTAAAATTACAGATTACTTGGTTTTATATATATTTTGATGTTTAGTAAAAAATCATAATATAGATTTTACATATATTTTTTTTTCGACAAAACTTTTAAACCTTGATCGTACAAAATAAATACATTTTAGAAAAATGAGTGAATTAAGTTTAGAAAAACTTCCTCCAGAAATATTATTAAATATTGTGAAACGCCTTAAGCTATCGGACATAGGAAATTTAATATTAACTTCTAAATGTATAAAAGAATTTATAATTAATGAAAATTATTTATGGAAATTAATAAGCCAAGATAGACTCATAATAAGTAGAAACATGTAAGTGTTACATAAATACTTTAATATCGCTCTAAGTACATTTAGATTCAGAGAATTATTATATCTCAGTTCTCTTATGCTTATAACTTTTGTATCTATTACATTTTTACCTATATGAAAGTAATAATTTCTGCATGCTTCAGCTACATGATCAGCAAAACAAGATTCAAATGAAACCAGTGAATGTAAACAATTGTGTATATGCATTTAAATAGCCAAATTGTGTCTTCAATTCCATAATACCCTTACAACTTATGAAATTATTTTTCCAGACCCACCTTAAGCTGGTACCAAAGCTGTAGAATATCACACAATTGGTGCCAAGGAATATTCAAGAGTAAAGTAAATGTTTTTCATCCTATAGAATAAAGTTATTGTTTTTATAATTGAAACTCTATTTCAGTAGTAAAAGAAGATTTTTCTTTCTATTTAGTAAAATAATTTTTTCGTCAAATAACAATTTTTTTTACTTTTGATCTAAATAGATAAATATTTACATAATTTTGCTGTTTGGAGTGAAATAACAGAATTATTTTAGGTTATTATTCAACATAAAATTAATTATATGCCTTGGATGCAACTGTTATCTCCAAATATCCTTTTGGTATCATTTGGTTCTGATCTTGAATGCTTTTTACTTGAGTACAGTGGTGTCTACAGAAAATTATTATGGAAATTAACTGTACCAACTATGGAAAGGTTTGATGTTCGTACAAATGATATTTCAAGGTTCATAGTTAAGGACAATATGATTATATGTGGAAATAGGTATGAAATTTATTGCATACATACATTACTTACACTATTACTTAATTGTTTAATTTAGTTCCACAATGAAGAAAATTGTTAATAAAAAGCAAACTATGAGGACTTCTATTATTATGCACACTGCATAATAAAAGTTACACAATTCATATAACTTTATTAAAAACTGTATTTAAGTACAAAATTAGCTTCAAAACACTGAAAGAGAATGTGTATCTTTAGTCAACAGCAGATTTTTATATTTGCAGAGATGGCAGTTGTGCTATGTATGAATTCCATGATATAAAAAAAAAGCCTGTTTTACTAAATTACATACAAAATTGTCATAACTTTGGACAAGCAGAGGTAACAGCAGTTGAAAAATGGAAAAACTGCATTGTCACAGCTGCATATATCAGTCCTGATTTACATTTCTGGAGGAAGAATAAAATTGGTTGTAGTGACACCTCTCCAAATGAAAGTAATAACTTGATATATTCATTCAAATTAAAGGGATAAATATTATTAAATAAATGAGTAAAAAAAATGAACAAACCTATGAACACACATTAATTACTAATATGTTAGATTTAAGTTTAAAATAACAAAAGATATCTTTTAATTAGCTTATTTTGCCAAAAACTGTACCCAACCAATGTGCTAAAAAGAATGCTAATGCTAATTTTAATTGAAAACAATTTTTAAAAATTGCATAATAGGAAATGCTGAATTCAACAATTCATAAAAGTTGGTTCTACTATTTATCTAGTTGAGAGATCATAGAGGTATAATTCTAAGCTACCATATTTTTCAGATTTGATTTTTAAAAAGCTTAAGATTCCTGAATGTATTGGCTGTCGATCATTATCAATTGATTCAACAGAAACAAAAATGGCTGTTGGTCTGAATGGAAATATGACGCCTGTATTCATTGATCTCAATATGTAGGTAACTAAAAAGCTTTTTGTCAATCCCTTCTTGTCAATAGCCTTTTTTTCTTTTTTAAATATGGTTATTTATAATAATAAATTAATATTTTTAGTGTTGAGTATTTAATAGCCCCAAAGCCAGGAACAAGGACTTTAAATCATATTGTCAGAGACATAAAGTGGCATAATGAATCTGGTGTAATATGTGTGACACATTCAGGAAAGTTACAATACATTGACCTTAGGACAGGTGGCTTGGTAAGAATAGTATTTTTTATATTTTTATTCATTTTTTATATTTTTATTAATTTTTATTTTTTTATTTTATTTACTTATATTTATACTATTAATAATTTAATAAATGGGTGAATAGGGTTACTATATTGACTTAATACATACTTTAGGTATATTTTAGTATTCAATTGATAAAATTGAAAAGCTTATAATAAGTGTGTGAGAAGTGACCTATGCTGAACTCTGAACTGACCATCACTAATTAGTTGGTTCTCCTCCAGACATAGAAGAAACTGACTATTGATGATAGATTCTATCAGCCTGGAAAATACAATTTCAATAGAGTTATGTTTATTTTTGGAGAGCTTTATCAGGATCTTTTAGAGCCATTGCGTGAGCGCAGGTGGTATATAGTTCTTGCATAAGACGGAGAGCATCTTTACAAGAATGATCAAGGATCCACATACTATGTGTATGGGATGACGTAAGTCACCCCAATAAGCTGTTTTGAATTGGGATGACAAAGCTAAAACCGCGGATGAGATCGACCCAAATGAGATTAGATCTAATAGGGAAAGCGAATGTTCAGCTCGGTCAGATAGTTGTGTTGACCATATAACCATTCGCGCAGACGTTGCAACCAGCCCAGTCTACACAAGACTTCCCTACGCCGGGCGTAGTCGTTCACTACACCTACGGGTAAAAAGGGGGAGGTTTTATGCTTTAAGCCTTTTTTAGTTTTTAATTATTAATTAATATATTTTTCTACCTTTCCGCTTCTTATAAAAATTTACTGATACATTTTACATGAATATTGATTTCAGACTTATGAAACTAGAGATCCATTTGATTCATCTCTTTATTGCCTGAAATCAGACGGCGATAAAGCTGTAGTCACCGGCTCTTCAGAATATTCCCGTTGTGTGCTTTACGATTTGCGTTCAACACATCATGTTCAGGTATTTATGTCCTTAATGATAACCTATAGTCCGGTCAATCTAGATCAAAAATTTTGCGTAAAGGTGCATAAAATCATAACAAGGCGAATTTCAGTAAAATTATTCAAAACATAATTATCAAGTAAAAAAAGGTTCCCTAATGGCGACGTACATAGTGAACGTAATTATAGTTGGCTAGATTAAGCTGGCGAACGCGTGACGTAAGCGTGACGAAAAGTGTGATCGGGCAAGACGAACGGAAGTTGAGTGGGGGATATAAGCAAGAGACAGCAGTGCGCGCGCTTTTCTTTCTCTCTTCCTCTCATAGCCAAATACGTTCCGTATATCTAAGCAGACTGCAGGCCTATTATCTGTATCACAGTCTGTTGTGAGCAAGAGAGAGCAGTGCCCGCGCACATTTTCTTTTCTCTCTTTCTCTTATAGCTAGTAAATGAAATATATCTATATATATATTCGAGTCAGTAGTTCGTTTACCAGTTTACTAGCGTTACGCGAACGGTGATTTTTATTTTATTTTCGTAATTCTATTTCGTTTTGAACAATTTTATGAATTAATATTTTGTTCAATACATTCAATATTCTAAGTACGTTTAAAGTGAATAAAACTGAATAAATTTAAATATTTGTAGAAAATTAATATATGTATATGTACATATATGTATATATTGG
This sequence comes from Pieris rapae, assembly GCF_905147795.1. NCBI lineage: Eukaryota > Metazoa > Arthropoda > Insecta > Lepidoptera > Pieridae > Pieris > Pieris rapae. The sequence continues at coordinate 4,531,422 of NC_059517.1, forward strand.
ACACATATATATATATATATATATATATGTATGTATACATACATATATATATATATATATATATATGTATGTATACATACAGATGGAGCGAAAGAAGTTTCACTTCAGTCGTGTGGTCATAAGCACAATCGTTTTTTTTTAATCGTTATATCTCAGTAACGGTGGCTCGTAGAAAAAAATGTATACAGGGCGTCCCACGGCGATGCCACACGGAGGGAAAGTGCCTTTAATATTAATGATAGGATATTTAACAGAAAGAAGACATCGTTTAATTTTTAATAATAAGTAGAACTGCATTCACAGATTTTTTTAAAATCGCCTATCTCAACCGGGAATCTAACCCGCCAAATGTGAAAGTAAAATTACATGTATTTTATAATAGCGTTTGAAAGGGCTACTCATAAGCATTATTTTTTCTTTAATAACCTAGCATATTAAATGAAACTAAAAACATAAAATTTTACATTTTATTTAAAATTTTGTTCAGAGAAATTTCCTCTGACTTGCCCATGCTTCCAACAATTAACATTATCATTTCAAAGATCTACCCACTTGAGATACGAGATTTCCGTGGTATAATATGATAATAATAAATAAAGTGTAGTAGGTACTTCTTCACAATTACCATGCAACTGGCTGATATTAGTAAAAATAAATAATTCGAAAATGGAACAGTTAAATTTTCAAGCGTCTGTTCTTTTGTTTATTGTGAGTTTCATTTTCGTTTATTAGCAATTTTTGTGTTAATTTACTTACCATGGCGTACCAAAATAATTTGGATTTAATAGAAGCATACTTTTTAAATCACAAAGACATTACATTAGCTTTGCGGTGGTACCGCGAAAGATATCCCGATAGACACACACCATCTCGATTTGTGTTGAAAAGATTGGTGGATAATTTAAAAAAATTAGGACGTTTTGATCATCGCTCACAGCAACCACATCAGCAGATAATAAACGTCAGCGATGATGAACTCAACATTCTGATTTAATTTGAAGCGTACCCGAAGAGTTCAGTGAGGGATGGTGAAGAAGAAATTGGAATTTCAAAGAGTAGAATACATCGCGTGCTGAAAAAATACAAGTTTAAAAGTTATGTTGAAGGGCGATTAGTGCAAAAATTACGGCCGGGAGATGCTGAAAGACGCCTCAATTTCTGCCAACATATCGAGAGACTCATCCTTGAGGATCAAAATTTTTTGAACAACATTATTTGGTCAGACGAGTCAAACTTTAGTAACAACGGTATGTACAACCGGCGTAATAATCGCATTTGGTCCAGACAGAATCCCTTATGAATCCGCGAGACTAATGATCAAGTGCGTTTGTCTTTCAACTGTTGGTGTGGGATTGTAAGTAATCGGGTTCTCTTAATACATTTTTACGAAGGAACTCTGAACACGGAAAGATATCTAGAAATACTTAAGATTTTAAGAAATGAGATTAATAATCTTCCTGATGCAGATCGACGAAATCCATATTCCAGCAAGACGGGGCTCCGGCTCATAACAGTAAGAGCACCGCAACGACACAACCGAACAGCTGAGTTTCTTAATGAACATTTTCTTTCCTGGATTTTGGACAAATTAGATGGCCACCGAGATCCCCAGATCTAACCCCACTTGATTTTTTTATGGGGTTATGTAAAAGATTTAGTTTACAGGAACCGGTACAATAGTGTGCAGGAGTTACAGAATGAACTTAGACGTATTATTTCAAACATCCACCATGCAAAAATAAGTAAATCGACAGGGAGAGAAATTATTAAAAGAGTGAGAATTTGTATACAACAGAACGGATCACATTTTGAGCATTTGATAAATTAATTTTTTTTTAATAAAATGTAATATTTTATGTTTTAGTTTCATTTAATATGCTAGGTTATTAAAGAAAAAATAATGCTTATGAGTAGCCCTTTCAAACGCTATTATAAAATACATGTAATTTTACTTTCACATTTGGCGGGTTCGATTCCCGGTTGAGGTAGAAATTTTTAAAAAAATCTGTGAATGCAGTTCTACTTATTATTAAAAATTAAACGATGTCTTCTTTCAGTAAAATATCCGATCATTAATATTTAAGGTACTTTCCCTCCGTGTGGCATCGCGGTGGGACGCCCTGTATAGTCTGTTACCTATAAAGAGTATAAGTGTAGTCGATCTATTGAACATTCTCGGAAACGAGAACGTTATATAACAATTTATGAGCGTGGGAATACTAAAGGGCTCATTTTGGCTTCAATTTTACGATGATTGCTAACATTTGGTTTGCGTTTCTAATTATTAACTAAAATTATGTGTTGTTAGGGTATTATAAACTTAAATAATTTTGGTGTTTCAGATGTATTTCACACAAAAGAGGTCCACACCAATTTACAGTTTAGAGTTTGATGCAAAAAAATTAATAGCTGCGGGAGATCAAAGAGTTGCAGTCCTTAATTTTAATGTTAATTCAAGTACTACCAAAGCGAAAAATTATTCTCACATTTTTCAGTTTGTATCTTCACGTAGGTAATAATTAAACTTTAGATCTTATGTATTTCTCTTGTAATGTATTTTGAATTGCCTTTATAACATCAATAAAACATATAATAATTTTTATTGATAACATTTCTCCTATTAAAGGTTCGTTTATGATGAAGATTTTAGAAAAAAAGGTATTCAGAGCACTCCCTTTTATATACAATCTCTCTGATAACTTTTACAATTTGATGGGACGGCCGAACAACACAATCGTAATATCGTTAGAATATAATAATAAAAAAATATAATCAATAATTAAATCATATTCCTGCATATTTTAAGAACTTTCTATGGTATGGTAGTGGCGAGCTAGCTACAAAATTGTTATACGTACCAACTCTATTTTTTTTATATATTATTGAAGTTATACTTCTTTTGGCCCGATGGAGAAAAACGATGAGTGTGAATTTTTACGATGCGTGCCCACACCGACACCTGAATTCTACATCGTAAAGTTATTTCTAGGTGGCATGAACATCAATAGCCATGTTCAAGTTGTACATTCAAGTATTTTTATTTTAGAACACGTGTTTCGTAACAGTACAATTAGACAATGTGAATAAATAAATATTATTTTAGTGTTTTTATTAAATCAATTTCAAATACGACGGTGATAGTATTTACTAATAATTTATTAGTATATCTATTGAATATTAGTGATAAAACTGTTTTGAGTTTTTTTATGGATTTGAGGTTAATTGTCGGTAGGATGTATAATTTATTTACATCGTTAATTAAAAATGATAACATTATTATCTAAAATATATATATTTTGGTTTTATTTATTTCTAGAATATAAAAAAAATTATGACTGAATGATAAAGACATAAATAAAAAGCTGGAAAGCGGCACCACAATAGCAGCTTCTAAACGTCTTAATCGTCTAAAGCAATGATGTCTTCAAAAATGGCATGGAATGCTATTGGATTTTTAACACCAAAGAAAGCTTTATATTATTCTTAAACATGAAAACATTTAAATTTTTATTTATTACAGAAATACATACATTATCCTTACAGCCTATGCCAATACGATAATGTTGAGAAACATTTAATTTAATATAATAAAGTACAGATATAAAACTAAACACATAATATTAAATATGCACAATATTGCTACTGTGAATTTACTCTGCGAACATACAAATATGTATCTCGATAGTGTCGGAAACATCATTCAGTAGGCGCAACGTCCTGGATACGGGGATCTGTGCAACAGACTGGTTCTTTCCCTTCGTATTGCAAAAACCTAGGGATACAGATAGGAGAACGTCTGTCACGGTCTGATCTAATCCACAATCTCAGATTGTTTTCAATCTGAGATTGTGGATTAGATCAGATCAGAATTATTGGGTTCGGACGTAAGTCTTATGAAATATGAATTGTAAAAAACCAATATGAAATTTATTTGTTCTAATAATATAAGTGTAGTGTAGTGTATTTACTATAGACTATTATTCATTTGTGCCAGTGCTAAACGCTATTTTGTTAGTTTTTGTCAGTGTTTCATGTAAATGTTGTTATTTATTAAAGTGAAACTTTTTTTATTTCCCATCAATAATAATTATGATTTCAATTTTCCAAGTATAAAACAAGATTGATAAAGCGATTTTATACACTTAATGGAATATTATACTAAAAAAATTGAGTTAAATGTCTATAATGTGAAAAAAAGTTTCATTTTGACCGTAGTTTCATAAAACCACACAACATTTTTAATTATTATACATCATCACTAGTTTTGGATCACCAGCATACAAAAAAAGCTGTGCTCTAAAAATGATCCATCGAATCATACAAAAATAAAACATTCACCGTTCATTAGACTTTATTGGTTTTCCTTATGATTGACAACTGTATGTCAATTGTCATGTTCAAAATAAATTATGAAACCGATAAGCTTTGTAATGTGTTAAAATTGTGTTTTTTGATTTGTTACACTGTTGTAAGTTGTTCTTGTAAACTATTTTAATAATTTAATTGCATAATTTACAGTCTATAGGTATTGTTTTTCCGAAGAAGACGAAAAGCTGTACTTTTCGTCGAGTATTAAAATATTATTTTCTGGTTTATAAGGGTGTCACTTAATAACGTTCTATTTAATTACAAAACACTAATAATGCGCTAGTATACGTAAAAGTAATTAATTAAACATGAACAGGAAACGAAATGTTAATTTTATTAAACCCGAAGATCCACCTTTCTTAAAAGTATTAAAAAAACAAGCTGGTTATGACGACACTAACCATAAGTTTGACAAACTTGAAAAAAATGAAGAGGACTTTGTAAGTGACGAAGATAGTGAATTACCCCAAGTTGTTGTTTTGAAACAAGGAGACCTAACAGCTGAAGAAGCAGAGATTGAAAAAGAAAAGTTACAAAAAATAGATAATGAAACAAAAGCTGATTTAAATGAAAGGGTTATATTTAAAACTAAAAAAAAGAAAGACGAAAAAGGGAAAAAACAGTCTTCAATTGAAATAAAAAAGCACAAAACTAAAACACAATTATTATCGTTTGCTAATGAAGAGAATGACGACTAAATAAAATAAGCTTGTAATGTGTATTGTTTTAACTGTTGTTTAATTAAATTGGAATTTAGAATTTTATTGCATTATTACACCAATTGATATGGTGTTCAAAAATTCCACACAATTTTACAGTATTTTGACAGTATCAAATTCATATATCCTAGAAACAGTTATAATTGTAAATATTTGAAAATATTCAAAACATTCATAAAAACTGCCTGGGTGTACCAGGATCCAACACAGCTCTGGATGCCTGCTTCTTATACCACATGTATTTAAAAATTGTTATATCAAACTATTTTACCACCTACCTAAAAGTTATAGATCACTGCCATGTAATGCTTTCAATAGGAAGATGATTAAATTTTTAAAGGCATTGTGCCTTTATAGTCTGGGAGAGTAAACCATAAGTTTTGACAGCAATTATAAATAACACAACTGTTATTATTATGCCATTAACATGCCTATTTTAGTGGGATTGTGCAGTTTTTTTACAATAATTAAATCTGGATGTACTTATTTCTTTGCAAATAAACAATTTATTATTATTTTATTTATTTATGATTTAAAGCTTAGTTTATTTTTTAAGAATATTACAGTTGATTTAATTTATTACCAGAGGTTGAGAATTTTGTACTTATGTATGCTTAAAATTCAAGGGACTTAATGTGGCTATAGTTGAATAGTTGTTGTAAAAATATGATGCGTAAGGTATGGAATGCATATGCCTATTATAGCTTTGGATGTAACAAATCATTTATAACAACTGCTTATAAATCTTATGCACATATTGCAACTGGCACTTGGCATCTTTTGTATGGTCAACAAATGAGAAGACTTTTACTGTTTGCTTATTGGATAAATAAGTAAGGTAATATAATTTTAGATTTAAATTTAAGGTTCAGTTACAACATTATATTCTGAGTACCAACTGTTCAAAATCACACCTCATTATTTTCCAAGACATAGACAATATTAGTTAAGAAGATATTATGAAATTAACAACTGTTGGTTTTTAAATTTTAAATAAATTTTCTATAAATAAAACTAACCCTAGTTTGTCTCTAAAACTCATGTTTAATTGACAACTAATTTATGTTTTTCCAGACTCTTCCTGACTCCTTCTCTTTTTAGGTTTTGTTTTAGCTCCATTAGATATCGACATTACATCAGGTCTATAATATACCTGTGCACTATCAGTGTCATTTTCATGTTCAAGCAATTTGCATAATAAGAATTTTCGTTCATCTTTAACTATTTGAATATTTTCTTGTACTCTAGCAACTTCATCACATAATGCTGCATTTTCCTAGATAAACAGTAAAACATTTAATTTCAGTTAAACTGTTCTAATCAGAAAACTAATGAAATTTGAAAATTGTAGCGTCATAAGTGTGAACATCTGAATCAGGTCTCATATAATTCAATTATTATTTACAATGATCTTCTTGCTTAAAAGAACAGTACATCTATTTATGACATTACAATCACTAAAACGTAAATATAATATTTACATGTCGTACTATAATACTTACAATGATTAAGCTTTTTACTTTCATTTTCATGTATTTATACTTTCTCCTATAACGTGAGTTATTATTTCCTGTTTTTATTATATTCATGGTCATCTATGCAACGTAGGTTAAAACCACATAAAACATAAATATATCATTAAAATTTCCGAGGAATATAGGTAAACTTTTTTGTATGTATTAAAAATCGGCCTAGGACGAAATATTTGTTTTGCGGCCAGGCTAAAGTTAACTTTATTTTACTTTTCATAAATTATTACTCGTTTTCTCAGCTGAAAAATATTATGGTGAAATCTTAATAATTTATTTATTGCGATCGAGCAACTATATGTACCGCCATTTTCATCTTTTATTATTGACAAATGCCAATTGCCAACATTCATGATTCAACAACCCTATTACTGTCACCTCTCTGCCTTACTGGCTACTGCTAGTCAGTGACAGTGTGCACTGAGCACTATATTAATGGTTTAATAAAGTAACAATGATTTCTTACCATAGTTGTTAAATGAACGGGTTGGATCTTATATTCAATACCTTGATTGTGATTAAACTGAGTGTGTAGGAGTCTCGGGGGACCTTGATTCGAAAACCTCCGTGAGATTTGGAGTAATTTTTGCTGCTTAAGTTGTAGTTTAAAATAAATTAAATATTTAAAAATTTTTTCGAAATTTTGTGCAATATTAGAAATTTGTAAACAATCCGCCATTGTAAACTTTTCTATTTACCTTGAATTTGCTTATTCAGACCCCTAGATAGGGTCTCGGGGGCCTTGATTTGAACACTTCCGTGACATTTGGAGTCATTTATGGTATCTGAGTTGTAATTTACACTAATTAAATATTTAAAAACACTTTTTGATGTTTTGTGCAACAGTACAAATTTGTAAACAATCCGCCATTTTAACTTTCGAACTTTTCTATTGGTTATCCAATTAATACTTTTCTATTGGTTACTAGAGATTTACTAGAGATGTGACATTTTGCATAAAATTAATCGATTGTTTTTAGTATGAAAAATCGATGATAATAAAGAAGTGTTTTTTTTTATTCCTACTACAATAAAGCTAATTCTTACTAAAAATCGATGATAATAAAGAATTAATTTTTTATTCCTACAGCTTATAAAGCTAATTTTTACTACAATAAAGTGTTTACTTTATTTTCTAAATTTTATATTCAAAAATCAGAGCACCCCACTATCCACGTGGTCCGGTCTTGTCTGTCGGCATGAAATGCCTGTTCTTTGGTACAGCGGGTGGGGGCTGCTCTTCCTTCGCGCCGGAGCCGTTCAAAAGCCGAATTATTAATTAGAATTATCAGAGCACCCCACTTTCCACGTGGTCTAGTCTTGTCTGTCATCGAATATTTAAATCGCGCTCTAAATTCGACTTTTTAAAAATCGATATTTTTTACATCCCTATTCATTTTTTAAACGCAATCGGCCATTTCGAATTTGGATTTTGCCAGAAGAGTGTGTTAGTGTTACAGTACGGATTAGCCGTTAAAAATCCGCTACTTTTTACATTTCTTTTGTTTTTTTGTGAATGTGCGTTTTTGAAACTTGGTGAACTATGCTTGGTAAACGACCGGCTTATGTGGATGACTTTGAGGACGATGGGTCCGGTTAATGTTAGGTATATATGTTTTGTTTTTTTTTATTTTTTTATTGAAATAACTGTTTCTGGTGCTTGAAATTGGTTGGGGGTGATAAGTAGACCCTCCACCCTCCCCCCCCCTCTCCCCTCCCCCTCTGACCTCAAAATCGAGGTACTGAATTGTAAATTTTACCCAAATGAACTACCCACTTTAATTATTATCAAAATTGGTTAATTTATTCATATCTGCTATGATATATTACTGTATCTCGTTGTATACTTCTGATGTCTGGTCCTATTTCAATAAGTACTATATACTACTAAGTATTAATTATTTTATATCACGATTATGCAGGATTAAATATTTTTTATTTATAACCTTAAATTTTGAAAGAACATGAAACAAACCATATTTAATTTAAAATAATATGACGGTTTTACATAAAATAAAACCGATATTATGTGCCGAGAAGGAAAACATACAGCATTGTATGTTGAAGAAGAAGCAATGTATACTTAGCCATGAAGTGCGATACTTACCGACTGAAATAGTTCCTCTTAAATACAATAGTTGGCGCTGTAATCGCCTCAAATTCATACTTATCTTTACCAGCTAGGACATTGTCATTTTCATCGTCATAGAGTCTTCACCAGGAAGAACTTCCTACAATGCTGTATGTTTTCCTTCTCGGCACATAATATCGGTTTTATTTTATGTAAAACCGTCATATTGATATGCCTCCGGAAAACATACAGCATTGTATGTTGAAGACGTGTTTGTTATCTGCTGGTGAAAGTATAAAACACAACGCTATGATGATTATAAAGAATAAAAGTCGGGGTTCTAGTTAAAACCGTTATTTTTTACTTAATTATTTTATTTACTTGCCAATATTCTTAATGAAACCATAAGTACAATTATTACTCAACCATAACTATTTTCATTAAGATTTAAAATTAACATAGTAATATAGACTTCCTATAATCAAATTAAGGTAATAAAGTCTTTATTCATTTAAGTACATCTTAAATGAATAATCAGGTATTTCTATAATTACGATGGTTCATATGTATTAAAGAACAAACTACAGATTTTTCTACGAGAGTATCTCGCGGCAGTAATGATTAAGGAATGTATTTGAAGATTACCAATTACCCCGAGCTAAAATTTTATCTATTGGTTGAATTTTCGACCCAACCCAAAGAAGCTACTAACTGCTCTACAACTCCCTGGAGATGCATCGATTCCACTATCTTTGAGAACCGTGTGCACCCAATTATTATATAACAGCTTTTATTTTGCCAAAGGTCTTTGGAGTCTTAAGTAAAGTAACGAGGCATATGTTTTTATCGTGGTGTTTAGAAAGTTTTTATGTTGACTGGCGTCTTGAGTGTGTATCTGTCTTAGATCCGAATGTCGGTGTCAAATAAATGTTATCACCATCATCCACGAAAAGCTCGGCAGCAGGCTAGTTTCCAATAAAGTAAGATCGTGAACCCTGCGGCACGATGCTAAAAGCAATACAGTGGCTGTTCTGCGAGCCGTATCGAATAAAGTGTCCCTAGGAGGGTTGGAAGAAAGCCAGTCTATTACTATCCGCGGATCCCACGTGGCGGATGATTTCATTATTTTTGGTTTAGCTACTCCTATTGCCCTGTCCTACAAGGGGACCGCAAAAAGTTAAAACTGATGATTTATGAACAAGGATGGTTGCATAGGATAAATTTTCCTTTAGAAAAAGTGACATGAAACATTTTGCAATATCGGCTGATTGAGGGGATTATGGGTCCACTCGAGAATTGTCACACCATAAGAGCCATCTGCTTATTGCGGGTAAATAGGTGGGCAAGGTGGAGTGACACCTACTTTTCAAAAGTAGATCTTTTTCCTGTGAGGACCTGTCTTTTATTTGGGCACCCCACCCACGATTTACAACTTTTAGAGTCAATGCTTGTATTTGTGGAGGAGGCAGTGCCAGTTGTCATATGTAGGAGTGTTTCCGATAGGTGTTGAATTTCGTGGGGGTGGTCTAGAGATCTGGATTTCAGGTCCTGAAACCTCGCGGCCAATCTGGAGTAACTATCAGATAGGTTCCCGTCGCCCGGTTTAGGTGAGCTAATACTCTGGGTATTAGTGGGACTTGGAGGCGGGAACACCCCTGCTATACGATAATGCCATGTTCTGCTGAAGGCATCTATGTAATTTGTGGATCAATCTCTGCAATTTATTGTTACGTAGTTTCTTACTACTGCAGTCTCCTTTGTTGCAAATAGGTCTATCTCCGGATGTCTCCACTTCCGAAAAATTTTGGCTGTTGCTTGGGGAAAAAGGTGCCATACCGCAGGCTTTTTTCCCCTTGATAATCTGTCTGCTATGATGTTGTATCTCCATGGCAAGTAATGTGCCGACAGAGTTATGTTGAATTTGTCCGCCAGGTGCAATAATTTGGAGGTTAGTGTTAGTAACCCCATCGATTTCGTCCCCCCTTCTTTTTGAATGTAGGTATGCATTCAGAATTCGGTTGTCCGATTGCATTAACACGTGTGTGTTTTGTAATTGTTTTACAATTATTTGTATTGCAGGTATTACTGCATATAGTTCTTTTTTGTTGCAGTGCCACCTTTTCTATTGTTATGGACATTTTCCTGACTTAAGGTTCCCGTCTTGATGTGCTCCCCAACCCCAATCCGAAGCGTCCGCCGCTAGGAAGTGGGTTGCAGGTTCTTTGTGTATAGGCGTCGTCTGGTGAGTAGCTCCAAGCCACCACATCAGTTCCTGCCTTACAATCTGAGGCAGCAGCTGGCATCGACGAGGTCGCATCTTATTGAATTGTCGCAGAAAGATCTGTACCTGGCGACAATGAAGCCTCCCGCGGGGCACGTGGAGGTTGATGCGACTTTTTAACAGCGTCTGTTCTATTGTATTGTTTATGCGCTGTATTTTTACCTTGGGTAGCGACATCCCACTGTCCGTAGTATTCCAGCGAATTACAAGGTATTTTAAATTTTGGGTTAGTACCAATACGGATAGTTGGTATTTGATTTTCCAACCCAGGTGTTCCAAGGGTCTCACGGCCTCCGCGGCCTGAGAACCTAACTTGGAGTGGTCTTGGTAGACCAGAAGGTAGTCGTCTAGTAAGACTAGCACTCGACATCCCTTAGCACGTAAGGTCTCCGCGACCCAACATGATACTGCAGAGAAAAGGTGTGGTGCTGACGCTAGCACCAAAGGAAAGCATTTTTTTTTCGTATAACTGCCCTAGGTAGCTGATTCTTAATAAAGTTCGGTGTGATCTCGCTGCTGGTAGATTGAAATAGGTTTGTGACAAATCTATTTTTATCATCCAGTCCCCTGGTTGAATAAAGTCTGGGAATAAGCCGTGCGAGATCAAACGAAAATGTTTTGTCTTCACGAATCGGTTTAGTTCTCGCAAATTTACGATCGGACGCATCGAGCTGTCGCTTTTCTTCCGAAGAAACATTTTGGATATAAAACTGGGAGTTTTGTTGAGAACTGTTTGTTAGATACCTTGATTCAAAAGTTCTTTCAGTTCGGTTGCGTATTAACTTATGATTCGATTTGTTGGCATTAACAAAGGCGGCTTCTTGCGGATATTACAAATTTGTTAGCACCCAGTGCCTGCCAACGTTTTTTGAAAAAGAAAGTTAAGCAACCTCCCTTGAATTGTGTTGGATATTCATTTTTTCCCTTCTTTGTTAGGAAATGGGTATTTTTAAGTTGTTTTTTTTTGTGGGTATCACGAAAATTATTTTTTTCATTTTGTGCCTATTTAGATGTAGATGCTGTCCAATCTTTGTATCTAGGTTTAAAAACCTCTTACTATTGGAGGTTGCGGCGGGGATAACCAGAATTGTAGCCCACCGAGGGATTGTACGAGAGACGCGAGTTTATTTTTGTCAATTAAAAATTCCTCGCTAGGAGGTATGTTACTAAGTGCAGTTTGAATACTTTTGTCCGAAATCTCGCTTATTAATCTTTTACGCCTAGTTTCTATACATTCCGCTCATTTTCCGCATACAATTTGCAGAGTTTGTTAATGCAATTTGTGAGAAGGTAATTCACTTTTTCGGTTAAATTTAAAATTATGTTTAAATAATAATTATAAGTTAAAATACAATAATACATAACTTCAATCCGTTAAGAAAGTGTTTTTCTTTAAATGTGTAAAAGTTATGCTAATAAGGGCAATACTAGGTGATGTTGGACTTTTATAAACTGACGTAATCGTTTTTCATCGGCCGTTTTTATAGTCTTTTTATCCTCAATGTTTGTGCTACCTACCCCCAAGACCAGAGTTTTCGATTTTTTATTCGACGGATTAATTTAAAAAAAAACCGCTATCGTAGTTCGTCGGTTGGTGAGTGGCCTCGTCAATGGACGCACTGGCGTTGACATTTGGCACATATTGTTGATGCATTATAGAATTTGTAAGGAAACTCACCTGATTACATAACGCGTCGATCCGGGGATCGACCGTTACCCGTGGTTTTCGTTTCCTTTTCTTTCGTGGCGGTTCCACGCGCTCCGAGTCGCTATCAGACGCACTGCTGGTGCACGTGGAGTTCTCTTTGTCCTGCTATTGACCTTGTTCGACACTTTTCACTTTTTCACTTTAGACTACCGGCCTCATCGGCATCGTGAGTCGGCGCGTAGTATGTATAAAGATATGAGCGTAGTATGTAGTAAAGATAAGTATGAAGTTGAGGCGATTACAGCGCCAACTATTGTATTTAAGAGGAACTGTTTCAGTCGGTAAGTATCGCACTTCATGGCTAAGTATACATTGCTTCTTCTTCAACATACAATGCTGTATGTTTTCCGGAGGCACATCAATATTTACAATATTAATAGTTTAAAATAAAATAGTTTTAACCTAATTAGGTTAATCACTCTAAGTCTTCATCTAGATATAGCTTTCAACAATTTTCGTTTATTATTATTAGGTTTTTTTTTTTTAAATTTTATGACCTGGTAACCTAAACCATGTTATTTAATTTCATGACCATAGACTTCATTATATAGGTTATAACTCATAGAGTACGGAGTACCTTGTACCAAAGACTAATATAATATGCTTGTTTTTACTACTTAATAGGAGTCATCATTCAAGTCAAGTGATATCTGTAATCTGAGGCTCGTCAGTAAAAGACCATTTTAAAATTTAGTTATTTTCCAATCAATAATAATTTGTCTGGCGAAACCATGGCAAATTTAACAGAAGACGATTCTTCTGCTGAAACTGATAAGTTAGTGCCAAGTGAAACCCATGAAGAAATTTCTACCGTGGAAAACCAAAATGTGGACGTAAGTAATATAATGCATAAGTACCATAATTTGTAGACCTATTTTGTTCTTATAATTTGTAGAACGAAAAGGTGTAAATTACGAAACCTTGATATATTTTTCAGTACATATTCTCATTTTATGTAAATCACTACAACCTTAACCTAAATTTTCAGATCAATGCTCAAATTGATGAACAACGTCAAAGGATGCAGCCGACTAAAATGGAATCATTTTTTGCCATAACAAAATCCCTTATCATAAGAGCGTTAGTAGTTTATTTTATTACATCAATGTTTCGGCAACCTTCTGCACCGAAAACTGACGTTACTAGCTCACCTGGTGTACCTAGACTACCAGCAGTTAATATGTTTCAAAATGGAACAGTTGTGGATATGTTTGCATATATATCAGAGCATGAATTTTTAGATCATTTTGAACATGCTCAATTGATTTGGAAAGAAACAAATCTTGTGTATGGTGACTGGTTTGGTGGACCCAATAATGATGGAACATATACTCATTCCACTAGTATTGTGCCATCAGAGTCTTTAAAGAATAATGGCTCTATATATATTCATGTTTACGTAGTTCCGAATGGAAAGTCACCAAATCCAAAAGATAAAAATAATTATGCTGGACCATATGTTACGTATGGTAAAAAAATGGTTAACAAATATAAAAAGTTAAAATATCTAAAAACACATAACCTTTTGACCGGACAAAGTGAAAAGTCGGAAGAGGAATTAAAAAAAGCTGAAACAATGAAAGAAGAGATAGTGTCACATTGGCATCCTAATTTGACTATTAATTTAGTAACAGATCAAACAAATTGGATGCAAGGCAGTGTTCCGCCACCACTTGATGAATTTATATATTTTTTGCCTGATGGTAAGGAGTATAAACCTGCTGTGTTCTTAAATGATTACTGGAATATGATGCGTGACTATGTACCACTCAACAGTAGTGTTACTAGCCTTAATCTACAACTAACATTTCAACCGTTGAGTCTTTTCAAATGGCAGTTATACACGGCACAAGTTATGAGAGACAAACTGAGCATGTTTTCAGCTCTTGGTGCAGAGGAGCAAGATGAAGAACAGGATACTGTGAAAGAATTGCTTTTGGACACATCTCCTTATTTATTGGGTTTAACTATATCTGTCTCTATCCTACATTCAATTTTTGAACTTTTAGCATTTAAGAATGACATTCAGTTTTGGAACAACAGGCAGTCCTTGGAAGGACTCTCTGTGCGATCAGTTTTCTTCAATGTTTTTCAGTCTACAGTTGTATTGCTCTATGTATTAGATAATGAAACTAATGTTATGGTTAGAATTTCTTGCTTTATTGGCTTATTGATTGAAATCTGGAAAATTAATAAGGTTATGGATGTGAAATTGAATAGGGAAGATAGGATATTTGGATTTCCCAAAATATCTTTAACAGATAAGGGTTCTTATGTAGAATCAAGCACAAAACAATATGATATGTTAGCCTTCAGATATTTAAGCTGGGCATGCTTTCCTCTGCTGATTGGATATGGTATTTACTCACTTTTATATCTGGAGCATAAAGGATGGTATTCATTCATTCTAAACATGATGTATGGATATCTATTGACTTTTGGGTTTATTATGATGACTCCTCAATTATTTATCAATTACAAACTAAATTCTGTAGCACATTTACCGTGGCGAATGATGACATATAAATTTCTCAATACCTTTATCGATGACATATTTGCATTTGTGATTAAAATGCCAACAATGTACCGTCTGGGATGTTTTAGAGATGGTATGTATAAAATAATCTTGATTCCTCTCAATGTCATGAAAGATAAGATAAAATAATATGTGGTATATCTTTTCAGATATTGTTTTCTTTATATTCCTGTATCAGCGCTGGATCTACAAAGTTGACCATAAGCGAGTTAATGAATTTGGATTTTCTGGGGAAATGGAGCAGCAACAAAACCAAAATCTTTCCCTAACACAATCTGAACCTGAAGTGACTGATAAGAAGAATGATTAATTCTTTAAGATGTAAATACATAAATAGAGGTGGTACATTAGATAAATTTATTTATAGCCTGTTTCTCCAAAATCTTAAATGATCAGTAATTTATAAATCATAATTAATAAGTGATGCAAAGACATTTACACCCTTTATGTCAAAATTGTCTTTGTGCTCTGTTATTAACAACCTTATCATGGAATACATATTTAATAAAAGATAATTCTGCTAGGATAATTATCTGAATTATGTTTATAACTACAATTATGGACATTATTTTATGAGTTTCATAATATGTAGTAAATAATGATTATGGTCTTTAAACTAAAACCCTTGTTTATACATACAATGTTTATATTACTTTATATATTATTAGTTTAATTTCTTTAAAACAAATATTGACTTCACAGTTTTTGTATGTTAAGTAAATAGAAAATCTGAAGCATAAGCTTTGTCTAAAATTTAGAAAACAGAGGTTACCTTAATTAAAATTTTAGCTCAAAATAAACATGTAATTGTCTTTTGTGATGGCTGTATGTAGAAATATTTACAATGTTGTTCATATTAGATTGTTCTTTGTAAGCAGTGTTCCTCATTAGGAGATAAGTTCAAGGATATAATGCATCTTATAAATATATTTTTTTTGGAGTTATATCCATTGCTATTTTCTATTGCATTGGATGACAATATGATGCATGCAATAATATTTATGAACATTTTGTGTCACTTTATAATTGAAATAAATAGCCGAAACCAATAGTACCAACCGGGTACCTTTGGAACAATGTATTCAGTATTGTCTAGTAGAAATAATTTATGATTCTGTAAAATCATTGTTATAGGAATTGTAATGGTTTTTTAAATTAATATTGTAAAGCTTTGTTTAGATTAATTATTTAAAAAACTTTATATAAGCCCGTCTTTTAAATTCTGAAATAATAATTGTGATTTAAATTAGTACAAGTGTAAAGTTATAACTATTATTGTTATGATAAAATGACGGTATAATTTTAAGAAATATTTATGCCACCCATTAGTAAATTTTATGCATTTCGAATTTATGGATATATTTTAAATTATAACATAGTTTAATTTACTTATGCCTCCAATCTTAAATTAAAAGTATTAAATGTACTTTTATTGTTTTTGTTAATGATACTCCTAATTACTTAGTTATACCAGCTCTTATATTTTAGTCACAAAGACGCGGTTGGTTTAAAAAAAGGATAAACAAGATTTTAATAACTTTTTTTAAATGGTTAAAACTTATTTTAAAGGTTTATCTGTACTATGAAATAATTGAGTACAATCTATGAATTATACTTATATACCCAAAAAGAAAATGTTTCTAATGTTTTATATAGGTTAACAGATGATTGCTTTATATGCAAATTGCTATTGAGACGTCTCTGTAGAAAAAAAAAAGGCTTCAACATACATTTAAAGCAATTGGAGATTTGTTATATATCTAAGGTACTAATGTTATAACTTATATGGGTTGTGATTTAATAGAAAACTTGTAAGTTAAATGATTCATGATTTATTTATGGTGCAGTTCTTAGATTAGATATCAGTTTTTTATCCTGACTACTATTCTCCGGATCACATAATCCTTTTATGTAATTATTTGGTGCAGCAAAATCATTTGCACAGAACCTATCTGGATGATGTGACAAAGGAGCTTTCTTAACATCACGCATAGTAAATCACTTCAAGCTTTTTAATCAGTTAAAACCACAGTTTAATAGAGGGTATCTCACCACGGTATATAATACAAACGCATATTACTACTAAATAATTTTATAAAATTAACATTAAAACGAAATATTGAACATTAAATAAAGATCATACATATAATAAATGCGACATTAAACCAGTATGTATATAGAGTTACATAACTTGTACCTGACAAAATCAACTGGCGGGGGTCAAAGCTTCGTCGACATTGGTATTAGTATAAATCTAAAATTATTTCGTGGAACGAACTTATTGGTAAAATGCTTTATAAATCGATTACATTTCAAGACCGAGGGTCTTGCTTAAAATCGATTTGTATATAATAGTAATATGTACTTAAATGTAGTGTAGAGCATTGTGGCTGAAGGTCCTGATATACGTTTTTGGCCCTACCTTCTATATGGTATGGTATGGTCTCTACCTTCCAAAATCTTCTAGCATTGATCTTGATTTTCACAATTACTTAGAATTGTAATAGTTTCTACATTGCTTTGTGTTAGCGTGTACAACACAAGTTTTGCAGGGGATTCAAAATTGAATATTAGAGCCTGTTGGGACATCCAGGTGCCCAGTGACCCTTCGCGCCGCATCGGTAGCACCGTCCGTAGCCCCCATAGTATGAGCCCGGGTTGCCAGGTACGCGTTGCGGTCGTCTTCTACAACTATTACTTCGTGAGGTAACTGCGATAACATACAAGCTGTTAACATGGTAATATGATTATTTTAAGGTTACTAAACATAAGTAATTGAGCTTGGCTTTACAGAAAGCGAAAATTAAGGACGATCTGTCTTCTTTGATATAAAATATAATAATAAAATTAATTTAATTTTAAAACGTCATACGACATTTAAGCAGCATAATCTTTATAGGAATTTGAACCTTACCATCATCATCGGTCTCGGAGTCGGAATTGAAGACAAATCCACCGTCGGAATCGCTTGCGGACGAGTAATATTGATCGAGTATGGAAGACCTGAATACACTAAAATAAAGTTAAATTCTTAACTTATTATTTCTATTGTAATGCCGGTATCTCAAAATATTAAAATACAGCAAAAAAATTGAATTATCATAATATTCACAGTAATTTTTGCTGTCTAAAATATTTTGAATGTACAGACATATTTGTTTTTATTTTTATATCATGAGGACTGACATTGCAAGTTTCACGGCATGGAAGGCACGGATGCCTTATACCAAATAGAAACTGTAGAAATTTTTAACTCAATTAACGTAATCTTATAAACCTTCCGGTGCCTGGAATAATTGCAAGCGTTAACAGCCCTCAGAGGTTTAAGGGCACGGTCCAACCATAGCATATTATTAACACTTACCAGTCGTCCTCGAAGACCTCCGTCGCGTCCCCCTCGCTGCCCGTGAATTGGCCCTCGCTGTCGTCCCATTGCGATTCACTTTCGCTTTCGGCCGTTGCTCTTCTGAAGACGATTGTAATCATGTAGCCCCAAATAAAGAAACACGGACTAACGAGTAACTGGGGTCCATTAGATAGTGAACGACAGCTAACCCAATAACCTATCTCAATCCATTTTTGACCATTTGAGATAGACATGTTAATCTAAATATTGAAAAAAGTATGCCAATAAGCCAAGCGACGGATTGTAATAGCCATCTGTCGATACATGTTATCCATGGTAGGTCGCATCGGTGTATTGTAATGTATGAAAATGACAGTCCAACTGTGCCAATATCCTATCTTAAGATGTTAACTTACACCAGTGTTTAAAATAATTAAAAATCTGTTAGATATGTTTTAAGCATAGACATGTATATTTTAATATTATCTGTACGGTTTTATTTCCTTCAAATGGTTTATATTGATTTCAAATATGAGTGTAAAGAGCGAAGAAATTGCATTCTATCCATCGTCAAAAATGGATTGCCTTCCTTATTTGTTATTGGGATGCAGATAGATCGATCGACTGTCAGACTCTGATCTCAGATCGCTTTGAATCTGAAATTGTGGATTAATTATTGGGTTCGAGTATAAGAGTGATTATCTACGACGAGGGTTTTCCAAGATACGTAGTAACATGGCATGTGAATGCCGCAAGAAAAAAAAAAAATAAGCAGTTATACAGTAATAAAGGAGCAGTTAAGTAGGTAATGGACCGACTCCAACCATATGGTTATGGGAAACCATAACAATTACTTCTCTAGGATATAATTATGGCTTTAATGCCCCGGGAGTGTACAGAAATGCAGGAGGCGGAATGCGTGAATATTCATCCGAACTTAAATTAATTTTCCGTTTAAATAAGAGTTACTAAGAGATTAGGGGAAAATGCGTACCGGTTATTTTGCCCACTGGCTCCCGGCGAAGGTAAAGTCTCCTCTTCTGTGAATAAGACAGCTTCATAACTATCGTTTATCGGAAATAAACATTTTAATATTTTAAAGCTACTAGCAAAATGAGTTGCTGTTATAATTTTCGGCACGTAACTAGGCAAGAGTCGTTAGATGCGCAGAAGTCGTTTTTTAGGTCTCTTTGGTGGTCAAGCGGGACGCGGGGTATGACGTAGCGCCGATCACAGCGCGCTATTGGTGCGTTAGTCGACCCTTGCCTCCCGCACCGCGTTTACATTTCGATTACACTTGCCGGCACGAAAGTGGTATCATTTGTTTTGTTGACTTTTTGGTACGAGTTCAGTTTTAAATTAAGTTTTGATTTTGTTTTGGTTTTGTTAATTGTTGTTGTTTTAAATTTAGTTTTTGTAACGTTTATTACAATGCCAGGACCAAATACCGTTTTACGCAGACATGCCAGAAAAATTTAATTAAAATACTAATTATATATTATTAAAATAATTTTTAATAATAATATTTTTTTTACTTAATTAAAAAATGCATATTATGTTTTATTTATAACACCTAATAAATTTCACGAATTCCTCTGCTTTGTTTATATACAAGATTAAAAATAAATGATGGCAATAACCATAATGACAATCAATAAAAATGAACAGTTTTTGTTCCACTAAGTGTACGATGCGCGAACTTGCCCCCACTACGCCAAAACCTTGCCAACTAACGTGCCGGGGACTATACTTAGAATAAGAACATATCTATGAACGTTGGCGAAGGCGAACTTTTGCGAATATCACTGATTAAAAATATAAATTTAAAACAGCTCTTATAATCATGAGGATAAAAGGCCGTATGAAGCCGTCTTTTCCACAAAAGAATGAAAATAACAGGTATACGAATGGATATTTCCTCACCTTGTCTGATTTTTAATGATTCCTCGCGTTTCTTTTTCATTTCTTCAGAAAGATTAGGAAGAATTTTTTCTATAAATGAGTCCACTACAATAGATCTAGATTCATATTTTATCGTTGTCCTGAAATATATGGTAAATGGTAAAATTTACATATGCAGGACTTATATGATTTCTCCATGATGTATTCCAGTATTGTATTTTCTTAAGTTTTGTTTGAAAAAAATATGAAATAAGAATATTTGAAAAAATTTAATTAATCTTTTGAGTTGCTTGGATATTATATATATGTATGAAATACCTGCAGATTGGGCAGTCTTTCTTATTTTTCTTCCATAAATTAATACAATATTGGCAAAATGTATGGCCGCAGCCAAGCATCACGGGACAAATAAATATTTCGGCACAGATACTGCATTGCAGCTCAGTTTCCATCATTTGTCCGATTTGCTCTAAAGGCTTTGACGATTCATACGATGGACCAGCTCTAGGTTGGTTTTCATTACTCACTCTATTCTCCTGAAATAGCAAAGTTAACATGTAACGAAATTCCAAAACGTGTTTATCTTGCAATAACAACGTACATTCAATATTACAATTCTGAAGATTCTGATTCAACATCAGATTCTTCTTAATTTGTGTTTTTCAATACATTTTATTCTGTTAATAATGTTATAACTTACAGATTAACAACCAAAGCAAAAGCTTTTTGTTATATGTATAATATATATTTCAAAATTGTAATTCATCACTATTAGCAGTGGTTGGAATAATATTAAATACGATAGAATTTATTGGTTGAATAGATGTTTTCTTAAAATATTAACGTAAAACATTAAAATTTAGCATTTACCAAAATCGTTGAGAAATAACAGAATTCTCAATGTTTTAATATAGTATAGTAATAATAATATTGTTTCAATAATGATTTGCAGTTGTTGAAACCTTGTGATGCAATTTTTTATATTTACGGAGGTAGGAGTGCCATAAATGTTAAAATCTTCGTCCTCTCAGAACTCTTGCATTTCCACTTTACATCAACTTTTGATAATTATGAATACAGTGAAACGTCTTTATAACATTGTTCGTTATAGCGACATTTTCTCTAACGCAGGAATGACATAAATTTGTTTGGTTCTACACAAAACCCATACCTTATTTCATTCTTTATAACGCAATAGCTGTTCTTTATAATGAAGATTTTTTTTATATTCAGACATCAACAACATATTTAAGTGTAATATTTTTTATAATCAGCTTACAAAACTACTCTTTTGAGGTGCCGTAATTACTAAGAAAGACACCTGAGGTCATAAACAGCCTTCTCACCTTTCTTATTGTTAATTGCAATATTCTAAGGTGAAGTGTGCCATCATTCTAAGGGCCAGTTTTTTGATCCGTAGTTAACTCAACTATTGGTTAAATATCGTAACTATTAGTAAAAAATCAGAAAAATCCGTGGTTGATATTTGACCATTAGGGTCAAATATCAGACCCTATAGGAAATTTTGGTTTCAATTATAAACGAACTATCGCCATCTATCGTGTATTATCAGTCGTAAGCAAACTTTGAAACTGTCAAGGTGGCCAGTAAAATAAAAGCATTATGTGTTAACGAAATTTATTTCAACGTACGATAGAAAGGGGAGAAAAAAAGTGATGTTGGCCTCAGTCCATCTACTGTTTTGCTACCATTTGGCAAAACAAAGAAGCCATTTTGCAAGTGGAACTACAGGGTGTCCTCAAAAAAAAATGAAAAAGTCAAAATTCGACGACGTAGATCAAGTATTTTTGCAATAAAATAAGAAATTATTGAAATTGGTTACTTTGTTTTTTTTCTCTTCTCTATGTATGAGGAATATTCTCCATACCGAAAAAAATGCTTCATCCCTTAAAATTCGTTATAAAGAGGTTACACTGTATATAAATAATTTTCTTTTTCAGAGTGGAGTGTACACATACAGAAATATATCTATCCATAACAAATGTTTTCTTGAGGTTTTAGAACAGGGGGCAAACGGGCAGGAGGCTCATCTGATGTTAAGTGATACCGCCGCCCATGGACACTCTCAATGCCAGAGGGCTCGTGAGAGAGTTTTCAACAACTTTCATTTGTGGCGACGGGGCAGATACATTCTGCAATTTACGTTATTTGTTTTCCATAATCATTTACATTTTTAAATACTTAATGAGAAAATTTTATAGTAATTTTGGTACACTTCTAAGTAATGTATCTTATTAGTAATGTATCTTAGTATAAGCATGTTAGTTTGTTAGTGCATTTGAATTTTAATACGATTGCCATATAAAATCATTACCTCTTCATTATATAACAATTGTATTTCTGCTTTTTTTGATTCCTTTTTCATATCACTTATTTCCTTTTCAAGTCTCTGCTTGATTTTGTTATGCTCCTCAAGTAACTCCAATTCTCTTTGTTTGTTTAGTTCCACTAATGCAAGCATTTCCTTAAAAGGGAACAACACAATTGGAACACATTTAATAAAACATGAATTGACAAGTCAGTCTTTGTCAGTACTTTGCCATGGTTAACATTTATTTAATACAAATTTAATTTATGATTTCGGTGAAACAGTTAAGTATATGAAAAAAATGTAGACTCAACTAAATTTAGTCACATTGATTTTTAAATTGGTAATTTATAATTTTAGAAATGCTTATTACGCTTATCCTGGAATTATGGAAATATATTTTTTAATAAATATGTATTGAACAAGATATCTTACTTGGTCCTTGGCCAATCTTAATTTCTCTGTTTCAACTTGAAACTCCTTCTCTAATGCCTGTTTCTCCTTTAGACGCTGTTCTTCTTGATCCTTTATTTTTTGTTGTAGTCTATCAAGTAGTTCATGCTTAGAAGTATTTTCCTTATCAAGTTCTGCCAGGAATTCTTCTCTTTCTTTAAGTAATTTTGTTTTTAGAGAATTATTTTCAATAGCAAGCTCTGTCTCTGTTTCACTGTGCATCTTAATTCGATCCTAATGATAGATTCAATAAATTTTTGAAAGTATTATATTGTTATATTATTATTATAAAGAAAAAGATTGAAAACAGAAAACTTATTGAAAAAAAAGGTAAAAATCATCAGCAATGTTTATTCTTTTTTTACTGTATCATGATAAATGTAATTTTTTGTTTATATTGAAATTTAACAATCAAACATTTAAAGTTTTGGCTTTACCTTTGTTATGCTTTAAAATATCCAAGTGATTTTTTAAAGCATAACTGTTATTTGGGTAACCAAAAGGTATTCGGTTGTAATAGGTAGGTAATGGTTTCGCCAAATGGTTTCAGTGTACAACTCTCCGGGTGTGCATTAATGGAATTTCTGTAAATGTAGCATTCAACACTCATATGGTGAAGCTAAACATTATGAGGAAACTGGCATTTCCCAGTCCAAAAATCAATTACTGGCTGTGTGAATAATCACAAAACAAATAAAGAAAACCAAAGCACAAACCAAAAAAGTTGAAGCACATTTTTTTCATAACAACATACTTACTTACCATTAATTCATTAATTTTATTATCCATTTCTTTTTTTAGAGTGGATATTTGAGCATCTCTTTCTTTAATTAGCAATATTTTCTGTATGTCTACTTCCTTTTTCTCACCTTTTAAATTTTCTATTTGCAACCCAAAGCTTCTTTCAAGTTCTTCAACCTTTATGTTCTTTTTTGCATATAATTGATCTTGTAACAATTTGTTGGCAACTTGTAGTTGTTTCTGCTTTTGTATTTTATCTTCATGGTATTGCATTTCAATGTTTTGAGATTCTTCAAATTTTAATTTTACATCATCAATAATACTTGAATTTTCATCTGTCTCCAATTTGATCCGCTTTAGTGCAATGTCGTTATGAGGCCAAATAAATTTATACACAAACTCTTGAAGTGCATCCAACCTAACAATATCATCATTTGAAAGGTTTTTAGAATTCCCTTTTCCCACTTTAACTCCATTCACTTCAATTCCACAGGCACTGTTATCTTCTATTAACCAACCACCATTCACTTTTCTGAATTTACAATGAGTTCTAGATATGACTAAAGACGGTATAACTATTGCATTGTGTAAGCCTCTACCAAGTGTAAACTGAAAACAAAATTAAGTTGTTAAAATTTAATTGTTATGATCAGAAAAAAATTAAACTCTTAAGCTCTATGCTCCAGCTTAAGGATGAAGAAAGGTCTGTTTTCATATTCTCCCTGTCTTAATCTTGACCGATAGTTTTTAGTAGGCGATCTATAGAAGAGAACTTTTCACAATAAGCATATATAGATTATAGAGAACATGAAAGTATTTCTATAAAACAGTAAAACCTTTTATTCCTTAAAAATTGAATTAAGTATAAGGACTTACACTCTCATCAGAAGTGATATGTATTTTCCTAAATCGGTTCAATTCTGTTTTAAGAGGTTTACAGGAAACCAATACTGGACGATTCATTTGCATTTTTCATTAATTGGTGGCCACAAAGTATTAATGTCTAAAAGTAAACTGATATAAATTTTATAAAAACGTTGGCGATCTGATATTCAAGAATTTTAAACTACAGCCTACAGTACTCAGTATAGGTTGTCATGTGTAAGTTGGCGTGTGGCAGAAAAAGGTACTAATTTTGACAGTTGTGTTGACAGTTCTAACAGCTTGGTAGCCTCACGTGTGTCGGTGCTAATAATTTGTGTTTTAAAGTGTAAAAATCATTACGAAACATGCCAAAAGTAGTGCGGAGTGCAGCTAGAGAAATTATTCTAGCTGTAAAACGTTTTTGTGAAGAGGAGAAACGTAACAATGGGCCGATTATTCCATTTCAACAAGTGAATGCTCGAACAGCGGCTTTGACAGGTAAAGTATTGCCAGTTAAAAGTGATATTTATATCCCCAAATTTAGGGAAAAATAATAATTGCTTTTGAAAGTAAATGTGATTGATGGATAACTTAAAATATTTTTTGTTTTATTTAAGGTGTTTCTGAAAGAACCGTGAACCTCTCTGAAAACATGGAACAGAGAATCCATAGTGCATTTTCCAAAATAACTGCTGAAGAATGGCAGAAACACTGTAATCACGTTATAAATGTTGAAAATAATTATCGTATGACAGACAACCGCCTTGAAACAGTAATGGAACCATTTTTAATTGATTTGAATAGCAGCGACTCAGATTCTTCTGACACAGATGACTCTGAAGAATTCATGGAAGGAATAATGCCTCTAACAGACCATAATTACTATAAAAAATATTTTTTTGTTATTAAGTTTTTTATTTACCTTTAATGTAATATCTAAGAATATCCATCAATCCAAACTAAACAAAAAAAGTGGCAACACAGAGGGTTGTAGGAGGCGCCGCCACTGGAACGCCAACTTATACTTGACAGTCTATAGTCTACTTTATACTATAAATCAAAATGACAAACTGTTTTTTTTTTAAATTTATTACATGACTATGGATGCAAGTCATTCAGTCAGGAATAATAGAGTACAAATCAAGTTAAGATAACAAACTGGAATAATTAAGAAGATTGTGATAATAATAAACGTGTCAACATAAATAATAATTACATATATTTTAATAAATACTTATTTATGATCGTGAATAAATTTTTGGAGCTGTGTTTTTACGTCTGTGCGTCTCTGACTCTTGAATAATTATACAAAAAAATTCTGTATGAATTTTAATTAGATTTAATGATATACATTAATAAATTAATAATAGTAGGGGAGCCCATGATGTTAAATAGGTATTGTCACTGTTAAATAATGTTGCCATATTTAAAGTAATAATAATGCGATATGTTCACGTTCAATCAGATGAATGAACAATGAGTTCAATCACAGTTTATAATACATACCTATATTTTCTTTCCTTAAACTTAAGAATTGAGATTCAACGAGTGAATTGTCGTCTATAATTCGCTTAGCCCGATGATCCCAGATGTCATTTGGCAATATCGGCCCAGAGGTAACTCCGTAGACGAACAGACTTGAGAGTTGAGCATAATAAAGTTTAAGTAGGTGATTCGGTGTCATTCGGAACTGTCAGACTTTTGCCAAAATACCAGTTTTTATGCCTACCACCTGGGACTCTAAATAAAATAAAACATCCAAATAAACACACCGGAAGGTTGGATTGATTCCAGAAACACTCTTTATTCAATTCATATAACAGGCCTGGTTTTTTATTTCTGTCAAATAGGACTAGGGTTGCATGCCCCTAATCCGAAACCTCCTTCACAGTCCAATTAAGACGTTCAACTAGGGTTCATACCAAAAGTGGTGGTAATTATGGGCGGCAGAAGTTAGTTTCGGTCGCATTGGCAACGGGCCAAAAGGCTTTACTTCCAGAAGGATACGAAGCATGTTTGTTTCCAACACGTCTGAATTGATCTAATTGGGCCGCCGTGATGATTTTCTTGCACGACATAGCAGCTCTTTCTGACTCGCAAGGCGGAGGCTTTGCGGACTCTTTGCGGACGTAGTATACGCCCAGGTCTGATAAGCCGCTTGTTTGTATTTAACAGCCACAATATACTACGCATAAACCAGGCTGTGGAATCGAGTGAAACTACAAAAATAAGGAATAAATATAAGGAACATAATTTTCGAAACCTTGACGGAGCGTCAAAAAGCACACCTGCTGCCAAGGATAACATGCATAGAAATTATGATAAGATCATCCCAGTCCGCCGATTTGTATCTCCACAATTTCGTCCGATCCTTACTAGGTTCTTCAACATCACGGTTCGCAATGCGCAAACGTTGCGTGTTGATTGTCCTGGCGTACGAAAACACAAACAAACCGGCCCTAAGACAAGTTAATTTAATTAAGACAACTTGTTTTCAAGTGAATCCACAAGATACGACGTATCAACTGGACATTTGATTTACATCTCAGCAATTGTTGGTGATGATGGACTGATTCGTAATTTAAGTGTGTACCTCGGATATTTGTGAGGTGCACTCCTAGAGCGAGAGGAAGTGCTGGCGCTATTTTTGTAATTTTTCATATTGATATGGTTGATTTAAGAACCGTTATTTTTATATTTTTTTTATTGTATACTTATTTATTTTATACATAATCTTAAATTCAATTGAAACATTGACGCTCCATAATATAGATAGCCGATGCAAGAAACCAACCAGTTCTTGACGAGAATTCTCTTTCGATTAATGTGTTCCTATATTCGAATATGAACTTAATGACGATGATGTTTGAATAGCATAATTTTCTTGTTATATTAGTAAGAAGTGTAGCTCTACCAGCGTGTTAATTAAATTTGGAAAAATATAGTCTAATGTTTTCTTTCCCATATCAATTATTGTATTTGGGTAATGGAAATTCGTTTTTTAATTTTTTACGATAACTAGTGATAGTGAGTTTTAATTGTTATAAGGTGTTTCTGTATAGTAGTTTTCATTTAGTTATCCTAGCTGTCACTTTCTCTTGTATAATAATAATATAATAGTATTATAATAATAATATAATAATTAGGTATAATTTTGAAAAATGCTAATAGCTTTCTGTAGTCCTCTTTATAATGTGATTTTAATTTTATTGGAGCAATTGTTTTTAAAATACGTATTTGTGTTGCTAATATTTGATTTAGATAAATTTTGAATGTTCTCCCATAGCTTGAAAGTCCATATGTTATAATGGATTCGGCTAGTGCTTTGTATAGTTGTGGCAGAGAACCTTATTTGTCAAGTGTCATTACAAGTTCACTTTTCATTCTTATATAAAGTAACACTTTGATTTTGTTGAATATTTACCACTACTGTATTGTTAAATTCCACATAGAATATTAAATTCTAGACTTCAATTTAGTATTTTTTTCGCCGACAGCCTATAACAAATGTTTCCTAATTTATGACCAATTTATTAATTAAACTATATAAACCGCTATTTACTATGTTTCATTTATTCATCGCCTTTTATTCAAAGTGGAAAGGGATTAGGGGTTGTTATTAACAGCTTTTATTTTAAATATAAATAAAATTTGATAAACGTTAAATATGTTCGGAATCGCGAAAAATAAAGAAATTTATTGGATGTTTCAGGTTCATACATCTCTTTTAACATCAACAACAATAAATTTAAATGCGTTTAATTATGAAAAAGTATACAATCAATATATATATACACTTAACATATATAAGAAGTAGTTACAATTTTCATAACCTACATAGTAATAATAACTTAAATTGTAATTATATTTTTTTATGTGCATTAGTGAATTACTAATGTTGATTAATAACATATAAATAATTATAATTTGAATGATAAAACATAGTCAAGGCAAAACATTAAAATAATTCCGTGTCGTATTATTTATAATTACAATTTGTATAGTTACTACTACGAAAAACAAGCGGAATAGATATTTATATATATATGAGACTTATTTGTCACTTACCGCGACCACGCATATTTACGTGATTAAGCGTAGACATGTCATATATAAAGTTTCACCTTTATGTTCTTTAGTTTAAGGGAAAAGCTTTAAAAAGCTGGCGAGAGTGAAAGCACTGGAACTGCAAGTACATCTTGTCGGATAAAACGAATAGATAGAGGTCTTTAATATAAACGAAGCAGACTTTAGTACTCTCGAAAAATGCAAGCATGGCGGTTGGTTACACGCTGAATTTTTAAACGGCAAGGTTTGCGGCTTTCCGGCGTGTGTAGTTTTAAACTTTGTAGATATTTGTTACTTTATGTTATTTCTCTTTGCCTAGTTTCCTGAAGTATTTTGAATACTGTTTTACTGACGATAAAGGATTATTTAGACTAATAATATAAATATTTATTGTTATTTTCCAAGCATAACGTTTGAGTCTTTCAGATTTTACAATAAATATATTTATCCAAGCCTAACTAAATTTATAGAGCACCGTTTGCGTTGTGGCTTTAGCCTAGCTTTAGCTTTAGGTCGTAGGTTCCATCCTCCGCTGGAATTTTTTATCGCGAAATTGCTTACTTCTTGTATGTAAATAGCAATTAAATTCAACTGACATTACTTGTTACAGTCCACTATTGATTATTATCATCGCGTCAAATAGCTCGATAGTTAATGACAAGATTAGATTCCCTTTTACACCCTCTTTAATATTATAATTTCATGTTGTAAGAATTGTAATGTAAGTATTTGAATATTACAGTATACAAATTTATACATTTAATACGAAAAATAGGAAGACAGTTGTAGCTATTGGCTCTTTCCGGTAAGCGCAGTGCGTAGCACCTTCACTTTGGCCCTCAATATATCAACGTAGACAGGACGAAAATTGGACTGGACCCTTGTTAATGTCCCGCACTTAGGCCCCACCCTTGTTTGTGATTATTTATTTAAGGCCTATTGATACGCATCTATTCGAAAAGGTGCGAACAAATTATTTTTTATATAGATAAATGTTTAAATAAATTTTATTAAAATAGTGTTTGTTTACAAAACATTTAAAATGCATAATTTTACGACATTAGTACCTGTATAGGTTTAGACTCTTGTAATTGTACAGTCTTCACGATATCACATTGATATTATAATCAACAAATTTAAGGTAATCGGATAATTATTGCTATATTGTTAGCGGAGGTAAATATTGGATAATAAACGTAACTACTCTTTGTAGCTCTCAAAACGGCGAGTTTATGAAATAGTTTTAAAAATTCAGTTGTTAATGTGGGTTCATATAAAAACATGTAAAAGTAAAATTTCACAATCTTTTTAATTACAGTCAAAACCGTTTACGACGACATCGTTTAGAACAAAATACTGGTTATATTGACCAAAATCAAAGGTCCCGGCTGAATTATATTGTAATACGTACTTAATAAAAACGCCATCGGCTGTTACGACTATCAGTTTTTACGGCCAAATATGAGTTGTCCTTTCGATATCGTTATAATAGATTTTGACTGTACATTAAAGTAAGTTTTAGGGCCTGTTTCACAATGTATGGATAAAGTGCCAAATAGCTATGCAACACATAAATGATTCGAAAGATAAAAGTTCTTAATAAGATACTTGGCATTTCATGACAAATCTGACAGTCGTGAAACGCAAAAATACTATTTATCCTACCAATAAGTAATAAATAGCTTATTTGGAACTTATCCGGACATTGTGAATCAGGCCCTTAGAATAATAGTGATTCTAGATAAAACAGTCGATGGAAAGCACGAGCACTTTGCTCGCAATGTAGGCTGAGTGACTTCTTGTACACGGAAGTGCATATTTTATATTCTTATGCGTGACATCGCATTACTTTAAAGCTACTTACAAAGTAAGTAATTTAAATAAAAAGGATGACACAGATCGCTCTATATTTTAAATCAAGAGATTTGAAGTGCCTAGGAGATGTATAAACCTTCTAAGTTGCGTGCTAGTATGGAGTCAGCAAACCTACAAGTCTTTTATACTATAAATACTTGAACTTACCAATAAAAATATAAATTCAATAATTATTCACCTAGCAAATTAAACATCGCAAATACTATTTTACTTTTTGTCCATACATATATATACATATAATATTATATTACATGTCAAATTAAAGTTTAATTAATAATAAAGTTGCCCTAATTATGAGTGGCTATTATAGAGTCAATGCACGGTGTGTAAATAATGTTTTCCGGAATCGTTGAAATATTGTTTGACGGTGGGGAATAATTTAATAAAGCCGGGCAGCGGTAACGAATTGTGGAAGAGAATAGCATAAGTTAATTACACTAATGAACAAGCGAAGAAGGTGCGTTCAAAAAAATCCACCCCAAGATCACTTCAAAGTCTTTACTGCGATGTTCATCGCGCGCTTCATTAGCGCCCGAAACACTGGGAGGCTTACATGTTGCCCTTTAGACATGATATTTTACAGTTTATATAACTGATATTTATATAACAGGAGGAGTAATAAAATTACCTAAATTATATTGGATATATGAGGTCGTAACAGAAGTTTATGAGAAATGAAAATTATTAATGAAAAATCCTCCTCCTATTTTATATTTCGGTATTTTATGTATTTAATGTATAGACTGTATAATCTGAGGGCACAGCAGTGACCCAACAAAGTAGAGCAAAAACGCGGTGCGGCGTTACCATCCGTTTTCTCGAAACAGTTCAGGCCATTTTTGGACCCCCTTAAACCTTTGTGTTTCATTAAAAAAAAATAAACACCTACAGAGGGTAAAGTATAAATATAACATTTATTCTAAAATAGCCCGCTTTGCGACATATAAGCCAAGTGTTAAAATCGAGTAGCCCGTTCATTAGAAGCAACGTAAAGCTCTAGTCTTAACTATAGAACATTTTTGGTTCAGGAACAAAGTCAATGGTTTTACGTAAACTTTTATTGTAATTATAGTTAAGTGTAGGTGATCAAACACCGATACTATAGTTTCGTAGCTGTCTTTTATCATTTGTTAGGAATAGGTGCATGTCGTGGTCTAAAACAGCTTGAATTTCACGTTTTGATGAACTTTCAGGAATACTCTCATCTAACGTTAAAAATGTAAGTGTAAAATAAATTTATGTAAAGATTTTTTCTTATTCATAAAAAAGAAACCGTTATGTTGGTAGATACAATAAAACGTTTTTTTACACACAGGTAGAGTAGTAACTATTTTTATTAATATAGGTAATATAATGAAGTTAACATCGAATTTGAGAAAGACCTTAAAACAAACTACTATGATAATTAAAAAAAATGTTTTTTTACTATGCCGAGAGAGTGCAGGCTATCATCCCTAAGATAGTGGGCTAGATCCCTGATTACCAATGGGCTTTCCGTCTGTATCCGAATTTAACACTCGTTTGTAAGGCAAAGAAATTTAGACCCAAATAGTCGACGGTGCGGCGTGTGTCACAAAAGGCTTCTGATTATTTACTTGCGCATAAAAAAACACGTATGATCACGAAACAGATATAGAAATCTAAGGCCCAACCTTTAAGGTTGCAGTGGCACTATTTTAACACTACTGTGCTACTTAGATGGAAAGGGTGTATGTGTGTGTGTATAGTTAAGTTAAGCTGTTTTTAGACTATGACTGAAAATATTATTTAGGTACAATAACGTTTTAAACAAACAAACAAACAATCAAAATTCTTTATTTGTTTAGCAATATGTACAATAGGATTCAGATTGAGGCCTCCCTAGTAAGTCAGAGACCTGTGACAGGGAAGCTTCGCTCTTCTTTAAATTTACAAAGTTTATAAAAGTCGTATTGAAAAACAATTGATTTAAAATAAAAATAAAAACGAGGGTACTGTAAAAATAATAAATGTATGAATAAATTATATTGAATGTAACTTGTGTATGTGTGTGGAAGATGAAAAATAAAATAAAAAAGAATTCTAAACGATAGTGTGCATGAAAAGATGGATTAAGGAAAATTTTAACATAAAGGATTTAACAATGCTTCTGTTTTGTTATAATTGTACCGAGCCAATGGTTTACATTTTTTTTACATTTGTGGTATGTAAGATTCTGCAAGTTAAGGATTTTAAAGTAATTCAGATATATTAAAATTGCATTAAGATCGTATTGCTCATGCTGAGATTAATGTATTTGCGATCGAAAAGGCCGGAGCGCGGATCGGATAATCCGTCCATCACGCCATGTAAATTGAATCACGTCTCTCATCTGTTCACATGAGGGCTGCTTGTAGAAAGCGTATCTTCACTCGAACGTGTCATAATGAACTGTTTTTCAGAATTCCAATAGGACTTGTTTTGTTTTTGACGTCAACGTTTCCATTTAATTTTCAACTTATATCACATAAATCTTAAAAGTCTTATACGACGCTACAACGCTTTAACAAGAAAATACTTGTTCATAATCATTAAAATTAAATATATGTTCTTATAGTTTCATATGTTATGGGGATTTTATTTTATTTTTTTTTATGATAGAACCTCATACTGTGTTAATATAAAATTTTCATGATGGAGTTTTAAATTAAGGCCTTAAAAAAATGTTAAAGAAAATAACAAAAAGTTTAGCTTGAACGCTTTATAGATAATTGCATTTGTTAGAAACACTTCGCGATAAAAAGTCTAAACAAAGCATAATTGAAGTTTCTTCATGAAGAGGATACATAAGTGCGAACAACTTTTCCGTAATCTTTCGAAGAGGAAAATATTATTTATGTTACGAATAATATACAAAGAATAATTGATGATTGAGAATCTATTATATAATAAATATATTAGAGAAAAAATGTATTAGAAAACATTTATTACATTTCTATTTAAATAATTGTGAGAGCCATGATGATTTCTTCGTACAAACTTTTAAATTTAACCTTATGTACTAACAGACATTATTGTCAGCAATAAGCCTGATTAATATTTTCTGCTTCAATTGGGTGGTAAGACAAAACCGCTGGCCAAGCGCCCACTGCGGCGGCGACAGTCTCAACACATTACAACGATTTATTAAACCGGAAACCAACAACGACTCGACCCCTATGTACCATTTATTTAACACTGACTTATTTAAATAACTGAAATTTTACACTATCTATCGAACACTATTCTTTACACACATATTATTATACATTATTGTGTAATTATCTTATCTTGTTTATGTTTTAAATTGTATTTTTTTTAGCATAACTTATGTTTACATGTATTGTGATACATATGTATTAGATATAAGATTTTATAAAATTATCAGTAGATTTAGTAATATGTATGATGTTGTATACTTAATAAATAAATAAATAAATAATTACATAAATTGTAACGAATAATAAATTCAAAATTAAACTTAAAATTAATAATAGCTTGATTATATTGCCTCAATCGAAAGAGCCCTCTTAATTTATTAATTACACTTAATTTTTATAAATAAATTCGCTAAAAAGTTTGTATCAAGTATAGACTTACATATTATTATGAGAATAGGTATATAGATTTCAAGTACCTTATTCTAGAAATTCGTTGTAGAAATGCAAATTTATAAGCGAGGCCGAGGCAAAATAGGACAAATTGGCTGGTTGCCAGTGCGAGAAAACGCATTTGTAACAAAAGTGAATATGAGTCCACTTATTGTGAACATAGTGTTAATTCGAGTAATTAACGAAATTAGTTCAACAATATTAGTTGTGAGGTACAATGTTAGACTTAAAACTGTATATTTTAAAACATTATACATTGCTGGATTCGGCGTAACTTTACACTAACGGCAACCAGCGCATAATTCATTGTACTGCGAGATATAATGCGGATGTTCTCATAATATACGACGCGCAACTTAATCCCGGCGACTTTTTCCACCACAGATATGTATTTATACAAATGGCCAGCAATAAAAGTAATAAAAGCACTCTGTAAACTAAGCGTATGAGGTACTTTAGACCACTTTAGCGTATGAGCACATTTGTTGAGTTTGTGACAAGTAGCATTTATATTTTAGATTTATGCTTTGTTACGCTGAACAAAAAAAGTTACATCTCACCCTACTTCGAAAGAAACCCTCGCTCCCAACTTTTTTTTCCAGCACCGTGTCTGTGAAGACAAATGTTATTCTGATTTTATTTTACGAAAAAGTATAATGACTTGTAGTAACGCGACTTGGTACGCGAAACCATGCCAGCAAGCTGCATAGTTTCACTGTTAAGATTAAAGATTAAAGAACGATTAAAGAAGCTAATAAAACATATGCAAAACGCACTTGTTTCTTTTTTTCTATCGATTACGTCACTACGTACTATCAATTACGTTAATATCGTATTTTGGCAAAATGTTAAAGTTATGTTTTTTTTAAGTGTATGCGAAGTTGTGCGAAAGCAAGGCACAGTGTTAGTAATTAACAACGCTTGAAACTTTGGCACACAATGCTGTGTGTCAATGTATAATCTAAGGACATTCCGGATAAAATAGTCCGAATGCAACACATCCGTATTTCACGCGAGTTCCGGCGCATAAAGGGCGTGTCACTTCAGGGTTTCAGTAGCCGGACGATACATGTTCACACTCGCCATAAACCATACTCCACATATACACATATGCGAAATATGTGTTTACGTAGAAATAGTAATGATTTATGTAAGCGGATTGCCTTATAATAAACGGAATACTTTAAATCGTTTATCAACCAGAAACGTGTGACGTTTTAAAAATATTTCTGCAGGTCCAGGTTCGTCATAAGTCACTGTATTGCGTATACTACCACCTTTTTTTTTGAGGCATATCTATCTTAGGATGTACAGTGTGCACCCTGTTTACCCACTCATTTATCGACTTTATTTAATCTTGGTTCTGTGGGCTACAATGAAATAAGAGTACGCCAGAATTCGCACTTGCAATTCTTTAATTGTCTTCTTCTTCAAGTGCCACTCCATTACTGGAGGTTGGCCGTCAGTTCTCTGAACCGCGTCTTGTCCTGCGCCAGATGCAGCAACCCCTCCGCACTCGCAATACCTGTCCACTCCCTGACGTTGCGAAGCCATGGCTTCTTCCTTCGGCCAACACGCCGTTTTCCCTGGATTTTACCCATTATTATTAGCTGAAGGAGGTGGTAGCGGTCATGGCGCAACACGTGGCCCAGGTACGCAACTTTTCGCTGCTTAATGTTCTGCATAAGTTTTTTCCCCATTCCAACTCGTCTCAGAACCTCCTCGTTAGTGACCTTCTGGATTAAATTTGGTAGTTTACCGTTTTGTTTCAGACTTCTTACATTCCATGTTCCTATGCTTAGAGTTCTATTACACCTGGAGATTCTTCGCACCCCTGTCCCATCAAAGGGACGCCAGGGACTCGAGGCCGTGGTTTAATTGTAAAATGTTACAATTTTATTATGTTACTTAATAAAATTGTAACATGGACAGGACAAGGACAAGGCAATTCGGCAGTACATTCCTGATACGGGTACGTCAGAAGACAGCATCGTTCGTCGTTACTACTTGTGCCCACAGCTAGATATAAAATAAAAAGAGCACATATTATTCGCTATATTACATAAGTCAACCAAAATAGGTTAACGGATCTTTTCTATAGTCCGTGACAAAAGTTCTACTATTTGTTTGTGAGTATAATAAAGTAAGTAAATATTATTAAGTTTGGGTTTTCTTATAAATTTTTAATGATTTATTTTTTTCGTTTGTGAATTACTCGTTAATTTAGGGTCACCTCTTGCGTTAATAGTGTAAATAAATATACGACGTATGGAAATTATGACCATATTTATCCAGAAATTCCATTTATCTTATAGATA
The DNA here is from genome assembly GCF_905147795.1 of Pieris rapae. Classification (NCBI taxonomy): domain Eukaryota; kingdom Metazoa; phylum Arthropoda; class Insecta; order Lepidoptera; family Pieridae; genus Pieris; species Pieris rapae. The sequence goes on from NC_059517.1 coordinate 4,568,138, forward strand.
TTATTTCGTAGAAATACTACACATCCATCTAAAACAGCGCCATCGCAATTTAATAAGAAAAATAATTTTTCAAAGCGGCGTCGTAATTTTATCCCAAGTGGGTGTTGAACTTTTTCTAAATAATACGCAAACTCTGGAAAATAAATACTCCTGATGAGTTTCAGATTTACGTTGTTGTTGTGTAATGATCTTTTAAAGTTATGTCATTATAAGCAAGGAGAATATTTAATCACTTGTAGTTTTCACTATTTTTATTAAACATAATAATGGCCGAATGGTTTTTTTAGTAAAGGGATCATAATATTCAAAAATTTCACATGTAAGGACCTAAAAAGTCTATTAATTTAGTAGTCTAAATAGTATACCTGATGGTATATATATATATATATATATATATATACACCAACACAACAACAATATTTAATTTAAAAAAAAAGACACGACTATAATTATTTCTTATCTAGGAACAGTTTCATTGGAAAATCCAATTGTGCTTTACGCTACTAAGTATCATGCTTTGGAACTCCTGATCATACGAAAACAGTTTTTATAATTGATTTGAGAATCTTCTTCTTGTATTCTCTTCTACCTTGTAATTAGTTTCTTATTTAAATATATATAAAGTATAATTCATTAGACCTTAGATTATCTGTTACTTTTTTATAATTTTAATGTCAAGTTTTACATATAATTTTCGTTGATATTTCAGTAGTTATTTAATTTTATTAAAATCAGAAATCACTTGTTGCCGAATAATTTATGAAAATTGAATTTATATGTATTTATAAGGTAAAGAAGTGTAAATAAATAAATAAATGTATCAAAATCTGAACATGATGAGAACTACTCCATAATTACTATTCTCGACATATGCCGAATAGAATGATCATAGAATATTTTTTTATGCCAAACAGTTTTTGATATATTTGTGGAACTGGAAAATAATTGAGTTTAAAATAATAGAAAACCAGTCATAACCATTGGCAGGTTATGACTCTTTTTGTTCCAGCACTTCAATCTCCTTACCGGATGAGAGAATTACATGTTATTCATCAGATATAACTTAGACATAATATTATACACGCCGGAAATCGAAATCACGTCTCATCCGTTGAAACCAAGTAAGATTACATCCCGGTAATAGCAGATTGTGCTGTCATTAGAAATGTATATCGCGTTTTATTTGTAACAAAATCATATATGCTGCTACATACTACATCTGTTACAATACCTGTTAATAACATATAAATATACTAACTAGTAAAAATTGATTAAATCTGCACTTTAAAACTGTCGTGAGCAGTAGCTAAATAATAAGTAAAAAATAAATAATCGAAAAAGTTTTGCTTGTGCGCCATACCTATTAAGTATATAAGCAGTAAGTAAGCATTCATTATTCTCTTACTACTACTATTCTAGCATTTTCTAACTGTCTCTAACCATGGCTTCCTTTCACCATTCTCTTCCTTTACCGCTTTATTTTGGGGCGCCCTCTTCTCCTTCTTCCCCTTGGTACTTTCATGACTTCCATTTTTAAATATAGGAGGTGAAAAATATCAAACCTTTTGCTATTTCCAACTTTTACTGATTTTCAAACTCGCAACCCGAGTCTGAGCTCTTTATCTGGTCTTATTAAAAGCGGCGAAAAGCCTGTATTCCGATCACGTAGACAATTATTCGAGTAAAGTGTGCGGGCTTGAATCACTAACCTCAGTGAACGGCCAACTTTTACAATAAATCCATCTTGAGCTCGACAGTTAATCAGTCCCGCGATAAAAGCTTCAATCGGGAGCGAGTACCTGAGAGGGCGCTACTCATTTTGTCCTCATTATTCTCTTTCACGAAGTCTGCTTTCAGCAAATACATAATCGATTTACAACATAAAACTGTAGGTCTAGCAGGTATTTTTAATGATTCTTGCCTATCACATCGAAATAATAAAGTTTTATCATCCGATTACAAAACTATGAATACGGATAATTTTTTGTTTTAATTGACAAAATCTTGGCTACGATATTTCTCTATAAAAACCGCATATGAACACAGTTCTTTTCTGTATAGCGTTGCGAATACAACTAATAAGTAGTAAGTCATTTCGATGTAACAATTTTGTTAGTGTTATCGGTACAACATTAAAATGACAAAAATACGTTTTCTTTCCGGTAATGTGAGTTTAATTTGTATGTTAACCTACTTATATAATATTTAGAACAATATTGTAAGTAATATAATAATAATCATATGAACTTATAATTAAATACACACATTTTAATTATTTAAAAGCAATAGATATATGCATTGCTTTAAAACAAAATAACAGTAAAGAAAAGGCAAGCTTATATTTTATTCCTGCGGAGGGTTTGTTTTATGTAATCTTGTTTTAAAATTAAAATCTTGTTAATCATTTACTGCGTGACGGCTTACTGAAACTGTACCCTTGAGAACGTTTTAATTTGTGGACACTTGTTTAAAAAGGGATTTTCTTGTTCGAAGAATGGATTATTCGCACTAAAGTAGAACTTTAAAAATTAATTTGAATATTAGTAAAGGCTTAGTGGAGCGCAGAGAACACGTGCTGGTCTGTGGAATTTCCGTGTCCATCCTGGCTACACTTTATCTCAAGTTTAATTAAATTCTTAATTAAACTTGTTTAAAATTACTGTAATTAGCATTAATTTTCTTACTCTCAATTAAATCCTGTATATTTTTGGTGGATTTTTAATAATTAATTAACCTTCGTTCTTATTCTTTTTCTGCCAAGTTACACTATTTAATGTCAGATAAATAGCTTCTTTATTGTAAATTTAACTCGTAATCACGTAGAAATTGATTGCAAGGGTGCGTTTCTGCCCAAATACTAGCTCATAGTAAAATTACGGGTTTGGAACGTGTCTGATATTTTGCAATAAGATAAGGATACATTTTGTGTTGATTCCACTTACAAAGGCCGAAATCACAGTGTAATTTGAGACGAATTTTTGAAGCCGTCCTTTCGGGTAGTACCTATTCAGTGTGACCTACTGCGGATTACGGCGTATGACGGGTTATTTAGCGCTGTCGGCGGCAAAATTTAATGAGGATCGTACGAGCTGTTTTCAGTCTTTTCAAAGTTTCCTTTGAATTTTCCGCGAACATAAAATCTGCGATTCATGTTTACCCTTGGCTTAATGTGCTATTTTAAGCATCATTATCTATATTAAGCAAACGCTTCGTTCACCTTTCCATTAACTTATGACGGGTTTAAAATTGATTAATTAACAAAGCGAAGCATCATTAAAAAAATTATGTGTAAGCTGTTTGTACTATATTTTAAGTAACATAAAGCTTAAATATATTAAGGGATTAATAACATTGGACACACATCGGGCACAATGCCATTTCATGTACTACTATGATTATATTAAATAGCTTAGTCTTATATTAATTGTTCTAGCGTTTCTTTTCCAGAGCCCTATTGGATATTAAGTTAATTCTGTGAATAAGTTAGTAACGAGGTTAGCAAAATGTAGGTTCTCTTTGAACGGGTGCTGTAAATAAGAGGATTTAATGGTTATGGAGCTGTTGGAGTTCCTAAGTGAAAATGAAAGTGATACCCAAGAGTATCTTAACGCTTTGTGATTATAAGAGAAATCCTTTAACGCTTATTTTGTAGAGTATAAGGGGATTTCATTAGTCGTTTTTTATTTTTTATAGTACGCGAGTGTGCAATTGCTTTTATCAAGTTTGGTAATCTGAGAGTTTAATGTGTATTGGAAGCAAGTATATATTTAATTATAAGTATTCTAACAGCTTATACTTATACATATTATAATACAAAATACTAAGACAATACAGAAAGCCAAAACAGATTATATAGATAAACTATTTATTAATTAACAAGCAAGTGCATTAATAGATGAAGATAAAAAAATAATAAAACTACATTCGTAAGTTTTTCTAAAATTTTAATTTGGCGTATTAACTTTTATTTTTATGAATCTATATAATTTATAAAATGTATTAATAAATTACTTTCTGCAATCTTTCAATTACAACTACAGAACACTTGACGATCTTTACTGACCAAAAATGTATTTCTATGTATTGAGTAGATTTCTCAAATCACTGCTTTATATTTAATATTAAATAAACGGTCACAATTTTTTTTCGTTTCTCCGGGATACTCCTGTAAATGGTGTTTGTAGATCGAAGATGCTGCAAATATGTCCCTTGAGGACTTGCGTGCGGGCTACATGCCTTTCAAATATTCTCTTTGAAATGTCAGCTAGATGTAATTCCTTATACATAGTTATTGGATGCTGAGATTATTGTATCATCTCGGATGTTATTACTACACTAAATAGAAGATAACTAAATACAGTTGACGTGTCTGTAAAAATGTTTGACAGTTATAATACACAGTTTCTGTATTGATTATAAAACTTTTACAGATTGAATTTAAAATTAACCTCATGTGGATAGATTCTGTATCATTAAATTTAAAAAAATTGTCTTAGAGATTTTTTTATGTTTGTGGCAACTCGTAATAGACAGATAAATTACAGAGTTTAAGTAAACATTTTGAAAATTCGTAATGAATAGGGCATACATTTTGCCCTCAGTCCAAGAAAGAACATTCAATTTTAATTGTCTAAAGGTATAATGTAGGATTATTATATAAGGTTAAACTATAAATAATTAAGTTAATTTCTAAATATTTGAGTTTACCTTGGGAAATATTATATATAAAGGCTTTTATTGCAAAGACATCTGTATTGCGAAGTGTATTATAAGTGCGTTGCCACGGTTTCAGTGCAAAGTACTCCTTTTGGTATCAATTTGAAAATATCGCAGATGCCAGCTGCTTTTACAAAGAGGTTGTCTGAGCTACAAAGTACCAAAGAAATTGCAGTTGGACTTATAATGGTCTCAAAAGAAGTTAATCTTGATTTAAGTGCAACTTATGAAGTCGTTTGCAAACTTGGTTTCGCCGGAAGTCGTAAAGGATTATAAGAACAACCTAAATCGTAGATAATTATGATTGTTGCAGATTTTATCTGCGCACGCCTTATTCATATTAATGCTCAACATTCAAGGTTCGGCTTTTTTAATTAGAATGATTTGCAATTATACTAGATGTCATTTATAATATACTAACTGCCCCCGCGAACTTCGTTTCACAAAATAAGTTTAATTTATACTTTAGCCTCAATAACACGTGGTAATCATGATATTAAATTGTAGCTTATATGACACGTTTGTCGGTTTACAAGCTTCAATTGGAATGTCTAAGACATCCTCCTGTCTAAGTACTCCCCGGACCTTGCCCCAACAGATTACCATTTTTTTCGATATTTGGACAACTTCTTGCAAGGGAAAAAATTTAACTCTGATGGGGCAGTCCAAATCGCCTTCACATATTTTATTGATTCCCGTCCGACTGTTTCTCTTAGCAAAAGGATCAATTAACTACCTATGAGATGGCAAAACTGCATAGAAAACAATGGGTCATACTTAGATTAATTAAATTAATTATATTTAAAAATATTCGACTTTTGTTCCTCCCATACAAAACGCCAAATTCATATGTAAGGACCTAATATTTCTTAAAGCATTCAAGGTGCCGCGACAATAATAATTGGCAGCTTTTCATAAGAACGTTGAATGAATCTAGTTTTAAAAAAAACTTCATAATTAACATACACAGCTCCAGTAGTAGTTTCAGTGAGTCTATATACATGAATGGCTCATGATATATGCTAGGCTCATTCTGCCCGATAATAGAGCAAGCTCAGTTGAATTTGTCAGTGTAAATTCAAATGTAATCATAGCCAGTGACACTATGCAATCATATACTATACCACAGACTATAACGTTAACTGGAATGTATTGTCATTGATTTCTATGCGGTTGACCCTAACGTATATATGATCATTGCGTAGCGATCATATGCTATGTTTATGCAAGGTGTATGAGGTTGTAATTATTAATCATAAAAAATATGAAAACCATTTATATTACTAATAACTTTGTGAAAATACAAACAATATCTTATGGCTATTAAACCTCTCTTCTAGGATATGAAACATTTCTGTTTGGCACTTTATATTTTTAATGTTATAGGTACCTTATTATATTAACTAATGAAGTTTGATTTTTTAATAAATCGATAAAGCTAAGTCCTTGAATAGGAAGTAACATTTGTTATGAATAATAGTCTTTTTAATTTTGATCAGATAACTTCAAGTATGTGTATTCATAAAATGACAGTTTTATCAAAAGAATCCCAAAAGAAATTAATTTCGGCTTCATAAAGCGTAGGTAATATGTTTGACGACAAACAATATCCTGTAGCGGAGATGTTGACGGGTTTTAAGGCACGAAGTTGCTGCTGAATTCCAATTTAGTTCCACAGAATATTTGGTCAGACAAGGTTTATTGTGTTAAACATCTATATTAGATGCGTTTGTTGTTAATAAAACCAAACGGCCATGCTACGACCGATCTGTGTAATTAAACTTTTGTAGTTATTGTTTATATTATAATTAAATGCTATAAATCAATTTAATTAAAAAAGTAATAGCTTCAATGCGGAAATAGAAACTGCGTGGGAACTAGCGTCTGGACAGTATAATTTTTATTTGCTACGATTAATTTAATTTCGTCATTAAAAAAATCAAGTTGTCTTAATTAAATTGTATGTTGAGTGAGGCCGTCGATCTAAATTAGTGAGGGCCCACTGAAAATTAGTGTTGCTGGTGACAGCCAGTTAAAACTGAGTTGGCCAATTTTTTTCAAGTGATTGTCATTTATACTAAGATTTTATTATATAATCAATTAAATATGTTTTTTTTTTTCATCTAAAAAGGTAATTAGCTCTGCTCAAAACGATGGTATCCGCACAGAGTCCATTAATAAATTTAATGCAAGCAACAAAAAAAAGGTTAGACAATTAATTCAAATCTGTCGGGGTAATTGCTCTACATATCCATAAACGTTTTGTAATCTTTGCCTCCATAACTCTGTACTCTGTAGTCTGGGGGAGTCGCAAGCCTCACTACGCGTCATCCTCATTCCTCTGCCTCCCCTCCGTCACCCTTCCCTTTCCCTGAACCGTCTTCGGTTCATTATGCAACCGCTCCAGCCATGCGCCAATCACATACCATCACTATATTGCTCACTTAGAGATTTCTATCATTTTTATCACCGATGAATAAGAGGTTTTCTTAAATTATTTGCAAAATATTATGAAATCATAATATATTAAGGTTTATTTAGGCTACTAAACAAATCAGTTGCTTGCTCCAATTCCTATTTAATCTTTTTCACTGTTGTCAGTGGTGTGTAGAAAGTGAAATCACGATACAAAAAAACTTCCTTGTTTACTATATTTTACTTCTTTATGAGATCTTCACATAATATAAAACTATGTATATATTTATATATGACATTTCTATGTATTAATTTATAAGCAAATGAAATTTATACCTTAGAAAACCCAATTATATTATTTTCGTTTTACTCATTTACGAGTAAAGATGAATGAAATATTTCTAGATCCTTAGTAATAGTTTTTCGAGCAGCAATAAGTACGGAATGTGCGTGGGCGCATCCTTCGCAGTATTACCTGTTTCAACACGAATAATCCGGATGCATGAATGGCACAACTACCAACCTACTCGAGTGTTCCAATCCGAATAGTAATTCATTCGGAATAATTATTTTCTCAAAAGTGAATACGAACATTGAGTAACTGCAGATGAACTAGGAGTTGGTGCAACTTACTATTGTCGTTGCTATAAACATTGATCATTATTAACATGCATATAAACACACTAGCAGCTTGATAATTGGAGAGATTAAGGATTTGAAGAAATTATGCAACCTATTTTTAAAAGAGTTCAAGGAGGGTGTAGTAATTACACGATCCGGAAGCCTATACCAGTTTTCCACTACTGGGTTTGGGAGAATTTCAATTTTAATGAACTACCCCTCAAATGTGTTTTCACACTTCAAATAAAGAGCTTCTCAATTCCTGGAACATTATAGTGGTCAGTAAGGATTTTATAGGTTTCAATTAGATTGTCTTTTAATCGCCTACGTCGGTAAGTTCAAGTGCTTTCAATAGCTAACTATTGTTGTTTATACCTAATTTCTCTGACCATTTTCGTAGGATTTTCTTTAAACCCATTTAAGCATATTAATAAGTATTTAGTATTCATTAGTATTTCTGAAATAAATAAATAATATCCTATAATATGAAATAAGAATTCCAAATACTGTAGGCATACTCTAATAGTGGCCTAATGTAGTATTTATATATCTTTAAGAGTGTTCTTGATGTGAGGCAATATCTCAATTAATGTTCCCAACCATTTTTGTGCCACCTTAGCCTTTCTGAAATTGTTATGCCATCAACATACATAATTTCTATACATATATATATACAACTTAAAAGATCGGTTTTAGGAAGACGTTATATCCAGAACAGTATGCATTTTCCGAGGATAGGCTAATAATGTTTAAAGTATTGTATGTATACTTGAGGGTAAAAGAAAGACTTAAGACATATGTATATCTTATCTAAGATCAAGATATGCTTTGAGAGTAACCGTCTCACAGGCATTCGATACACAAGGATGGTTGTAGCGTGACCGATACGTGGTTTCCGTTTCTTTGATGTTACGTAGGAACTGTTTTTAAGTTCTTTTGTTTAACTTAACAAACTACGGACTTCGGTTTCTATTGACGAACACTCATGCACAAAATCAAATACGTTGAGGTTGGTACTTACGTCTGAATAAATTTAGCATAACCTAATTTTAGCATAAAGCTTTTCGAATATGCTCCATTTTGTTAACTAATTAATGCATAAATTTAAATGGTGCCCGTTAAGATTGATCAATAGCTTAAAATAATACAATAAAATGATATGGCACTATTGGTAAGTATATAGTCAATATCGACTATATACTTACCAATAGTGCCATATCACTAAGATTGTCATGTCCTTTCAAATTTAAATTTTAACACTAAAAAAATGATGGAGGCCTTTGCCCGTGGGCACACAGAATCAGTTAACGCAGATCAACAAAAACAATAGCTATAATGTATATATTGATTATGATATAAGGCTATAAATATATAAACTATATATTGATTGATAAGAAAGTTATACACGAGTATATACTTATTACAAAAAAAACAGATCAGACAAAGCGGGAAAGTCTAAATATAAATACCATACATGTAATATATAATACCAAGTATAAAAGTGTTCAATAGTCAGCTAGGTACTTCTTCCCACGTCTACAGCGACGAAAGGCTGGTTTTGTAGTTAGGAAGCACCGGTTTCCTGCGAGCCAACGCCGAACGAAGCTTTGAAAAGGACTTGACATTCCAACACAACTTCCCTTTTAACTTTATTTCAATGGTCTTACTTCATGAATAGATAATATATATTATACGTATAGTCCCAAGAGTTTTTATGAAGAATTTTAATTTAAAATCTTCGTCGTGCTAGAGTTTGACATTTAATATAATTTGAATTATTAAATAAGGTAAGATAGAGAACTATAGATGTAAGGTGAAATTCAAATTCCAAATAATTTTAATAAACTTTACATGCTTATTTTTAAGAATGCTATGTGTCAGTTTATATATTCTAGTGAGGTTAATATGTATGTTTTACTGATAATTTTAAATTAAAACCTATATCATTAACATATAGGTTTTTTAGAAGTTAATTATAACAATTTAATATATCTATGCCATTTAATGCAAGGAAAAAATCGCATGAAGGAAACTAATAAACACCTACGTAAAAGTGCGAGACATCCTGTCGCAAACTTAAAATAAATGTAAGATATCGTGAGTCAACATATAGTCAACAATACATTATTATCACGACATGTTGAAACTTGTGTTGACCTGTCGATTCACACATTCTGGTTTATCGCTAGTATGTGGGCTTTTGGTAATAAAAATAAAGTTGACTCATCAACAAAGGCGCTATATAAACAAAACTCGTTTTGCGTATTAATTTATACGATTATATATTACGTCTAGCAATAAAAATTATATTGTTATGTCGTCTCAGATTTATGCAGATTTTAATTTAAAAATATTTTCTTATGCTTTATGCATAGATTACACTAGAATAATGGTTAAACTAAGGCAAAGTTTAATATATTAACTTTTTACTTAATTGTTAAAGAAATATTAACTTTTGATAACATTTTCTCCTGAACAACTGCAGCTGTCCGAGGCTGTTATATCTAAGTAGATGTGAATAAAAAAAGATATTCTCTGTAGATTCTCTCATATTCATCTCTGTATGATTTTTATTTTGTACCAGTTTTCATGTTCGTCTGAGTATCATGTGTCTCTAGGGAGCACCAATCTACACCACGATTTCGGCACTTCATACAAAATTCAACTGTTTCACTAAAGTAATATCATAATATTACTTTATAATATTAATATTATCATATGACTTTAATCAAACATGTGATTTTTTTTCTACGAACTAGCAATTTTAATTTAGCGTCTTCAAGTACATAATATATAAAGAAAGACCAAGAAACGTTTCGCATAGCGTGGGTGCAAGCGCGGGTGCCATTTAGTTTGACACTTAGTCACGTAATCACCATACAAATTTGATTGGTGTTGCGATGTCCCGTCTGTTGCAGTTTTTTTTGAGTAAATTCCAATGCTTAAGAGGATTTGTTATGCTAACAAATTGTTACAAACGTTGTGTAAAAATCTTTTTTGGCGATTAAAAATAGTGGCGAAGAGTTTATTGCCAGTTCTTCTCTTCCGTTCTACGCCATTGATTTGAGAAGTGGCAGCAAAGCAACATTCAATGTTTAATTCTATGTGTAAAATAAATAAATACAAAGCAATAAATACACTTTTAGCATGCAATAAAAAGAACTAGCCGACGTCGAATAAAACGGATCATTAGAAATAAATAATTTTCCACGTAACACCGAGACCTAGTAAGAAGTAATCCGCATTGGGACATTATTTACATTTCAATTTGCACAAACAGCCGATGTAAAGCCCGAGCTTCGAACCTGCAGAATCCGTCGAATTATAAATTCATTTTCATTGGCTTTCTAGGATTAGCAACTTTAGGGAAGTAGATCACCAGAAATAGGATTTTAATAAAGGTTATATCTTTGACGGTTACATATTGTTGGCTGAAATTACGCGTGGGAATGGAACGTGGCGTGATTTGCATGAAACACGGTGCTAACATTTTCTCTGTTAGCATGGCTTAAAGTTTACAGGCGGTTAGGGAGAAATGCGAATTCACGAAATGGGCTCTAGTGACGTTTGTTCACCAAAAATGCGACTCATTTTCCGCTTAATGTGCAAGCTGAGAACTAGCACACGTTTTATCGCAGTGTCTAGCTAATTTTATAAACTGTTCATGTAAAACAGGATTAACCTATATAGTATTTTTGCTTAGGTACGATGCAAATAATAGAATCGGCGCGGCCGTACAGTGGATTGCTTAATTTCTTTTATTAACTGCCGCAACCGAAACGTACAAAAACCAGGAAGCGGGTTGGGGATTATAAGTACGTGACGTGGGACGAAGGATGTTGATTTTGTTGTACCTTGTATACCTTTTGTTCAAGGAATTGCAAACATTTCTCTCCCCAGTACGCTCTACCTGAGACATTGCCTTTTGGCCAATTTCAATGTTTGTGGTACTACGTGCTTTATTAGGTTTATGTATTCTTAAGTGACACTAAAACGATATATTTCATAGCATATAGGCGACATCGCAACTTACTTGAACGTGCATTCGCTTTGTTCAATACGCTTAGTTTTGAGATTTTGTGAAGCTTTATTATGTGAAGAAACAATTAACGATGTCTACGCAATGAATAAATTATATTTACGATATTGTCACTTAGATACATTACAATATGCTTTTGAGATATGACTATCATCTCTATGGCGTTGTGCTAATCAAGTTTTTAAAAGAAATTTAATGACATCAATGTCTACTTACCTTCATATTTTTATCAGTGTCCTAAGTCGCATTGTAACCGCTTTTTAATTTAATTTTTAAATACACATCTCATTTACGGATAATCTAAGATCATCTCATCAGATAGCGTCATTCAGTCCTAATAGATGACATCCTGTTTACTCAATAATATTTTACAAAACGTTACTCATCCATTAAGACAATTAATGGGTGCTATTCGAATTCGACAATTGAACTGAATTGTACCGAAAAGACCGTATCCTCGTGTGAATGTGTAAGTCCGAAGTAATAATTATGCCATCAATTATTTATTAACAAAAATAGGAATAATCTAAGCACAAAGCTTTACTTTTTAAACTTTTAAGACTGTATACAACTATAACAGGATTATAAAGTTATAGAAGTCTCATTGTAGTTATGTGTGAGCTAAATACTGGCCGAGCAACGTAGCTGTATAATAAAACGTATAAATTGTACCGGCGATTTTGTTTACCCAGGTAACAATAGAAATAGCAGTTAGAAATAATATATTAAAAAAATAGATAGTGTAAATATTATTTATGGAGAAATAGAAAATAACCCTTATATTAACTATTATCTACTTAAGAATCTTTAAGAATACACCAAAACATTAAATTCATTCATATAATAGCCGTAGATAGCCTTATATATTTTAACGTCAGGCTTTTACTATGACTAACGTAATACACGTTTTAAGGCTTATGGTAGAATGAAGCCGCTATCAATCATGATATTTTAAATGTTCAGCAAAAAGCATGATGGATCAGTTCCGTTTCACAGGAAAGTTCATTTTGAAAAAGAAATGCACTAGCAAAGGTGACATAGCCGCGACTTCCTCTGAGATTTAGAATAATAATGTTAAGCTCAAATAAAATATACAAGTATGTTAATTGTATGCATGCATCTAAACTTTACATTGTTTTTGCTTTCTGACTTTAATAACATTTTAAATCTACGAAATCAATTTCATATAACATCTACGTAAACCAACTCAATATATTAATTTCCCAATACTAAGTACATACTTAGATTCGATTTTTTTATAACACACGGGGCAAACGGCTAGGACGGATATGATAATGAGTAATATTTTTTTTAATCATTTATTTATATATTTTATTAATAACAAAATAGGAATTTACGTGACGGTCTCAAATTGGTCACAATTTGAGAATCACCGCTCAATACTGCAATAAAATTATAACACTGAGAAAAAAAACAAATTTAAATTAAATAAAAAGAGGAAGAAAATAAAAAATTAAGGCATAATTGGTTTACAATCTTAGTGTTAGTACGGCAGCAGAACTCGTTATTGAATAGTACTACATTCGAGAATATTTGAAAAAGCTTTAAAATACCTGTTTTTTTTTTCTTAAAAGAATTAGGACATGCCAACAGTACTTCAATCCATTGATACCTTTACTCAACAGAGGGTCAAGACGTCTGACGATCTCACTCACTTGACCGGTTTATTTCCGTCACTTGGAGGCGCCGTGAATGATCTTATCAAATTGTCGCCTTCGAAATATTTCTTGGTATCTAATCTTAAATGACCCTATTCAGATTATAACTATACATAGCACGTTTCTCTTCGGGTAAACCTTTGGGCGGTATAAACTAATAGGGCTTCAATTTCGTCCATCGAGAATCGAGATCGGTATCGGTCGGCCATTGTTAAAAACAAAGAAATTAATTTGGGCCAGGATTAAACTTAATTTATGGCCACCGATAACATTCAATTATCGTTCTTCAGCGTCGATTTCAACTCGTATTCCAATCACGTATGTTAATTTATATCATTTGTGAACTTGTTTGATTTAGAAATCATTCTAAGTTAATTGACTGGAGGGGTGGCAATAAATGGGTATAGATTATGTATGGTTGTTAAATTATTTTAAAATCGGACGGTGGTGATCTTATTTTGAACGTTTAATACACAAAGCACACTTTGTGATATATTTTAAATATATTGTCGTTAGATATTAATTAAACAGATAATATGCACATAACTAATCAGACGGTATGCTTCTGTTTTACATAATAAGTGTACCATTTTAACTTTTAATGTGGCCGAATAAAAACCATTTGTTTTTATTTATTAACCGTGTTACTCACCCAATTATAAGTTCTTTAAATTCATTAAATTTCTCGGATAATGGCCATTGTCCGTAGTGGTGACCGCCGGAACTAGCTCATAAGCATTAAATTGGGACGCCTGCGTCTCTCTGTTAATTATATTGTTGACTCTACCCGTTTAAGTCTAAGACAATACAGACGGTAGATTTTAGTAATTTTAACACATTTAAGTACTATAACGCCTCGGTCAACTTTAATGCTTTTTATGTGGAGTATGGAGTATATCAAGACGTAAATAATAAAGAGAAATCTTCCAATTTTAAATGCAACTTTGTACCAGATCTATTACGTGTACGTCAATATTATCATAAATGAATATTATATCAATTGTTTGAGAATTATGCACCATACTGAATGATTCAGTTTATTATTCTTCCGTTTCTTCAATGGTTGTTGTTATAACGGTAATCTAAACAGTTATGAGATTGAACAACTGTATGTGGTATGTTTTTATACATAAAATGTATTATTTGTTGCAGCCGCCGCACCATACATATATTAATGATAATGTGTAATAATATTTACTTCTTAAATGAACGTAAATATTACGGGTTTTATTTATTTTGTCCTTTATTCTCTTATCTTAAAAATAATTTTTCTTTATCTGTCTACTGCCAATACAATGTGAAAATACTTGCTTAGGTCTTCGTTCAGATTAGAAATTAATTAAATGTTCTTAAGTGCATTTGAGGTAATGGTGAGGAAGCCATCTAAATAAAGAAGCATCTGCGGAATGGCATTTCGCCACGAGTTTATTCCAGGTGCGTAGACAGCTGACAGTCAATATAAGGACATATGGCAGAGCGTGCCAGCCGCGTGCCATATCAAGAGGAACTGTGTTTTTTCTAACACGGTTGCTAATATACCATTATTACTCATAATATAAATAGGAGCAGATGTTCTAATTGCCAGACGTATAAAAAGACGTAGTTTTTATACTAGCGCCGTGATACCTAAAATAGTTCTGACGTGGTTGAAATGTCATTTCGCTGCTAAATAATTACTGAAATTATTATTAAACAGTAGGCCACATTTGAAATGTCAAGTATGACGCTTTTCCACATTCGAAAAGATTCCAAAAAGTCGAATCAATTATTTACTCGGAAATCTATACATGTCCTTGTTAAAGGTAACGAAATGAATTTCTTGCAAGTGAATTGTGAATGAAACGACTTTAACGTGACCATTGTGTCACATCCTGCCGTTTGTCGTTACCTGCTGTCCCTTATCCATTATTAATAATTACTTTTGTACCTGAACATCTACCTCAACGTGATCTTAACAAAAAATGTGTGCAGCATAACAATCGGTTTGTGTCTGAACGGAGCTAGCGTGGTATTGTAACATTCTTGCTCCTTATTGAAAGTATAACTCCCACCGCCGAACACACAAGCTTAGGTATTTATGAATGAACGTGACGGTCTGTCGAGCGGGATTTTCGGCCGCGGTAACAGCCAGGTAGAAAATTACACTTTAGGAATTCTTTCAACATGCCGAGTATGGCTACTCAACTCGGTGGCCGTGGATAAGCCGCAGAGCGGGGCGTGGGGTGCTTTAGGCGCGCATGCGTAGAGCGGTTTTCACTTCGACGATACCTCCCTCTCAGTTGATTCATAACCTCCGTGGCTGCGCGGCGTGCCGTCATGCAGCGCTCACCAACTTTCTCGAGTAGTGATGTGATACGGTTTTATTCGATATCGGTACATTAGTTGTTTTTATTTGGATATCAAATACAAGCGTAAAAAGTGAAGTGAATATAGACGGATAATGACCTATAGTGAGATTTGTTTAAATTCAAAATGAAGTGGCTAATTGTGGCTATTACTGTGATTACATGCCAAACAATTTCGGCTGCTTTTGCCCCTCCTGGCTCGTGTCCGGCCGTATGTGTGTGTAAATGGAAGGGTGGCAAACAGACGGTGGAGTGTGTGGATCGGGCTTTAATCACGGTGCCCGAGCCTGTGGACCCCGCGACTCAAGTGTTGGACCTTTCAGGAAACAATTTACAAATACTGCCACAGGAGGCTTTCGCCAGGACGGGACTCGTTAATTTACAAAGAGTGTATTTAAGAAGTTGTAATATCGGCCAAATTAACGACCGTGCGTTTAAAGGTCTCACTAATTTAGTGGAGTTAGATCTTTCTAACAACTTGCTTACGCAAATACCATCGTATAGTTTTAAGGATGCTCCATTTCTTAGAGACCTTGCTTTGGCCCATAATCCTATTTTAAAAATACATTCTGATGCCCTTAACAACCTTGGCAGCTTAGTGAAACTTGACCTATCGCGGTGTGAGATAAGAGATATAGCTGCTGACGTATTTAGGAACTTACATTCCTTGGAATATTTAAAACTTAATGGGAACAATCTCCGAGAGTTACCATTGAGTTCATTAGAAAAGCTCGAGAAATTAAGAGTAATTGATCTATCAGAAAACCCTTGGATATGTGACTGTCGTTTAAGAGATCTTAAGATGTGGCTCGCAAATCATAAACTATTTTCTAGTCCTTCTTGCTCAGCACCACCTAGATTGGTGGATAAAGCTTTCTCCGAACTATCTCTCGAAGAATTTGCATGCAAGCCGGAAATCTTACCTGTGAGTAGACATGTTGAAGCTTCAGTTGGAGAAAATACCACTGTAATCTGTAAAACGGAAGCTGTACCGAGTGCTAACATTAATTGGTATTGGAATGGCCGACTTTTACAAAACGGCAGTAATTTTAATTCACATCAAAGTATATACATTTTCGAAGCAGGCGAAGTAAAAAAGAGATCGTCGTTAGTTTTAACAAATACACAGGAGACAGATTCTACGGAGTTTTACTGTGTCGCAGACAATAAGGGTGGAAATGCAGAAGCAAACTTTACAGTTCACGTCACACAAATGCCGGCTGGAATGGCATCTTTAGGAAGCGCTCAAATAGCTAGTTTGGGAGCGGCATTATTCTTAGTTATTATTGTAATTTCTTTGGGACTTCTTATTACATTTGTACGATTTCGTCCTGTGACTGCATCTGAAAGCAAAACTCCGAATACTTTAGACAGAGTGGTCTCTGGGAATGAAGTGCATCCAACTGTTAATGATAGACCACATGTTGCGGTTTTAGCTAATCGACAAGAATCTACGAATTATGATGAAAGAAAATGCAATTCTATAACAAAACCTCCACGAACGAATGATATTCCATATACAACAAACCATTATGAAGGTCGTGGTAGTATAGTTACCACCGGAGGGACCGTGGCAGTCTCTCCTACAATTTCTGGGGGAATCGATCCAGATCTTATAAATGATACTCGGCCAGATAGCGTAACTCGACCTGAGAGTGGCGAATATGCCCGTGAGGCATCAGACTCCTTATATCCATCGGGTCTTTGGGATCAGATTAAAATGAACCAAGCGAATAACTTGGCACGAGCTGTTAGTTCGGCAATCCCAGCATATTACAATGATCGGACTCCCATTATAGAAAATAGTAGCGTAAATGGTTCTCAAGAAGAATTGGGCTATACAAGTAGAACGTTTCCACGTTCCCATGCCTTAACAACTGCACCTACAGCATCGGGCGATGGTCCCTATCCGCCTGACTATGGCTTGCCAGTTGGATCAGCGCGAACATTACGTGTTTGGCAACGTGCCCCGCCTGTACTTCCACCCGTATCGGCCTTAAAGAGAGTGTTAACTATAACTAGGCCTTCAGAGGACAGTTTTCACGATGGCTGTGCCACAGATGTGTAGAAAAAATACCATTACATAACATATATTAGATACTTATACATATTATTTGTAACTATGAGTCAAATTGTAAATACTTGTAAATGTTATTATGAACATAGATTTTGTATTATATAATAATTTATTTAGTATTTAGGTAGTGGAAAGTTAACTTGGATCCGGATGTGTTGGGTCCACGACTGATTAGATGAAGGATGTAAGTGTATTATTATGTGATACGGGAAGGTATTTAATATTATGATCGCCAAATAACTAATATACATAATGAGTATTATAAATGTAACCTGAATGTTGATATTAAAATAGATGTTGCATAAATGCGTAATTAATGTTGTGGTAAGGTGTTCACAAAACAAAAGTATCCAAAGAATCCCTCTAATGTAACAAAAAGGTATAAAGATACGAATAATCTATAAATGTACGCACGATGAATGTTTATCGATGTAATTAATCTATGTGAATATTTTTATGTTAAAAAAAAATAGGTTAATATGAGAAAGAATAAAAAGGCGATTGTAAAATTTTAACTGCTGTGTTACATTTTCATTTCCTTTTCATAGCCTAATTTATGTTAGGTGAATAGGACTTACTTAAATATAAAACCTGTAGATTTAACTTTAAATAAAATAGGTTCTATTTCTTCTTGCACGGAGAATCGAGGCATAGCTTTAAAGACATTGACACCGGAAGCGCTTTAGATAAGACGTCCGGTGTATGTACATTGTACACATAGAAACTGGTTGTCAATGTTTTAATCTTAAATTAACAGTCAAGTGAATATCGTTTATTTGTTCAGGAAGTCTATGAAGATCGTGAGAAACTTTCCTTTCTAAAATGTGTTAAGCAATAAAATGCAATTAATTACATATAATTTAAAACATACTCAAATAATTGTCTGGTGTCTAGTTTTCGTATTTGAGGTAGAAGTTAGGTTTATACATTTATTAGTGCCTTAGTTGATCAGAAACAAAATTATTATTAAAATATTTCTATAACGATTACACATAAGAAGACATACAACATAAGACATAACAAAAAGGATTTAATAATATAGGCAAGAAAATAACTTTGATGTGTCAATGTTAAATTCGAGGCTTAAGTTAACTGATTAAATCTACAAATAAAATGAGGAATAAGGGGAAAAAATAATGATTCAGAACGTTCATTAATAATGTATAACCAACATTTTTTGAATGAGAAATAAGTGGGAGGCCAACTATTGTGTGGAGTATCAGCCCGGCATTCCTGCACTATGACAATCAAACGGTAAGTATCGAAAATGTAAGATAAGTATATAAAATTGGACTTTATTGCACTTAATTTAGGATATAAAGCACTGTACTCTAAATATAAATTTATTTTACCTTTTGTTGGCTACCTTTTTCTTTTACAAAAAGTAGGGTCACGGTGCCGGAGAAAAACCGGTTAGCGTTATTTCATTTCCGCTCAATTTAGTTTTTTATTAGAACCGAACCCTAAACGGGTTCATTGGCGTCGGCTTTGAAGCTTGAAGTTAGTGGTGAAATAAAGAGGAATCTGAATAAAGATCAGCCTTTTTGTTAAGTGGCTGAGTTTTACTGTTAAAAGTAACGTAAGGACACCAGTAACAAGTAACAGTAATAATAATTAATGCTAAGTTGTTTTTATCATAATGAACTGTTTTAACAGAGCTTGAGAAAAAGGCTTTAAGTCGAACTTTTGTAGTTGAAAGTTTCTTAGAGATTGAAGTAGTGAATTAATTTATTCATTTTGCACAGTTGAAGTGGCGGCCACCTTTGTAAATTTAATGTTTTAGAGTGTAATTGTTGTAGAGTAAATTTACTTTGCACCGTTATTGTCCAGTAGCATTCCGCTTTCTTATTATATTCCGCAACTTTCGCCAGAAATGTTTTGACACACAATGGGCTCTCACAACATTACAATTTATTTAGTAAAGAGGTTATTTATGTTAAGGGCATAGTAAAGCTTGATTGAAATCTATACAGTAAATGTTACTCAAATAGTTAATCCCTACGGAAGTAATAGTTGTTGCATACTATATATATATATAGTATTGCCATTGCGCCATTGTTATATATATATATATATATATATATAACAATGGCGCTATACCCAATTAGGTCTGGGATTCAGAGTTCTGTTTATGTTCCGTGATCGTTTCTAATAGACAAGTAGGTGATCAAACTTCTGTGCCTGACTTACACCGACGACTTTTTGGGTCTAAGGCTTGTTGATTTTCTCATGAGCGAGTGTAAAATGCGCTCAAAGATAGAAAGTCCATAGGTGCACAGACGGGGATCGTACGTTGAAATCACTCACACACACGCCAACACTGCTCTCTTTCAATATACAATAATAAAGTCTTCTTTATTTCCGTAACCTTAAGTTGTATTTTAAATGTTGTAAGTATTTACTTATTATTATTTTCCTCGATCCACTCCCCTGCCATTGTGTCCAGGGACTTTTTCCGTCTCTTATATTTTTACTAAAAAGATACATAAATTAAAATCATAATAATTCGTTCGTCTCCTGAGATACACCCGGCTACATCGGTAATATTATTATTTACAATATTCATCATGCTTGTTAGGCCCCGTTCTTTCATATCTGTTTGCCTTCTTCAGATATTTAATAATTTTTCCGACCACCGTTCTAGGCATGGGTTACTATTGGTTAACATGTCCTGTAGGCATGTGTTTGTTGCTCCAGGTCTTGCCTGGACAGTGTGTCGTGTGTTCGGCTATTTCTATCAAGTCATAGTGCTCTTACAAGATATGCCCAACCATAATTCACATTTCATTCACGAGTTAACATTAATTATGACATTTAAAATGTTCTTACTCATTACAGAATTACATGAAATCTTACGTAATACATTAAGTGATATTATAATAATAATAATAACCAAGTATAGAAGTTTTATTCATTTTGAATTGAAATAATTAACATTGGGTAAAGTACACTATAACATTTGGCTACGCTTGTCAGGTTTCGGTTTGTCCACCGTTGGACATAGGCCTGCGCCATCCGGTTTCACTCGGTCTGTCGTAGGCCATGATAGGCAGCCGTTCAGAAGTGTAGGTGTCACAACAGCCATACATAAAAATATAATACGAAAGTATAATGTTAATCCATTATTCTATATGTAATTAAACAACGAAGATTACAGATTAATTCTCTATGATAGCAACTTCGACTCTCGAAAGTAACATTTCATAAAGTCTTTCATGTACCAGACTTAGTTTTGTGATGGCGTGCAAATGAAATCTTTAATTTAAATCCGATAGATGTGTATATCTTTGATACATTATTTCAATTAGGATTATTAAATGTGATTACAATGATATTATTCGAATAAAGATAAGAACCCCCGATCAAAATTACAGAAGAAATAAAAAAGCAATCGAAATGGTTGTTGAGGTACTAAAATTAATAACCGTAGATTACTTCCAGACAAAGACATTTAAACGAAACATTTGAATTTATATTTCCGTAAATCAAAAAAGGGAAATTCGGTCCTAAAAATTACTCACATTTGCGCGGGAGTAAATGCTTGTTGTTACATATGTAGTTAATAAATAAAACAAGTATGAAATATACTTATCACTATGATATATTTATTATGCTTTACAGTAGTAATTTTAGTCAGATTTTGGTCGGTTTTGTGTATTTCGATAATAACTGTGTTTTGTTTTGCGGTGTCGGTCCCAACATTGTGTAGGTAAGTATCAAGACATTTCCTCGCTAGACCGCATTAATTAATCAGTGAAGCCAGTGGTATCCAATCTATTTTGATAAATCTTCCTCAACGTGGGCTCAGTTTACCAATTTAATGTTGAGCTTTTGTGTACAAACTATTGTTGACCTTCGAATATTATACTGAATATACTCATATCACGTTGTGGAACGACGGATGTCGTTCTGAGCGTTTTCTATGGAATATTTTTCCGCAAACCATTGCTATGTGGAATCAGCTGGCCGTCGAGTTATTTCCGAACCAATATGGTACATCCTTGAAGAAAAGAGCGTACTTATTTTTTAAAACCAGCGGTTTCAAGAGTGTCCCTGGGCGGCAGCTTCACCTAGCATCAGATGAGTCTGCAGCTTGTTAGCCATCTGTTTTTAAAACAAAGGCGTTGAGGTTTTTTTTATGTCCAAAACTTTCTCTATTTATAGTAATATTATGTAGAGATATATTTTTTATTTCTTAAAGACTATGTATGTATTCATTACCTTTTAAAAATCTTTTCAAAACGTTGAGTAGTGCTTTGTTTTTCCAATTAAACGTCTATGTCCGATGTACAGGTAGGCAAAATAGAGTCAATAGATTAAAAACGTTGCGGTTCACATTGTTCTCATATTTAGAATTCTCTTCAATTATTTTATTACTTTAATTTTATACTTGTTTGCGTGTGTAGTTATTTCTAAGCATTCAAATTGAGTAATACAATGCGATTAAATTTAAGAATTACCGCAATGCACTATTAGTACAATGGTTAAGGAATATGAATGAACGTATTTAATTCATTAAATTATTACCCGTCAAGAGCTTGGTTTCGTGCCAATCGACCACTTGGGCATACCTATTTAACATAATAAAGGCCCAAAGTGAAAACGTTAAAAATCATTGATTTTCTGTGACCCTTTCGAGGTCTTAAGTAGGAATGTTATATAAGAACAATTTCTAGAAAGTATTTTATTAGATACTTATAATGCGGATTATAAGTAACCTCAAAAATGACAATATCCCAAAACAAGCCTCAAACTATCGAGCGTGTATGAAATAAGAAATTTATTTACCAGCATATTACTTGCTACATGCATTAATAAATAAATTTGTGATAATTACAGACTGTCATATTAACTCTGACATTAAAAAATAATTACTATGAAAATAAATATCTCACTTCACGTTTTACTCATTAGGTGAGTTTTACTATTATACAATAGAAATACAATGGTGTAATAAAAGTTTAAACGTATGTAATGAATTTAGGATAACTTATTGTTATTTTACAATTTTATTATGCTTAAAATTATTATTTATAATTTAGAGTATAGATTATTTGATGATTGTATTTGTTAAATATGTTTTACTCGATGTAAGTAAGTCGATTGACTCGATACCAACATTCACGAACAAAATGACGAGTCGTCTTGAGACGATCAAAAAGAAGCGGGGGGCATTCGGACCGATCCGCTTGACCAAGACGGACGTTAGATTGTAAGCTGTGTGGTTGTTTAAGGATAAGAAGTGTTGGAAATATACTTAGTTATTGTTGTAACAAAGCAGGCGTTTATTATTATACACCGAGAATAGAATAGAGAGAATTCATCGCATTTCAGAAGCGGGATAAGACCCAATCTAAGGTGCGTACAAGTGTTTTATACGACTATTAAGGTTATTTCTATAAATGATTAGAAATCGAACGCCCCACGTGCGCTTTGGCTACTAGAGATTATGTACGTCAATCGAGCCATGTGTGCTAATTAGTTATAGGTTATGCGTACCTACAATAGGAAGCCAAGTGTGCTTAGTAGTTAGAGGTTATGTGTGCCTACAATAGGAAGCCAAGTGTGCTTCAGATACTAGAGGCTATGTATGCCTACCGAGCCATGTGTGCTTAGTCGTTAGAGGTTATGTGTGCCTACAATAGGAAGCCAAGTGTGCTTCAGATACTAGAGGCTATGTATGCCTACCGAGCCATGTGTGCTTAGTTGTTAGAGGTTATGTGTGCCTACAATAGGAAGCCAAGTGTGCTTCAGCTGCTAGAGGCTATGTATGCCTATCGAGCCATGTGTGCTTAGTAGTTAGAGGTTATGTGTGCCTACAATAGGAAGCCAAGTGTGCTTCAGATACTAGAGGCTATGTATGCCTACCGAGCCATGTGTGCTTAGTCGTTAGAGGTTATGTGTGCCTACAATAGGAAGCCAAGTGTGCTTCAGATACTAGAGGCTATGTATGCCTACCGAGCCATGTGTGCTTAGTTGTTAGAGGTTATGTGTGCCTACAATAGGAAGCCAAGTGTGCTTCAGCTGCTAGAGGCTATGTATGCCTATCGAGCCATGTGTGCTTAGTAGTTAGAGGTTATGTGTGCCTACAATAGGAAGCCAAGTGTGCTTCAGCTACTAGAGGCTATGTATGCCTACCGAGCCATGTGTGCTTAGTCGTTAGAGGTTATGTGTGCCTACAATAGGAAGCCAAGTGTGCTTCAGATACTAGAGGCTATGTATGCCTACCGAGCCATGTGTGCTTAGTCGTTAGAGGTTATGTGTGCCTACAATAGGAAGCCAAGTGTGCTTCAGCTGCTAGAGGCTATGTATGCCTATCGAGCCATGTGTGCTTAGTCGTTAGAGGTTATGTGTGCCTACAATAGGAAGCCAAGTGTGCTTCAGCTGCTAGAGGCTATGTATGCCTATCGAGCCATGTGTGCTTAGTCGTTAGAGGTTATGTGTGCCTACAATAGGAAGCCAAGTGTGCTTTAGATACTCGAGGCTATGTATGCCTCCTGATCTGTGAGCGTGTAGTAAGTTAGAGTAGAGGTCATGTGTACCTAGAAGAAGCAAAACTAAAAAAAAATAAGAAGCTAAGTATGCCTATAAAATGTATCCCTTAGAGCGTGTCAACGTTAACGAAATCATTATTGTATTTTGTTTTCAGTCAAGGATTAATTTCAAATAAATGAAGTTTATTTCTTTAAATACTTAATTTTGAAATGTTTAAAAAAAAACATATATCTTTATAGTTTTAGTACGTCTAGACAATGAATTGATATACTAACATAATAAAATGATATTTTATTTTTGAGGTATGGTTACTGATGAAGCGATGACTCCCGAAGGCTCGCCTTCTCGTAATGATGAATTTCAGAGAAAGCGTTCACGGTCTTCCTCCAAGGCAGCAGCTAAGTCTAAGAGAGGCAAAAAGCGATCAAAGAAGAAACGCAAAGAGTCTTCCAGCTCCTCCTCCTCCAACAGTGAGTCACCCCGTAGTTCACGGTGTGCAAGTAAGAGACGATCCAAGGAAAAAGGTAGTTGGTCTACTGAACAGGTACTGGATATATTTAATACCCTTCAAGGGCATAAGTGCAAGGCAAGTAATTTAAATAATAATCTTCTCAATAATGTAATACCAGAATTGATCCGTCAAGTAAAACTCAGAATATCGACTGTTGGGTTAGGAAAGTAAATGAATAAGTGAAAGTAAATCTATGAATGGGACGAGAAGCAGACCATACATTTTGCTCTGCAGAAACTGTCTGGCTTGGCAAAGAAGTGGTTCGAAGCCCTTCCTAGCGTTGTTTTCAATTGGTCAGAGTGGCAGGACAAACTTACAAGAGCTTTCCCAAAAGCAAAATTATGGTCGGCTTCTCGAAGAAATGTTATCTCGCAGTACTCGTAGTAACGAAAGTTTACGTGAGTACTTCTACGATAAGTTAACGTTGTTGAACAGATGTGAAATAAGAGGCAAAAAGGCCGTCGATTGTATTATCCACGGAATACTAGATACATCTATTAGACTTGTGGCGAACCGGAATACTTGTTGAATTTTCTAAGCTCCCAACGTCCTATGTTAGAAAATAAAACATTCAATAGGAAACGTAGCGATAATACGATAGTTCTAACGGGTAACACTGCATCATCCTCAGGCGAAAGTTTGTTAACTTGTTTCAATTGCCGCTCAAAGGGACACCCTTACCTTCGATGCCCTAAACCTCTTACGAAATGTGTAAAATGCCATCGGGTAGGCCACAACAGCGATAATTGTAAACTAGAGCCGTTGATCTTGCGAAATGAGCCTAAACAAACGGATAACCAGAGTAGAAAAATTTTAACTATATCTACCCTCAATAACAACAGCGACAAATTTTACAAAACGGTTAAGGTAAACGATAAGTCTTTAACTGCATTTATTGATTTCGGCAGTGAATGTAGTTTAATCAGGGAATCTGATGCTCAAAGTCTGAATTTAACTAAAAACTCAACGGGGTTGCCAGTAATCAAAGGGTTCGGGACTCTAAAGTATTTCCAGTATATAGGACCAACGTCGATTTGAAATTAGATGAAGTTGAGGTTAATGTAGAGTATTTAAGAATAGTCGTCAGTTAACTTTTTACCAGAGCCCTGATATCGATACCATACCAGAGCCGGTAAAATGTTTGAAGTTAAATCTTGATAACGATACCGACATTTCATTATCACGGTTAGTTGAAGCTACCGCATCTGACGCTGACTTCTGTGGAGATATTATATTGAAGGTTATTGTAATGGTGCCGGTGGCGGAAGAGAGTCGTCCATTGACTGCGTTCGTGACGCCAGATGGTCATTATGAATTTAAAAGGATGCCGTTTGGTCTCGCGAATGCTCCAGCTGTATTTCAGAGATCAATGAATACAATGCTGGGTAATAATCGTGATGAGTTAGCGTTGGATTATTTGGATGACATTCTTGTGCCATCGGTTACCCTGGAGGAGGGATTTGAGAGTATAGAATACCGACCAGGCATCCGCATGACTCATGTGGACGCACTGAGCCGTAACACAAAATTAAAACCCGAGGTTATCGATAACTCTGCAGTTACAGTCTACAGTATCGACACTGATAACTGGCTCTTGACTTTACAAATGTCAGATCCTGAGATATCCCGAATATATAAAATTCTTAAGCCTGAGTGTGATGAAGAAGCTAAAGATATTAAGAGAAACTATTTAATTAAGAACAGTAGAGTATATAGGAGAGTTGATGATAGGCTCTGTTTAGTAATTCCTCGCAGTGCTCGATGGCAAATATGTAAATCTAACCACGATGACGCAGGTCATCTAGGAATATCAAAGACTACCGAGAAAGTTCAATCTGTTTTCTGGTTTCCTAAGTTACGTAGATTTGTAAAAAAGTATGTTAAGTCTTGTATTAAGTGTGCTTATAATAAGGATAATACGTCTCGACATAAGAATGGTCAGTTGTATCCGATAGAGAAGGTTAACATCCCGTTCCACACCATTCACATTGACCACTTGGGTCCATTTGTCAAAAGCAAGAAAGGCAATGTTTACATTCTCACCATAGTGGATGGATTTACCAAGTATTTGTTTGTAAGAGCTGTTAAGGATACAAAGACTAAAACAACTGTTAAAGTATTACAAAATATTTTTTATGACTTCGGTTTACCATCCCGAATTATATCAGATCGAGGTACCTCTTTTACTTCAGCAGCTTTTAAATATTTTTGTGATACCCATGGTATTAAACATGTTTTGAATGCTGTTGCGTGTCCCAGAGCCAACGGCCAAGCCGAAAGATATAACCAAACGATATTAAATTCACTTGCAAAGTATTCTGACGGTGAGGACGAACGGAACTGGGACATGTGTGTAGGAAAAATTCAGTGGGGAATGAATAATGCAACAAACTCCACCACTCAAAAGACAGCTACGGAAGCATTATTTGGAACCAGATTGAAAGATAGCCTAAGTAATATGTTAGATATAAATAACGAGTCTAATTCAAACCTTACAGAAGTGAGGCAAGAAGTTCGTACAAATTGAGTCTAGTCAAATTAAACAAAAACATAACTACGATCAAAACAGAGTTCCTGCCCCGACTTATAAAGTAGGGGATTTAATTAAAATAACTAGAACTAATTTTAGTAATAAAGGTAATAGTACTAAGTTAATGTCAAAATTTATAGGCCTCTTCAAAATAGCAAAAGTTTTGGGCAATGATAGGTATAAAATGGTCGAAATACCTGGCTTTAGTAAACGCAAAAATAAATTCGATAGTGTGGTTGCGGTAGACAGGATTTGCCCGTGGATCAATATAAATGTGTCCGAACATAATGATAATTTAGATGCAGTAGCTAGCAGCAGTAGTACGTCTGATAGCGAAAGTAACAAAAGTGACAAATAAACTATCACACAATCAATCTGAATCCAAATAATAGCCGAATGTAATGATTGTAATAATGATGTACTTATTTGAATTTATAAAACCTTCCCATGATTATATACCGTGCGTCAGGAGATCGCACGTAGTCGGACGGCCGAATGTAATGAATTTAGGATAACTTATTGTTATTTTACAATTTTATTATGCTTAAAATTATTATTTATAATTTAGAGTATAGATTATTTGATGATTGTATTTGTTAAATATGTTTTACTCGATGTAAGTAAGTCGATTGACTCGATACCAACATTCACGAACAAAATGACGAGTCGTCTTGAGACGATCAAAAAGAAGCGGGGGGCATTCGGACCGATCCGCTTGACCAAGACGGACGTTAGATTGTAAGCTGTGTGGTTGTTTAAGGATAAGAAGTGTTGGAAATATACTTAGTTATTGTTGTAACAAAGCAGGCGTTTATTATTATACACCGAGAATAGAATAGAGAGAATTCATCGCACGTATATGCACAATATATTTTACGCTTTCGTTGTTTCTAGCTTTCTATCGATTAATTCATAGAAAGTTAATAGTATTCTGCATGAGGTTTTACCTGGTTGATAGAAAAGTGTTGGAACGGTCGCTCTATAATTAAAACATATTTTGTATTTTGTTTAATTCGCAATTCTTTATTGGTTTAATTAATTTGATATCGATAAACTCTGTCCTTGTTAGTAACAGTCAAGGTATTGCACTAACTACTTTTGGAGTGCTTGAATACTTTAAGTTGCACTTTGAGAAATAATGAGCAAAAGCAGTATGAAAAATATAATTTTATAATGTTCACAAGGTATAATGATAAATGATAAATACATATTAAATCAATAATTTTCTATTCTATGGGAAATTATCGACGATTTATAATGTTATAAAAACTTTTTACTTTGTCCGAGCGATGTCATAGCATAAAAATCCATAGAACAACGATTTCCCCGACTGTAACTAATGCTATCAGCCACACTAAGTGTCGGTACTCAATTAGACACGCCGCGTATAATCAAGACTCGTCTCTTAGTTAAAAAGAACTAAACGACCGATTAAGTTGATAGTTGGCAACACAGGTTCACATTCATTAAAACATCGCTCACATCATTAAAGTTTTGCCTCGTTTTTGCCTTTGTCTTCGTTAATTACAAGTTGGCTCAATTATATAGAACATTGACAGTTATTCCAATTTTAAAGCGTTCACTTTAATTGTACCTTTGGAATAGTTGGCACAATAGATACAATTTTGTGCCAAGTAAATTAAAAAGTTTATTCAACGCTTTCTAAGTATTTAAGTATATTATTGTTATTCCTTGTATGCCTACTTAACAGCAATCAAGTATGCAAAATTATCACCGGCTCCATTATCCAATTGTGGAATCAGCAGGTATCCTAAAGGTGGAATATTGTACATATTTTGGAAACTTTTTGCTTAATCTTATTAGATTGATAAGATAATACAAACTTGGTATCGCACCTTAATATTGTTTAGTAGGCAAACTGTTTATATAATAATATTTATTGACTTCATTATAACAAAAATAATAATAATTAGTGTTTTTATTATGTAATAATTATTCCTTGTATTTTATTGTCTGATCCAAGTAGAGTGTACTTAACATCCGCTCTCATCTATAGATATATTTACAACATGTAGCCATTCTGAACTTGATCGTAAGACTGCTATAAAATTGGGATGGCTCTAAAAATATATTATTTTTACTATATAATCAAGTAAAGCATTCATGGAAAATAAAAAAAATATTACATATCGTGTAAAAATGTGTCAATATAAAAACGCGAAGCCATTTTTGCGATGACAGCTGTCCGTGATCCCTTGGTTATGGCCAATGCGTGAGCCATCTGTCATTTCTTATTCTCATTATTAAATAGGCAGCCCTCTAAATACCAGGCATTTTTCATTTTTTTATAATTATTTCAGGCCTTACTGGTTAACTATCACACAGGTGTTCAGAAGCCATTGTCTCGATAATATTTCATTCTACGCGTATAGGTAAACATAATGTTCTGAAATATTTTTACTGCCCTTATTAGTCGTGACTGCAAGCAATTTTAGCATGGTGAACAAGTGTGTGACTCTCAATTCTGACATCATACCTTCGATCCCGCTTAAGCACTAATAGATTTTATATCTATGTGCGTGCTTTTTTTATGAAACATCGCTTGAAAACAGCATGTCGAGGTCAAGCATTGGGCCAAAAGGTCAGCCTTTAGGAAATAGGCAAGACAGGTTGTAAGAGAAAACATATCAAAGAAACAAGCAGAAATATGAGGCCAGTTGAAGACCAAGGTATAGCTAGCGAATTCTTTTAATTTCGTCAAGACTGGATAACGCATTTGAATACTGCAGTAATGTAGGAGCCGTTTAAAACCTAACAAATTTAAATATAAAAGACTAATTACAGCCTCATTAAATTGGAAAATAATCAAGGCAATACACATCAGTAATACGAAATAATGGTACGTAATTCATTACAGTTACACCCAGCATACATAAATAAAGCAGTCAATTTTTGTTTTAATTGTATTGACACAGTGTGTCGCACGATTTAACACGGAATTGGAGCCATGTTCTCACGAATAAATTCATATACGTTGATTGCAATAAATTGTAATCGAGTTATATCGCATGTTTTAACGTGAATCGCCATAAAGGAAATGTATCGAGGTGTAAAAGATATTTATGTTACTAAGTTTGTTGGAAAAGTTTCCGCAAAGAAGCTTTAGGTTACGTATTTCTCGTTTAGTTAGACTTATGTAACTTTTGGCTAAGTAACTGATTTATTGCCATCAAAATATGTGCTGAACAATTTTGGCCTACGACTAGGCGAATTTTGTCTGTAATGTATTTTTTACCTTTATAATAAGTATATTAATAACGGCATTATCATTCAAGTGGCTTATTGATAATTGACTGGATCGAAATGCCTCAGAGTAATTGCCAAATGGAGTATACGATCAAATCAGGGCGTATGCTCGGTTTGGGTTCGTTCTGTATTGTATTTTTAACAATTCGGGAGCAATCTGTATTCAAACTGGTTTTTAATTTCCTTTGTAATTCGATTAATTCGTTTGTTAAGGACATTAAGTTTTATGAATAATTGATTAATCGCTGAGTTTGTTTGGTTTTATATTTGAAAAGTTAGTTTTGTATTGGTTACATTTTTTTTATTAAACCTACACTGCAGACTTCACATTTTATAGTTAACAAATTAAATTTATTTGAATTAATCATAAATAATATTATTTGAAATATTTTTTTACCGTAAAAGTTTTAAAGAAAATTTAGCGTAAATCATGATCAAAATCTTGGCATTCACTTACAGGGAATAAAGTTAAGACTACATAAAATCTGGTTTGGGTAGATAACGTTCTCTTTTACTTCGCTTAGCCGATAAGTCGGGTAAATTCTTCCTTGGGTAGTGTTTTGTGAGCCTCTAAGCCTTAGCACCTTGGGGCTAATACCAGGGATATCTGTATCCAGCTTCCGGTGCGGTCAGTTGCCTTCACATCTATTAGCACCCTGCATGGTATACAATTCTATTAACTCTTTATGGCTCCTAAAATTTGAACATCGAGACATTCGAACATGTAGATCGGTTTTTGGTTTGGAAAATTAGAATTCTACATATAAATAATGCAGTGAAAGATTTTATTAAATCACCAAATTGTAAGATTATAACATACATGCCTTTCTATAAATAATTATTATGCTTTTGCAACAATCGTACTTTGCGCCTAGTCACAACTCTGAATTGCTGTCTTTATTGTATGGAACAGTCAGTATAATGGACAAATATTAATCAACATTTTTAAATATGAATTTTCGATAATTATTCTTTTTGAGATAATACCTCAGTATGAAACATAGTCTCGAATATATCGAAATATACATAGAAATTAATAAAATAAGGTTAAAATATTCTACAAGGTACACTATAAGAGAAATGTTGGGTTAAATTAGGCAAACCCCGTCACTTTATCTACTGTTGTTTGGACGTTTACGAGACCGCAATAAAACAAAACGATTGCAAGAACTATAACGTTGAATATTTTAGTGGGAAGTATATTCAGCGAATTACACATCTCTTTTTTAATACACGTTCTACAGATTGGGAACAATATCTTCCAAGTGTAGTCTATACCTTACTAGACTTAAATAAAGCCTTAAGCCACGTGAGGAAGAGGAGATCCAGTGTAGAGCACTAGCTTGATCGGCCTTGGCCGCCACTTTTGACTTCACTTCAGGTCATTCCACCTTCTTTCAACAACAACAACAAAATATCTTTATTCATCTAGGTAAACAAGTACACTTATGAACGTCAAAAAAATTAAAATTAATTCTAAATTTACATTTACTAACAGTCGCCTCTACAAAAATGCGTCGTTCGGAATTCAGTCGAAAGCTTACTTTGCAAGATTACTTACGATACTGTCCCACTGTATGTTCCACCCACTTCCATTTTCGTAATTTAATAGCTCTGTCCATTGGTAAACCATCCTTGGAATATGAATTATGAATTGACAAAAGTTGGTACTAAAAATTATATTTTGCATTTATCATATAGGTCATAGACAGATATTTTTTGAAATAGTTTGAAGGATTATATGCAGGATAATAAATAAGTATTTCACATTTATATAATTCGCTACTTCTTCTGTATATAAAATGCTGACAAAGTGAGAAATGTTAGTTATAACATGAATGCTATATAGCAAATGAATAGAGTAGAGGCGTGTCTGATGAAGTGCTAACCGCCACTCAAAGGGCTCTTGAATATCTGCAACACTAGCTGATAATTACTCGTTTGCCAGTTGCCAGCCTCATCATAGGAAGTATATATGTATCACATATGTAATTTAAATAAGTATACTAAATTCAATAAATTTTATTTTTATTGCATTTGGATATTTTTAAATTAGAGAATAATTTAAATTTAGTAAAATACAATGAGTAATACTATGATTTCTCTCACAGTACGAGCAAGTGTTAAATGCGCACACAACTTGTACATGCCGTATTTCAATTTTCAATGTATGCTTTATATGTTGCTAACATATAAAGCATACATTGAAAAAGTATTAATTATAATACTTTCTTTACCAGTTCAAAGATTCATAAACAGAATAATTAATCAATATATTTTACTTATTATGATAAATTATGCATAAGAGATTTAATTAAAAATTCAAAATGTGAAATATAAGGAGCATATTTATAGATGACTGGCAGAGCGAGATTAATGAGGACTCGTTGTGTACCTGCCAAATTCCCCTTTTATTGATTGCTAACACCCCTGTTATCTCTCGGGCGTTAACTCTTATATGAATAAGGAATAATGTTACAGATTTATGTTACATACTAGTAACATGCGAAGTATGGTGCTTGCGAATTTTTAACTTTAGACTTCGATAATTTTTATTTCATATGAAAAGTTTGTACCATACACAACCGTCTAGGGCGAATGAAACAATGTTATATTTACTAGCTAAAAAAGAAAATATCGACTGAAAGAAGAAAGACTATGTATAACCCTTGTATTCTTATTACAGCAAATGAAAATTAACTCAAATACATAGTTACAAAAGCGATATATGTACATAGAAATTTTTGCTCCCTTTTGGCTTTCACTTTGGCATTCTTTTCGTTCCATCAGAATCTTCCACGATGAAATTATTAATAATACTAGCGGAATTTTTTAAAGAAAATACTTATTGCATATTCATTAAGTTACTTGGTTATTATAAGCTACGTCTATATAAAGCACTCTGCTTTACTGTGGAGTGTAGACGTACAGTAACAAAACTTTGCGGTGCTTAATCGACAAAGTTAATCAGAATAATGCCTAGGAGCTGTTAACTCGGTTACGAAAGGGAAGTTTCCAACCTAAGCTTCAGTATAAATTGAAAAGAAAATTGGGAAATCACTTTGAAGTTTTAATAGGCTTTAGCGAGTTCCATTGGGGCGTTTCAAAACACTACTACTAACGGGCTATAAGGATTTTATTAATATCGTTTCCATCGAACTTAAACAATGACATTGTTTTGTTCCAAGCCAATATATATCAATCAACAATATTTAAAATCCATAGAACGGGTTATAAAAGCGTGGGAAGCAAACTAATTTTGCATTTATGACTGTGTTCAAAGTGACGGATTCTTCTAAACTGTTTATTTGTATTCATTATATATTTGAGCCTATTTTATATGGAGAATAGAATCCGAAAAACTGTATTCAAAGTTTACTACTACTTTCCGTTTGCGACAAATAAGTAAATTAAATATATTAAAGTTCAATTTTTATATATTTATTTTTTTATATATTCTCTGCCTGATTTAATTTTAATATATTCTCTGCCTGACCTAGCAGGCGTCAAATATCATCCATTTTTCGTAGAATCCTCAATAAGATTGTGTTTTATGTTTTGATGTCTAACGATCGCAAAATTTACAATTTAAAACAAAAAAATCTGTTCTATCAAGTTGAATATCTTATACATTCGAGGTCATTTCAATCAATAATAAGAAAAAGTGTATAGGAAGTTTTTAAAGGTTTTAGTTTATTGTGGACCGAGATTCGTACAAACGTCTCGATACTTCAAGAACTCGGTATTAAGCAGCGTCTATTTTCAACAGTACAATCTCGCATCCTTACATTCTTCGGACGTATCTCGGCGTGGTGATCAGTCCATAGTACGCCTTGTCGTCCAGGGGAAGG
The DNA here is from genome assembly GCF_905147795.1 of Pieris rapae. Taxonomy (NCBI): domain Eukaryota; kingdom Metazoa; phylum Arthropoda; class Insecta; order Lepidoptera; family Pieridae; genus Pieris; species Pieris rapae. Next base: position 4,602,684 of record NC_059517.1, read on the forward strand.
TGGAAGGCACTAGACCGCGCGGCAGGTCACCTACACGTTGGACTGATCAGATTAAGTCTGCCGTAGGAGAGTCACTGAATCAGTGCAGCAGGATGACCTGCAATAGGCAACGATGGCGGAACGTCGTGAAGCGCATCACATCTGCGCCTTCTATTACCACATATTAATCACGACCGCTCTGTCAAGAGCGTACCGAATAGGACAGAGGAGAAGTTTATTGTAAAATAACTTTGTAAATTGGTTCGATTCTCGGACAAACAAAACATAGTTTTATAAAACATTTCGAATCCCAAATACTATATATTTTTTCTTTTGAAATTAGTTTTAGAGTAGAATCAACTAAAATTGGTTTTTCTCGAGAATAATCGTACTTTAAATAACTAAAAATTAACTGCTCTCCATTTGTGGCAGTCGGTGAATACTTGAATTTTATTCTCATTATAAAACGTGGACATTTCACAAACGACGGGGTATCAAGTTTTCACGGATCCACTGAAAATTTCATTCACTTGGCTCTTAAATGACGGCAAAGTGCAGTAACACATTTATTACGTACAATAATTATATAATTTCTATTCCTTTGTGTTATATTTTCCAATGTATATAATTTGCCCGACAAAAAATATTGAAAAGATACATAGTCCATACGGACCTAATTTTAGATTAAAAAGGAACCATATCACTAGGTAACCCAAGAATAGACAAGTTCATAAACTTAAAATTTGCATATAGAAATGGAATTATTATTATATTATGAGATATTAATGTCTCATAGCATATATTTTTATCTTTAAAAAAGTTTTGTCACAGGCCAATTGTTATTAAACTACAAATATCTATCTACAGCTTTGTCCTGTCGAAGTGGGAATTACTGGAGCCGGTTATGCAGCGCATCTCAATGTCTCATCGAAATGTTAGGCATTCGAAAGTGCCCTAACTGCCTATAATTCTCCTAGAAAGCGGCTTCAGTAGCAATATGAAGCAATGAATAATATCAATATATAGAGAAATTGTTTTAGAAAAATTGTGAAATCTACGAAGTTCTTGATAAGTAGTTTGTTTTTATTGTCTCTTAATTATGTTAGAAGGTCCAACGCGAGTCACAATTCTAAGAAATTATTTGACGTAAAAAAATAAACATAAAATTTTAATAATTAATATCTTATATATTTAAACAAGCAATTCTTGTATATATATAATTGGAATCTCGGAATCGGCTCCAACGATTTTCATGAAATTTAGTATTGCTCGTTTAAAGATGTCAGTCAAATAAAAACTTAAATATGAATATAATTATCTTTATTCGATAATTATATTCATATTTCATAATTTTATTACTATGTAATTCGTAGTTAAATAAAATTTCCAAAAAACACGATTTATAAAAAAAAATACCATATAATAAATACTCGGTCATCCAGGTCCTATCTATAATAATATTAATTAAAGAGTAGTGCTAGTTTATAATAGTACATTATGAATTATTCCAGTTCATGATAAAATAATAATTAATTGGCGTTAGCGTTATTAATTCAATATCAGACTCGCATCTGTTATATGTTAAACATTTTTCTTTACAAACTCACAGTGGCTGACACCGCGTTCTAGAAAGAAAAATCTGTCAGTGCAAACTGCAAAGCCAGGATTCGATCTCAGTATTTTGAAACACACGTTTGTCTCAGCTCCTAAGCTTGCACTGCTCTACTTAAAAACCAAAGTCATTATTATATGTAATAAGTATTACTAGTATTCTAAGTTCATTGAAAGTGGATATCTGAAACGGTTTGCTTTAAACGATTAGATACCAGTTACTCAAGCAAGATATTAAAGCAATTCCTGCCGTTTATATGCAAGACAAACACGTTGCATTGTCTCAAAGACGCAATCTCCATTTCCCACTAAATAATGGTACCTACGCTATTTCACAACCGTAGAGAAAAAGCCAGACAATGATCGAGACTATAGCTATTCGTAGCTTGTACCGTTTTACTTTTACCTCCATGCTTTGGTTTTCTTTTGATGCTTAGAACTTTTAACGAAACGAAAACATTAATGTGTTAAGAATTTCTTAATATTTGTGTCACTCGAAATGATCCAGTTTGGAATGTTTTGAAATCCTCGTCACGTATAATCAAGTTATAACGCCTTGATTTTGAAAATTGCATTTGCGATTGCGATCATGTGAAGGCATTACGCTTTGGCTTCAGGACCGTTTCGGTTTCTATTTCCCGTCGAGCGTATACTATAATTACAATTTTAATTATCTATCTGATTCTATTATTGAGGATCCAATGTTTGAATCATAGTAAATTTCATTTAGCATTAAAAATAAGTGAGGTGGAAAGTTGGGGATTGTGTTAGTGGGAAATGAGGTCAGCATTGCCTAGAAAAATACAATCAACCATTTGTTGTGTTATGTAGTGGAACACTAGTAGTAAGCAGAGCCCCAGCCAGTTTCGGTCATCCACGTCCTACACTACTTAGAGCTGCAGCTGAGAGAGCTGGAAAGACTTGGAGTGAGGTGAAATACGGGACTCAAGACAGAAAGCAATGGAAACTCAGTGTAGACGCCCTCTGCCTCATCTGGAACCCATACATAGGACATTAAGTTAAATTAAAAATAACTTTTTATAATAACAATTAAAAATAAAGTTCCAAAAAAAGGAAAATTGGTAATTTAAACTTCTGAAAAATACTATTGAACAATCATAGTTAATTATCTTTTTGTTGATCAAGTAGTAGAATATTTGAAAAAAGTCCCTTAATGAGAAATCCTTTTAGGGAATCCTTTAATTCTAATAATAATTGAAATTGCTTATTAAAGCAAGAAGATGAAGGATTATGGAGAAACAAAAACAGGAGTAACTTTGTATAATTCCGAATCATTCATTAATTCGATATTTAATAACATATCGGGGCCTGCGCAGATAGTGTCGGCGCATTTACTGATCCGTTGTTTTAAGAAAAATATGGAATCAAGAGTAATCCAGGCTCTTTACGGGCGTTATATTAAAACACACACATTCTTCAGAATCATCTAAAGTATATTGTCCAAAAACAACAATTAAATCAGTAAAATATCTATCAAACTTATGGACTATTATTTTATTCAAATAGATTTTATCAAACAAATGTTAACTCATGTTAAACAACACAGTAAAAAGTTGTTTTTATATTGATACTGATCCTTTGAAACAGGTCAACTTAAAGGGTTAAAAGCCATCAAGTTTTGTACACGCGAGACATAGTTACCACGCGTCTACTCAAAATTCTCGATTCTGATTTTTATTTATTTATTCACACTTCGTTATTAGAATGAAACACAAATAACACAATATATATAAATTACAAGGGATGCAACGGGCGGCCTTATCGCTAACAAGCGATCTCTTCCAGGCAACCCTAGTAAGAAAAGAAAACAATAAATAAAAAAAATGATGAGTGCAAGAAGTGCATAACCAGAAGTTATATAAAAAACAAAATATATTTATATTAATCTATAGAACCTTAATCTAGGTACTTAGGTTTTTACCCTAGGTATTTATGTAATGACCTCTTTATTTATAATATAAATACCTCAAATATATTCTTGATCTTTTGTTGCAGTACGCTCTTGATTACGAGAGAGATACAAGTTGGAAAAATGTAGGTTATCATTTTTAATGTTAGAACTGCTGCATACATTATTCTTGTAAAATTATTTCGTGGCCTTAGTGAGCAGCTTGTTTTATATATGATTAAGTATTATTTATTGATCGCTTGGAGATCGCTATTTAAATTTTGTTGTTTGTACGTTGTTAAAGACAGTAGTAATTGTATGAAATGTTTTCAAAGGAATTATTGTTATGAAGCTCTGTTTTATTAAAGCGAGTCTAGATACATTTTAAAGTTAAACAAAGCAACTAAAATAAACGCGAATGAAAGATAAAACCTTGTAATTAATTAAGTTAAAAATTTTTGAGAACTTATTAATAGACGAATTCACTATAGCAAAATAAAGGGGCTATAAATGTGTCCTAATATAATGAATATACACATATTTCAGTATGAATGTACTGAAAATATGTACTTGAAACCGATTACAAAACTAGATAGTTGCATTTCTGAAAAACCCTCAACATTTTCTGTACAAAACCTTCGTTCTTCCCTACCGAAACTATCTAGATCTCTGAAAAAATTAATTCCCAACTTTATAAGCCTTTTTACCTTAAAAAATGTTTATAATGACAAAGTAATAAATAACATTATTCTTTGTGAATGATAAATAGAGAAGAGGGAATTTTTTAAAGTCTACATATATTTAGACTACAATCAACCTATTAAATTGGTGTTTCCTGTAGCGCCTGTCGAACTGTGAATCTAACTAATAACTAAATATTATTTGATGCTGTTACTAAAAAGGCCCGAAAAAGGGATAGTACCTTTTTGATTGAATTACGTCTTTAAAACTGTCGAACATAATATTCAATAACTTAAATATTTTTCAATGTCTTCTAATTGAATTTTCAATCAAAAACTTTTGTTGTCGGCAAAAATCGTCGAAAAGCAAGTTTCCAGTTTGTTGCTCACCCTTAACAGGATTCGTAGGTATTAGGGAAAGTTTGAGAGTTGAGCACGATTCATTGGCGATCGATGTCTGGTCGTCGAAGAGCTCCTGCAGATTACTGAACCATTTACATATGAAACGCTTTACTGAACGCCTTCAGCCTTGTACTTTTATCCAACATAACATACTTATTCCAGTAAATCCTTCTTATGGAAAACAAATCCTCGTATATTCATATGTAATGGATGCTTTGAAAATGTGAAATTTTCTTTTGTTTCAAACCTTTGTGTTTGAAGCGGGATCGTGCGCAATCAGTGAGCTTGGGATATTTTTTGTTTTAAAGACTACAGAACATGCACTAGTATTTGTATACAACGTAGAATGGAAGTGCTCTCCTTAATAAACTCTATGTACAATATAGTCTTTAAGGCCAAATCGCTTTTAATTTAACCTGTATGGGTATAGGCAGGGAAAAAGCAGGGCATCTACACGGTGGACTGATCAGATTAAGTCTGCCGTAGGAGAATCACTGAATCAGTGCAGCAGGATGACCTCCAATAGGCAACGATGGCGGAACGTCGTGAAGCGCATCACATCTGCGCCTTCTACCACATAGCGATCACGACCGTTCTGTCAAGAGCGTACAGAATGAGAAGAAGAAGAAGGTAAAACGCATTATTAAGGTTATACTTAAAAAAAGATCTGGTCCTTATATAGTATTTTGTTCTTAAAACAACAGTTTTATCACGTTTCTACTTCTGTCACGTCTTAAAATAACGATATTTTGACTTGCACAATTCTTTCTAAATCTTGGCACTAAATATCTCCAGCTTGCAATAAATTCAGCGAGGTATTCAAATTGTCTCATTGCTTCAAATGTGAACGCTTGAATTGGTTTGAACTTTATCGAATCAAGCATCAGATGCGAATTGGGAATAGTTATGAGGGAGTGACATCGAAACTGGGTACTTCAAAAATCTGTCGATCTTACAATTTGTCTTATAAGTATAGGTTTTACTTCAGATTTTATGGGAAAGGTTCGTAGAATATAAAATGTATTAAAGAGTAGAATAGTTAGGACGACATTGGCATAGGATATACATAGAATTGAAGACGGAAAGTGTGTTTTTATGTCTATTAACTGCTTTTGTAAATGTAAGCTTTTTTGGACAATGTAGATTTATATGTGAACTTAATAATGTATACTAAATATCCTTCGATATCATAGTCATACATCATAGTGACGATATAGAAAATAAAGGCAAAGTAAAGGTTGTAAAAATTGACTTTTAATAATACTTATATTATGCTTAATGTTATTCTACATAGATACCTTCTTCTCTTCTTTATTAGTGAAACCTGTTGTGGATACATCCAATGTGTTTATTTTATGTTTGTTTTTTAACTTTGGTTTTATTGTAAAGATGTATCTGTTTTGTTTCCAAATAAATAAATACCGTATTGAAATTGATGATAACTAATGTTTCAATTCTCATGGAAGAAATATTCAAAGTTTATAAAATATAATTTTCAGAACGATCTGTGTAAGAAGCTTTGTCTATTAAAACTTCTACATTATTTAAACTTTCCTTAAGCTTTGTATTCTACGTTCTTATTTGTTTCAGGAACATGAGCCGCTTGGCGTAAAATCCAATGTGATATATGTTATGTAGATTAGGCAATTTAACTACAGCAGCGGTACATGTTTCAATTACGTAGCTTTATACTGACAACACACATTCAATTCTTCTTAAACAACGTTCAGCTTTGTGTCTCTGCCATTACGAGCTACATTTCGGGACATATTTATTGTATGAGAGAACATACGCTAGATTTAACTTTGGGAATGATTTCTGGATTCCGGTTGTTTTTCAATGTATGAAAAGGAGAATGGGTCCATATTTTACCCGTCACTACTCCATTAGTGACGTAGCAACCCCAACCGATGTGGCGGGGTGAATCTGCAGTGACAGGGGCGTTCACCCGGGGTGCAACCCTCGTTTTTTGTTTCAAAATCGATATATTTCGAGGTTTCTATTTGTTATATCATTGTAAATACGAAACATTCGTTACGTACTACTTATATCTTTCAAATTTTAATTAAATTAATGTAATACATAAGTTTATTTGACTTACCATTCAACACAATTCTAACTGTACCGTATATTGCAAAATGCAATACAATGAAAATAGTTATTTAATAATTATTCTAAATCCTGACTAAAATAAGGTAATTAGAAAAGATAAGACACCTCCAAGAGAACGTTCTTACATTATTTGTACATGCCGCATGGAAATAAACCAAACTGCAAATTAGTATTGAAAGTTTGGAAAATAATTTTGTTAATGCGATAATATCGCTCTACAACTGCTACGCTGCATTTCTTCTGTAGCGTAAATAAAATTCAATTTCCAATTGAATTTACTCTGATAAACAATCTTTCATAAACAGTTCGTTTTAATAAAAAGATAATACCTAATATTGCAATAATAAACTGCAATTTTAACAATTATTTGCCTTTATTGGGATCGAGCCAAGCAAATAGATACATTACATACTTTTTGATTAACCACGAATATCATCTATACAAAATACCCAAACCTGAAACTAAATAGTACCGAACGATATCATTGCATTTTTTCTTTGCTTATAAAAGACGAAATACAATTAAATAAAGTATTCTAAATATGCATACTGTATATCTGTGATTATATAATAATAGTCCTATTATTTATTTATATATACATTCTAAAACAATGTGTATGCCTAAAATATACAAGAAAATATGACATCACAAATTTAACACACTTACAAATACACATCAATTACATTAGAACTCAAGCAACATATCAAAGGAACTAAAGAAACGACCACAAAATAAACAAAAATAAAATGATTAATAATAACTAATAATAATAGGATGGCTTAGGATTTTTATCCTGTACCTTAATTTATATTTATAAAACAATAAATGAAAAAAAAGTACAGATAAAAAGTACAATGCAGGTAAACTAAGAAATGATTAATAATTTAAATCAAATAATTAGTATATTTCTGTGTATTGATTGCCATAGTCTATGAGTAGAATTAACATAATCAAAAAATGTTTTAAAAATCGATCTTATTTCGCAATCGAGTAGAAAATGCAGGCATACGTCTGTTTAAAAGGTTGCACAGCTGACTAACTTAACGATTCCCAGGCAACGCAAGTAAACTAAGATAAGGGCGGAAGTGAGGCGAATGTTCCGCTCGCTGATAAAACAACACCTGCTCACAATGATAATAAGATAAACTATGTATTTTTTAATTAATTGTGAAAATAGGATTTTTCCGTCGGCAAATACAATCCAAAATAAGTTCTAGTAAAAATGTCGCATGTAATTATATAGCTCACACAAAGACAAGGAATACTGGCTATACACAGGCATATTTATTATATGTATTCTCTGTCGGCCCGTGTAACGTATATCATGTGCTACATCTAATTGTAATTTCATCCGAGGTAAGACAATGTACAACTGGTTTGGTGTGTCAGTTAATCGGGAACAGTGATTTTCTTGTTAATTACACTACTTCACAAGTTTAGTGTTTCAGGAATGTTTATATGTTAATGTTAATTACAATGGTCTTTTATAGAACGGGGGCCAAACGGGCAGGATACTCACCTGTTTTTAAGTGATACACGGAGATGTAGTGTACTATGCGAGAGGGCTCACGAGTGTGTTGCAGGCCTTTTAAGAATTTAACGCTTTTAATTAACGCTGGCAGCGTTTCCTCACTGTATTGCGATATTTTATTGTTGCACAAGCTCTGGTGTCAGTGTCACAGGTCTACCAGGCGCTAACTTCAATATTTAATTAGCAAAGGCACTTGAATCTCACGGCCCAAGAGTCTCTTCTCCAAAGGTAAATACTAATAATAAAGCCGTTTATTATTTTCCACCTGCTCTGCGGTCGCGCCACCTATTTTGTTTGTATAAGGTAGGTGAGACGGGGCTAATGTGTCCCAAGTAACATCCCGTCCCATTCTCCAACGGGATCAACGACATCCCATCCGGCCGCTTGTTACCAAAGTCTCTAGCGATGCCTGTTGGCGCCAAAATGGCTAGAACATTGACGTTGGCAAGACAGTGCAGTAAGATATCGTTGAGTGCAGCGTGGCAAGAAAACCGACCTGCACTATGTACTTCGAAGCCATAGCATGAGAGTACATATGAGTACTACTAAGCAGAGGCGGAAGGCAATGCGAAGTGATTAAGGGTCCAAAGTGTTTGACGAAAGGTAATCATTAAGCCAACGACCGGCTTCTCTAAAACCCACTGCCATCGACCTAGCGCGGTCTGTAATTGACTTTATGTTTTGGAATTCATAGTTACGAAGAGGATCATCTCAGTTCCATTGAAAGTCGACTCTAGTAGGCAAACTCAAGCCGGGGTCGGATGCTAACCACGCATTTCTCGCATCTGCTAAATCCGCAATCTCGTAGTTTGTGCAATAAGATCTAAGGATTTTACCTACCATAGTGCTAGATTTGTGAGCAGTTGAGAGAAACGCTGGAAGAGCTACATTGTTTTAAAATTGTAAATACTGTATATTTGTGTGTTGGAATTCAAAATTATATTCGTTTATTACTCAAGTAGATATTTTTTCATAAGTATATCAAGTGGAAGAGACTAGCTGTCAATGACACTGGGAATCCTAATGTGGGGGCTAGTGCACTTTCACATCTTACTGTATCTACATCGTTTTTATTGTCTAATAAAAAAAATTAATTCCTTCATTTACTTGCAAGTATTTCAGGATTTATATGCCATCATAACATTCATAACATTATTATGTTTAAGTATATATTTTAAAATATACTGTTTTTTGTTGTTCAACTTCACATATTTACTTGTTTAAATTCTAATAAAAATTCATCTGCATTATTTTAAAATTTAAAAAACTGTTTTGAAATGAACTGTATTTATTTAATAAATTTCATATGGCCAGAAAATCTTGTAATAATGTAGATACAATATTTATATTCATCCCGAACTTTTCCTGTTAGTAAAAAAATAAAATCCCCGAGGTCCGAATTTAATCAAAATCGGTTTTAAGGTTTTAGGGTAAAAAGTTAAGCTTTTTAGCCTGGTTTGGTGCTTTTCCCGTTCCCGTTTATTATAAAGGTTTATTTTATATGTTATATATGTTCGTTATTATGTATGTGTAATGTATTTTGAAATAATGTGACATCATATTCCAATAAAGCATTGCCAAAATAAGGCTGGTGATACAGATAAAAACATCTTACATTACCCTTATATTATTATTTTTGTTTAAATTTGTTCATTTTAGGTACAGAAAATAGGATTCTAGTTATAATATTTGTTATAATATATATCGCAGCTCCTTACAAACATTGTGTAAAAAAACTTGGCGATTAAAAAGAGTGCCGGAGAGTTTATTGCCAGTTCTTCTCTTTCGTTCTACGCCATTGATTTGAGAACTGGCAGTAAATGGAAAATTAGAATCATTTTATATTTCTTTTCTTTTTTTGACCTTCACTACATACATTATGTTACCTATATGAATAAATTATTTTTGACTTATTTTGTCTGAGTTTCGTCTACATTACTTTATGCACATTCAATACAGCACAGGCTACTCCTGAGTATATCTCAAAAGAACAAATAACGAATGGTAGCAAAGTAAACCAAAATGTGTATATTAAAAATATATCAGAGGCACCAGTAAAAATTCTAACAAGAAGATTTTATGTCGCGTCGTAAAGTGACTGCTTTTTGGTTAACGATGTTTTGATGAGCATGGCTGTAACGTCGCGTGGATATATTTCGTCCTCAATTACTTTAATTGTGATTAGATTTTCTCTTTGCGCTTGCATCTCAACACTTTGTAAAAAGTGTAGACCTGTCTGGCTACCAAAAGTATAATTATGGGTGGTGGTTTTACGAGGCATAAATACATTGAAAAATATAAATTAATTTTTATCTTAAAGAAAAACACTTTTTTAACAGATTGAAGTTATGTATTATTGTAAACTTATAATTATTTAAACATAATTTTAAATTTAACCAACGTTGCGCGTGCTTTACAGCGTGCGTGGTCACGGTGACTGAAGACAAAAGGTGTTGAATGTCAAAAAAGTATCACAGCTGTAGAAAATGTTGTATTATATCATAATTTAAAATCATGTTAAAATAATTATAAGTTTACAATAATACATATCTTTAATCCGTTAAAAAAGTGTTTTTCTTTAAATGTGTAAAAGTTATGTTAATTAAAGACAATACTAATATTTTGCCTTTAAATATTACAAAAGCACGTGTTTAAAAAAAATTAAAAAAGTGTACCAATATAATGTAATATAATGTACTAATTATACGTGTTGGTTACATTAATTATTCATAATTCAACTATGATATTTGAATCATTTCAAACCTACGCAATATGACGAACGTAGCGTTGACTCAACATAAGACATTACTTTCATCGGGTCCTCATAAACCTCACTTGACGCAATCTTCCAGGATATTTTGTGGCGTATTTAAAATGAGTCACACTTTAAAATGTTCTTCTCCTTTATAATGAAAATTGAATTTTATTTCAATCTACAATGTCACTCTACGAATAGAAAGAAAAAATGAGGTAAACTTTTGAATGAAAATTTTTTTAACATTATTTTGTTTGTCGTACTAGAAATTTAAGATACATCAAATCAAATCAAAGTCAAAAATCATTTATTCATATAGGTAACAATGTACACTTATGAACGTCAAAATATACTTTAAATGATTCTAATTTTACATTTACTGCAGAAGAGAAGAACTGGCAATAAACTCTCCGCCACTCACACATGTATGGGAAGTACTATCTTGTTTTAAATCATTACCCATTTTCATCTTTGTTAATTGGTTTGTTTTTCACAAACAACAGTAATTAATTTATATTCTTATTGAAACGCTCAAGGAAAAAATATATATATTCACTAGTCTTAAAAGTCTGTTCTGAGTGACGTCTGTTTTCTTCTTTTCTTAGTGTCTATATATATGTTGCCACATACATCAAAATCTTTTAGAAAATACTACACAATATAGTATGTACATTTTTAGTGCGTACACATATATCAAATGATGCTCTTATATGATTTATAGTGATTAATTAAGCCTATAAAGTACTATGTGCGATCCTAGATTATTTTACATATGAGTGGTGCTATTTTCCCATAAAATGACTGAGGCAAGACAATTTTATATATACAGCTCCGGTAATGGTCCCGCAGACGAGTCAGGCGTAAACCGATTTCCAATAAATAGCCCATTTATACAATTCGGTACCCGTTTACTTAAATGTCTGGACGCCGGCTTTGCATGAGTTTCTCTTGGTCTTTGTGGCTGTATCGATTATACTTTATATTTAGAAGCTTAAACGTTATGATGATATTGCTTTGGAATTATTATCAATTTCAACTAAGTACGGGTTGAAATATATGCTTGAATATTGATTGGGTATGTATGTGGACTCTGTTTCCGCACTTAGACGCTGAATTGGTCCGTTGTGCGTAATGAGTATTCCAAGTACATACCTATTTATATATTGGGTACATTTAAAAAAATGTGCCGTAATTTTGCAAGATTAAGAACTTATGCTATCAAAGACATAGAGCGGTTTCTTTTTCTGTTATCTATTTTCTTGGTAGAATAGTTATTTTATGAAATGGTCTAAAATTTGTACAAATAGTTCAATTGTCAACGTTTTATGTTCTGCTAATACGTTTGATTATGCAGAGTTAACTGTGTGGTGCATGAAATATCCAAGTTCTTTTTTAAATTTTCGCTTACTAAGACTAACCTCGACCGATACTTTGGTCTTCCCGCCTCAGCCTTTAATCTATATGTCATTATATTTATTCGTCTGTATGTAACACCTTTATTATATTATTTATTTAATATGGGTCACCCAACAGATTTGCACCTTGAGTCACATTAAAACATATTTTGCACTATAAGGAATAGCTATAGAACCAATTATAGGCTGACACTGGCGCCTAATAAGCCACATTAAGCCGTTTTGCAGAACCCGGGCACCGACTAAATCGGTATATGTATGTATTCACGCTTCTTATTGTGTGCTAAATATTAACAATTTTGTTTTACTCTAGTAACAAAGATAGATAAAAATGTATATTATAAATTTCCTAACTCAAATTGAATACGTTCTACGTGACCATTATTGTGAGTATGTAAGCGAGATAATATTAACCTACACCTCGACACTTGCTGCATTTTATAGTGTGCGATAAATTGAAAATTTCGTATTCAACTTTCAGGAAAGTTTAGCTGTACAAGTACCAAAATTATATGCACTGGTGCTCTTTTTCCGTTTCAGTTATCACAATTTTCAACTATTTATGTTTTGAAACGGGCTCGTAATAAAAATATGTTTAGATCTTTCATCATTACGAAATGAATACTTTTTATGAGACACTACTCTGAGAAGGTTTCTACGTATAGACAACATGTTATTTTTTACAATGATTTAATATTTTGTAAAGAAGTTACAGTTTATTTTTTGTTATTATTCTTAGGTACATCTTAAATTGAGTTTTTTATTGATAATTTTAATAGGTATTACTATCATGAATATTTGCAATATAAAATATAAGGATAAGTTTCTTTCACACAACAACGTATAGCCCATTTTTGTATATAATTACAATTATGAACTATTAGGAGTATAATTTAATTATAATTTGTACATATATATTGTTAAGAGATAATCGGTAAAATAATAATTCTGTGTCTGAGTTATGCCATCCACTTTGTATATAAGATTTGTCCTTTACGATCGGTAAGTTTCTGAAAAAACATCACGTACCTATATAAAAAGACATTAATACTATTTTACACTTCTCAGAATCATTTATATTAATTAGTAAATACCAAAACACTGTCAACGACGCTAAGAAAAATATGTTTCCCACAGAAATCGCAGAACTAAAAATGCAATTCCTATTTCAGTATATCTTCAATATTATAATTTATAATGTTAAAGAGATATTATTTTTGTGCTGTCAGTACTACTCACACAACACAGTCCACGTTACCTCCATAGATTTCTATTGTGTATTCTTTTAAAGATATCATTATCGAATTGATTACAATGGGCTTGCGTGCCACTCGTAACCCAAGAGGCGAGTTAAAAATATTTGTTTTATACATACGCATTTAATACGTGTACGAAGAAGCATCGTAAGAAAACTCCGGCATGTCTTACCATGTACCCGAAAATCGATAACTTGTGTCAGGCCCAGGCAATTCATATATTTCTATATAAATTGATCAAAGGAACAGATGTGAGGAAAATACCCATTTACGATTGAACTGGATTGTTACTATTATTATTGTTATACCAAATACTGTTCGATTCTCAGTTAGTATCGGATTAACATTCTTATATTTAAGGTTGGAAGGTAAGTTAGGTAATAAACACAACACATATATGCCGCATGTATAAACCGTGCCGCATGGTTAAAAAATCATTAAGTTGCATGTGTCAAAGGAGCAGAACTTTCAGTATATCCCGCCTTTATAACTCTATTCATTACATATATCATATAAAATTTTTCAAAGAACATAAAAGCCCTCGGAATCCTTAAATGAATTGATGTTTCATTGTTTTATCGTCTCCAGTAAATAAGTTTTTCAGTGCTTCATTCCCGTCGCAGTAATAAGAAAAGTTGTTGAGACTGCATTAATAGGCGAATTTTTACAGTTCTTTAAGTACCGTTTTTGTAAATAGCTTTTATATTATGCAATACCTTGTAATGAACGTTATAAGAGAAGGAAATAACCACAGGAATCACAGAAAACCCGCTGATACAAAAATAATGTATATACTTAAAAAGATTTTTTTGTATATTGCGAGGGGCGTACCAACCTTATAGGCATAGGCCACATATTTGCATATCTGTTTCGTTTGTTTTTTTCTAATAGGCCTTTATAGGCAGCCTGTTACAACTGACATACGCAGTAAATTTTTTAGGTTAGGTAGGGATGCCGGTTTCCTCAAGATGTTTTCCTTTACCGTTCAAGCGGGAGCTAAAGGCAAAGACAAAAACACCATAGTGATCAAACATAGGACCGCAGTGATGAGGCTGACAGCCTCTGAAGGCACTACACCATTACTGCTTTGTTATAATTTTTTTAAAGTTTTAGCGTTATTTCCTAATAATAACTAAAATATTCAGTTAAAGCAGATACACACTATATTATTAAAAACTTAATTAACTCAATTATTAAATTCACATACTGTAAAATTTACTCTGTAAACGGTTGATATAGTGGACATCATCTTAAGACTTAAAAATCTGTATTATCTTTATTCAGTTTAAACATATTTTTAAATTATAATTTCGGCACTCAACTTTGCTTTGATATAATGTAGTTTTAAAGATACAAAACAATGTGCAAAGTGCCTGAATTCTCGGTAAGGGTTGATGTTTCTTCGCAAATATTGGGCAAACCGCTAAAAGTAAGTGAATAAAGTATAAAATTAAAATATTTTTCTCTGGTCAGAACTAGACCAGCCGGGCACTTTGCAGGGTTAAAATTCCATAGGAGTTAATTCAATAGACCTCTTTTTTAACTTGGTACCTAATTCGACGAGAAAGAAGATTTGCTAAAGTCTCAGAGAAATATTGGAGTGTTTATAGGAGAATGAAAGGATTATGTTTGGTGACGTTATATATATCTTCAATAAATACATAATTTATAAATTTAATGACAACAGGTTTGGTCATTATGGGGACTAGTCTCTTGTCCAGAATAAACAAAAATAATGATCATCGGGGTACTTAATTAACGAAGTGAACAATTTCACTGTTCATCCACAAAGATTATTGCAGAATTGTTACGATTTTATGGTTTAGTATGGAAAATAAAGTTACGTTGCGAAAATAAAAGCATCTCCCAGAATTTGAACAAAAGAAAACTTCACCGCTGCCCCTCAAGTATTTCTAATTTATCGAGCAACAAAAGCAATTTTGCAACATTTGTAACGCGTGCGATGAGCAACCATTATATTCCTATCTAATCTTCAATAAAGTTATGAAACTGTATTTAACCTACTTCTACTGCATTAGACCATTTTTATTTTGGTTCTTCTTGTTAATTCATGCATTATATCTGTTTCTCTCAATGTTTTTTTTATTTTGTTTATTGATAATGTTTGCCAACGCTCGGCACACTGATACATTGGTAAAAACAAACACAAAATGACATTAATTTAGAGCACATACAAATATGAAACATAAAAAAAATGTTATTCATTGATACATTGCCGTTTGGTGGCCTTGCGTGCGTTGTAGATTTTAGTATCCAAAATATGTCAATTTTGTCACCGTACTAAGTGTTATTTCTACAAATGCATAGAAAGATTTTTCTTTTTTATAGAGTTTTTAATAGACTATACATTTAATTAAAGTCAAGGAAGGAATGGAAAAGAAAGGAATATTATTCAATATGTAATATACGAAGGTGCTGTAACATATGCAGTTAAACATAACAACATAAAGTATAACAAACTATTCGTAAGTGGTTAACATATGGGTAAGTGGATAACACTTATCCGATTTGTAATATACTTACAAAATCAAGGTATTCGCAATAAAATCAACAAGCACACATTACCTATCTATATTGAATCTAAACAGCGCAATCGTGGAATCGTAAAGAAAACGTAGTCAAATCGACACCGTTACAGATGTATAGCTGGCTGGGATTCTTACGATTTATGAGGCAATATGTTTAACGTCTACTACGGGAACCCTCTTCGGCATAACGGCTGTTACGTAAACAGATTGCTCACGAGCCAAAGTTCTAGATATCGACAAGACCGTGCACTTATGCTTTCGCGTACGAGTATATGACGATACTAGTACATTTAGATCGCTAGTTGTAGGAAGCACTTTTAAATTTAGAATATAAAAGCAGATTTAAATGTTACTTTGATATTGCTTTTATGTTTAGTTATGTAATATAAGTAAGTTAAAGAATTTAAAGGTATTGCAATTCTATTTATATAGGAATTGGAGTACCATTATTTGACACCTTATTCTGAAAACTTAAAATGTAACTGATATTGAATTCGCATAACATTTGCCAATAATCCAATATACCTTTTCCTACCTTTCGAGCCCATTGGTACACAGCTCGGGTTTGAATTTGAACATACGATTTTTGGAATGATAGTTGGAAGTATTCAGTATCTACCATGAAACCAATTTTTATTTGTCATATAGTTAATTAATAAATATATTGTTTTAATTATTAACTATATACACTTTATTACATATATTTATATATAATAAAGCTGGTAACACAAATTATTAAGGAGTCAACGGTCGGCTTTATCGCTAACAAGCTATCATCTCTTTCAGTCAACCCTAGTAACGAGAAAGAAAAAAGGGATACTAAGGTTCAAGTGCAAATAGTGCTTCACTAAAGTAACAAACATAAAATTACTAGTTATAATGTTAACAGGTGAAAACTATTCTTAAGAACCATGAATCATAATTATTCCTATCCTATATTACTATCGGTAGATATATTAATTAGCCGGAAATGGCGTTGCATCAGTTGAATATTTGTAAGTTCCTTTGTTACAATATAATACGTTAAATTTTATTTCTTTGAGATTTGAGTTACTCTGAATCAAGACTCGTATTATATTTATTGAGACGCATTGCTTTCATTTCACGCATGCGACCTGGTATTTTTATTTTATTAAGATACGAATGTGGTCTCTGAAAAACGGGGGCATACGTCTCAGCTTTTACTTTTATTAAAAAAGGTACACGATTTTTTTTATTTTACGGTACGAAAAATAACTAAATTCTTCTTGTGTACGATATATGATATCCGATACAGTAGGGTACTTTTCATTGCTGTCCCGTTGAAAATGTACTTAAGTGTTTCATCTTATTGTAATATAAACAAACTAATCTCAAGAAACATATATTTGGGTGGAAATCAAACCTAATATAATAAACATAAAATATTTATTTTTGCTACTTCATTTGCCTTTAATATTAAGATTGACGCATCAATTATGTCAACATTCACAAAATTGTATGAAACTTAAGATATCCGAACAATTCTGCGTCACAAATTTCGGCATTGCGTGTCAGTTGTTACGTCTGATTAGATCTTAATATTGCGTGGTTACTGCTTATACACCTAATGGATAGACTTTACTGAAATAACTACAAAATACCCTACTTGGATGGTAGTGCCAGGCATTATCAGGTTTTTTAACACAGGCAAATGATTGGAGATTTACGCTAATTGAAGCATCAAAAAATTTTTGATTCGACTTAGGGTCCTTCAAGAAAAGAGCGTACCAATTCTTAAAAGGCCGGCAACGCACTCGCGAGCCCTCTGGCATTGATAGTATCCATGGGCGGTATCATTTAACATCAGGTGAGCCTCCTACCCGTTTGGGGGCAAATGTTCTATGTTCTATAAAAAAACAATTATATGGTTTTTTTTAAATATTTAATATATAAAATTGCAATACGGAGCGGGCAATAAAATACAAGTTCTATTCGAAATTGTATGTAGGAAACAACTACACAGCAATACTATACAGCAACTGCTCAGTTGATCACACACAACTTCCAGGATTTCTAAAGAATCGCAATTATAATCCGAATTATATTACAAGGTCAACTAAAGGGACAGTGATTAGTTAAGAGACGTTACAGAGCTAGTTGAATAGAATTAGGACGCGTATTCCACAGCTTATACAGTAAAAGGTTTCCGAAATAGTTGAGTTGTGGGAAGAAATTTCTATAGAAGATACGTAAACTGTATAAAGGAACGTACAAATGTAATTTTCTGTTTACAAATGATTGATTGAATTAAGATCTGTAGCACGAAAACAAAATTATTCAACGGTGTAAAACGATGAACACGACAATATTAAATTGACAATACCTTATCATCATTCTCTTATCACTGCGACTTGTTTTACTTGACGTTATCTCTCGTTATTATATTTATACATATATTAAGTCTTCAATACGTTCATAAATAGTTTTCATCTCGTACGTGACACAAGAGATTTGCTAAGATGAGATATTTATTACTTCTAAGTTTTGTTTTAATAGTGTCTTTATCGTCATGCTTTGCCGGTGATTTGATACTCGGTACAAGCTACAATGGAAGGCTGGTGTGGCAGCAGAAAGCTGAATATATGGCTATACCGTTTAAAAAGAGGGTAAAAGAAATCTTCTATTCCGATCCGGGACAACAAATAATAAAAGTGAGTTGATTGTTTGAATATATGTAAATTTCATCATTTTAAATTAGTCTTAGCTATAAGGCTTTTAAGGAAATTTTCAAAAAGGTTAGTCGACATCACAGGAGAATGAAGAGCTGGCAGCTACCTCGCACAAAGAATTAGTCTAGCTATTCAAAGGGAGAACGCTGCCAGTATCTTCGGAACCTTGCCTAAAGGGACTTCTTTTAATAATATTTTTTAATAATTAAATTTTAAGATTAGTTTATTATATTATATTTTTATGTTTTATGTTATTTATTTAAGTGTATGCCCCACAGCGAAATCAAGTCACGAACTTTTTTAGCTAACTTAAATTTATATGGTTCAAAATCTACTTTCTTTGTCTCTCGGTATCTTTTGTTTAATTAAATATTACTAATACAATATTTTAATAAGTACAAAGGTAAAAAATCCGTTTTCTAACGTATAAAATCAACCTGGACATAAGATAAAAAAAAATTTTCAATGTGATGTTATGATTAAAACAAACGATCCTCACTGTTATTCAAGAGCCTTACTATTTATTTGAAAACTACAGAAACACGAAGCTATTCTTGCTTTTATTGGATTTTTAATATAATGGCCTTCAAATATTTATTATAAGTTTTCATATTAACTGTGAACTTGTTTTATATTAGTATGTAAATGTGTATTATAAGCTGAAGGAATATTACCCTTATATTTTCCTGTAGGAATAGTTAATAATTCAAACAATGTTTGTTGTTAGGGAATAATTGCAAGAGACCTGGACCACACCGAAGCCTTGGCCACCATTACAGCGGGAGGAGTAGGAACTTCATTTGCTAACATCCGACTGAAGAGCGCTCGCGGTAGCAGTTTAAATTATCAAATTGAATTTTATGTTTAATATAAAACATTCTGTAATAACATAGATGTATATAATAATTTAAAGTGGTTTCTGTATGTATCTGTTTTATCGTAACTATTCAAATTCAGAAATACAGACTATTCAAGCAGCGCTATATTTTGATTTATATACGTAATTTTGAAGGATTAAATATAATTCAGTATATAGAATACAATGTTTTTAACCTACATAGTAATTATTATAAATAAAACGGATTAAAAGAAAATGAAAACAAATTAATTTTATACCAAATACCAAAGAAAATATCCAAGTTTCAAAGTCATTGTTATCAAAAAATAGTATGCTTTTTGATTCAATTCTAAACGTCTATTTTGGTATAAACCAGCAAAGTTTTGTATTACATTGCTAGTGAGATACATTTGAATACTATTTACTTTCATTAGAATACTAAAATCAATACAATACTGTGAATGTGTCGGGCAACAACAATCAAGTTTTCATTGAAAAATATAGTGAAAATTTAAAATTTTTGGAGAGCGATTAAAATCACATTTGTGTGTATTGGTTTTGTGGTTAATATACAATTTGTATTTAATGGTTCAGTTATTTTTGTTACATTACGGGCTTGTGTAACTATGACTACATTTTCACTACTTTAATGTCATTAAATAATCTTTCATACAAACCAAACCATCGTGACAGTTAAGTTTTAAATTGATTGCAGATATTATTATATTGCCTTAATAATTCCTTATATTAAATGCAATCTGTATACTAAATTAAGCGATCTATTTGCTTAGAGTGTGCAATCAATTTAAGAGCCGTAGAGAGATCGATTGGACGATTAGGTCCAGCTGATGGATGACGTGGTCCTAAAACAAGGACAATCAATCAGACTACCCCAATTGCCTTCAGAAATTAACAGTAATTTATTATTACTTTTTAGAATGCTATACCATCGAGGCATCTTCGAAAAAAAGATAAATTCTAGGCATATATTGTATGTATTCCTTATAAGTCCCACTTCTCTTAAATGATTATTTCATGCTTTCTTTTCTATTATTTGATCTGTATGTAAATGAAATAATACATAGAAATTTTTTTACAAAAAATAAATGTATTTAAAATTGATTTCATAAAAATTAAATACATTTATTTTTTTGTATTGTACTATACTATTTATTGAATACTTAATTCAATAGCTGCATAAATCACATAATAAGAAAAAGACTACGTTGTAATTTTCACAAAGACAATTTCCCTTGAGTTTTCTCTAAGAAATACCTCCGACATAGTATTCGAATTTAAAAATGTAAGTTTTATTATGTTTAATAAAATCGTTGCACAATAGTGTGCATAATAATATTATAATAATATAATCATTTCGTCTTTATACTTTTTTAAATAGGATTTTAATCGGAACTATGGAGGTTTCCATTGCCGACTTACTAACGATCAGCTGTAAAATTTTATCGAATAATGCACAAAAAAATGTGTCGTAAATTATTTATGAGTTTGATACTCTCTGCTTCGTTGATAACGCAAATTATACAATCAATAGTATTGTTCTGACCATTAATTATCATATATCATACATTTATACATTTAATATTGTGTATATTAAACTATTTTTAATAGAGATAATAAAGAACCGTATCGCTCTGTGCTATAAAACGTGCACTCAATTTTTTCAGTTGAATGATCTTAGGCGTCGTCGCCGAGCTCTAACGACAGTAGAAGAGAGCTACAGTGTATAAAAGACAGTCTTACGATAAAAAGCACGACGCAAGAATTATAAGACGAGTGCAACAACGGTTCGATTTTGGATTACATGTTTATTGGAGACGAACGAGCTGACGGGTCACTTAAAGTGTTTCACGTGTGTTGGAGGTTTACAAGTGCGTTGCCGCCTTTAATTTGATATATGGGTTAGATTAATGTCACTTATATATGGTAAGCTTTTTTATATAGTGACTTACTAATCCTATATCTCTCTTCAACGTCATAACTTCGTTTTCTAATTGTAATTTTTTTTGCAATCGAAATTATTATTTAAATTGCGGGGCATATTTGAGTTATTGAAACAGAGAGTAAAAAAAAATAAAAACAAAAGAATTGTTGTCGAATACTTATGAAAAGTCTTATGATAAATCGATTCGATTCGTTACAAAAACGTTTGCTTGTTGGATATAGAAGCCGGCCAGTTAGTTTGTAGTTGGATAGGTTTGACCAACTATATTTTATATTCTGTGGTATTGTGAGTTCAATTCCGGTGTATTGATGCTCATTATCGGGATCGGTTACGGCTGCAGTGAGTCGTGATGCCATTACAATCCACTCCATGACGATTCGTGATTCACGGCCGACACCCATGGTGATTTATATTAGCAGTTTCGTTTGTGACTCAGACACTGCCTTCGTTGAAAATACACACAAATTTAATGATCAGCCAAACGCTTATTGTTTGTACACGAAAATAAAAAAACATGTTAGTATTGAATGTATGTAATCATTTTTCATACGAGTTACGTTGAAAGAAAAATAAGTTGTTGTAATTGTTAATATCATTTCAATCTTCCAAAATTCACTATATAAGCGTGTTTTAGGTTTAAAGACTTTATTTTCTCAAAACTTACATGAGAAACAATAATTCAGGTAAACATAATATTGTACTCTTTCAATATTTACACATAATCACAAATCGTACATGCAACAAACCTAAAAGTAAAAGTAACCAAAGATACATGAATAAAAACCAATTATAAGAAAAATGAAATTAAAAGTAATTTTGTTTGACATACCTAGCCTCGATTTGAATGCATTAAAGGAGGAATATTATGTTGTATATTTGTGGTTAGTTTATTATACAGCTATGCGCCTTCGTAAGAAAACATTATTTTGCCGTAGTCCGTGCGTATTTTAGGTAGTGCAAGGTTGCTCATTCGACGCATACTTCTATGACTCACATATTGCGGTTTGGAGAAAGTCAATATAGTGTGCAGAGAATTTTTTAAATTTTTTTGCCAAGAATACATGTATTGTGTTTTAGAACTGAAACGTTAATAAAATCTAGTCAGGCAATATTAAATGTTTATTTGCGTAATCGGACATATGTGCTTAAAATATGTTTCACGTCGCAGAGATGATATTATGTTCGTAACACACAAAAGTTACCTTATAACTAAAATATTATTTAGGCTTTCCGCGAATTAACTATGTAATATAACATTTCCAATTCTAGCCTGACATAATTTATATTATTATTTGTAAACTGTAATTGCGCATTTAAGTTTAAAGTCACAGTGCTAGGAAACAGAGCAGAACTTTGCGAAGAGCTCTTATTAAAGACGCTCCTCTCTATGCTTCGTCGAGTCATAATCGGGCTGTGTTACGGAAAGTTTACCAGCTGTGCAGTTTAGATTTTTCAAATAGGATTCTTATTACCTTACATATGAGCTTACTAAACGTGTTTATGTATTATATAATATGCATAGATGAGAATTTATTCTGATTTAAATTTTACATTTATTGAAGAATTTCGAAGTTCAACGATAATTATTGAAAATTATTATTCGAATTCAGAGATGAACAAAAAAACAAAACAGAGTACTGTTTAAAACAACTATTTTACTCTGCTGAAGTTTAGATGATGATTGAGTCAATATTTTGTCTATATATATAATATCTATGTCTATATATATAATATATTAATGTCAATCAAACATGAAAACTCGTCCAACAAACCACCTCGTCACTGCCTTTTCCACAGTGTCTCTTTTAATATGATCGGAAATATTGATTGAAGGAATTTATCCCATAACTTAAAAGGTATAGCGTTAATATGATATGCCAAAGTTTACTGAACATAAATAAATCACTTAATAGGAGTAAACTTAACAGTTCACTCTAGGTGGCTTTCTAATGATAAATTAACGTCGCCTGATGCATAATTAGTAAGTAATAAAGGTAGTTGAAATTGTGCTTTACACTTAAACCTAAGTATAAAGTTTAGAATTAAGAGAGTACTTTTAGATATGTACATGAGCCACCCGTAGTTGCGGCGTACAGAGCGATCAAAGAGCAACATTGCAAAAGAAAAGCGGTTTGTTTTTTTAACATCTCTATTTCAACCACAAAGAACATCCGTTCTCATAGTATTGTATAAGTACAAAAAGTGTAACATATTCCTACATGTTTATACTATTTCCAATGTCGAAGTGCTGAAAATTCCGTGTGTAAATTTATGAGAAATAATAGTATGTTGCTCACTCGTAATATAATACGCTAATTAATGCTATGCTTTTAGAAATTTCTATGTTTTGGTACCTAAATTGTAATGCGTAAGTAGAGCTTAGTTGGGCAGATCCTTAAAATAGCTACATATTATTTGCATATTTTCTATGCAATTCTTAATAGGCAATTGGCGTGCAATTTATCTAAAGATATTTTATTTACAATTTACCTAACTATGCTGATAACTTTCTGACTTTAAAAGCACACATACTTCATCTGTTTGATTGTTTAAAGATTGTGAAAAACAGTCATTTTTTAAGTGTTTATCTTAAAAAATTACTGTTTTATTTCATTCCGTTTCGTAATTTAACTCTAAATATTTTTTAATTTACCTAGATGTATGAAATGAAATGAAAGCGTTGACTAATGGGATAAATAAATAATTAGAACTACGTTACTTATATAAATTATGCATCAAATCATGAAATTCAGCTGCAATTTCGAAGAAGGCTACTGTTATGTTTATTGTTGTTTCATATAATTGCCGTCAATGGTCGAGCTATACCCATCAGTGAGTAAAAAAAGTCGTGGAGCTGGCGTTTGGAGACGCATTGCGAGGGCAGTGCTCTGGCGTCATTGTCGGTGGTCAGCGGTGTGTGTCGGCCATCCAACCACGAAATCGCTCCCAACAGCGCACTACTACTTGCATTTCAGATTTATTTTGAGCAATATGCTTCGCTGGTACTTATATGCTGATACCAAAAACAAAGTTATATTTAGAGTCTCGAATAGGTTCTAAAACATAGATATTCAATATTGTATTGGCATGTACTAATCATTTAAAAAAAGAATCTGTAATTAATATAAACATGAAGTGGTTGCCAGCGATAGAAATCTAGATGATAACAATTAAATTTTGATAATCGAAAAGATTTTGTTCCTAAACTGAAGTTGAATTTCACCAGTTGAAGCATAATTTATTTAGTTATAAGTATTGTAGTTCCAATTATTTATTTATATAAATTAGTAAACGGTTTTCCTTACCTTTAGGTAAATTAAAAAAACATTTAGAGGTAAATTCAGAAACGGAATGAAGTAAATCAACTATACAACAGATTATTTTGTAATATCTTCGTTTGAGATCACCACATACATTTACAAATAGTTACGTAAACTTTCAGGATATCGTTGTGGTCTGATGCACAGCCAAGGGATATTTTAAATCTCATAACCAGAATTTAAAAAATACCTTCATATAAAATAGGACTTTAGCGAGTTTCTTTAGTTTTAATTAATTGTTGTTTAATTAAGTCAATTTTCTTTTGAGTTTGAAAAAAAATTGTATAGTTGTTATAAATGTTATTTTGAGTCTACGGATTAAAATAGTCCATAAACACTTACTGAATTCACGGTAGTAGATTTGTTAGTTTTAGAATCACTCTCCAACTTACGACCTATTATCCTTTGATTTGATATATATCTATTTATTTATTTATTAAGTCTATATATATTATAAGTTACATCATACATATTACGAAATCTACTGATAATTTAAAAAATCTTGTATCTAATATGTACGACAATATATGTAAACATAAGTTTTGCTAAAAATAGGAATTAAAAAAATTCAATTGAAAACATAAACAAGATAAGACAAATACACAATAAAATAAAATTACCAAGGATGTTGGTACTTAAAGTATAGAAAAAAAAATTATCACCAAAACAATTTTGAGAAAGGCACCCAACAATGCTTTTTCTAAAACCGATATTTATATCACATAGGTATACAAAATCAACACAACATATAAAATAAAGTAAGATTAAGAGTAATGCAATTAGTAATAATGTTGCGAGTAAAAGATACGCACGAGGGAGATTGAGAAAAGTGAAATAGAACACTAATGAATATTCATGAGATTATTAAATGTATGCATTTGTATTCCATAAGAGTAATAAAGGCAGGGAAAAGGGCGGAGAACATGCGCCGATATTATTTTATCATCTCTTCAATATGAACGATTCTTAGAATGATTTCAACTCCTTGTGGCTTTAATAGTGATAATATAAATAATAAATAGTCGTTTTCGTTGATTTTGGGTGTTGCAGCTTTTTATAAATAAAAATTTCGGATTAAGAGAATTTAATTTTAGATCTTTTTAAGCCAGTAAGTTTACTGCATGGGATTACATTCAATTAAAAAAATCATTCGGTAACATATGAAAGACAATATAAAAAAAATAACAACGTAAGCTCGTTCATGTCGACCACGAACCACAAGATATTTTTATCAGGTATGACAATAATTGTTCTATGAATCGATTGCTTTCATTTCCTTCTCCGTCCTATTAGGACAGATGTTGCCTTGTTTTGTTAATACAGGTTCTGTATTATGTTCATAACAAATTCTAAAATCTGTTCTGGCTAAAATACAGTAGGTGTGACAAACATGTCATGTTTGTCATGTCATATTTGATTGTATTATGATAACAATCAAAATATAATTGTAATCTAGTCACCCAACAGTGTGAGGACTAGCGTTAGATTTTATCACAACCATTTTTCTGACACGAATTATGTCTTTATTATTGTTATGCGTAAAATATTATAGATAAAATACTATTTTATCGGAATGAAAATATCACGCGTCGACACTAATAATTTGACAGGCTCTAGCGGGTCACGCCTGTCGCAAAAAACGTTTTTATTATACTACATATGGAAAGATCTGCTCTGAAATGTTTTTACTTACACAACATCGTTTTCTCGTAAGGAACTACATTCCTTAACTATGGGGAAACTTCATTGATTAAACGATTTTTCTCGAAAAAGATCATTAACCGTCCAAAAACAACGCAACTAACCGGTAATCAGAACGGAACACAGTTTTTGTCTCCAATGAAAAATGATCCAGCATGTTTTCACAAATATCAATTTCCATCAAAGAATACCTATTACAAAACTTTAACAAATTTAACTTGAAACTGTATAGTGCAACTTATTTGAGACCTTGAAATGTGGTCATCAGTTGATATATAATAAATCAATCTTTTCTTAACATGACCCTAATATGTTTATCATTTGCAGGCACAGTACACTTTTAGACTGGATGAATATTAGTGCTGTCAAACTCTAGGGGAACCGTCCCCTAGAGTTCCCATAGAGTCCCATTCTCAAATAGTGTTTAGTTGTTAGAATTATATGTCCATTTCATGTTTCCACTCAAGTTTTATTTTCATAAGATCAGTGTTTGCATAAGATGATTTTAATTAGATTTTAAATTCCATTGGTAACGTGGGTATAAAATACTGAAAACATAAATTCTATATAGGACAAACTTAAATCAATGGTGGTAAATGTACAAAAAGTATTTATGTTTAGTTGAAATAAAAACATATTATAATAAAACATATAATGACATGCAATTAAGTCAACCTACTACTTTTATTTTAATTACTATTGAGTAATTATACGTAAAATAATCCTTCAATCCATACATACTATAATCAATAGAATATTTTTATGTGTTATTACAAATATTTGAAGTATTTTTTTTATCTTACCTCGGAGTAATATTTAAGGAAAATGTTACCAGCAATTCAATATACATAATTAATGAGAAAAAGTTTGGTAAAATATTAGAAGTCTCAAAGAAATTAGGCAAATAGAAACCAACATAAAAGGAAACACACTGTTACAGTACAGTTAACAACAAATCGATATCCTGAGCTCCATAATATTTTTTGTTTGACTTGCTTTTCTCTGCGGGAATTGAAAAAAATAATTAAATCTAGATACACTCTTTTTAATCGACATTTATTTAATTATTCAGAATAATTCGACTTAGGATCCTTGAAGAAAAGAGCGTACCAATTCTTAAAAGACCGGCAACGCATTCGCGAGCCCTCTGGCATTGAGAGTGTCCTTGGGCGGCGGTATAACTTAACATCAGGTGAGCCTCCTGCCCGTTTGCCCACTGTTCATTAAAAAAAATGGAAAAATTTATGTAGTGCCCCAATGGATAAGGGTTGGTACATTCCAATGCGAGACAATAACGCCATTCTCATACACGAAAAGCCGTCGTAACCATGGTAACTAACATGATATTAGTTTTAGTTCTCGTTCCATAGAGCCATTAATGTTTTGGCTTAATGACTTGTGTATAACAAAGTTTGACATAAAAGTCTTAACAGTTTTCTAAACTCGTGAGTCTACAATAACTTGTTGGCAGTAAGAAACTATTGTTCAAGTTATCCAGTTATCGGTAGCCAGTACTGAAACATTCTTAAAATATAATTAATGTATGACGATTAGAAAACTATATCAAATGTAAAATTACTAAAACATTATATCTGAAAATGATAAAAAAAAAAATACGTTTATTTTGGAGCATAAGATCTTCTAGGTATCACTTATTCCACGTCAATCAATTCAAACTTGTAGGCATCCCTACTCATCGGCAAAGACAGAGGGTATAGGCCGAGAGAAAAAGCCGGCGTAAAAAACTCTCGGTACTCTTTCGATATGAAATGACATTCTTCATAATTACACTTTTTATGGCAGTACTAAATTCAGTCTGTTATCATAACATAGTTTACCACAGTGATTCCGCTCGCCGCAGATATACCTGCTTTGGTTTGAAAATGAGATTTCAGTTCTACTTTGATATAGTTGCTCGAACTTATTTTGAATGGGAATGTAGCAAGTTGTAAGTAGTGTTGGATAGAGGAACTTCGAGTACATTTTCTGGATGTTAAAGGAAACTTTGCATAGTTACAAAATACACTAAATGTGTACGAATTTGTCAATTAAAAAATAGAATTTTATGTCATTAAAATCATGTGATAATAACCATAGAGATAAGTGTACCTTAAATATGTAAAATTTTGAAGATGTGATCTCTTCTGTCACGAATGCAGGCTCTCTTATGTCTTCATCCCATATGGTTGTTAAAACATATCTCAGCGGCGCTACAATTTGGAATTACATTTGATTAAATTTTATTTTATGTTAACTCTATATCATATTAATATTAATTTACATAATAATGAAGTAAAATAAATCATATTACCTTATATTACATTTTTCAAGAGGTAATTACATTTTTCTCCCTTTTCCTAATTTAATAAAATGCTTAGCTTTAATAAAGGTCAATTCTTAAAATATAAATCATACGAAAAAATATTTTTCTCGTTTTTAAATTCATTCCCATGACTCATTAATTACTGGCATTTTTATCAATATGAATATATGCACTTATTATCTACTTTCAGACATCCACAATTTTGTGCTCTTTATGAAACTAGGCCAGATATTGACTAAACTACATTAAAATACGGTCCAATAATATTAACACTAAAAACGTATGATGAAAACAGTATTACATGTGTAATATAGGCGATAGAGTCGAGGATTATTAAGTGTAGCCTAACCTCAACCAAAACAAAAGAATTTCAATTATTTTTTGAGATCGATACCTAGCTTTTAAGCATTATGTCTAAAGATTAACGATTATCATCAACGATACGAGACGATCGACGATAATCATAAATTTGACGGCAGATATTTATTTATTAACATTTATTTTAGATTATTATTGACATCTTATACAAGTTCTAAATATTTTAGCTTCATCTTATACCTTTGTATTGAAGTGTAGATTTAAAATTTTTGGAATTTTCTCAATTAGTCTAAGTTATAAATCAAATGCCAAATCTATAACTATAAATAACATAGTGTGCTTTTTTGAATTACACACATTTTTTACGGTTGGAATTTTTGTTTTGAAAATACAAATTAAATTTCTCTCGATGCTAGAGATATGGTTATATTCTTAATACATTTATGATCAAAGTACACAAATCCTTGAAACTAATTTTCTGTAATTTCTAACTAATATTCAATTTCAATCCATCGCTGTTTAGTGTGTTACCATACGTTTTCCTTAAATTTGACTAATTAATAATATAGTTTTTATTTACACACGTATTTGTTTTAGACCAGCGCATGTTTGTGAGTCAAAATATTTTTTATTGGAAATTACCAGGGCACGTACAACTAAGTTTTATACAATGTGCAAATTCTTTTCGATCGTAGTGCCTTATTTTGTTAAATTAATAGTCGAAATTCTGTATAATTGAAGTCATTACCGTAAAATAAGTCAGCTGAGAGCTATTAAATGTGAAATGTCGTCGGTAGTTATTAAACTGAAAATAGGGCGGTTAAGTTTACTTGTGTGCCATTTTCCAAGCTAATCTCGACTTCGTAAACTCGACAAATTCACTTTGTTATAAGTTTGTCCTTGATAAGTACTTTGATTCGATAATTATTTTAATTTATTAACAAATGGTGATACTCTCAAACACAAATTCTCGTTAAATTAAAAACTTTACATTTAATAACAGTTTATCAGTTAGACTAAAGTTAATTAAGTTAAATTAAGTAAGTTAAGTTCTTTAAAAAAAATTGGTTATTAATTTTCAAAATAAGAAAGTTTACAATGTTAACAAATTATCGAAATAACGGCAACATAATTTCGATAAAAAAATAAAATTGTTTTATTAACCAAAGTCAAATTGGGAATTAAGCACCAAATGCTGCAGAATTGGAAAAAAATTGAAAAGGGTCGACTTATTGAAGGCATTCACCCGTGGATTATCCTATTATTACTCTGAAAACTCTCAGCAAAAGAAAAAAGGGATCATAACAGAATTTATTCAATACATAAAGAGTATATTTTATCGTAGGCGCCTACGGCTTCGAGAAAGTTTGAAGTGGACTAGGAAAATTATTTTCAAAAGTGACCATCGTACAGGCTTCGTACAAAAACTTCTGACACATAAAAAAGTTTTATGGCTCGATAAAGACCGTTTGAAGGGTCTGCCTGGCTCTTGGAGCTCGCTTTTCAATGTACGAGTCACATGAACGATTAGTTACCCGACGATTTTCTCTAGATACCTTCTTATGGAAACTTCCAAAAACTGAATAATATCTTTACGAAGAACTCCATAATTTAACATCTGGCTTTCCAATTAAAATGTATACCGACATATTATATAACCACCAACTTCATTTGGTTTTACAAACACAATAATACGATTGTTATACGAAATTTAGTTTTAATTAAAATAAAACGACTCGGTCAATACATGATTATGTTCGAGTGGAAGACGAATTTAAAATAAATTATAAAAAAAATTGCGCATTTTTATATTCCATTGAAATTGATTTCTATTTATATAAATATGTGACAGCTTGTGCTGTTAATCCGTAATTACAAGTTATATTATTCGTTAACTAGCGGCTCACAATACAATGGTTGAATTACATTAACACAATTAGACAGTAATTTATTGAACAAACAAACCAATTAAATGGTTTATTACTAGGGTGTTTACCAGATTTTAATTTAAGTATTGTTAGTCGTTATTGGGTTTTCAAGTGAAACGCTGTCGTGAAAAGGCAATATCGTTACCGTGTATAAGGTGATTAATGACCCAGGCGCAAAATATTGTATGGCTTTTATTTGATACTGAATCTTCGGCACAATCCATTTCATTGATGCGAATATCACTTAGGCTATATAGTATATGGCATGTAGAATAATAGCAGGATTTGAGGAAGGCATTACATCTTAGAGGAGAAATGATTGGTGGCTCAATCTAGCTGACAGGAAGTTTACGAAAGATCTATCTATGGACTTATTTTAAAACGAGTAGTATTGATGTCACTATTAATTTTGTGGTTTGAAAAATATCCTACTAATTCACAATTCTAATAAGACTTGAAGGCGCCTTAATTTTCTATAAATAATATCAGCTATGACTCTGTCTCTCTCATTTATTTTTTACCTTGTATAATAAAATTTTTAAAAATGTATAATATTCGACATTTATAAAAACATGAGATGATTTTTCTCGATATGACAAGAAATTTTGCAAATTTAAATTTGAATTG
This sequence comes from Pieris rapae, assembly GCF_905147795.1. Lineage (NCBI taxonomy): Eukaryota > Metazoa > Arthropoda > Insecta > Lepidoptera > Pieridae > Pieris > Pieris rapae. The sequence continues at coordinate 4,634,591 of NC_059517.1, forward strand.
AACGTTTATAACATATTTATCCCCGTATTACTCCGATATTTTATTTTTCTGCGAGAACACAATTAGAGAGAAAAAAATGTATAATAACTAAAAGTTAACTCAGTGTTGAAAGTTAGTTTCATGCTTTTTTACGTAGTTTATTTTAAACATTGTTAACGTTATTTTGGTTGTATTATTAAATGTTGTCATTTTGTCATCGTTAACATTTTGATGAAAAATTAAAGTCCAGTTGTATACTAAGTAAGTACATTACTCAATTCAACATAACAAATATTACATTATCATGAATGATATATCCAATAAAAAAAGACAATAGTGTCAACCAGAAGCCACTCAGTGCTTAGACAGTGACCACCTTTACAACATTAACTTTTAATAATACAGTCAAAATAACGTTAACAAGATTATGTTTAAAATAAAAATGCAGACGTAATTTTGTATACCTCAGTGACTAGTCCTGAATAATAATTAAGCTTAATTCGTGGCCGCGCTCCTGAGACCTGGATATTAGGTAATATCTGTATATATATACTTAATCCAGCCACGATCCAATTGTATAAATCAATTAGCAAAATTTAGTTACTCGGATAACATTCATGAAAAATTACGTTAAGCCGAACATAACGCCTAAAGAAAATCATAAAATTGGATAAAATTACTATTTATTTTAGCAATAGCTTTTAATATTATAATTAATATTAAGATTACCACATTGAAATAAGGAAAATGAAAATATACAATAAAACAACAATTACTACCAAAAAAAATATATAATGTAAAATATTGCAATTTGGTCATAGTAGTGAACTTAATATTTATTTTGTAATCTTTGTATTACTTTCATAAAATCATAAATTCTAAAGTTCGGTTAATCTGTAACACGAAGTTCATAGACTAGTAGGTGGTACAAAGTTCGCTAGGTCATCTAGCTTTAGTGTTAATACAAAAGCTGTAACAATACAAACTACATTTAGTTTTCTTAAATATCGGGACTTTTACGTTAAGTATCAAAATTGATTATATTACTGTAATGGTTTCGTATGTACCATGCAGTATATTTCGTAATCAGTTGGTAAATATTTATATTACAATAACAGAATTAATAGATCGTTTTGTTATTTATGATTCAAGTATCAAATCGAATTTCTATTAAATTTTTATTTTAAACCTAGGAATTCAGGATTAAATTTTTGATAATACTGTTTGCTTAATCATTTTTTTGCCTAACGTGTAAACATTAAAGGCCTCGAAGAAGAAAATTCGAAGGAATTGATATTCAAAATGAATCCAGCCCTTCATATTAAAGCAAAAATATTTATGGAGCACTTGTTGCTGTAAATTAATAAGGAAACAAGTTAACAAAAAGTGCAATAAACTTCGCTTAGAAAGCTTAATTTCCGCTAGGACTCGAAGAGCTGACATTAATCAAGTAAATTCGTTCCCGACTGCTGCGAATTTCATTACAGATTTCGTACAGTCGGGGATTAACATTATAATGAATTTTTTTCCCTGGCTTCATCACGTATTCTAGGCGCATTATAAAAGAGTTCAAAAGAAAAAGCGCTCGTGACAAGAGTGGGAGCGAAGATGCTCATTAATTCAAGTCTTACCTATCATAATATTATGAGCTAGCCTACCTACAATTCCGTGAGTCAATACAGTGAAGTTAAAGTATATTTATGCACATCAATTGAAGCTACTTAGATTAATTACTTTATCGAACAGAGCTCGTGCGGCTTGTGAAGCGGCTGAAAAAGCTAAAACATGCAAATACAGGGGTTATAATATAAATAATTTTGTTATTAATGATATTTTTTTTTATTAAGAAATTAATTAATAACAAAAAAAAAACAAAATCTTATCTAAATATATTATAACTAAAATATATTATTAAAAGGAGTCAATTTAGGCAATTTTAGTCGATATCACAGGAGACCGAAGAACTGGCAGCTATCGTGGACAAAGAATTAGTCTAGCTATTCAAAGGGGGAACGCTACCAGTATCATTGGAACCTTCCCTAAATGGACTCCTTTTAATAATATATTATTCTAGTTATAATATTTTAAGGTTAGACATTGTTTTTTGTTATTAATTGTAAATTCAAATTACTTATATATTGTTTACTATTATTTATTCAGCATTAAGTAAAAGTAACTGCCCAAAAATTAAAGTACGTTTTATTGAAACTTAATAATGCTATTTACGAAGAATAATCGTTGTTTTAAGAACTGTTTCAACACAATAACATTCAGCTCTCGCGAGAAACGCTTTGAAGAATTTTGGGACAAAGAATAATGAAATTGCTTTTGCTTTATTTTCCATTTGTTGGCAGTAATTTATTGTTATGCTTTTCTCGGCTCAAGACGTATGCAATTTGATTTAAGTTGTAAAACGGATACGGAATTATATGTGAGTCAAAATAAAACTAATTTGTACATTAAAGAAATTAGGTACACTGAAATTCTTATCTTTTAGTTTTAGTTATTATTTATATTATTAGTTATTATTATTAACTTGTTTTGGTTTTATTTTTGTTTATTTTGTGGTCGTATCTTTAGTTTTTCCTTTAATATATTTTTTAATAATTTAATTTTAAGGCTAGTTATTAGATATATTTTTAGTTTGTAATTGTATATTAATATAATTAAATAAATTTTAGGTAAATTAAAAAAAAAATTGTAATTAATAATTATGTTAATTACCATATGTAAATAGACTAACACTATATATATTGCTTAAGTTCTAATGTAATTGATATGTATATGTAAGTGTGTGTGTGATGTCATATTTTCTTGTATTTTTTAGGCATACACATTGTTTTAGAATGTATTTATAAATAAAAAAAATAAATTTTATTAAATATGAAAACGGGAAGTTAAAAGTTCTTATTTACAAAGTTTTTGCTATCATTGATATTTTGCATAGAAATTGCTTCATGAACGCTTGCTGTTTGCACCTCTCGCGTCTGTGTTTACTTCGAAAAGTAAACCAACTTGTGACTTTGAAGTATCGATCAAAGACAACGAATCGAGTCAAAGCCGTTTGCGACCCCAAAGTTTCGCCATTTGCATTACTTTGGGCGTAGAAAGGCTTTAAGTGACGCTGTGATTAGAGAACCACTCGAAGTAACGCCTCTACTCAAAATTGTCTTGCTCAGCAACCATCGACAAACCATATCTTTGTCACAAAACCATTGATTACTTATTGCTTTAGGCATGTTTTCAAATACAGAGTATTTAACTTAATTGTGTTTGTTAATGTGAATATAGAATTGTAATTTTTATCGAAAATTTTGCGGTTTTCGCACAATAGCATAGTAGCGGACAGGACAGGTACAAAGAAGCGTTCGTTTTTGTGATAATTTTTTGAAGTGTTAGACTTTTTGAGTCTTTTGCCGGAATCTATCCTAAGACCTAGTTGTAGTTAAGATATTTCCATGAATAAGCCCTTATAAATTTCAATTATAGGGATCGTATTCTACAAAAAAAAAATGTAATGTTCCTGTATAGAAAATAATTTTTATGTTTAAATATAGAACAAAATACAATAATGTAATTTAATTCTTATAAATTAATAGTAAAATTTATGAAAGCCCCAACATTTTAATGTAGAAAACAAAAGAATATTCAACACGGAATGTTAGAATGCAAAGCAGACAATTAACTTCATACAACAAACAATTTGAACTTAGGTGTCATGGGAATAGACTACAGATCTCTAAATTAGCGACGTTAGACCCTAATTAAGATAGCGACTATACAAAACATTAGTGTAGTACACTTTATGTTTGTTAGTGTATATATATACTATATATATTTCTAGCTATACGTCGTGGTTACAATGCGTTTATTCAGTTATAAACTATCGACATAATAAGAAAAAAGAAGCGTACAATTAAAACTCGTTTATAATATTTTTAGAAATGCTGGCTTATATTATGAAACTATTACTTTTATATTCAATCAAATGCAACATTGAGCCTGCTCAGTAATGGTTTATACTAAAATTATGCACTGTGCAGAATATATACTCACACAAATAAGCAATTTCTTTTGTTAACTCAATCAACATTAAATAAAAAAAAAAAAATTTTTTTTAATGATTAAGGTACGAGTCGAGAATCTTTTAAAGTTTTTTTCATCCCTTCATGTAACGGGACTGTTTTTTATTAAGAGGTTTTGATATACGTTAGACTAGTTAGTATTATGTAATTGACCTAGAATGTATGTCGGCTCCAATTCACTTCAGTAAACCCTGCGATTGGTCGTAAATGCGTAATCGACCTATTGCTACGCTTGATGAAGTGACTTCAACTATTTACATTTATAGAATTGAGACAAGACATACATGTTACGAGGAGAATAGATGTTTTAAATTTGTGTTCAAGTGTGTGTACGTTACCCACAAAAGTAATTTTCTATTAACAAAAAGCAAACTATAATTACTTTTATAAATTCTAAAATAATGTTGTTCTAATAGCTATTTTATTACGATGTGTAGTAGTTGTGTTCCACATTCATTTATATTATTCATTCATTGATGCTAGTAAAATATATTATTATAACCATATAATATAGCGCAACGATACAAGAATTTTCTGCATGCAAGCAATCGTTGTCAACGAGATGCTTTTGTGTAGTAACATGTATCTTATGTATATTATTAGTATAACGGTAGGTATGTAACTATGCATCTAGATTCTAGAGTAGCTAACAGTCGGTGTGTGCATTGCGATGTCGACAATCACAAGTGGAGTTAATGGGATGGCGTTATAGAAACTGCCTTGCTATCCATCACTCGTAAGTGAGCCCGGATGGACCACTTAGCTTCTGTCCGCCATCCAACGCTTTACCTACATCCGTTTACGAAACATCTTACTGATTAAGCCAAGTATTTAGGTAGCATATACTTATAAGACAGCTTCAGATATCTAAACCTGTTTACTAAAATATCATATGTTTATCCGTTACGTTTGTATTGAGATGATTCTATTAAGAATATAAGGCTTTCTGATGGTACAAATAAATATTACAAAGTTTTAAAACTGGGACTTTAAGTCTACTATATATAAGATAGATTATAAGGCTACTGAAATGTTAAGGTATATAATTATTTAATATGAATATTTAAATATACATTTATCAATATTCGTATATACAAAACCGTGATAGTAGAAACCGGAAAACGTCGTATTTAAAAGATACAAAATGCCGAATTGTTTATATATTTTTACCGTCTTACCGATAAAATCGTCTAATTGTTTTCTCAACAAATTCATTTTCTACTGGCCACATTTTCTACCATTTTTTAATTACTATTCGAAAAAAATATAAATATTTGATGTAAATATAAAAAGAGAGGATATTAAATTATATTTTCTCTGGTTAATAAAAGGATAAAATCGTCGGAAAATATAACTCTTGCTTCTTTTATTATCGATCCATTCATGTCAGTTTCGAGGTTTAATAATTAATTAAAATTGTTCACAGACTTTCTTCGTGTTTTAATATGTCGGTCAGTTAATCGGGATAATTACTGGGTGGATATTTAAATTGTCAGCCAATGCATTAATAACACGGCACTTATGCAGTTGTAATTTAAAACAGAGTTAAGATGATTTATTTTGGAACGGTATTTTTTGACATTTAGAAATTAACATTTACATTTTTATTCTAATATGTAAAAGAAGGATTTATTAAAAACATACAGTAGTGAGTTGATATCATACCACTAAACATTAATTACTTTCGACTCAACCCTTTCTTGGTAGCCCCAAATTAACGAAATGAACAAAAGTGTCTTTTCTTCTTCTCACGCTCGAAATAGGATACGCAATCTCTACTAAAACTTCTCAAAATAATTTCCCTTCCCTTGACAATCTTATTCTTGAAACCCCTACTTTTAAAACTGAATTCTATCAATCCTCCATTATTGTGCAAAGTATCCTGCTTTTGAACTCTTTACCCCTTAATACGTCTGTCAAGGGGTAAGTAGTTCGAAAGACGAGAGCAATCTTTAAATTCATCAAAAATCTTATTTTTGTTGTTTTTATTACTATTATTATTTTTATTCAGTAAAAATGTTACATGTTATTTCATGTTACATGTACCGTCAGTAGTGTTTATTTTTTTATTTTTCCATACCCGTTGCCTAACAACTTATATATAAGTGTTAAGATACATATATCTCTTTTTTATTTGTATGTTTTTGTTTAAGGTTTTTAAATAAATAAATACCAATGCAATCAGATAATATTTTAACCGATTTAAAAACCGAAGGAGGATTTTGTTATAACGGATACTATATAGGTATATATATATACATATTTGAAAATGTGAAGAGATGTATAGAGACAGCTATAAGCTAGAAAACATTAAAAATATTAAAAAATCAGAGCAGTTTAAAAGAACACTTACTGTTTTATATTTATTGTTGTTTTAAAGATAAGCCTTTTGCCTTCTGCCCGTTCTGGGCTTATCTGATGTTGACATGAGTCTCTTCTCTATTTTAAGAATTAGTACGCTATTTTCATAAAGCTCCCTAAGTCGAAATGGTTCGAAAATACTCCCTTGGGCAGGTTACACATTATAGTGCTGCGCGGCCAAACTGCCAGTGCTAAAAAAGGATCAATTGTGGAACGGCGGATGTCGTGGAATTTCGTATTCTGTTTCGACGTCGGATGATGAAACTTAACATGAATATTTTCTCTAAACACTCTCTATGGTAAATGCGGGAAAAGATACAGAGTGACATCTCATTTCAAGCGACGATATGTAGACCCTCTCGGGAAGGGATTGGTCGTCCATGATTCAAAACGTTTTTCGTTGAATACCGTCAAATGGAAAGAGCTACGTTCGTGCCGCATGTGACGCGGAATTTGCACTATGTACTGTCGCAAGGGTTGGCCCGGAGTGAAGTATTGTCTTCTCTAGCTTTTTGGAGGCTAATTCACATCACGAGATGTCGCCGCTTCCGCCCATGCTTTAAAACAATTTCGCTTACAACGCGCGGGAACTTACAAGAACGCTTAGACCTGGTTGTGCCCTGCAGATTCTCATCGGCGAGATTGAATTGTTAAGCTATAGATTCTTATTTGAGGTAAGGTGTTAAATTACGGCTACAAAAAATTTGTTTTCATAATTGAATATAAAAACTTAATTCCTCCTTATACTTTATATGACCCGAGCTTACAATAAAATACATTCTAATATTTTCCCGTTCGTCGTAACTCTTCAAAGAACTCGAGGTTACGTGTACGACTGGAGAGCTAAAATTGTAATTTTAAATTAAATTACGTTTTTATTACTAATTTTATGGATTCTTCTCACTCACCATAATTTTATAACTTGTTGCAGATACTTAAGTTTTTTACTAGCAAAGTTTTTAATTCAACAAACTCCTGCCCGTTTGCCCCCTATTACATATAAAAAAAATTTAACATACTATGTTCTAGTTCTAGACAAGTATTTTTGCCTTCGTGCATCAGGGCGTTTTTCCATTTCCATACCAGTGTTTTAAACGACTAGTTTAATAAAAACTGTAATTAAACGTTAAATGAATGAATTTATTATTTAACGTTGTGTTTACCTTATTAAAAACGACGTGAAAATTGGTCAATATTTAAATTTTTATCCCCAGAAGCATGCGTTTTAACAAAAAATTATATCATCGTAGCGCCGTGACAGAGCAATTTTACATAATTTCTTATTTTGACACTGTTGAAAAACAAGAGACGGTTTTGGCGTTTCCGATATACTTTTTAGCAAACTAACATTTATTTATATATTTCAGAAATACACACATTATCCTTACAGCCTATGCCAATACGATGATGTCGAGAAACATTTAATAAAATATAATAAATTACATAAAAATTAAACACATAATATACACAATATCGCTACTGTGAATTCACTCTGCGAATATACAAATATGTCGATAGTGTCAGAGACAGCATTCAGTAGGCGCAACGTCCTGGATAACGGGGATCTGTACTGGTTTTTGCCTTTGGTATCGCAAATAACCTAGACCTTCGCCGTCGCACATATCCCATAGGTAATAAGGAACCCAGTTCTTGGAGTACACTCGGGCTGAACACTACACCTCTCAAGACTTTCAGTACAGTAAGCCAACTGTAAGTCCCGTCTGGTTTCCAATTTATTGTACCCCACCATTCCCAAGACAAATAATGTTGGGTACATTAAGGATGGATGGATGGATAGTAAGGATAGAGGCCCTACAGTTTGTTATAGAGATGTCGTGTAAATTTACATAGATTAAATAGTGTAATAAAATATTTACAATATATTAAAAAATAGATTACCGAATTGGTGTACTAATAAAATTTATTTACAAGTTTATACCAGAATTATTATTTAAGTCTTAAAAGTTAAAATTACTATTTTAGTGCGTTGACAGTTTGCGTTTGGTACATACCCGAAGGCATTTTGCTCTGTGGGTAGAAGTAAAAACAGATTTTACTGTTGCTGCCTAATTGATTGATATGCTGTGGCATGAATAACTCTCTCTCTCTCGAATCTATCGTCGTGTTAACGTCGTGTGGATTTTCCTATCAATAGACCTAAAAGCTTTTGTAAGCTCGAAATTCTAGTCAAAGGCCATAGCGCTTTTATGCTAAAGAATTTTATTTCACATCAAAAGTGTGTTACACAAAAGCTCATAGAAAATATTAAGTACTGTTTTAAAATAAATACAAAAAAATCGAAGAAATAACTAAGGTATAACCAACTATAGGTATAAACTCGCTGATAGTTATATGGCTATATTGCTTTTAATAATGGATTTTCATACAGACTTTATATAAAAAAATAAGGGTTTGATAGTTCTATAAAAACTAAATAAAAACTCAACTTTAAAAACTATTACCACTATTGCCCGACGACAAATATCACAGTAATTAAGTGTTTTAACAAGTGACGAGGAGCATAGTTAGTGGTTGAAAGTGCTATTTACAAGTGTTATATATAAATTATAAAACTCGTTCTCTTCTATATATAAAACTAGCTGACCCGGCGAACTTTGTTCCGCCTTAATGGCAATAAATAAGCAGTTTGGGTTTTTTTATTGGAAAATATACAAAAAAATTAAATACCTACATTAATCATTCATTATTATTTCTGTATTTTAGTACATAGGTTGCTCTTCACTTAAGTACCTTGTGATACACATTTTTTCATTTTTTGTTTTATTATCAGGCGCAAAAACAAACAACGCTGATGGTCTTCCGACCCGTGAACATGCCACGTATAATTGACCATGGGAAAAACATGAATGTTCTAGATTTAAACCACAAACTTTTAAGGATTGGCCTTGTGATTTGTTGATGGTCATGGCAAATGCAAGACGTATCGGAAATTGAAGTCTTTTAAATTCAAACGGCATATCGGTTGGGATCATCGGGATCCTCGGAATAAGAACTTCCTCACCTTTGAATTTTCCTATCATTATCGTAGCGTAAATTACATTGTTCTTCAATTTTCTAACCACCAAACGCATACCATTATGTAGTTCAGGTCATCTACATCTTTATTCTTTTTCTTCTTTTTTATCAGTAAGCAATGTAACTCTCATGTTTGTTGTCAGCTGCAGTTTCGTCACATAGCGCCATAGATTTGACGATTTGAGGCAAGCGTTTATTTCGTCGACAGCCGTAGATCTTGGAATTACTGGCAGTATTTGGCGGAAATCGCCAGACAGTAAAATCATTGCTCCTCCAAAACATCTCGATTCATTGCGTAAATCTTTTAATGTTCGGTTAAGTGCTTTCAATGCACGTTTATGCGCCATTGTGCATTCGTCCCAGATGATGATTTTCGATGCCGCTAAAACTTTGGCCATTGCTGAGTGTTTTGCAATATTACACGTTGGTTCTCCAATAGTTTGAAGATTTAACGGTAATTTTAATTCTGAATGAGCCGTACGGCATCCTTCTTACAATGTGGCTGCTATTTCAGAAGAAGCAACTGCAACCGCTATGTTGGATCTCGCCCGAACAGTTGCTAAAACTAATGACATGAGGAATGTCTTGCCAGTTCCACCAAGGGCATCTAGGAAATATAAACCACCATTTTCATCATCGTTTGCCTTCATTAAAGTATCATAAACTTCCTTTTGTTGGTATTTCAACAGGGGTACATTCGTTTGAACTACTAAATCTAATTCCTGGTGATCATATTCACGTTCCCGTTCCAATACTCGATTAAATGCGTCATTCGACAACAACAACAAATAGAAACATTCATCATTCTTTGGATGAACTGTATACATACGACAATACCGAGTTTTATAGTTCTCTTCACTGTTTATACGAATGGGCAATAGCACTATCATTATAATTAAATTGTAAATTGTAAAAATAATTAAACGTATTTATTTAATAGAAATATTTTGAATATTGATTTCTTACAAATATCAAATTGTCATATATACGTCATTACATAGCTGTCATTATACGTCAATTACATAGCTATCATTTGCGTTTTATTATTCCAAGTCTGATTCTTATTTGTTATACCACTTTTTATAGTGACTGACGTTTCATGTCAAGTCCCACGGGAACGCTGTCGAACGGGATAAAAAGTATCCTATGTCCGTCTCCTGGCTCTAAGCTACCTCCATACCAATTTTCACTCAAATCTGTTCTTTCGTTCTTGAGTTATAAGTGGTGTAACTAACACGACTTTCTTTTATATATATAGATATATATATAAAAATGTACGAGTACGGAGGGGAACTGGAATTATATACATAAATATATTGCCAGTTTCCAGAGTAAGGACCTCGATTAGAGAACTGTGCCAGACCTCAAATCTAACTTATAATTAATTATAAATATAATGTTTTGTTCTAATCTTATATCTTTAAACGAGCAATTCTTGTATATATATATATATATAATTGGAATCTCGGGATCGGCTCCAACGATTTTCATGAAATTTAGTATACGGGGGGTTTCGGGGGCGATAAATCGATCTAGCTAGGAATAAATGATAGAAAATAACAAAAAGGTGGTGTTTGAGTAGTCCCTGTTCCTGACATCTATCGGCGAATAATAATACAATTTTTTTTTAATTGCTTTAACGACACAACAACACTAAAGCTATTCCAGCATATATAATCTATATTGTTCATATTTCATCATTTTGTTAATATGTAATTCGTACTTGTATATAATTTCCAAAAACACAATTTATAAAAAAAATAAAATTACCGAGCAAAGCTCGGCCATCCAGGTACTATAGATAATGAATAAATGATATTCTGATCTTTGTCAAAAAGTCCACAACATTGACATCGTTTTCGATAGTTACATTGATAGTTGATTTAAAAAACTAACAATTTTTAATAGACCAGTGTCGATAATTTTTGAAACCAAAAAAAATTACAGTAGGATGAAACCCATTAGAAATGCAGGGGAATATGATCAAAATGAAAGGAAAAATAAATTACGGTCGATCCGAGTTCGGGAAGTGGGAGGGGGGTGACTTTTAAGGGGGAAAAATTGTTTATCTTGATTTCCGGCGAAACTACCAGTCCTATGGAAAAAAGTTAAATGGCAAAGTTGTAGGTCATAAAAAGATCTACAACTTTGGTATTTACAATTTTTTCACATAACCTCAAAATTTAGGTGAAAAATTCAAAAAACCAAGTTTTTGGTTTTTTATTTATATCTTTTTTAAAAAGTTTTTTTTTTCTACGAAATTTGGTGAAAACTTACCTTATTATGTCCCAAATATACTGTAATTTATTTGATTAAAAATATTTATTTTTTCGCCTCATTTTAACTTAATATCAAAAAAGCACCCTAATTTTCAATCGAAAATTCTGACGTCAAAATTTCAGCTTTTTTCAAAAAGTTTAGGGGCTTTTTGTTCGTTGAAATATCTACTTTCTGATGGTGTAAAAAAAATTTACATTACTATAGGAAATATTATTAGAAAATGCGAAAAATTGAAAAAACCTCAAATTCGAAAATTTTCTATTAATTATGTACAATTTTGAGGTATTTATTAAAATTTACACTTTAATTACTCAAAAAACGTAAGATTTCATGCTTCATTGATAAACGAAAAAATTGCAAATTAAAATATACTTCTATAATTAACAAACAAATAAGTTAATAAAGTTAATATTTAATAAGACATCTACAATATTTTGAAAAAGTTGTAGAATCTTCTGTAAATAATATTTGTAGATGCCTATTTATTGCTGTTTTAAGATAATTTATATACCTGAGTGACCTTCGGTGAATTTTAGCCCAGTGTAAGTTATTTCATTGAGAAGTGGGGATGGACCTAGGAGGGTCTGGGCCTTACTGCTACAAACTGCAAAATATTGTAGATGTCTTATTAAATATTAACTTATTTGTTTGTTAATTATAGAAGTATATTTTAATTTGCAATTTTTTCGTTTATCAATGAAGCATGAAATCTTACGTTTTTTGAGTAATTAAAGTGTAAATTTTAATAAATACCTCAAAATTGTACATAATTAAAAGAAAATTTTCGAATTTGAGGTTTTTTCAATTTTTCGCATTTTCTAATAATATTTCCTATAGTAATGTAAATTTTTTTTACACCATCAGAAAGTAGATATTTCAACGAACAAAAAGCCCCCAAACTTTTTGAAAAAAGCTGAAATTTTGACGTCAGAATTTTCGATTGAAAATAAGGGTGCTTTTTTGATATTAAGTTAAAATGAGGCGAAAAAATAAATATTTTTAATCAAATAAATTACAGTATATTTGGGACATAATAAGGTAAGTTTTCACCAAATTTCGTAGAAAAAAAAAACTTTTTAAAAAAGATATAAATAAAAAACCAAAAACTTGGTTTTTTGAATTTTTCACCTAAATTTTGAGGTTATGTGAAAAAATTGTAAATACCAAAGTTGTAGATCTTTTTATGACCTACAACTTTGCCATTTAACTTTTTTCCAAAGGACTGGTAGTTTCGCCGGAAATCAAGATAAACAATTTTTACCCCTTAAAAGTCACCCCCCTCCCACTTCCCGAACTCGGATCGACCGTAATTTATTTTTCCTTTCATTTTGATCATATTCCCCTGCATTTCTAATGGGTTTCATCCTACTGTAATTTTTTTTCGTTTTTTACTATTTTTGAAGGCTTCGGCACTGGTCTATAATATTTTTGGCAAGATCAAAAATTAGAACAACACACCGGTTATATTGACCAAAATCAAAGGTCCTGGCTGAATTTTATAATATTAGATACTTAATAAAAACGTCATCGGCTGTTACGACTATCATTTTTTACGATCAAATATGAGCAGTCCCTTCGATATCGTTATAACAGATTTTGACTGTACATATTATTAGGTACCCGTTGCGAACTTCGTTTTGCCGTAATATGATTTTTTTACTTAGCCTACATTTTGTGTAACACATACCAATATATGGAATTTCCGGAATAAAAACTTTCCTCAGAGCTCAAGGAATAAATAAAAAAAATACTGCAGCCCTCTTCGAGTTAGCAATTTATTTCGTTATTTATTTTTAAAACTAAACTTAACAGGTTCGTCACTCAATATTAAATAATAATAAATGAAAGATACGATATATATTTGTACTGAAAAAAATCTCAGTAGGTAGACTAAAAAGTATTCAAAGCGAGGGAAGGTATTTCCGGGATTAAAGATAATTGTATAATTATCTACTTGTTTGTTTTATTTGTGTCGTACTCCTACAGCTAACTTAAGAAACATAATGTGATTTACACGACAGACTTCTTGACTTAATAAACATTATTTTTAATATGAAAAGTAATTACAATAGAATTACATTAGTTAGGAGGCTTGGTAAAAGACGAGAAAAAAACCAGACTAATAGCAATAACTTTGTCTGCAGTTGGACTGAAAGATCATATCAATAAAGCACGAAAAAATACATTCTATCCCATACTACATAAAAGAAGACTTTCCTGTTATCAACAAAAGCAAATACCTACATATTGAGGTTTCCAAATAAATAGAACAAGGGAGAATGGTGATCTTTCAATATGACAAAATAGTCTTGTTGTACAACCGTAACAAACAAATTTTGTTTTTCGATATCCGTCCGATCGATATATATATCGAAAAATAAAAGAAAACCATTATAAACTCCTGACCCGGCGAGAACTAATCAAATAAAAAAATAAGACGGTTAACTAGCATTCGGAATAGAAACATTTTTAGTTTATAAAATTTAATGAGGGTCATGAGGGTGATCCCAAAAATATTTTAACTCGGCTGATCCGCGCGTTATTAATGAGTCGTTGTTGAGCATTCGTTGGGTTAAGTTAGATGCAATTTTATATATACTGTTTTTGTGCATTTCTTGCTAATAGTCCTCCATTAAGACTTATAGTGAGTGTTTTTGTGCGTGAACTATTATTGTAAGGCAAGTTCAACATCAGTCTAACCTCTCTTGTTCCCAAACTAACAATTTCTCCATTCTTACGGCTGACGTCTTTTTGTGCCTTTCGCCCTAATAAGGAGCAATACATTGAGGTATGTACTCAGGACTTATTTTAGTATAAGATTACGTATCGACGGCCACCGAACCGTTCTTTGTGATACAAGCACGTAATTACATAACAAAAGCAACTACTCCACATTGCTCTCCAAATGCCACGACTGCGACAACTCAATCCAATTTTTCACAAACAATACAATAACAATTACCAGCGCCCCTTCCATCTCTCCCACCACATCCGGTCCCCGCAGGAGAGCCGCACAACAACACTCTCTATTTATCAGCTAAGCTTGCTTTGCTTTGAAAAGAAAGAAAAAAAAAAGCTTTTTTTAGGAAAATCTATTGTAAAGGCTGCAAACAAACTCAGAACCATGTCTTATCTTATGGGTTGCCCTTGAAATTAACAGTTTCATTCAAAAATATAAATAACGATACAATTGGAATACCGAAAACGCTACGTCTATTAACAAAATTGAAGAATACAGTAATTGTTTACTCTAACTCTATTATGCGAGACCGGTAAGTTCAATATAGAGTCGGCTTTTTAATAAACTTACACCAGAGAAAAAACATGAAAAGCTTTACTCGCATTTCTGACAGAATCGCACTTATAACATAAATGTCGTGGGTATATAAAACCTCTTTTATACAAGTCTATACACCCACATAAACTGCAAAAGAAGACGAACCAGAAATAATTATCGAGTAAACTTGTGTCGACCTTGGATCTTGCACATAAAACAAAATAGTCCAACCTAGGGTAGGCCTTTGGAGGAGGCCTTTGCCTTCGGAAGGGTGGTGAACTAATGTGGTGATGAAAAAAAATAGGAACAACATTTACAGTAATTTATTTTCTAGAAAAATATGACAACAGGATTAAGTTTATTTTTTCTTTTTTGCAAAGAGATCTAAAGCCTTTTTAATTTTATTATTTTGACTTTTGTCCAATTCTATATTGAATCACGAAACATGAAACCAGATTACTACAAACTGTAATATTTTTATTCATGTGTCTAAATATAACAATCAATTATACTTTATATAAACAATTCTTAAACTATTACTAGATTTATACGTGAAATGGATCTAATCAAATCGAGGTTGGAGGTTAAATATATCAAATCAAAAAGTCAATCGGAACATGTTTATTTATATCAGGACGTGTTAATTTGAAGGCGAAGCACGTCGCCATGTTGACTTGCGAAAGAACCATTAGGAAGGGAGAATCGGAACTCCCTACACCCACGACTTACCTGAATTATAAATAAAACAGATATTACAAAAAATGCCAGATTTTGCAGCTAATATATAATATGTAACAGTATGTAGAATTAAAGTAATAGTAATAAATTTTGATGCGACTAGTATTGGCCTAGTGGTTCAGCGTAAGACTCTCGTCCCTGAGGTCGTAAGTGCGATGCCCGGCTGTGCACTAATGCACTAATAGACTATCTATGTGGGCATTTAACGTTCGCTCGAACGGTGTAAACTTCGAAGTCATCGTAAGGAAACCAGTTTCCCTTAGACCGAAAACTTCGATAGCGTGTCAGGCACAGTAGGTTTAACACCTGTTAACTAATGATCATGAATATGATACAGAAATTTGAGGCCAAGCCCTAAACGTTGTAGCACCACTGATTTCTTTTATTTAGTAAATTTCATTTGAGTTTGTTTTGCTTGTACAAGATATTGTCTAGGTTTTTTTAAATCATTTATTAATTTTGTATTTCAGCTATCATTATAATTCAAAAGTTTCCAATGCTTTGTGCTATACGTCTACCAACATTCGGCGTCCGTTCTTCAGTTTTATATGTAATTATAAAGTGCAAAAGCGTGACCACAACGAGAAATTTAGCAGATGGAAATTAATAATAGTGTAAGAAATAGTATATATATTGCGAACCCGACAGAAGTTGGCCTTTCCTCGCAACCAAAATACAAAAAAGACATCTAATTGTATATACAATGTAACAGACAAAACATTTGATCGATACCTTTAGGATATATCCTCAGATTCGTGTGTACACGCACAGAAGATAACATTATTATCTCGAACTGAAAAGGCCGCTGCCCTAACATTGAATGTACCGAAGACAGTTTTTTATAAAGGTGGTTTAAACTTTTTTTAATTCACTTTTTCTCCTTTCTAATCTGTCTCGTCTGCATTTATCTCTACCTCTTGCTTATTTTCAATATGATTCGCAAAATTCCCGCAAAATATTAGAACCTTCTAAGTAATCTACAGAGATCTTGTCTGTTCTTTAATATTTTATTAGCATATTCAGTATAGTACTTAACTATAGAATGGAATGGAATGGAACGAATGGAACCGAAAAAAAACCGCATAGAACCGAATAAAACCGAATAGAACCGAATGGAACCGAATAAAACCGAATGGAACCGAATAGAACCGAATAAAACCGAAAAGAACCGAATAAAACCGAATAGAACCGAATGGAACCGAATAGAACCGAATAAAACCGAATAGAACCGAATAGAACCGAATAAAACCGAATAGAACCGAATAAAACCGAATAGAACCGAATAAAACCGAAAAAAACCCTATAGAACCGAAAAAAAACCGAATAGAACCGAATGGAACCGAATAAAACCGAATAGAACCGAATAGAACCAAATAAAACCGAATAGAACCGAATAGAACCGAAAAAAACCGAAAAAAACCGAAAAAAAACCGAAAAAAACCGTATAGAACCGAATAGAACCGAATAAAACCGAATGGAATCGAATGGAACCGAATAGAACCGAACAAAACCGAACAGAACAGATCAGAATAGACCAGAATAGAATAGAAAGAATAGAATAGACCAGAACAGAACAGAACAGAACAGAACAGAACAGAACAGGACAGGACAGGACAGGACAGGACAGGACAGGACACAGGACCGTTTGCCCCCTGTTCTATAAAAAAATATATAATACAAAAATATTTACTGTCATCTGAAATGTTTAATTTATTTTTAAAGAAATAGCATTCTTTTTAATTAATAAATTTATAACTTATTTTTATTGGAAACGCGTAATAAAAATCTGCCGGCCTGATTTGTGAATCTCTTCCATCCAGGCGCCTCCCAATTGCAATAAAAAACATACAAATCGATCTAGCAGTTTAAGATGATTTCAGTGACATACTCACGTTCAGTAGAATTATATATAAATTTTCTTCCCTTTTTAAAACTGTTGCTTTTGATGTAGTGTGCTGATCTAGTTATAAGTATTGTCTACATAATGTAGTGTATTACATAATTAACTTTTTTTTTAAATATGATTACCATGACCAAGGGAAACAGGGATTTATTTTTACATAAATATATTGTTGCATAACAGCAAAGTTTCTTATTCACTTTCTAGCTCAACCTAACCGCAGTTAAAATGAAGTAGTTTCAGACTAAAGTCAATTTGTTACCACAATACCCTTGTTTATTTATTACGTTGAGTTTAGGTGTGTACTTAGGCCACATTTATTTCTGGGGAAATAAATAAAAAATGATGTCAAAGTGACAACATCAAAAATAATATTTTTGAGAATTTAAAAAATATTTTAATGAAATAAAATTGAACAATCAACAAACGATTGAAATATAATGCCTGAAAATGAAATAAACAAAAATTTTAAACAAGTAAAATTTTGAGGTGGGGAAAAATGTGAGTGGAAAAAATTGAAAAAATTTTAATAGCGAACTATACTTTTTTCTCTGTGTTTTTGCTTTTGTTTGTGTTTGTGCTTCCGCATTCGCTTCCGCATTATGCATATGTTTTTGCTCTGGCTCTTCGCTGTTGACATCGTGTTTGCTAAGGCTGCCTTTCTTACAAGTTACCATAATAAGCAGTGATATTGACTTTGAGTTTTATATTTTTTGAGTGTTTATTTTAAGTGTCTTTAGTGTTTTAAATTTAGATTTAAGTTATTTATTTTTTGAATGCAGACCGTGACCCTTTCATATGATGGCACGTCGAACGCAACCCATACATGTACACAGTGCAATAAGTCATTTAAATCATTAAAAGGCCTCAACATTCACATTACCAAAACACACAAGAAATGCCTTAGTCAAACCTGTTCAATCTCTAAAACCTATCCCATTATTGCGAGTGCGCCCACTTATGTAGCCAACGATCCAAGTCCTTTTCATACATATCTTAGCCATTTAAAAAATAGTATACCAATAGTTAAAAGAATCCCTCGAGGAGCACGAATAACTGTTGCCACACATTTGACAAAATTAATCAAGAAATGTTACATCAACAATTGTACTCAAGACTGGCAGAACCTATTTTTATTTACATACAGCACATTACATACAATAAAAACTGATGAACAGAATTTATCATTGACACAAAAAATTAAAAATAACTGTGATGTAAGCTCCTTGCCTTCTCTTGCACCTTTAATCAAGCATGATGCCCCTCGTAATCGCAACAAACTTATAGAAAACAAAATTTGTGACGGAGATCTTAAAGGTGCCGCTCGCCTTTTGTTCTCCAACGACGTGCTATCACCAGACACCCCTGACACCCTTCAGGCTTTACGGACAAAACATCCCTCAGCTCCAATAAACCCATATTTTCTCGACCCACCAACAGCAGGTCAAGCATGCCTACACATTCAAAATAAAGATGTTAATTATGCCATTTTATCATTTAAACCTGGTTCGGCATCAGGATTGGATGGGATAACACCCCAACATTTAAAAGATTTAACATCGCATTCTGTGGGTGATGCAGGCGAGCAACTAGTAAATTCGTTAACAAAATTAATCAATTTTATGTATTCAGGTAAAATCAATGCAGAAATTGTTCCCATTCTTTTCGGCGCGAACCTCATTGCCCTCACAAAAAAGGATGGAGGCGTAAGACCAATTGCTGTTGGTTCAACACTAAGACGTCTGGCTTCAAAAATTGCTGTTCGACATATTTTACCAAAATTAAATTCAGAATTTGAACCCGTACAGTTAGGTTTCGGTGTAAAAGGAGGGTGTGAGGCAGCCGTCCATGCCCTACGCTCTTTCCTAACTTACGGAAAGCCAGACGTGTTGCTAAAAATTGATGTAAAAAATGCTTTTAATTCAGTTAATAGGGATACCCTGTTGACGGAAGTAAAACAACATATACCTGAAATATATAATTATCTTCTTCTCAGTTACGCTGATCCAACAAAATTGTTATATCGTACAAATGAACTGTCCTCAGAAGTAGGTTGTCAACAGGGTGATCCCCTTGGGCCTGCAATTTTTAGTTTGGCAATAAATAAAATAATCAAAAATTTAAATTCAAATTTCAACGTTTGGTATTTAGACGACGGCACACTAGGAGGTGATGTGGACACTGTTTTTTCGGACCTATTTTTAATAAAATCTAAATTTGAAGCCATTGGTTTGCAGCTAAATCTCAGCAAATGCGAACTGTTCATAAATAACTGCGACTTAAATTTAAATACAGTAAAACAAAAATTTCAGATTTTGGCTCCAAATATTAAAATAGTTAATAGTAATTCCCTTTACCTTTTAGGTTCTCCAATTTTTGATGAATCTATTTTTGAATATATTAATAATTCTATTAATAAGTTTAAAAATTCTGCTGATCGTCTCCTTGAAATTAGTCCGCATTATGCACTTTGCATCTTAAAAAACTGTCTTTTTGTCCCAAAATTTACATATGTGCTCCGTTGCTGCTCCTTTTGGAATCACCCAGATCTTTTGACACAAGTAGACGAGGTAATCAAAATTAGCTTAGAATCGCTTCTTAATATACAGCTGAACGAGCAATCGTGGACCCAAGCATCATTACCAATCCGTTATGGTGGTTTGGGGATTCGCAAAATTTCCAGTGTCGCTTTACCAGCTTTCCTATCTTCTGTCCATAGTTCAGCAAATCTCATAAGTCAAATTTTAAGGGCATCCCCTTCAAACTTTGAGATTGCTGGCTTGGAAGAAGCTAGAAACGCTTTCTTAATTGCATGCCCAGGTCAAAATTTTCCATTTTCTCTAAATTCACAGAGGAGCTGGGACGACATAGACAGTAAAATGACTTATGACAATCTTTTGAGCCGTAGTACAGGTTCAGCACGTGCTAGGCTTTTGGCCGTGGGTACGCATGAGGCCGGCTATTGGCTTCACGCTTACCCTTCGTCAAATACAGGAACATTTCTTGAACCTGACACGCTCCGAATCGCAACCTGTCTGCGGCTTGGGGTACCGGTCTGCGCTCCTCATACTTGTCCCTGTGGCAGTGATGTCGACAAACTAGGACATCACGGACTATCATGTCAAAAAAGTGCTGGCCGCTTCTCGAGACATGCCGCACTCAACGATATCATACATCGGTCCCTTGCCACCGTCAACGTGCCTAATCTACTTGAGCCGACTGGAATTGCTAGAGACGATGGCAAGAGACCGGACGGTATGAGTTTGATTCCATGGAAGATGGGTCGGGTTTTGGTATGGGATGCCACCTGTTCAGACACACTGGCCCCTTCCAATCTTCATGGAACTAACAAGAGAGCTGGTGCGGCTTGTGATGCGGCTGAAAAAGCTAAAGTCTGCAAATACAGGGGTCTAGGCTCTGAATATGATTTTGTCCCATTCGGTGTCGAGACCCTTGGTCCGTGGGGTCCTAGCGCATTAAAGCTTTTTAGGGAATTATCAAAAAGGTTAGTCGACATCACAGGAGAACGAAGAGCTGGCAGCTACCTCGCACAAAGAATTAGTCTAGCAATTCAAAGGGGGAACGCTGCTAGTATCTTCGGAACCTTGCCTAAAGGGACTCCTTTTAATAATATTTTTTAATAATTTAATTTTAAGGCTAGTTATTAGATATATTTTTAGTTTGTAATTGTATATTAATATAATTAAATAAATTTTATGTTACCTATATGAATATATTAGTACATTATATTACATTATTTTCTGGGGAAATAAATACAAGTTTTGCTTTGAGTTTGTTTGAAATAGAACGAAAATGAATGCGTTCTGTTTACCTTAAGTACTCATTTAATTTGTTACTTTGTATAAAGTAACGAGCCGGTTCTATTTAATGGAAATCGTTTGCAGTAGTCGCGATGCTATTTTGTCTCCCTATGATGCGTTATTCACGAATACTAAACTCAATTAAACGAAATGTTACTATATTCTGAAACACACATAACGCCCATATGAATTGCTTTTTAATAAGTAATACAGACAATCTAGATTCGTTTTAATATCTGTTTGAACCATAGTTGAAGTAATTTTCAATGGAATATTAAAGTCAATTTTTATTACTTATTACAATAGTGAAAGTATATGCCAAATACATGATAATAAAGTTTTTCTTTAAATGAATTACTTCCCAATATAAATATATTAGAAGTTAAATTATCGACTACAAATAATGAAACCAGATATAGAAAACGTCGCAATAATTTGATATTTGGCATTCCACCGACCCCATTTAATAATTAAAGGTACTGAGAAATGAATGATAAGTTTTGTAAAACGTCTTATCTTTATAGCTTGAAGGGCAAACGTAACTGAACTCAAAATTAATCATTTTATTGTTTCATAGTTTAGAACCATTACATAACGAAGAAAATTATATCCATAGCGCAAAATAACCTACATCATGAGCACACCCCACATACACACCATCACGTACATACCCACACTTTTACACCATCACACAAAACAACCAAATTAGGCTTAGTTAAATAAATTAAATCACAATTCGTTAAATGTATTAAATACTTTTTGTTTGTTTGTTCCCTTTTGTAAATCTTTTTGTAGTAAAATGTATCATGTATTCCATCTTTGGCTATATTTTCAGTGAATTTGTTTGTAATTATATATAATTTATGTTAGCTGTAGGATTACGAAATAAATAAAATTCCTAAAGCCTACCTACCTACAACCTACCTTCCTAAACCCTCGAGCGCCATCTTTACTTTGGACAGTTAATTCAGGGATTGCAGGGACTACCATGCATTCACTGAATCAGACTCCTGATTGAGTATTGTAGTTTTGTGGTGATGAGACCTTGGACCGAGTTCGGTCTATTTGATTTCTGGTAAGATTGTGATTATAAGTGACATCGGTGCCTAGACCCCGCTGCTAGATATAATTTCATTTAATAAAGTGCTATTTATTTTGTTAAAAAGAATCAATCTTAATAAAACATTGTACATTTATTATGCGTATCTTTTTTGCTCGCACTTTACGTTACTTTATTTTACGAATAAGCCTGTTAAATGACGATATGAGATATCGATGGAGTGACGATATTTCTCCGATATATATTTTAATGATAAATAATAATTATAATAAATAAATATGTGTGTGTATACGAATACAACTATTTTATTAGTTTAAAACTTAAAAAAATCGAACTTTTATACAAATAACAGCTGTACTTATATGTATATGCAAGCAATCTTTTTATTGATGTACTTTAATTATAATTTGTTGTTTATTTTTCAGCTGAAAAAAGCTGAAGTTTGTTGTTCAGTATATGCAATGAGCTGAACCCGAGCATAGAAGTATATTGGCTCCGAGCTAATTGCGATCGACTGGTGCTTCCTTCACCGTCAATTCAATTACAGCACAAATTAATTTACCTTAATGCTTTGATTTCTGAAATACTATTTGTATTCTAAGGCAGAATTACATATGAGGCCCCATTTTAATTTATCTTTTTGACCTTGATATAAGCTAACCTGTATTAGGTATACAGTACAATACATACTATACGCATAAAAAGCTAAAAGCAGCTATTGTTTAATGGGAAATAACAAATCTAATTAATAATAAGCAAAATATAATTCATCTATCACATTTAGTACATATAATAAATTTTATATAATAGAAACCTTCATCGCGAACTTGTATATGGAAGCAGCTGCGAGGTGTTTCTAAACTATAAAGTGTTATTTTCTTAATTCGACTCATACGTTCACATTTTAAGGCTGGCAGTGTAAGCGCCCATGGGCGCTTAACAACAGATGACTATCCTACGCTATTAACCACTGTTGTATCAAAAAACAACGTTGTTTTAGTTACGGCAACTTGATAGTAATTATATTATCTCGTTAAAGTACGCATAAGGACGCAATACGCAAATGCCGTGTAATCTAGTTACTTGCTATCAAAAAGAAAAGTATTGGTAAAAAAAATAATCTTAGATGATCTCTTAGCCAACCGTATTTATAATTGAAGTAAGTTTGCTTAAGCGTAAAGCGTCAAAAACAAGTAGATCCGTCGGGAAATACCCTCGGGTTAAGCTCTACGTGAGCAGCATCGCAAACAGTTTAGTCTTGACTCAAAGATACATTCAGAATCGTAATTAGTGAAACTAAACTCGTAACGCCCTAATAATATAATTTTTGCGCAGCTCTGAAAGTCGGTCTTTCGGGAGTAATCGGTCTTGTCCAATTAAAATATACTTTACTATAAGGAGAACGAACTCGACAAAGAATAGCGGGCCTGTATAAAAATATAGTCCAGATGGTTATGTAGTTAAAAACCATGACCAAAAAATGCTTACCTGTAAACTGTATACATTCTAGAGCATATAAAGACTACTTGTGTTTCATTTACTATTGACAAAATTATATGTAACAGTAAAAATATATTTAAAACATATTGTATTAATGACAATAAACAAATTGGAATAACGTCAAAAATATCATATAACATACATAGTTTCTAGCGTAACCGTTTATTTAAATTAGCGGATTAACAAACAATCTATAGCGTAATATATGTCGGGGGTATGTAATCCCTATAATCTGGACTAAGCTATTTTGAGTAGAGGTGAACTAGGGCTCGTAATGCCGGCATGATGGATGCACTGTGGGATTATCAGAATGCCCCGTGCTGTCGGACAACCGCTCTCTGTAATAACTCTGCATAGCAAGCCTAACATGATATTATATGCAATATTGCCAATATTATGCATATTATTCATATCATAGAGGTATTCGCCATAAATTCGATCGGTAGGTTCTACTGATAGTATGTCGTGGCCCAATTGTAGAATGATCAATGAATCATTCCATAAAATGGTCGAATGTTCAACGTTAAACGATATTTCAATCAGCGTTTCGCCTGGTTACAATATAGAAAATACTATGCGTTTGATATTTTAAATTTAATTTATCTTAATTAATCATGATCGACGGGTGATTATAATAATTTATCATTTTGAAATACCCAGATATTTTTGTGAACATTATATTTGGTGTAGTTGTAATTAGTTCCACGAAAATGAGTAAATAAAACCAATTACATATGAGACATTATTGCTATTTTACAATTTAATTATCTACTATTGATTTGTGGGTGGTTTGCAGATTCCACTTTGATTGAAATATGTATCGTTAATCATTTGGATGATTTTGTCAAGCATTTAATGCAATGACATATTTTATACAAAGTTTATATTGTATAAAATATTATTATTATACCCAACTATTATTAAAGCAGATTATTTTCATAAATCTGAAATATCGAAAATATTCAATCACTTTTGATCTTGCGGACTTTGAGGACGGCGGAAGGAGATTTTGAGGACCGGCGGCGGCGGAAGATTTAGCATGTTCTCTCTCTTCATTCGGTAGCTCTAGTCAAAGTGTCGTAGTCAGCAAGGAAACATCTGGACTTACTGTTTCATCGGTTTCCGTCTAGCATCACTCTTACTACAGTTTTGTGGACAATGTTACTTGATCGATCCATCTAGATGATAAACGGCAACGTGATCTTTTGCGATCTGTATAAAACAACCAAGCAGTTTCTATCGCAAGTTTTAATCGCCTTTGCGCATTGTAATTCGTCGTTATTTAGCATATGGTAGACAGGAATGGCCGTATGAGTTGGGTCATGATCAATGTGTAGGTGCGCCTCGCATTTCACGGTATTTTTTACATTCGCTTCCAGCACCACATCTTAAAGGCATCAATCCTTTGCCATTCTCGAGCCAAGATAGTCCACATTCATAAACCATACGGAGTCCACATGGAGTCATACGGAAAGAAAGGGCATACTGGATCCCGTATCAACCACTTTGGTTTACCAATATGGAGTACTAATTCTTGTTTCCTTCCAGGTGTTTAATCTTGTCATGATATTCTTAGCCAATTCGCCTCTTTATCTAGGGGATAGTGTTAGACAGAGATATGATGAAGCATATCGTAGAAACAATGTCAAATTTCAGTTATTTAATTTTATTCTTTTGGTTTTTTTTAATGTATCTTTGTCTTTTAGTGCGCTTGTTTTTTTATGTTTTTTATACATAATTTGTTAATCAATGTAATCTGTTTTGGCTTTCTGTATTGTATTAGTGTTTTGTATTATAATGTATATATTAAGTAAGCTGTTAGATTACTTTAAATAAATAAATAAATTCCTCCAAGTTGATGTTAATGCATGAAGTCGCCAACAGGTAAACACAATTTAAAAATTATCTTATATAAGTATTACATAAATAATAAGTAGTAAATTAACGATTGTGATTGTAAACTGTAAATAAAAGAATTTATTCTGCTATTCAATACCTTATTGTTAAATAAAACTCACATGAAATCTACAAATGTGGTTTATTGCTAAAAAAAACTTATGTCATTTACTTAATTGCACATTATAGAAGTGCGACCCCTTTGTTATTAAATATATGAACATTAAATGTTTAATATACAATTGTGTTTGTTTCGTAAAAAGTATTAAATTTAAGTGTGCATCGAATCGCAATTTTTAAACGCTATGTCTTCGTTGGTATCTATTTGAATTTTTCATTCCTTTTTAAATTCATATTGTAGATTTTCCAGAACTTTTTTCTTCAGATAATACAGAAATATCATAGAACATAAATTGAGCAAGCAAATATAGCAAGGGAATTATCAAGGCTGTAATCGCAGTAACTGGGACATGATGTTTCAAATGGTTCTGGATAACCGGGGGACGATCATAATTTTGGCGAACAAAGGGGCCTCGTGAACGACGTGAGTCGAGTTCCTTAGAACAATAAGATAATGATTCGTCCGCTCGTGAAGTTTCCCCGAGTTCTATATTATTAAAGATATTCATGTTCATCGCAATTTTGTATTTTATGAACCAACATTTAAAATTTATTTCTCCTGTCGTCGTACAAAATATATTCAGTATAATATTTTGCCGTCCAGTGGTCTTGGATAGGCAAATACATTTTTTTGGACAAAGAAAGAAATAACAATACAGCCTAACATATTACGATTATTCATTTTATTATAAATGTATCTCTTCTATTCCAAAATCTCCTTAATTTTGAAGACGGGCTATAGTACGGCTCCTGAGAAGTTAATTTAAAAGGTTTCAGTCGTAGGGTTTCGTGTTCAATGTGTGCGTGGATGAAGTTGATGAAAGGAAAATTATTCGTGTTTATTGATGCGTGATATACTGTTGGTATACTGGGAGATATTGATTTCTGTACAACGCTCTCTGTCATCGCAAATATAAGTATCGGAAAGATTTGCTCCAATCCTGTTGGCTACACAATAGTCAATAAAGGTCTATTAATAAAGTAACCATGTACATATTGTGGGGAATTACATTGAAAGTACCGTTGTTGGTGTTGTTTAGTATAATTGCTGCTTATAAAACTATTTAATCGCATAAGTGCTGCAGCACTAAAGGCAACATCTCGTCGTACAAAGACCGCTTTTACTTCAGCAGTTCTCACTGACAATACAAGTTCGCAGGAGTTTCTAGTTTAAAAATAAAATAATGTTTTGCATATATATTATTTTTTATGCAAAAACGTAAGCCGTTTTAGTTTGGAAATACCTCGACGGGCAGCTGGTACCAAACAGTGGCGGTGCGCGCCAAAGAATTCCTTAAAAACCCACAGTTATGGAAAGTCAAGGCAGCATTTGAAATTCCACCCACTCATGAAACTCATGGAGCTATTAATCCGAACTCTGAACACACTCCATGGTAAATACGGCAGAAAATGCAGAGACCCAACATCTCTACTACTACGAATATTTATATATATGTTAAATTTGAATACGCACACGATGCAAGTTTAGAAAAAAAAAGAAAAAAAATATATATTTCTGATGGAAACAAAAATGGAACTAACATAAAAGATTTTATAAGCTAACAACAGGACTAAGCAGGATATAACCTACATATTATTCAGCTATACATATTTAGCGTACGGACAAACTCAGCACATCATTGGCTATTACTACTGTACCATATCTAATCTAATAATAAATCTTGTTTTAGAAAATACTTCTAGATTTATATCCACTACGAGAAGTCTCATACTAAAATTATATAAATATTAAGAGTATTAAACAACTGGTTTCTATAATTGTAAGACATATAGACTAAGAAATATTGAAGACAATCTTGTCTGAAGGCTTGTCAAAATCTTCAATATGCCTGCACCAAGACATCAAGTGCACCTGTTACGGTGCCAGGTGACTGGTGACTAATGACGCTGACTTTGAACAGCGATTTACATTGCTTCCTCGAGACTGTCATTAGCTTGTAGGTACCTCATTCAAAACCGTTTAAAATTAAATTTTAATCTTGCCGCTTTATTATAAATAAACCTGCATACTCATTTGAATTATTGGATTAATTATAAAACGTTTGAGTTTGAGTCTAACAGCTGTAATCTAATGCTAAGAAACTTATTAGTATAGCTACGATTGAATGGCTAGGTAAGTGAAAGACGTTATGCCAATCTTTAATGGAATTAACCGTTAACTCATAATTATCAATTAAGGCCGGCAACGCACTCCCAAGCCCTCTGGCATCGAGAGTGTTCATGTGCGGCGGTATCACTTAATATCAGGTGAGCCTCCTGCCCGTTTGCCCCCTGTTCTATAAAAAAAAGAGTATGGCTCTAAGTAAAACAAAATATTCTGTAAAGACATTTTTGTATTTATTATTTTATAGAATTCGATAGTCATTTATGAATATATGTAACAATATATACCCATAATTTATCACGTCCCAGCTGTAGAGTCTGGATCACTTTGGTTTTTTTTTTAAATATCAGTTGCCTTAGTAATATAACATATTTTTAAACCAATATTTAAATGTTACCATTCATATATCTAGATAAATTTATATCTAGATATATGAATGGTGAAATAATATAAGCTAGTCTTAACGGATTTTCGTAGTTAAAATTAAATTTAAAAAGGACGTACTGTCATAACAAGAAATTATGGTAAGAATAAATCCGCGAATATCAAGCAAAGCTCTTGTTAAAAGTAGAAAGGTGGCAGCTGGACAAATAGATTGCCGGTCCCCCTTCCTTCGCATCTTTTCGTTGCCTTGACAAACGAGCGAGGATACGACGAGGAATTTGTTATTTCCCAAAACTGTTTTCCCGCTCTATATTATATATATACCTTGACGTACCACTTGTCTTTAGTGTTTTATGATTTTCCTCTCCATTAGACCATTTGCGGTTTCGTATAAATAAATAATACTCATAAGTACTGCCGTGATCTGGTTTTGTTTTCATCAAGTGAATAGCAAATGGATTGTATTAGACCAAATTAATATACTCTTTTTAATGTTGATTTAATAATCCTTTTTACTTAAGTAAAACAGTTGTAGTAAAATAAATTTTCATAACCAACCCTAATTTAGTAGTTATAAAATACCACAAGTATTGTAGAATAGGAGTTACTATATAATTATAAAAAAACACTCAAAAGCAGGACACTAGTAAAATCTATCAATCGCTTATGTTGAGAAATTCAAACTCTTTTTTACAAAAACGTTGTATCCGATTATGTCTCAATAGAGAGCGGTCGGAATAAAAATTACGGAAGCGAAGAGAATATTTTAGAATAACGGATGCTAACTGTGGGTGTTGTCTTGACAGAGAGACTGAAAGTAATCAAGCCGGTACCGTAGCCGGTGTTGAAACGAGGTCGACAATATCGGTCAGAATATTGCTCGTTATGGTCTAGTCAACAGTCACAGCGAGCCAAAGCGCTTGGCTATATCACATTAATAAACTCCTTCGGATATCTTGCGTTTTCCTTGGAGAATTTTCTTATGAAAATATAGATATGTTGTTATATAAATCACAATCAAGACGCTCAAGATGTTCACATAAATTATTTATTTAGAAACACTTACTAAACTTCCATAATTAATTTCATAATACTCATTGATATTATTTTGTAAATCCCGTTTCTGGCCATTTGATTTTGGCCTACTTTAATTTAAAAAAATCTAGTTGTATAAATAAATAATGTATTTCGTGCTATCCTTTAACTAATGCGATAGATTTATAACAATTGTCAGCCTTGTTCTAGTTGATGTTTTAAATAAATAAGGCTTTCTAAACAACCGATGATCCCTTAATATATAATTAAGTAAAAAATTTTATCTAAGTTATAACTAATATAACTAATATTTACTAAACTAAAACGATAATAAAGTATAATATAATAATCTAAAAATATTTTTTCAGGTATTAGTTTTCTATGCTTAGTCGCTAGAAAAACATGTTGAAAAAACAACCAAATAACCATAAAACGGGTTGTCGTATAAATGTAATTAAAGCAATATTATTTATTTAATATAACAAAACTACGCCCATATTCACACAATTCACCATTTTGCCTTTGAAGTAATGAAATGAAAATTATGTCTTAATTTTAACAATCCTATTGCTTTAATATATAATTATTATGGCATGTATGAAACATTGAACCTAGTAACATGTCCTTGATGTTAAATGGTATTTTTTTAAGTATTTGAACTATATTACATTTTTTTTACATTACATTACTTGTCATAACGTATAAAATGGAGGAATTGTTAAATTGAACAGAGGATGAGTTATCTGCAGCTGAGTTTCATCTTCGGATATTAAGACAGAATACAAAATTCCGCTGGAATCTCTTTTTTGAGGCACTTTTTGCTGCGCACTAACACTTTGTGTAGCTATCCATCCATCTAAGTATTTATGAACCAATTCGTTGGAGAGTGCTGTAAGAAAACAGTATAACAATTTTTTTAAACTTGGCAGCGCAGAGATTGTTTGGCGGTAGGTATTTGTAAAAAAATAATTGAAAAAAAAACATAAGGTCATTTTATAGAATATTTATTAAGAATTAAATTACGGCTATTATATATAACTTTAAATAAGCAATTACTAATGACTTAATCACAATTTTCATCTGGGAACATACGCCCTACGCGCTAACAACTACGCCAGGCTGACTAATTACATTTAATTGAAACATCTTGTACCTTTAGAATGTATGTTATCACGACTAACTAAGTTAATAATTTACTTTTTTAAAAGGGTCTCGGCCTACACCTTCTGTCTTCTTTGCCGATGAGTAGGGATGCATACAGGTTCAAATTTAATGAAGTGGAATAAGTGATTCCATGATGATCGTATGTTCCAAAATAAACGTATTTTTTAAGTGTATTTGTCAATCAGTAAATTGATTTTTTATTGTCATCTTGCCTTAATTTAAACAATACATAGCTAATAATTTAACGTTTACTCTCTAGTGTACTTTATAGTATAGTCTTATAAACATAACCTTGTCACAAGCTCACAGTTTTGAGTCTTGTTTGCACTACATACAATAATGAACAAAACAGAAATACATTCCTGGAAATAAAATCAGTAAACATCGGAATTTTGTAAGTAATTGGTTAACCCGTGCCATTTTACTTACACGCTACCCGTCAGAAGAATGTGGGGTCATGGAGGGTCCACTCAATGAAATGTGGTTTAAGGTAAGCTTTTAATTAAGTTAAAATAGAACTTATTAAAATACACACTGTATATATAGAGAAGCGATAATACTAGCTTTATGTATGCATTTTAATAAGCAGGGGTTTAAAGGTAATGACTTAGTAACATTTCATAATTTTAGTGTATAAAAGATGTGGCGATACTTACAATAAGTTAAATTAAAAACCAAAACAATTGGGAACTAATTAACTTAATTAATGGTAGTGACGAATATATGTTATGATTTTTGTCCTTCGCCTAGTTCTTTTGTCGTGTTCGACTTCCTATCACACACCAAGAAAAACTATTTCAATGATAATTAATATGTATTGATAAGACTAAATTTATTTTTTTATAATAAAAAAATATGTTAAATAAAATAAAAAGAATAGACTATTAGAAAATACACACACATAGAAATTTGAAAATACATAGACATTGCGTCAGAAATATAAAAAATTGTATCTTGTACAAAATATGCCTAGCTTTTTCCACTTTTATATTATCATATTTCAACAAGGACTTCCTTATCTTAATTTATCGTTAGGAAACTCGAGATTTTTAATCGAACTGGCTTAGAGAAAATTTGCTTGCTTGATCCTGCACAAATGCCACAAATTTTCGTAATGGAAATTGGAGACGAGATTTTCTAAAACATGCGCATCACAAAAGTTCAGTAGAAGATAACTGATGTTTACAATACCACAGACGTAACAAATTAAAGGACGTTTCTAAAAATATAGCCGTTTTAAATACTAAAAATATTAAATGTAATTTTTTAATAAAATCGTCACGAAACAGATCAATTTCTTTAAAGAACATATCAATACTAATACTTTCCTTTTATACTAATATTATAAATAACTAAGTATATATTATATAATACTAGCGGATCCGACAGACGTTGTCCTGTCTACACGTCTTTAATTTCAAAATTTCAATTTTTAATAAGCCATTTTGATGAAAATTATTATTCAAATGTTATGACAATATCTAACGATCCAGCACATGGTCACACACGATATAACACAATGATAACAAAACTTTTTTAAATTTCGGAACAGACTAAATTTAAAATTCGAATATTATTTAAAATTTGACACTGCGATGGTAGCGCTGTCTGTCGGATCCAATGTAAAACATTCCAAAATCAACAACAACTAATAAATTGAAAATTAATTAAAAAAACATTGTCCAGCGGACAAAATTGTGAATCTAAACCATTCCCAGATCCCCTTGAACACACACAAAAAATTTCGTCTAAATCGGTCCAGTCGTTTAGGAGGAGTTCAGTCACATACACACGCACACAAGAAATATATATATTAAGATTATAAATAAATAAGCATAATGGATTAAAGCCCGTGAATCGAAAAACGATAGGAGCACCTTAATAATGGCAAGGTTAAAGATAACGACTGGAGGATCGTAGGTAGAAGGCCATATGTACATAACTAACGAATAAGAATATCAATATTGTCTAAGTACAGGAAAGTTGAGACCGGAAACGATTGTTGTCAAAGCAGCAAACGAGACCCCAATAAATGACTAAAAAGCACGAACTGAATTTTAAGAAAAGCAGGAGGTAATAAGTTATTGACGATAATAACGTCGGTACTGCTAACATCATAAATTAGTTTCTTGGCATCTGCCACTTTATTTTGATATTAGAGTTAGTTTGGGTATAGGCTTTTGTATGGTTGGTTCACTAAATAGCTCTTCCCTAAACAGTTCTTCTTACCCGCTCTACGCCCTTGACTTGCGAACTGGTTGTAAATGTAAATTTAATTTGTTTTTTTTGACGTTCATAAGTGTACATGTTTACTTATATGAATAAAGATATTTTGATCGCTGAGCGCTGTCTTTGTCTCAGTAGATCGGTATTGGCCTGAAAGGCATTGACAGCTCAGCTCGGGTTGTTTTGGCGAGTATACCTCGACCACAATAGCAACCTATACACGTTCCTGACATTTCCTATATTCGTTAAGCGATCGAACACAAATTGACTACAGAGTCAAACAGCAGTCGTAGGAAGAGTGTCAAATAATAATTGAATTTAAGTTTCAAAGGCTTAAACTAATAACAAATTACTTTTAATCATAATAATGACTACGGACTTACTATTATAACAGATCATTGAATAGTCGTTAAATTTAAAATCTAGATTACAATTAATGTATTTAAATATAATGACAGTGGCAGCAGACAGTGACGTCATTCCTTTAAGCTAAAAAATTACTTTAAATAATAATAATGACTGTGGAATATTGTCTACAAATTATAATTTTGTTTCAAACTGATTATTTTGACGTTGTTAATTGATTAGCTCTGATATAACAATAATGGCAGATATCACAAGGTAATAATTTTGTATTCTGTGTCTTATATCTGTAATCTCTATATCTATATATCAACATGTTGTTATAAAAATTCTACGTCAAATACATCTAAAATACAAGAGCCATTTTAAAGTTAATCCAACTTATTTTCAAATATGAGATCTAAAACTGGCCGTCCAAAGTTTGACAATTGTACGGCAAACTTCAAAGTACCAGGATATGCTACGACGTAGCACTTGTGTTGTAGTATCAATATTGTAGCATCATATTCTTTATAACATTTTGAATATAAATTTAATATTATAGATCATACTTAAGACAATTCGTTTAATATGTTAAATTGATTGAGTTGTGGTTCAACTCAGTCAATTTTGTTGTGTTGCGATGTATGTTTTCACTGTGACTTCCCTTATTATTATTTATTTGAAGCAAATAAAAAGGGAATTTAGATAACTAACCTCTATTAACTTTTTAATTAATTAATTTATATTCCGTTACCATAATATAAATATAAATAATATAAATATTATTAGTATCAACAAAATTTAATTTGCTTAAATGTTATGATAAAAGCTACATTGTTAAACCTTCAAACACTCCATTGTCTACATTATAAGTATTTAAACAAAGGATAAAATAAATAAGTAACAATAAAGGTAACTGCACAAACATTGCTTACAAACTGTGAAGTTTTTTTGCCGGAAGCGGTATATTTTTATTCAGTGTAGAATGTTTGATAACAACCACAGCGAGATCCAAACAAAAGTTTTACAGACTAACAAGCGTTTCGGATTTGCATTTCATCGCATCCGAAATCAGCACTTTAAAAGAAAATTTACCTTTCTTGGAGATTGGGCTCGGATGTTCATTTATATAATTGAATGGCAAATGGATTCAAATGTGAAAAATTAAATTATTATTTACGAGTATACATTTAACGAAATTATTGGGCTTTTGAAATATTTGGAGATTTTCACCTTCGGTATAATAGTTATTATTACAGGGGATATAAAAAAGACATCATTTATTTTTTAACATTTGGTTAATATGAGTGATTGATACTGATCATTCATACTAAATTATTATCAAATATGTTTGATAATAAAAAAAATACTATTTCATATTTACAACAAGATAATATTAGTAATTAATACCATCGTTTGCTAATTAATAATCATCATTTAATAACTGCGATATTTTACATTTCTAAAATCTAAGAACATTTTTTTATAAGAAAAATCCGTTAAAAGTACGTATAGGTTATACAAAACCTTAAACATAGAATGTAGCGATATCAAAGCAGATCACGTAAAACTATATTTTTCTATTATGGCATACGTGTCTACTCTGGGTGTGTATTATATTTAATAATTGTGGTTTAACTGTTAAAGATTCAGAATAATAATAAGTTTAATCTGAAAATGGCTGCAATGGAAAGATGCGGGGTCACTTTGCATCTGCTACCGCATTTACCATGGAGAGTATTCAGAGGAGCTGTTCGGATTGATACCTGCAGCTGGGTTTCATCATCAGTTCCACAACTGAGCGTTTTTCAAGGTAGTTTTCCGAACGAATTCGACATAGGGTCCTTAAAAAAAAAGAGTGTACCAATTCTTAAAAGGCCGGCAGCGCAATCGCGAGCCCTCTGGCATTGAGAGTGTCCATGGGCAGTCGTGTCACTATGTGAGCCTCCTGCCCGTTTTTACAAAAAAAAAACTGCATTTTAATATTATCGTTTCATATGTTAGTTTATGGGTGGAAGATATATGTGGATTATAATGCCGATATTTCAGATGTGAATTACTCTGAAATAATATGTGCATAAATAAATAATTTAAAAATTATTGTAACTAAGGAATAAAAAGTAAGTTTCAGTGTTGAAATCAGTTGGTTTCAAATGATACTGTATCTATCTACCTAGCCAGAGTTCCGTAATGTATTGCGGGAGTATTATATAATATATGCGATCAGCAAATTTCTTTTTACAATAGACTTTATGGTGACTTCTACGAACGCAGCTTTGTTTATTCACCTAAAACAATTATTTTTATACCCAGGATCGCTTGGGATTAATGTTAATCAATACTTTTGTGGTCTAAGTTTAAATTGACTATATTGAAGGTACGGAGGAACAATAAGATTTTATTTGGGTAGAGCAAAGAGAAATGCCTACTAAATCTACATTGTTTGTGGTCCCATCGGGGGTTTCAGTCCTCCAACTGTCTGTAAGTGATGTGTGAACGCTAAATTTAGTTCTTAGCTTGGTTTATTCGGCTTATTTTTTTTGAAAGTGACAACCACTGTATATTCATATATTAAGGGCCTGTTTCACACTGTGCGGGTAAGTTCCAAATAAGCTGTTTATTACTTATTGGTAGGATAAACAGTATTTCACGTTTCACGACTGCCAGATAGCGCTCTACGTTATGAAATGCGAAGTATCGGAACTTTCGGAACTTTTATCTTTAGAATAATTTATGTGTTGCATAGCTATTTGGTACTTTATCCAATCGTAGTTACCAGTATTTTGACGGCAATTGATTCTATATCTGGAAGCTGTAAATAAATCCATGATAAGTATTTTTGTGCAATTGTGTTGGTATTGAAGGTGAGTTTCATGTTTGAATGCATATACTCCAGCTGTTATTTTGATTGTTAAAAACGCCTGGATTCTAAAGCAACGACTGAGGTCAGGTATTGAAAAAAACAGTGTCGATATCACAACAAACCCCGAGGCTTTAGCGTCGTTCCGTTGTTACCCGCACGTGACCCGAATATCCACAACCCAACGTTCGTGGATACTTCAAAATGTTTCCGTTCCGCGATCTTTTCCTAACCGAATCAGATCTGCGCAAGTAAATAGCTATACGATCACCTTTATTATATCCTTTCCATATACTTAGGATTCAGATAAGGGTACCTTTATCGTTTATAGTTTGATTTAAGAATTTGAACTTATCGTAACTCTGGACGATAATATTTAGATATGTAAAGTTGTATATATTTTACATTATTAAAAATATTCTTATGTCCAAACCTAATATGAAATAATGCAAATGTACCGTACTTGGCTGATATTTCTCTATAACTGTATATTATAACAATTATGTATCTATTTATGTACTATTACATATTTACATATTTTTTTAAAGGAGGGTTAATATTGATGGCCCAGAACACGGAACCAGTCATAAGATAACATAATGGGTAATATGGGATGGCCTCATAATTTTGGCCTTTGAAGATCTTGTATACTTACTTTAAATGTGATTTAATATATTAATAAGATTACAAAACAATAAGTATCTGCGTATATTATTTTCTTTCGAATAACCTACTTTTAAGTAGATACGAGTACAAGAATAAATAATGAATATTTAAGTAGAAAAACAAAATAATTTCAAAGGTAACATTTAACTTTGCAATACCTTAATTCTTTGTTACAAGGGAATTGTAAATTAGCGAACGATGACAAAAGCGTACCTGAATTTGAAAGTCGCTTTACGGGAGTTCAATTAGAATATACATTTTTAATTTAATTTGTTTGTTTTATATAGGTCTCTGTTGAGCTTCAAGACATTCAATAAATAAAAACGAAATTTAGATCGCGTGAAAACGATTTTATATTGAAGATGTTTATGCAATACTTGTGTTAGTTTTAAGATGTCGGGTAGTTCGTTCTGTCCTTGTTAAAAAAAATTAATCAGTGCCGCTACAACCTCTTAAGTTCTTGGCCTCAGATTTCTGAATCTGTTTCATGATCGTTTTTTAAATCTTATAGACAAGTAGGAGATCAGCCTCCAGCGCCTGACACACGTCGTCGACAGTTTGGGCCTAAGACATGTCGGTTTCCTCACGATGTTTTCCTTCACCGTTCGAGCTAATGTTAAATGCGCACATAGAAAGAAAGTCCATTGGTGCATAGCCGGGGATCGAACCTACGACCTCAGGGATGAGTCACACGCTGAAGCCAACACTGCTCTTCTGTCCGTGTTAACCGTGTTATATTTTCAACTACGTGTTTTTGTGTTGTTTTTATGTGATCAGGGTCTTGTACTTGTTATCATTTAATATTGATCCAATATGTGTGTTAATTACAGCATTATTAAAATTTATTTACTATAAGGTGAAATGCCTAATGTTCGTTAATAAAATCTGTTTGGCCATTAAGTTTTGAATGGTTTAGGCCATTAAATCTGAAGCGTCAAGCCATAACTTTCCAATTTAAAAGAGCAGAAAAATGCAATATATAAAAGCAACAATCTACAAACTGGGGTCTTTATTGCCAGTCACCGGAGTCGTGCGGCGCGTGACGTCAATATTTACCACCCTTTTCACTGAAAATCTAATGGGTCGAAAGCGGTCGCTCCTGTTTTGAAAACACTCTAAAACATCTATGCTAAAATCAATTAATAGCCATTACATTTGTATTCAAATCAATGTGCATCTGTCTTATGCTGTAATGACATTGACTCCGTCAAAAGGTAGGTTTATAAAAGGTGATGAAGATAATGTTAGAAGGTAAAAAGCGTACCAGCAAGTCTCGTACTAAGTAATTTTGAATGTTTTAATTATAGCACCAAACAACTTAACATACAATTATGTAATGTAATGTTAAGAGACTAGTAAAAGGACTCCTTTTAATAATATATTTTAGTTATTACATTTTAAGTTTAGTTATTATATATTTATATTATGCTATATTAATATTAACTTATTTTCTGAAGTACTTGTTTACCTATGAATAAATTTATTTTGAGTTTTACTTTAACGTCATCATTACAATCCATGTAATGTCATCAATTTATAATAAAAAGTTGTAAATTTGTTAAGTATGTAAGTTAAACGTAAATCATTGCACAAATTCTATAGTACGACTAGATACGACAGACAATTTGATATAAATTCATCACCAAAAATATGTCGCCGTAACTTTAAAATTAGTATCTGAGTACGAAAAATGAAATTACAAAATGCATCGTGGTAGTTTCATCTCGCTTATTATAAAAGACGTTTTATAGCAGCATAAAATATACTAATAAAATGCGGGCTTGGAGAAAGTTTAATAAAAAATATTCACAATAAAGTCTCTGTCAAATGACACAAGTGAATAATAAAAGTAGTGGTTCCATTACTGTGTTTTTCGCTGGTCGCGTTTATTTTTAAACAGAGATATTGGTCGGGCGGAACCGAGATATTGCATGTAGCTGTCAACGACAGAGGTTTCAACTTGGTTATGTAACCTGTTTTATCTCGCTCAAGTACTAACAATACCTTATCTTTGTATTGTGGTTTTCTTATGTCACGGACAAGCGAAGAATACTACTTGTATCAGGTATATTGCATCTGACGAATATTGTTATTAAAATTTACTATACTGCCTGCATAATGTACCTTACTTAAATTATAAAACATTATTTATTATTTTCAGAGCCTCTCTTTGAACGATTTAATAATGAGCTAATGGCATAAGACCAGCCGTAATGATATTAAATTAATTTAAAAAATATAAATTCATGTTTGAATACAATAAAGTGAATCAAAAAAGTTTTTTTTTTGTATACTTTATGAATAGCGTTTTAGCAAGCTTTGGTTTGCTTGTAAAGACAACCCTTCATACAAATAGATGTATTTGTACTGTATTAATTATTTACCACTATTACTTTTGTTTATTTATTATATTACTTATCGTCTTTCGTATTCCAATATTATTGTGTATAAAATTTATGTACAAACAGTATAATTTTTCATAATTTTACTAGGAGCATACGAAATATAATATACGGACGATACGCGTCTTAACATACGGCCTTCAGAACATTTAAAAATACCTTTTAAACAGATAATAATGGTAACCGGAACAGGCTTGATATGATTTCGATGGATCCCATTAAAAACAACATGGCACCCAGGTGCGAGGCTATAAAAGAGTTATTTTCACAAATTCACCCAACTAGTGATAGCCCGCCGCGCTACGTGTCCGGTGAATCAACGACCGCTTCGCTCGGTCGGACAAAAACGGAAAACCATTTTACGGTCCATTGTGAAAGAGGATTGGCAATTTCGTGCTGAGCTTACTCGACCGTCGGCTAAAGTTTTACAATGTCTCTGATGTATCGAGAAGTTTCTGATGAACTTTAATAAATCGGATAGCATTATCTTATAAACGTATTGAATGTTAACGACATGTGGGGTATCGTATGTGTAGGCACATAACAATATGTGAAGGAGAAATATAATTAAATAACCATCTCAGGCAAGCCTTGGAAAACGACTTATTTTATTCATATTAAATATAATGTAAATGCTTACAGGGCATTGACTTAAACTAAATAATAAATGCAATGTAGGAACGATTGCGCCATATATGTAGGTATCTACAGAGAGTTATTTATTTATTTATTTATTTTCACTACATTTTTCTATCTTGTTTGTTGAATGTTCCTTCAAGAAAAAAGCGTATAAATTCGGCCTTTTAAGAATTGGTACGCTCTTTCATCTCGCACAATCCATTAAAATTGAATAGCCAAACTTGATGCTTATCAAATTCGATTGCGGTTTAATTGCGCGAGGCTCTAGGCCTCGTATCCACGATGACCACTCGACGTCAGTTCAGTGGTGTACGCTATTGTGGTAATTACTGCGTCGCGTATGACACATCATGTCGACCCAACTCGGATTGCGTCGGTTTCAATTAAATCCTGACATGCGGCTTCCGTTTACAACAGCTTTTATTCATTGAACGTTCGGGTATAACAAAGCAATACGATTCCTATTTAAATTTATTTTTTATTGGAAGGACAGGTTATCAAATAAATGTTGTCAAGTCTGCTATTTTCCGTACATTTAACAATTTCAACAGACTCGATATTGTTAGCTGTTTATATGATATGCGAGATGTATCTTTAAAGCAATAAAAAAATAAATCAGTGGCGCTACAACCTCTTTAGGTCCTGGCCTCAGATTTTTGAATCTGTTACTTGATCATTTTTAAATCTAATAGGCAAGTAGGTGATCAGCCTCCAGTGCCTGACACACATCGACTTTTTGGGTCTTAGACATGTCGGTTTCCTCACGATGTTTTCCTTTACCGTTCGAGCAAATGTTAAATGCGCACATAGAAAGTAAGTCCATTGGTGCACAGCCCGGGATCGAACCTACGACCTCAGGTATGAGAGTCGCACGCTGAAGCTACTAGGCCAACACTGCTCTTCTTTAAAGCAATATTATATGTAAAATATGTAAGTCATGAAATCAGAATGATTATTAATAGTAAAAAGTTCTATATATTTAACCTTACTTAAAGATAACATAATGATGATGGTGGTGTAACTTATCAGTCGAGCCTCCTGCTCGTTTGCCCCCAGAAAAAAAAGATATAAGTATCTTCATATAAATTTAATTTAAATTTAAAATTTATTAAATGAAACACAAAATGATTAAATTCGATAAGCTTTGTTTCAATAGTGTTATTTGAATACTAATTAACTAATTAGCTAGACTGACTGCCCTTAGCGATGTTAATTAATATTGTAAAGAGAATCAAAATTAATTGTAATTTGAGATATAGTGAACTCTCATATCTCGTGGAGTTACGTATAGGAAAGTGGATTTGAAAGTTTACAGGCGTCGTTCGAAAACAAATGAGTGTTATTTTACAATTACCACTCGCGAATATCGCGAAGAGGATTCCATTTGTCTTGAGCTCTCCAAGTGTTTCCCAGTGGGGTTCTCAAAGTGAGTCAACAGGCGCTGCGATAAGATACAGTAATCCTTTCGCTTTCGTATTTCTCGCCTTCTTCCGGATATCAAAGCTTATGCACTTGTTTGTGATTATTTTGAGAACGCTAGAAGTTTATTTAGTAGTGAGTGCCTTATTAAATCTTTATTGATGATTTGAGTTTTGAACCCAATTTATAATTGTATTTTTTTTATAAGTTTCTTTTATTTATTTATAATTGGTTTATATATACGTAATATGCTCGAGGTTTTG
Organism: Pieris rapae; assembly: GCF_905147795.1. Classification (NCBI taxonomy): domain Eukaryota; kingdom Metazoa; phylum Arthropoda; class Insecta; order Lepidoptera; family Pieridae; genus Pieris; species Pieris rapae. The sequence continues at coordinate 4,676,172 of NC_059517.1, forward strand.
GGTCCATTAAAATAAGAATAAACGTCTTTAAGATTAGAAGAAGGAAGAAGGAAAAAGGACCAGCAAAGCAGACGAAACAAAACCCACCACGCCCCATTAAGGTTTTATGCGATTGCGACCTCATTATTAGACTTATTTACATTATTATTTTAATAATCAAATTGAGTAAAAGCGTTGCCTGAATTTTAACGTAAGCTTTTAAGCTTATAAGATTTTTGGGTTCAGCAAAACTTTCAAAGTATATCAAGGATATTCAGGCAATAAATCAAGCCGCTAGGGAATTTTATATCGTGGTAATATTAGCCACGTCATCGTATACTAAAACCTGTTGAACAAGTGCCCTACTTTGTCAGAGGCATCACCTGAATTTATAATATACGCTCTTTAACATATTTTGTAGAACGTGTTAAAAATCCGATTAATTTTGGGGTACATTTTGTTTGATTTTTGACGGGCAAGAAATGTATGAACATTTGTTTCGGTAATGTATTTGGAGGCTTCTAAATTAGTGAAGCGATATAACTCCGCTTGAGCATCTTGAGCAGTCAATAGTTCACCATGGCTCAGCACAACTTATTTTTCTACCTCCTTTTTATTGAGAGAAGAATATATAGAACTAATTATTGTTGTAATGGATTTCTAATTTCATTCAATTTTTACAAATATATTAGAAAGCCATCTTTTAGTAAGAATATATTGCATCGCATTATCGGTTAAGTCAGGGTCTCATACGCTGTAAACTTGGTAAGTATAAAAACATGAAAGACGTAATATATGATTGGAACTTGTTAGAGAAAAATGATTCTTTTAAAATAATCTGACGTTCACACCTGCTGTCGCCAGTTTCAGAAAATTTGGAAAAATGGGGGTAATTTTTCAAATGTAAGTGCCTGAAATGATGGGTTTTCGTAATTTATTAATGTTCACACTTGTTAGACGCGTCTTTTCAGGTATACTTTCAAGAAAATTTAACCAGCAAGTACGTTTTAATAAATGTATAATATAATGGTTCTGTAGATATAGTACTAAGTTATGATTAAACTTAACCACATTTTAGATTGAATGCCATTATATGTTCAAAACCCCAGACTAATTGAGCAATATTTTTTTTTAGCTGTGGTCTATATATAGAATAGTAGTAGTAGTATATAAAGAATGTATTCTTTAGATATTACTACAATTATAATTAGTACCATTATGATCATTTAATTGACCGTCTACAAATTTAGGTATTCTAAAGTCTCATTCACCACTATGTCCAACATAAAGTTATGTACGTATGTTAAAAAGTACGCTCACATGTCCGGCGTACATACTTAACGTCTATCGAATAAATCTTAAAAGTTACACTTAGTCAAATAATTTATAAATTTGATCGCGTACCAAGCCCACAATTTTCAAGCTTTTCGATCGCTAGAGTGTACATAAAATAAAATTTATGGCCCGTAACGGCCCTACGAAAAGCCGCCACAAACGTGCTCAACCGTCATTCCGTATACCGCAAATTCGACGAAACATCTTCAAAGTTAGGATTTGTGTGAGACAAAAGAAAATTAAGATAATTTAATCTGGTACAATTCCCTCGTATTGTTACTAAATCTGTTTAGTTATTAGAGATTTCCCTTTTTTTTATTATTTTATTATTGTGCTGGTTGTACTGAATATGATTTTTATCTCCGCGCGTAGTAATGAATTCGATGTATGCCAAACATGTCTACAAATACTATTGTATGTCTCATTTATTATGAGATACATTACAGGTTTTTGCTGCTTGAACAAACCAAGCTTTTAAATTTTTCTTCTAGTGTTATCAATCTAAGTCGGAGTATGTAATTCATTTGTTTTTATCGATTAAATTCGCTTGATCTAGTTAATATCAATCTACATTTCAGAGCAAACAAACCAAACGCTAGTAAAATAGACTAGACGAGATCTATAACAATTATGTAATGTTGATTCAACCAAATATTGTTTGACGAAATTCGTTCCACGTTCTATTCCAAATCTCAGCAAGTTTAACAGTAAGTTAAATTGAATGTCAGAGAGCTCAGTGTAGTGGATTCAGTAAATGTCTTTCGTACAGGAACTGAGTAAAGTCTAAGACAATCCACTGGTTTCTGTCGGCTGTAATTTTAGTTTAGCTCGTTCTAGAATGAAGCCATTCCGCCGTAATCGATTCGTTTGTGCAATACGAATAGATTGTGAGAAACAATGGAAAAATATTTTTGCTACTTTCAACTATCGTAGTCTGATACACCTTGAAAGCATAAAAACGGTTCAGAATATACATAATTATAAACAGGTTTAGAAAATAGGTGGTTGCATAAAGTTATGTGAAACTATCTAAGTTGCGAGAGTCGGCCACGTACTTGAAAATCAATTACAATATCGATGTAGGAGAAAGAGAATTTCCGAAATTCGAAGTCCTCAATAAGTGTCGTTAAATGAATACGAACGGACGAGGTAAAAAATTCACGAAAAAATACTTTCTCGGACCGCATGTAACGTTCACGCCGAACGCAGGTGTTACTAATGTGTCTGACCTGTTTCATGGTGACGAAGGTGCTAATAAACGGTACTGAAATTTCCGTGTTGATCGGATATAGATTTTACCCGAAGTAATCGTTTTTTTACTACAAGAGAAAAATACAATTGTATATATGTAATAAATAATCAGGTGGCACTACAACCCTATAGTGAATTAGAACTTCCGTTTCATAAACAAATGACGAGGTGAGGAGACTTCAACACATGTGTAGATTTTTGGATTTCAGAAATGCAAGTTAACTTACGATGTTTTACGTCACTATATAAAATATGTAAAAACTTTTTAACCCGCTCAAAGAAAAACGAAAATGTTCTGGTCTTATTTTTCTCATCATTACGAAACAGGAAATGCTACTTGCTATTGTAATTTTATCTCAGACAAAATGTCTTTAACCTAATAGAGAAACATCACAAATACGAAACACAAATCAATATATCTCGCGTAATATATTTTTGGGTTTTTACGGAATTCACCAAACGAGCAAAACTTTATTGCGTTCATAGGAAATGAATATTAGAGTACATATCTATTCAATATAACGATGTTTCACTACAAAAGATATGTAATTATTTCTACTAAAACACTTTATAGAGCAGTGTTGGCCTAGTGGCTTCAGCGTGCGACTCTTTTTGTGCGAGTTTCTTTCTATGTGCGCATTTAACATTTGCTCGAACGGTGAAGGAAAACATCGTGAGGAAACCGACATGTCTTAGACCCAAAAAAAGTCGACGGCGTGTGTCAGGCACTGGAGGCTGATCACCTACTTGCCTATTACATTTAAAAATGATCATGAAACAGATTCAGAAATCTAAGGCCAAGACCTAAAGAGGTTGTAGTGCCACTGATTTATTTTTAAAATACTTTCAATATAACAAATACTGCATAATAATTTAGAGAATAACAATCGTAACAAGGAAGAAAAACATTTAAATATCCATTACTAATGGTTTAGATTAGCCACTATGAGAATAAAACTGAACGTCAAATGTCGTGCTCAAACGAGAGGCATTATTGCAAGACGTCTCAATTTAAACTTTCGTCCGCCACCATTCTGCCGTATACCCGTAACTGCAGAATTAATTTAAATGAAATCATCACAGTTTATTCTAGTGAGATGGTGGGTCGGGCGTTCAAGCGACAAGAAAGAGCCCGACTCATTTACAATTCCAATTAAGGACAATTCTCATTTACTTTGTCTTGCAGCAGTAACAAATCAGTGTAGCCCTTTCAACTCAAATTATTTGAAACGTATATTTGCAATATTTCAAGGTTTGATTTATAATTGGAATGGGGATGCATTCATTTAAATTATTTGAATTTATAATTATGAACGTTGCTGAAATTGTAATAGAGTTTCTCTAATACTAATGTAATAGTCTAATAGTCTCTTAAATAATTCTAAATCTATTTAAATAAAAATGAATCGCTTAATACATTACGAAGCGCGTCAAAGACGGCTGGCCAATTCGAGTATTTTTTTGAAATTTGAACTAATTGAGGAAGGTTTTTATGGGAAGAAAAATTAGTACAGTACAGTAAAGTTCTTAGGTTGTTATTCTGAAAAAAACGAACAGTCTTTATGAGGTAGCATAGCAAAATGTTCCATATGTTGATATGTAGCTACTAGAAAATTTAGGCTAACTTTAAAAAATATAAGGGCGAAACAAAGTTCTCGTGGGCAGCTAATAAGTAATACGCTGCGATATCATAAATAAAAATTTATTAAAAAGAAATATTAACTAGTTTTAAATACTTTAAAGTAAATGGTTGTGGGTGTAATAACTTTTAGTTGCCGTGACGACCCCATCGTCCACTGATGAAATAACATGTGACAGAGGCTATTTCACCAGTGTAATCAGTCAACCACCTTCCAAGTGAAAGTACCATATTCTTGCTTTCCAGATTCTGCCAAATGAGCAGCCACCACTGCGCCGGGTTAATAATTTACAACCCTCTTTGTCAGTGTTAGACGTATAAGCAAAATACGAAATTCCACCCGTATCACCTCGACGTTCCTCGTTCTACAACTTAAGGTTTTTAAGGCAGTTTTTGTCGCGCAACACCAGCTGCCCACTCCAGACCGGCAACGCACTCGCGAACCCTCTCTCCATGTCCATTAGCGGCGGTATCGATTAATATTTTAAATCAGTGAGCCTCCTGCTCGATTGCCACATGTATTTCTATATAAAAAAAGTTGTTTAACTAAGTAAATAAGTAGACGGGATGGTTCAAAATAAAATTCTTTGAAATATTTCAGTTAAGATGACAGAAAATAAATTAGAGAGCATTATTGGACCATAACTATGAGCTATGTTATATCGCTTCGCCGCACTTAAGGGTTCGTTCATTTTGAATACTATCTGCTCACTTTGAATGATCCTTTTCCTCAATAAAATCCCTACTTAAGTACCGTACTGTAATAATGATGTTTACGAACGGACATCAATAGAGGCGACCAAGAATCAAGAAGCAAAAATTTTATTTTAATTTCTACCCAAAATTCAATTTCATTATTCTTTCTTTTTTTTCCACTCCAAACTATTCGCCTGTTAGCAAATAATTTTTAGCGAGAATCCCTTTTATGATAGTTTCAGTTTAAGTGCCGTGTCAAAACTTGTTCTCCTAGCATTCCATGTTGATTTATGACTTTGATATGTCAATTCTCTGTCAACTAATATGATTTATTCGGTCATTTAGATATCCTATACTCGATTCTGTTAAATCTTACAAAAGTTCTAAAACAAGATTTTCTATGAACTGTTTTAGATTTTGTTTTTGTTTTTATTATACATTACCTTCGTTTGATTCTTTGAAAAATTATAAAAAATATAACGATAGCTGCGCTAGATGAAAAATCCTAATAAGTACGTAATTTTTTCTGCAGGCGTATTTCAACAGGTGGGTATTAGCGCTGGAGTCTAGAGCTGGAGTTTTCCACAGAAAGATGATTAAAAATACGAATGTATAGTAACAATGATTGCCTTATAATTAAATAAGTGATGATGCTGATAATAACTAATATTGTTTGTATATTAAGAACAATACTTGTTGTTAACAAGGTTTCTAGCCTTATAATCTTCACGCACATGAACTTAAAAGGGTTAATAAAGCAGGAATTCTACATAAATATAATTTGAATATACATATATAAATTTAATATAATCATAGTAGAACGTGAACAATGAAATTTACATTATGTTAACTCGTGAAAGATAATTTCGGCAAGCTTTGCATATTTTTTAGTTCAGAAACATATCTTAGCAATATATGATACTGTTGAGTACCTACTGTAAACATTAAGGAAAAATATGAGCCTGAAGCTAAACAGTGTGTTCCATTAGTGTCATAAAAGGCAGAATTTCGGAATAACCGCAGGCCCGGACCATATCCACGTGTGAAAATGCGCAGTAACATTTTATACGGGATCTAAATGTGAGCAGATGGCACAATGCGAATCGCTGGTAGTACGGCGTGGCCACAATCCGCCATTACATTTTATGCAAACACGAATGATTTCAGTACAATTTCCGAAGCCAGCCTTTTACAATGTTTATGGAATAGTCGGGCATGAACGACGCTGATTCAACCGTGAAACCGTGTTGTTACCGAGACCAAACCTAATTACCTGTGTCATAATGCATAATAATATTATGCAAACGTTTTACGATAAAATGTTTTATGGTCTTCTTTGTGGTGTACATTATTAATGTCGTATGTCCGGTGTGTAAAATGAGTGAATACGGGTGTAGGAATCAGAAGTATTCTTTGTTCGAGGGCTACTGATTTTAAAGTTTATAATATTAACTAAAATGGTATTTACATTATAACCTATAAGCAATGGCGGAGCTGGTTAGAAAATCTATTAGGCGTTGTTTTTATAAAATATTCCAAACGTCAAAATATATTATGATAATATTAATAATTTTGAAAACAATCTTGTAGATGTCTTTTGTGTCACTAAACTAAGAAATTAGGGGTCGAGAGATTTAATATCTATAATTTACCCTTCCAATAAAACATACCCCTAAATATATAATTCTTAACATACCTATTAATAAATAAAATATTTACTCAAGGCTAACAAGCGCAAGTAATTGCTAATTTCTACTAATTTTAAATGCTCTACAAATATAGTATATTACTTATAATTCATAGATCGTTAATAAGTTAAATTTGGCAAAATAGAGAATGATTGACCGTCAGTGACATTGCTTTAAAAATCTTTTCGCTGCAACTTTGTTTTCATAACGCGAATAAGTTTAAACTGCAACGTCACAAATAGTCTGAATTTAGACATATTTTTCCTTGGGCACTGTAATCGAATGTCATATGCGGTCACAACGCGACAGAACTATTCACGGACTGCCATCTGCCGCACTCCGCGACCTGATTTATGTGCCAACATTGTCCAACTTTCTGCACCTTGTTTCTGTAGCACTTGTACATGACATCTTAAATATACGAACACAGATAGGGGTCACAAGTATTTTGTTTGAGTTTCAAAACTTTAACAGCTACATCTAATCTATTGTTTGTCAACTGAGTTAATGTTAATCTATTATTTTAAAATGTAAGTCCGAGTATTTGCGTAAGACCAGACGATAACACAAGCATAGCAGACGCACAGAGTTCATATAAAGAGCGAATGTTTAAAATGTTTATGTAAATTGCTCCGATCTAGACGATTTGGTTTAAAAATAAGTGAACGATATTTTTGCCCAAAAATCAATTAAAAATAATTTTATTAAAAATACTAGCGGCCAAAAGTTGATAGGCAACTTGGTACATATATTTTCTCCTAATTATAAACATATATAAAATTTGTTTTTTAGCAAATAACCGATGTACAAACTAATCCTGCAGCCGGATCTTGTACTATAACTGTTTTACTTAATCATATTAGTAAAAAATATTAATTTATGGCTACGATCGGAAAAAAAGATTTTTCTTCTCTGATAAGTTGTTAAATAATCGAGTATTGCTACATATTCATTAAAATAACAATATTAAAATGATTAATAGTATTACTTCTAATAATTTCAGTCAACCACAAACCCAACTGGCATAGCACGTGAGATTGAATGCACTTAAGTGCAACTTAAGCCGGTAATAAAGTCACGACTAGAAATTGAAGTAAGCGCTCAATTGAATATCGGAAAAGCAGTAATTTGTAAGACGTCAGAGCAACTTTGTCACATAGAACCGAGGTTGCCAAGCGCAAGCGCTCATAAACTCATTAAAAGTAAGTTTCACGTGCGAATAGGATTAGACTTATCCATATAGAGGACAGTTTTAATCGAGAGCACTTTACGAACCATTAAATTCCACGACTAGGTATAGCCGGCCTGGGACTGTTAAATGAAATTTTAGATACAGGGTTAAGCGTGGTAATCCCCAATATAAACTAATTGTTCCGAGTGATAAATATGTTAATTAACTTTATATTTGTTTTGTATACGCATGAAGATTACTAACACTAATTTGTTTTAAGGTTTAAAACGTTTACAGTTTGTTTAGTTGTTTAGTAATAGAACTAATTTAAGTGTGCGACCAACCAGGCCCCAGAAGATAAACCACTCCTTATATGGAAATTATATTCGTTTTTACAACAAACTCCCAAGCGAAATTAGAGAATTATCACTAGATAAATTCAAATCCCTCGTTAAAAGTAAATTAATTAATAAAGCCTTTTATAAATGTGACGAATACTTAAATGACCCTAATCCTTGGGATTGATTTGCTCTAGTTCAAACAATTTGTATTAAAAACTTAGCGATTGAAAAGAAGAAGGCGGAAAGTTTCTTGCCAGTTCTTCTTACCCGCTCTACGCCCTTGACTTGCGAACTGGTTGAAAATGCAAATTTACAATAACTTTTAGTTTGTTTTTTTGACGTTCATAAGTGTACATATTTACCTATATGAAAAAAGATATTTTTGAGTTTGAGTTTTGATTTATGCACTGTAGCACGTTGACTGTGGGTATCCTGACTTAGATATTCGCTCAAAATGGTAGTATACTTTAATTGATTAATGTACGAATAAGAGAAACAGAGGGAGTAATTGTTTACCCATATAAATAGAAAATACACTGAAACTTCACATAGGCAAAAATATCAATATTTACTATAGGTTTGCTTATCTGCTTTCTTTATAAACAATGTAGGTTAATGGTAATTGCTTTTGTAAATGTTAATTAAATTCATATAGGCTTAATATGATATAAACGGAAAGCTTTGAGTTCGTAACATCCACTTTGACGGTCCTCGGGGCAATTAGTTGTCAATTACTGAACACTTCTCGTGTCCAGTATTAGCATAAGTACTTGCTTTGATCACACATATTTCCTTTCAAGTTCCTTCGAAATTGGACGGTACTAAGGCGGAGCATGTAATCAAATTGGATTTTTCTTTCTGTCTTTATTGGTATTGGTAACCTTTGTTTGTTGTAATTACCTATATAGTATCTGCAATGAACACGGTCTTTTCATATTATGACTAAATATTACTACTTATATTACGACTAGGGTATTCTAGTTGATAGAGTTGAGGTGATTCGTGACTTGGGAGTGCTATTTGACTCTGCTATGTCTTTTAGACCTCATTACAATGATATATGTAGTAGAGCTAACCGGATGCTATCGTTTATCCTTAGAACTGCTAAACCATTCAGGCAAGCCGACTCCTTGATTATCTTATACAGCTCTCTCGTGAGAACCATAGTTGAGTATTGTTCGGCGGTATGGACCCCGATATACCAAACTCATATTTGGAGATTGGAGGCTATACAAAGGCGGTTTGTCAGAGCATTGTGCTATAAGTATGGTCTTAGGCGGAAAATAAACCAATATGACCAGCGTCTTGCCCACTTTCAAATGGTTAGTCTTGAAAGGAGGAGGTGGGTGAGCGACCTATGCACTTTGCATAAAATAGCAAATGGCTCATCTGACACCTGCCTTTTGGAGAGGCTGGAGATCAAGGTGCCGACGCGTTCTGTGCGCATCCAGGAATTATTTGTTATACCTATGACTGATAACAATGTTTCCCAGAATGCTCCGCTTGTAAGAATGTGCAAATATTATAATGCTGTGTGTGCTGAGGTTGATATTTTTCACAATAATATTTGTAAATTTAAAAAGATAGTTCATAGTAAATACTTGTAACCTTAATTACTAATTTAATTGATTAATGTATATGTATATACATGTGTGTGTGTGTATGTATATATATATTTTTTCCTTTATTTTTTATTTTTTTGTCATTCGGTTTGATATGTGTATGTTGTTTAGTTGATATTTAGTGTAAATGCTGTGTACAGATATAACTGGAAGTCAGATTTTTAAATGTTGTTTAGTATGTAATAATTTTATGTATGTAGTCAGTCTGTTTTCTGTTTTTGTACCTTAATGTGAAAATAAAATAAATAAATAAATAAACTAAAAGTTTTCAATATAAATTGCATCGATCTAAAAAAAGCCTTTTATACTATTTCAAACATATTATACACTTTTGTGTTAATTAAATGATTATTTTTATTACTAAAATGTAGGCGTTTTAGTAGACAACATTTCATACAAACACATGGAATTCTTGTAAATACTGATAGGAATGAAAATTGTTTGTAACCATCACGTCATGCCAGCGGCCTGCAAACTTCCCTAACCAGATGCCGCATAGCGTGGCGGTAAAACTATGTTAAATTAAACGCGACTAATGTCAGCAGTATCAAACCACACTAGTGTAGAACTCTACGTGCTCACTACTTCTGAACAACTTCCTGTACAAGTTTCATCTTTATAAATGAATATACATCTTATTTTGGTTTATGTCGACATCAGTACCCAATCACAATAGAACTGAAACGGTGAATACTCAACAACTGAATCAATGGGCTACAAACTACAATTTATCAACGGAAAAGTAAACGTATGTAACGAGCACATTTTAAAAGAGCTGATAAAGCGATAAGAGCATTACAAAGTTGTCATTGAAAGCTAAATCACGGATGAAAGGTGCGCAACTGACTAAGCTCCATTTCGCCAACTTTTTGACGCTTCATTTTGCTTCAAACGATTTATCTAAGAGTAAAAAATCATTCGGAATGAGAAGGATTGTTAAGCAGTCAGTGAACATCGGCTTAAATGGGACTGTATAAAACTCATCACCTTCTGCACCCAGAACCGCCTCTTTCATGTAGGGGGATTTCGTTCGTTCATTCACCTTAAATTGTCGTCATTGCGAAATGCGAAATAGAGCACACATGATAAAGAGTTTCCGATAAAGAGGAGCCATAAAAATTTTCAAAATCCATTTAGTAGGGTAAGAACGAATTATACGCAAACCGAGTTGCTTTAATCTGGGTTAAGGATATGGATAATACACGCGCATAAAAAACATCAGACGATCTGTGTTATTTGTATTTTTTATATTCAATAATTTTATAGACCTGACTGTGACCACGATCATAATGATTTTAAGAACATAGCTTTTAATTGTTATTATGACCATCTATGTACCTATATAAGATAGTTTTATCTATCTATCTACTTAAAGTATTACGAGGTAGTGAGCAACCCAAGAGTTCTCCAAGAATTGTGTGTCTAATGTATTTAAAATTACATATTATCGTATTGGTTTAGCACTGTAAGGATAGTGTATATATTTTTGAAGTGAAACTTCTTTAGGCGCATCAGGGAGGAAATTTTTTACGGATGAAACGCAATAATATTAATATTAGCGTCACGAAAGTGGGCAGCGTTTTTTTTTTTCAAAGAATGGGAGGAAATGACTGAGCCCGATTGAGAGAGAGTGAGAAAGGGTGAATGTAGCATGAAGCAACTAACCATGGAGCGACAGTAGGTATCCCGAGAACAAGCAAGTGAGAAAGATCGAGAGAGAGTGTGAAATAGATCGAGCGTCGCATCACGCACAGTGCCATGGACCGAGAGGTGCGAGAGACCTCTCGGTCTATATAGTGAGAGAGGTCGGTCACTATAGTGAGAAAGATTGAGAGAGAGAGAGTAAGGGAGATCGGGAAAAATACACGCTATTGGTTGATGTAGTCATTTAGTAGTCACTTATTAGACGTTTAGATGGCAATTATATTGTATAACGTCTTGTGCAGTAAATGTAGATTTTATTTATTCATATTATCATTAGCACGTATACATTGTGTTAATATAGATATAGCAATACATGGAGTGATCATATACTGGTACATGATAATCTATTGGGGTTTTTACCTTAGTAATAATTAATTTTAAAGAAGTTTTACTTCTGACGTGTGTACTTTGTACGCACGCACTTTTTTTGTAAATAAATATAGAAATCTCTATGAAAGTGTTACTTTTTTAAAGCTCCACAAAATCGCATTATTAAAAAAATTAGTTTAATCTACTACCAGTCATAGTGATCTTCCACTAATTTACAGTTTTTAATTAATTACAAAGTATCAGGAAATGTACGACTCAGACGGCACCCACTTTACAAAAATTTATTTGTATGTATTTTGGGAAGCACAAAAAGTAGTGAATAGATAATCCACACATCAAATATAAAATTGTCAACGAAAAGTTTTCCCTCGAAACGATCCTGACAGTCCGAAATACAAACTTCAATCCTTCGGGAAAACAGTCAACTCAACTGACTTATCATCCGAAAGCGAGTGCTTTCACAGCCGACAGCCCATGGGACGTATTCCTTTCCACTTGTTAACAAGCGAAATAGGTACAATTCAGGGATTCAAACACAGATTTAGCTTAATAAAACATTTTTACGGCAAATAAATTTTAATTTTAAAAACTAGCTAGCCAGCGATAGAGAAAATTTTGGACATGTTTCTGATTAGAATGTGTTTATATATTAGAATGTGATTGAAAGACATAAACTTCGAGAAGTTAACGATGGCAATTTTTAAATGATCTTCATATATGTATCGGTTCATATAGGTCTGTTTAGGAACGAAATTTCGCCTGTAGAAATTTGGAAAATTTTACTTACCGATAAAATTGGAAAATCGTAACTTGCCCAAAGAGCAATAATTTTTAAGATATTGAACAAAATGCAGATCTTACCTAGTTATCATTTCAGTGCTAGTAAAATTATGCAAAGGTACAACTTTTTTCCTAGATCCAAGAATAAAAAGACTACTATAGTTTGTCAATCTCAGAAAAAAAGCTCTATTTACTTATTTTTTGACATCTCTGCACTTATTGTTTGCAATATCGATCCCAAATATAAACTTTAACTTTAATGCATAATAGTTACATTGAGACGATGCGTTATTTTAATTATTCTTATTTTTCTTATAATTTACATCTTTTTGATTATCATTTTCGACTATTCGATTATTAATAATCAAGTTGACTCGTATGTTAAATTTAGTACGTTGTAAATATTAGTTAAGTACTAATAAAATCCAAGGGCAAGAAAAAGTTAATAAATGATAACAAAAAAAAATCTAAATAAATATTGGGGGACACTTCTTCACTCCAAATATACAGCAGGAACGCGCGTCACTTATTAATTATAACCACGTATTTATAATTATTTTTTAATAATAATAAATAAAATTAGTTAATTATGATTATTTACAAACCCACGCCAGCGGTCAGACATTTTATTTTATTTAACGAGATATAAAAGCTATCAACGAGTTCTACAATATTGTTGCATAATGAAATGTGTTAAAATTAAAAATATTACCTTAGATATTTTAAAAACATTTCTGTATTCATGTGACATAAGTCTAGAGACATTTAGAGCTTTATAAGTAGTAAACCCACTTTATTATTGTCGATATACGTAGCCTTGACATGCTGGGTCAGAAACTTTTATCCACATAAAGATTTTGAACAAGGCTATGAATAAAAATAAACACTTAGGATAGAATATTGCTTGTTTTTTCTACAAAATAAGTATTTGTTTAGAAATTGTTTTCTATAATATTTGTATGATATATTCGTGTATGTTATAGATATAACATAGAAATGAATAAAGTAAAGATGTAAATTTCTATAACCATGTTTTAACCTGAAACAAATGCATGTGAATGGCGAAATTACTAGTAAAGTAAAACAAATGTAAAGTTATACGCTACTAGTTTGCATTAATTACTAATTGCTTTTTTAATTAATACAGTTTTCGATGTGGTGGTGTGATGTTTTAAAAGCCAATAGATAGAAACATGGAATAGCAATATAATATTGTTTTTATTGTTTAGAATGTAACGATTAAAAGACATGAAACATGTGAAAACGTGTTTAATCTTAATATTAAATCTCCTGTCACGATGTTTGTCCGCGATGGACTCCTAAACTCCTTAACCGATTTTAAATTAAATTGGCACACCGTGAGCAGTCTGGTCCAACTTAAGAGATAGGATAGCTTAGATCTTTAATTATAGTCGCAATTTTATTTAATTGCAAATTATTTGTCTATAATTATTTGACAGTCATAATTATCTGTTAACTCATCAGATGTCGATACTTTTCGACTGGATTGAGTAAGTAATCAATAGATGCCACTGCTATGATAAACTAACAAACGTGTCATATAAGCTACAATATATCATGATTACCACGTGTTATTGAGGCTAAAGTATAAATTAAATTTATTTTGTGAAACGAAGGAGAAACGAAGTTCGCGGGGGCAGCTAGTATATATAAAATTATTATAAAAGATCTTCCAACGAAGCGATGTCAACAACACCGGGAGTTCGCGTATTTCTACTAATCTACCGTTGAAACGGAATTGACGAAAGCTGCCTGAATAATTAATTACTGTAGACACCGTGAGACATCTACAGGGAATCTCGCTCTGAACAAGTCGTTATATTTGATCAAGCTGGATTTATTATGGTATATACAAGCACCTTTTCATTCAATATATTGTTTTCAAACATGTATAACATAAATTTCCTAAATAATAATAATGGTAATTGTTTTTCTTTGCAATATGATTATTCTTTTCAGACTTTAATTTCTATTGAATATATATATTTAGGGAAACAAAACTTAAAATCTCTTTTGGCTTGTTACATATAATTATTACATAACATATAACTTAACTATTTAAACATTACAGGTGTATAATGAAACTGAATAACTGTTTGAACTAAATTACATCGCTTCGCTTCACACATATAACGCTGTGTCCACGTGCAATTCCCAATTTTGTTTTCAAGATTCGATTACATATTTTAAAATCAAGGGATTCGAAATATAAATAAGAGGTATACTTTAAGAGTCACGTCTAGTTCATCTAGTCTAGTTAATTGTATTCGACTAAGATATGTATATATATCAAGATTTATCCTATATCAAGATTTCTTGAGCACCTCGCCCGGGCACAATGTTGGTCTAGACAGTACAGGAACGAAAAAGATAGGGAATGAAAGGAAAAAAAATTAAATATATTTATTGACTATTTGCCTTCGTCCTTGACCGGGTGTTGATGATAATGGTTGTCCTTATTATTATAATAATACAAATCTATATATAAAAGAAAGAAGTCGTCCTATTCACACTATTTATAACTCAAGAAAGGCTTAACCGATTCGGTTGAAAATTGGTGGGGAGGTTAGGGAATTAGATAGCGTTCGGTAATAGTTCCCAGGGTCTATGAATGAATGAACGCACATAAATCAGCGGCTTTAAATATCGAGGTTACATACTGAATACTACCACCACGACGTTACAATATAAAAAAATGACTACATCATAGCATAGGTCAGATAAATCAAAAGCGAAAAAAAACGGCATTCGTAAATAAAATATTTTTCTTAGAGGTACTGCCCTAGAGAACAGTTTTCATTTGTTTCACAAAAGCGGTTAATGTAAATGGTTGCTCTTTAACATTTAGCTCGATTGCGTCTCACGACTTGCATTGTTCTTGCTTAACAGTACTCGTAGGAATAATGAGTATAATTTTTCAGGAGTTGTTATTTTTTGATTCGCTTGTTTTAACAAGTGTATGTGACTTTTTTTCTATGTACTTATATCAACTAACCAGCACTTGTGAGAGCTTATCGAAGTGTTTTCTTACTTAAAATTTTTCAGTTGTCTCGTAATAGCTAGAGTCGTCCTTTTTGTTATAATAAAGAAAACGTAATGATCTACAATATTAAACAACGTTTTTAAATATTACTTTACTTAAATAAAAAAAACGTTACTATTAGATGAAATAATGAGAACAACAATAAGGCAATGATAGAACGAGGTATATAAGAAATAGTAAGGGTTAAATTAATAGGTGTGTAGTAAAATGACAAGATATTTTGTCTCTTTTACCTCATTTCTTAACAATGTAGCTTAGGTAATCTAACAAAGCTAGAACTCAGGTAGTTCCTGGCAGAATTATAGCTAATCTCTCAGACAAGCACTTCGTGTAATTGTGATGACTACTATTAGATGAATTACCCGTTTAATTATTCATTAGGTATATTTCGCACTTCAAGTCTGAATTAATTAGAGGTGCATTGAAGCGTTTAGAAGGATTAACGATTAATTATTAATTATGACAATTTAATTAGATTAGTTTATGGTTTATGAATACCAGAATTTATTCATGAAACCTAAACATAACAATCAAATACTGTATATTTGATTGTTTACTTGTGGTGACTTACACGGTCAGATCAAACGATTTATGTTATCAAACCCACAATCAATCAACATACATGTCGAATCTTGATCTGTGTCCCTTTATAAGCATTTTAAAGGTACAGTAACTTTAACAAGTACCCGTAAATTGGAAAGCGAAAAGTATAACACAATGTATCTAGTTATTACTAACAAATAATTAAATAACAAAATCAGTAATTGCGCCTTTTTACCAGCTCCACCAGTGATTATTTGTGTTTCTTTCCCTTGTGTTTATGTGGTGATGAAAAGAGACAGAACAGTGTCTTAGTTATGTCAGTGTTATAAATGTGGTTTTGTTATTATGAATAAGGGAGAAAGAATATAGATTGTCTCTGTTGTGACAATTCAGTAAAGCAAACTTCTAGAAATAGGTGTAAAGTAGAATGACATGTATTATTCGGTCGATTTGTATGGGAGGAAGAAGATTATATTTTAGATGTATGGCTTATAAAATAAATAAGATTATAAATAAGAAGATTATATTTAATTTATCAAACTATGTAGATTCCTATCTATGCAATTTTGCCATCTTATAGGTGGTTCAAATTCAACCATAAAATAACTTTATAGGTAAATAAGTATGAACATTAGAAAAGAAGTTAAATTAATTCTAACTTTACATTTACTATCAGTTTGAAAGTCAAGAGCGTAGAACGGGCAAGAAGAACTGGCAAGAAACTCTTCGGAAACTCTTTTTAATCGCTTTTTTATTATTTTTGAGTCATACAAATTGTTTGAATTGGATCATATCAATCCCAAGGATTAGGATTCATATATTCATTAAATCAATAAAAGGCTTTAATGATTAATTAACGTTTAACGAGTTCTGAATTTATGATAATTCCCTTATTACGCTTGGGTGTTTGTTGTAAAAATGAAAACAATTTCCATATAAGAAGTGGTTTATCTTCTGTAACCATTTGTTTTAAAATCGATTACAGTTTTTTGTACTACAAGGTTTCAAGATCATATACGTGCTGACTTGAGGAAGACAAGAAATAACCCATACAGCCCGCATCTTTTTTTAAATTTACTTATCCTAAGCAATAAATTAAGATTTAGTCGATGTTGATAATTAAAAAAGAAATACTTTGTAGTATCAGCATCAGTCAATTAAACTGTTTCCTATTACGAACAAACAGCTTTTTTGAACAAATTAAAAGTGGCCCAACGTGTGAACACTTGACTGAAGCCAGTCAGTAATCACATGACTACCAAAAACTCATTCTGTGTCTGTTATTTCTGCACAATAATTAAGTAACAACGATGTTGATAGACGTCACTTTAGTAGTCCAGAAATATCGTACCTACCTGATAAGCAGATGCCCAAAAGTTTCAATTTAAATTTAGGTTCAGAGCTTCACTAATGTATGTTTCACCGTTTTGGTAACAAAGCAATCGATATCGTTCAAAAAACTACTTTTTGTGAAGGCTATTAGGCATACAGCAGGGTTCTTACATGATGTAAGTTACACCGCCGTATGTAACACCAGCACTGCCAAAAGGCTCGCAAGCGTGCTGTCGGCTTTTTAAGAATTGGATCCTAGAAGAATTGGTTAGCCAATACATATACCATTATTAATTCAAACATCGATATATATTTATCTTTATTATGTACCTATCTATTATTTATAAGCTATTATTTTTCTATTAGATTGTGTTTACTGTGACTGTCGCATAAGTTAGTTATATCTATATTATATTCTGTGAGCTGGAATACAAATCACGATTATGATATTGCTCAGGCAGATAGAAAAGATAATTAATCATTCCTTCAGGAAGGCGCCAGAGAATTATTATTATTACTAAAGATGGAGTGCGTATATGATGCGATGCAGAAAATAATTACTTTTTCATTATTAGTCTCATAAAAACAGTCCGATAGATTAATAACAGAATAGTTTCTAAATGTAAATTCAGTTAAGTACATATTCAGTTCGTTGAATTAACTTTAAAAAGACATAAATAAAATGACCGTAGACCGTTAATTTAGGTCAACGTGAAGTTGTTCATAAAAAAGAATTCGATGTTGTAAAAATTTTCGTTTTTCTTGTAGACTATACCTGAATAAAATTGGCTTTGCTAATAGGTACTAATTAATTTTAAATACCAATTTAATATGGCACCAGAATCTACTACTTTTTAAGTACCAATGAATCAAATTAATACTTTGAATTTCATGTAGCACGAATAAATTATGAAACAGAATTTTTTGTTTAGAGTCAAAAACATAATATAATAAAGAGTATTAACATGCCTGTAACTATAGCAAGGCACCTAAACCGTAGTATAAAATCTATTCATTGTTACGTAATGATTTTCAGATAAATTAGTTTGGCGATAATATCGTATCGAAATATTTAAGGAGGAATTGGGGTCACGTCTTTCGGATTACGGCTTATTTCCAGCGTCTCTTTTTCTTCGTTTGACGCTAATCCTCCGGCCTTTCCGAGATCATCCTTTCGCCTTTGTTTCGTCGTCACCTCACCTTATAACTATGTTTACTAATTAGGCGATGGTAAAGCGGATCTATATCTACATCTACATATGTAACAGTAACTATTTCATGCAAGAACTCTTTGAGAAAGAATAGTTTAAACTTCGAACTGATTTTTTTATGCTGCCAACATGGAATTCTGTGTTGGAAGTAGGTACATAATGTTAGGTACATTAGAAAATAAATAATATTATTTTCCTTAAAGTAGAACAACGGTAGATAAACGTTCCTTTAATGAGATTGTGATAACATTGTCTTTAGAATTTTAAGCAAATGTTTGAGTCGTTCAAATATCACGAGTTGATTTCTCTTAAGAGAATTAAACTATATTATTATTTTAAATAGAAGGGATTTTACGTAGCGAAATACAAATTTAGTACATACAGTCTGCTTAGGAAAATGTCGTTTATCATCAGACGAGTCCAGTTAAGCAACAAAAAGGGTTTTATCTGCATCAGACAATGGAAATTTAGATATAACTTGAAATCATCTATTTTATTTTCTAATTAAGTTTTAAATTAATGATAAACATAAACAATCAAAGCCAGATTTGAATTAAGAATAATTAATTTATAGATATAATATTACGATATAATTATCGTAATGTCAACATAAAAATAAAATACCTACTTTTTTTATTGTTTCGGAACTTGAAAAGTTCAGTACGTATAACAGTTCCAGTGTCGGCTGGGCGAGGTTTGCCAATCTTTGCATAGCGACGGCTAAGAGAAAGTGTGGCAACGTCGCAAAAATGGTATAGGGAATTAAGTTCATGGCGGTTGTTCAAATATATATTAAACGAAACTCTTTATTTGAAGCTGGGTATCAATTAGCTTCAAACGTTTTAAACTTCAGACTTACATAAAATTAGGGATAGTGCAACGATAAACATAAAAATCTGACTTGACTTATGAAAGGATTCTTTAATCTAAGTGACACTCATGCTACCTATAAAGAATATGATATGTGTAGTCGACCCATTGGACATTATCGGATACTAAGAAACTAAATAAATCCCAAAATCTTTAATATATATTCACGGACACCCCTACCATAGTGTGTCGTAAATTAGAAAATAATGGCACTCCAGTGCCCTTTTAGAGAAATCTGCGATACAAAGCAAACGCAACTCATTGATCTAGTTAGTATTTTTCTTTTTTTTTTTTTATAGAACAGGGGGCAAACGGGCAGGAGGCTCACCTGATGTTAAGTGATACCGCCGCCCATGGACACCCTCAATGCCAGAGGGCTCGCGAGTGCGTTGCCGGCCTTTTAAGAATTGGTACGCTCTTTTCTTGAAGGACCCTAAGTCGAATTGGTTCGGAAATACTTCAGTTGGCAGCTGGTTCCACAGAGTGGTGGTGCGCGGCAAAAACTGCCTGGAAAAACGCGCAGTTGTGGAACGGCGGACGTCGAGGTGATACGGGTGGAATTTCGTATTCTGCCTCGACCTCCGATGATGAAACTCAGCTGCAGGTATTAATCCGAACAACTCCTCTGAACACTCTCCATGGTAAATGCGGTAGAAGATGCAGAGAGACCCCACATCTCTACGCAACGCCAAAGGGTCAAGCCGCTTGGAGAGATTTTGGTCGTCAACGATTCGAACCGCTCTTCGTTGAATACGGTCAAGTGGAAGAAGCTGGTACTGGGGAGCACCCGCCCAAAGGTGGGAACAGTACTCCATGTGGGGCCGAATTTGCGCTTTATATAGTTGCAAGCGGTGGCCTGGAGTGAAGTACCGTCTCGCCCTGCTGAGCACACCGAGCTTTTTGGAGGCTAATTAACGCTAAGATTCTGAATGGTTGTACTCCATAGAATTACATAATATTAAGAACATATTATACTCTTCGTAATCGAGTTGTTCGTACAAAAAAAAACACATCTACATACTGAAGAAATTAATTTATCATATTTAAACAAATGACCAACAGTAAGTGTTTTAGAGTAAAATTCGCAGCCCAGACGCCTCTCAACCAAAATGCAATTAAAGCTCGACCAACATGCTGCGAGGTTATGTGACAAGATAAGCTTTATGCAAATTTCAGTTAACACAGTTACAGATTTCCACATGGCCAAAATAGATTAATAAATTTATAGTGAATTTTACATGCATCGTGGAAACTAAATATTTATGCTGCTTATTATATGACACTTTAGATGTTATTATGTATTTACACACTAAACGTAGGTGGTGAAGTGGCGTGTAAGTCATAGGAAAATATTCTGATAACTCTTGGTTATTTGATACATCCACATCAGATTATTAATTAGAATATGGAACCTATACGTAAGTTCAAGAATAAGCCAAACGCTTTTCTACGAAAAATGGCCTCCAATCAGTCCCCTTCATCCATCGACGACGTACAATGCCAGTTACATGAACTATCGAAGTTTTGGCGTGTTAAATATCAACATTAAATTCCTCAAATACACATTTTAATTTTCGATCAAAAACAGATAGCAAAATTAAACTCCACAGTAGTATTAGGATTAGACAGGCGAAGATATTATGTTATTTACTGGTATGGTACGACAGCCGACGACGCATCATGACTCATCTTTCTGTTCGTTTTTTTACCGTGATCGACTTATATAAATAAATAGTTTTAATTTATTTATTAATTTTAAAGTTATTTTACTCCATAAGACTTTTTAAAGCCATGTTTTATACGATTTCTCACAGTAACATTTTATTATTCATACCGTCAAATAGCCCATTACAAAACGAGTGTGTGATCACTTTAGACAATTGAAAAATCGTCAATCAGCCACCTAAAATGGTTTATAAGGTACTTAAAAGGTATCACTTTGAAGCTGATTTTTATTATGTTTGGAACTCTTTATACTTATATTTCGTTGCGTGATTATTGGGTCTGTACATAACATATTTATTTGCATCACATACTAATAAGTATTATAATATATTCGAATAATTCGTAATATATAATAGAATGAATTAAACGCTTAAAGCGATTTCTGCAAGTGAAATTCCCAGCGTTAGTGTTACAATCATTAATTACGATTTCTCTTAGCTGTGTATCAATTCAGTTAACGGATCGCTTTGCATTTTCAAATTGCGCACTATGTATTTACTAATACATACTCGGTCGGCTTGCAAACATATCCTGCATTGCATTATATACAACGTAAGATTATTGTATACGTTATATATTTTATTGCAATTAGCGTGCTGCTTTGTATTTTTAAAAGGCTTCTGCACTCAACAACAATTTGTTGGGAAGTGAAGGCGTTTGTCATAAAAATTATATATAAAAAAGAGTCACCATGTTTCTGGTTGTCACAATTTCTTCATGAAAGTTAGTTGAATTAAGTTATAAAGCATACAAAAATCACACCATGAAGGTTGAATGTCAATAAAAGTATCTATTTAAAGAAAACCCGATGGGACTGGACACATTGATTACATTTCCTCAGGCAAGTACTCGTATGTATACTTTTAGTATTCACCTATATTTTTAAACCATAACTAACTACAATAAAGATACATAAGAAATATTTTTACTTAAACAAAATAGTGTATAAAACTCCACGTTTTTCGTCCATCCCCTGCCACTGAAAACAAAGCGAGGTCGATATCTTAAAAACGTAGTAGGCCTCATTCTATGTAGGTATAGTAATACCTAAATAGGTAGGAATATCGCTTCATTGATGTTAGGTATTCCATTATAATTTTCGAGATGCCAATTGAACTACAGATTATGTGAACAAATCTACACACAAACTACAGGAGGGTTGAATTATAATTTGAAGTATATTTAGGACATAATAAAAATCAAATCACTTAAATACAGCAATATGGGAAAAAATGTGTAGTAGGAAACACATATTGTAGTGTAGTGTATTTGGTCCATTGTTCGTTAAGTTCTGGTAAATAAAGCCAGCCTAGCTTCTTCCAGAAGCAGAGAAGTTTCCTAGGCAGTTTGCATTTCTCTTCTATGGGAAGCCACAGCCACTCATTCCAGGACTAAGTGCGTGATTCCTCTGCGCTGAAACAGCCTCTGCACAAGGTGCTGTCTGTCGCGCCTAGTTAATTAACTGTTAACAGTAGACTAACTACTCAAAACTCGTTAAAAAGGTAACTTTATGTCATTCTTTGTCACACAATGACGTATTTTAAAACAGGTCTGCGCCCGGGATTTGATCCTGAACCCTCGCGATCTGCGATGAAAGAATGTTATCAGTCTTTTATGAAAAATATGGGCGTCATTATTTACAGTATCATTACATTTCGAGGAGAATAAAGTTTCGTCATCCTGTGTAATTTTAATGTTACGCTAACAGAATATGCTCAATATTAGTTACGATTTAATCGAATTAATAATAACTATTCTGTATCACTGTATACCAGATTGTTTGAGTTATATTCGGGTGGTTGAACAGAGAATTTTAAAGCAAACCTTGTTGCTCAAAAGACTAGAAAAGTACTTTAAATACTATGGCTGGGCGTAGGCTGCTTTATCACATTACATCAGCCTGCAGACTCAGCAAAAGCAAATCTATTTCAAGAATTGGCTCATTGCTATTGTAATAAGTACTTGATTGAGCAAGCAAAATACACATTATAACAAATACTGAGCGAGGCTAGTCCAATTTGCTTTTACTCTTACAATAGGCGTTAATAGAGATGCTTTATGATTACGAATCGATCAATCACGATTCAATATCTTATTGACTTAGTAACAAAGTTATTTCATTAATAACTTATTACAAAGGTTAGACTTAGTGCTTATCGAATATGATCTTGTTAAAAATGATTGATTAGGGCCGTTCTAGTATTACGTAAGCACTATTAAGGGTGGAGCATTCTTTTTCTTAAATGGTGATTACATCAACAGTAATTATTTACTTTTTACACATATTACCCATACATAGCCCATGCTTGAAAACAAATTATTTTTGAGAGCTTCGCTTACTTTTGCTGACAAGAGGTGGGGGGGAGGAATTAATTGCAGTAAATCTGCTTACATAATACTCGAACAGTCTCTTATAAAAAAAATATTTGAGATGTTCCTACTGCCTACCTGAGCTTCCCATTTGTTATTGCTTCCTTCATCCATTTCTCGCTAGAAACCTTTACGATGTCGATTACCTATCGCTTGTTGGCCTCCCCACGTTTCATTTTCCTGGTGGGGCCCTCCAGCGGGTAGTTAAACATAAATAATTGACATGACTCGGGCCAGCAAGTGAATGAACAAAGTTTCATTGCCAAATAAATAAGAATATATATAACTACGTTTATAATAAATAAAACTGTAATTATATTTACATTATATACAGCTTACTTACCGTCTGACAACAAAGGTATCATACGTATTTTATAACATAAAGATATATTGTAAATAGAAAATTATATTTGATATATTCTATAAAGATGGAATTAACTGTAACGTTATTTTGTTGAATCTGCAGATTGTCAGATACCGCAAAATGTGATTTCATTTATTATAATTCACACACCAGTCTTTCTAAACTAAGATCGTAATTTCATGGATTTTAGGAGAAAATTACCGTTTATATAGTTTCGTATAATGACTTCTGACTTCTTTATTTCTTTAAAGTATTTAACCTAATATAATTTTTGTTGTCCCTTTATGACTATTTCATAAAAACTACAGATTTTTTTATTTTCGCCACACCATAATGGAATGAGACAAATGTATACTTTTGGTTAAACGAAACTAATAAAGTAGAGTTCTAACTATAGACCTATGTATGCCAGTACCGCCATGCCAAACATTATCACAAATGTATAGGTATATATTTATGCTCACTTAAATATGTAACAAGCTAATTAAAGTAATTTAGAATACACTTTGATCACAAGTAAACTAGGAACAAGGAAAATTCCGTTATCGCGTCGCAGGTTAAAGGCTGGTTATTTAAAAATCGAACGACCTAAATGTGGCCGTCTTACTGCGGAACACAAAAAGTGAATAAATAGCTTCAACATTATATGCGCCCCGCAAACTGTTCGCTGCCTCTTCCTAAGCGATTTTTCATGAGCTATACCGCGTTAATGTGTACAAACGCGCTTGGCTTCGACGGCATACTTTACTCTTTTACAGGAAATAAATTATGCTCAGGGATCCTGGGAGGAAAAGACGCGTTATAAAGAATTTCGCCACAGATAAGTTAATATTCACATTAAGTTCATCCTCGAGTCGGCAAATGTGATTAATTTAAGATCTCGCCGGTGTTTTTGGAAGTAAATGGGATTATTCTAGTATCTAAATTATATTAGTATTAATGATTTCAGATGTTATACAACATCTGTGTGGTTCCAGGCGTATTTTTACGCAGGTTAATAGTTAATTCTAACTGAAATAACTTATATATCGGGGTTTTGTTGCCATTCTTATTTATTGTAACTTTTACATATCTAGATGTTTTCTCATTGCGTATTTTGTTATTCGAATAAAACATTCTTCATATCTGGTATGACTTATATGAAAACGAGATAACGAGTCTCAATAACGTAGCAATATAAAGCTAAAACCGATTAATTAGCAAATACAAAACACACAACAGTTACTCCGTATACTAAGGTAAACAAGTGGTGACCACAAGACCAGTTTAAGTCAGTTACATTGCATACGTGATTCAACTCGGACATACGTTACGTTAATAAAATGAGAGCCATTACGATATTGTTTATTGTACTCGTATCATGCATTTCTGCAAGTTACTGTAAGGACCTTATAGTGGGAACCAGCTTCAACGCAAGACTTCTTTGGCAAGAGAAGGCTGAATACAATTCTATTCCTCTCAAAAAGAGGGTCAAGGAGGTGTTCTTCTCGGATCCAGGGCAACAGATTATTAAGGTTATTTTTTATATAAATAAATATGATGTCATGATTTGCTTCTTACTAATACTGTACGGCGGCGTACGTATTAATCAAAATTTGTTTAGTAAACCACATGCGTGGGTGCAGTATTACGATTAACAGTTTAAAAGTATTATATTATATATATATATTTATTGGTTAATTAGACGATGAATGTAACGTTTTATACGTGTATATACACAGAACATTTTCTTACAACTACAATAATATTTAATAAAATGTTTCTACCTCTCACATACCTATCGGGAGTTACAATTTTTCCTTATATCACCGTTTCACATACATTTCATTACTTGCAATATATCACACTATATAAAACACTCTTTGTCTATTAAGCAGTGGAAGAGATGTTCCTAATTTGAATTTTACCCATTGTTATATCTATAGCGTGAAAACATATTTAAAATTTAAGTTTAATAATATTTCGTCTTCAGTTTTCGATCCAAACAAAAAATAGGCTCAACTCTGGCTTTACTTTTGCTGGCCATAATTAAAATTATCAAGCTCTTGATGATCAACTCGATTACTCAATTTAAAGTTAATTTAATTATAAAGCAAACCTTTCCGTTAGGTTCCATAATATTGGCGTAATTCGATTGAAAGAAGGTCCTCACTTTGTTTAGCAATCAAGGCCAAATATTACGATAGCGGTCTGCATAACCTCGGACATCTACATTTAAATTAATTATAACTAAACTCGATAAAAATAAAGTAAGATATAGGAAGGTTATCATTGTGTTTATCCGTATGTGCGTCTTAGATGTTTGCTATCGTTATTTCCAAAATATTTATTTTTAATAATTTGATTAAAGTACCATGCAAGTTTTATAACGTTCAAACATTCCACATATACTTCTTTAAAATATACTTCATACAATGTATTCGTTAATATTCAAAATGATTCATATACAAATATAACTTGACGATAACTATAGTATATATTCTACTTATTCATGATTGATTTAGTGCTTGTTTGCTTTAGCGTTTAGGAAAATCACAATTTTATCACTAACTACAATTTTATTATTTAGGAATTTAGATACAATATTAGTTTATATATTTTGTTAAATAACAAAAAAAAAATAGTTTTTCGGCACACGAAATCCATGCAAAATACAGTATCACAATAAAATGCCAGTTTAACGATTCAATATTCTGTTATCGCAATCATCGTAAGGATGTAATCAAAGAGCTATAGAGTGGGGATTGATTTGTGATATGAGAAAGTTAACAAAATATAATTCATAATATTATTGTGTAGTAATTTGATTCGTACTTCCTTAGCATAAGGTATATTTTTGATTACAGTACCCACCGAAATATAAATATTTTTTGGAGTTAATATCTCTTTTTTTAAATAGACAATCTTTTGGTAATCTTAATCAAATTTTATTCCTTAAAATAACATTAATTAACCCGTTACAAAATTTACCATAAGCCTATAATATTTTAATACTTATAACGACTCATAGCCTTTATTTATATAACATCCTCTTAATTCTGGTACTAAAAGTACTTCATTTATCGCCATCTTTGTATCCAGAACAATTTGACTGTACACAGGATTTAGCAAATATTTCATAGTTCATATTATGAGTGAGCATGATAAGTACCGGACAACAAAAGTAAAGTAATATGTATTTTTCTAATTGTTGTGTGGTTCTCCAATGTATATTAGGCCACAACATTTTTTATTTTTTATTGATAAAAAGCTTGCCAACGCTTGGCACACTGTTACATCGCTAAAAAAAACATCACGAATAATTATGTTAGTGGGTTTATATTAAAGCATGCTTTAAACGTGTCAGTGCAATCGTCGCGAATATTAAATTCACTAAATCGGCGATAAACGGAAGTCGTAATTGCCCTGGCCCTGGCATTGAATTAAAACATATAGAATAAGCTCATGTCCCCTTCGAGGGCTTAATTTGGTTATACCTACTCATAACAAAGGCTCAAGTGATACAATTGTTGTAAATGAATTGTAGCGTGGGTGACCTCACAACAACATTGAACTGTGGGACACGTAATCTCTTGTTACATGACGTAATCTACGGATTAATAATTTCACATACCTATCATTCTGGAGTCCCAACATAGGTTCCTAACTATACTTTACGTGATAGTAATAATATAAATAATGGCTACCTAGGGACGTCAAACTTAGCTAAATGATAACTTTTTATGAATCTTAATTGAAATGAGTCGTTACCAAAACAGGAATATATTTATATACCTAGCAAACGTTTTAGAAAAATAACATACCTTCCTACTTTTTTGTTTTCAGCTAAGTTAAAAAGCCGAGAATGATTTAAAATTTATTTTTTATTTAGTAAAAATGTGAGAAATACTAGAAGTTTAAACTTAACACACACGTTCATTTTAAATTAAATCTTGGTTTCAGGGCATCATAGCACGGGATTTGGATCACACCGACGCCAGTGCGACGGTTACTGCGGGAGGAGTGGGACTCTCGTACGCCAACATAAGATTGAAGAGTGAACGAGGCTCGGGTCTAAATTATCAAATTGAAATTTACGTCTAAGCTTCTCTTATACAAATTGTCTTCAAATTAAGATCATAAAACCAAAGTTATAGACATAGTCATGAATTTGGAATACAATTGAGATTGACGCTTTGCAGACTTTTTATTTTATAGACTTTCGCCCCCATAATTATTCATCCCCCTTATTTTAATGTGGTTACAATTATTGGAGATTATTACATACATTCAAAAGTTTTAGATTCTAGGATGTTTTAAAAGGTTAAGAGTTTCATTTCACTGTTATAAAATGAAACAATCCAATAATATGGTGAGGCACTGTAGTATAACTACAAATTGGAATATACAGTACATAGTACCTAATTCTAGAAATATTGAGTCTAATAAACAAAAGTAACACCAAGAAACATTGTTAAGTGTGAGATAAGCATTGTTGGGCCAGCTGCAATAATATACGCTGTGATATTTTAAGATTTGAGAACAAAACATAAAAATCAAAAGCAACAAAAGACAGATGTAACTTTTACAACGATCTAGTAATTAAACGTCACTTGTTTTATATAGTATAGAAACTAATTAAGATAAATAACATGCTAATGGCGTTACAAGAACCTCAATAATCCTTTGGTGCACAGCCGGGTTTCGACCTTACGACATCAGACCTACATTCGTACGACTGTTAAAAGCAAAAGCCCAGTACTACTCTTTGAAATTTAGATCTGTGTATGAACTTCTCAAAGCAAAACGTTTGTAAATAGTAAATTATGTTTTTAAAAAAATATATATAATATCTTACTTTTTAAACGAACAATTGACATAATTATGTGAACAATAGCGGGCAATGTCTTGTCAATCTTATTCTTTATTGACAAGTAGACTTCCAACTCGAAATAATTACGGATTTGCCGGAATGAAACTCGCGTTTCAAGCTGTCAAATTAACACTGTCCAGTGTGAGCTAAAGTGAGCAGACAAATTTAATTTGCCTTTTTCTAACATACAAAACTTACATTACATTTTTATTTAAGTTGGCATTCTGTAATTTCTAAAAGATTGATTCCAATTTAAACGTTAACAAGTTTCTCATAAAAAGTACGCACTTACGATTAAAAAAACATAAGCTTAAAGTTTATTTTGAACCCTTTTTTTCAGTTGATGTTAATCCTAATAATAATAATAAGTAATAATCACTTACGATGACTGTAAAGGCTAAATTATATGATTGACTCCGCACTTCTCAAACAGTTGTAACACACACAAATTCTACCATTTGCGGTATATTCATAATGCAAACAACACTGGGAAATTCCCTCAGACTATTAGCATTACAAAGTGAACACCTAGGCTGAATCCAACGATCAAGTTTACCTTACACTAGTAAACGTTTCTACAAACAAGTACTAACCTCAATAGAGCTATTTATTTCACTAACATAAAGTCAAAACTCATACAGAATTTCTGTTCTTAATGTTTTTTATTCGTTCATTCTCCAATGTGGTTCCTTTATGCATATCTAAATAACAGTACAGATTAGCATCAACCTTGTAAACTGGCAGTAGAGTTATTTCCATAGGAATACTACTTTGGGGCATTCACGGAAGGTGTTCCATATGCTTTAAGTTGTCAGTCTGTTGTCAGTCACAACATACTCACAAGCTTCCCGGCGTTGTGTGCTAAAGTAAGGCTTGTGATTTAGGCAGAAAATGCGGTAGTTAAATTTCAAGGTTTATAAATATCCTTTATACCAAATAACGGACACACAAAGGAAACTATATAAATATCGATCAAGGAATCTTTTATAGGTTGGTGATCAGATTTTTCTATAAGACGTTTAGCATTAGCATTCCCACGCTGCAGTACATAGTCATGGCTCAAATAACTGAATGAAATACCAGAATTGAGAGTCGTGCGCCTTTATTATAAAAACATAATCTATGTAATATAATTATACAACTGTCAACGTGGAACTTTGTTGTTATCGTTAAAAATAAGGAGAGATTTTAATAATGTTCAATGGCACCCTCAATTTAAATGCAAATCTACACCCACAAAACGACCTCGTCATGTATAAAACTTGGCTTGAAAGACAATTACGAGGACCCAACTTCCTGTTAGGGACAACAGGAAAATGTGTGAATAATGACAATGACAAGTTCAGCCTGATTCGAATAGATTGTATATGTACTTGTAACGATAGATTTAGCTGTATATGCGTTAATTTAATAGAATTAACAAAAGCGGATAATTGTTACAATTTGTATACTACGTTTATTGGGAGAATTCATAATTAATCAGAATTAAGTGATATCAATAATAATTAAGAGAAGTTAAAGTTGTGTTTACAAAGAAGCTGTTGTTCATAATAAATACAGTATAATGTTTTGATTTTCTTGTTATTCTTACCCTAAGAATTTCTACCCATGTTATCATTAATAAACTTGAAGCAAACAAACCCACCTACTACAATAATTATAATTGTAATACAAAATTAAATTAGTGTAATAACATAATATTATGCATTATATTTTAGCATTTAAAATATGGCTTGATTACAGTTTGAGAATTATTAAGAAATTGATACACTAAAAAGTAAAACATATTGTGAAGTCTTTGATACGCACGTAATATGTAGATAGGTAATTGGCTTAGGTGGAACGCTAAGCAATTTTTATTTATCTGAGAATCGAACCCAGGGCCATATATTATTAGAGGAACGTTACGGATGAAATAAAATATTTGGTTTTATCAAAAAAACTACAGGAAGGAAAAGAAGAAAGAAAAAAATCACTATATGATGTATGTTCGAAACTGAAGTTCTATTAAGGCACTGTAATTTGTTTATTCCTAGGTATATGTATCCTAGGTGCTTGTAAAGTCTTATGTATGTATTAAAGTGATTGTTTGTGAGTTTCTTATTCAAATTTATGTAGAGCACCTGCGTACTAAGAAATCTATTACGCTCTAGAAAGCTTAGCTTGCTAGTTAGAGTTACACAAAAATGGTTATTTATTCTATTGCAAATACAATCACATATATACAATTTTTTGTATTAGTAATATATGACATAATATGTACATATATCCTTTTTGTTTCTATATATAATATAACACAATAACAGTCCATTCACACGTATAAAACTTGACAAATATAAAATAGATAATACATTATAGTCAGGACAGCAATCGCTATTGAAAGTTATATAGTACCACGTTGTAGTAGAATTGAATCTTAGTTACTAATATCTTGTTAAAGAGTTTTATAGATTTTAAATCCCAAAAACAATACAATAATAAATTATGTAACATTTAATAGAAATTAACTACCAACATTTTTTTTTCAATTATGTAGCGTTCTAAGGGTGAAAGATGTGCCAGATATATATAATATGTAAATAGATGATGCAATAATGTTAGTGTATGGTTTCTTCTAACAATAGCATTAGCAATAACTCTTCTTACATATTAAACTATAGAGCCTTTGTCCCTCGTCTGTAACGGAAAGCCTCTTCGATTGATGACTACTATTTGCACGGATCTTGAACTCTTCGAATGACTTTCAAGTTTACCCTTAGTGACAGTGATTTGGATGTAATTTAGAAGTTTTATCTGGTGCTTTATTATTGAAAATGTTTCTCTTTAGTAACGAACGCGATTTTCGTATTCCCCGTGGAATAGAATCGTGCTCATATTGAAGGTAATATTTACGAAAATTCTAGCTTGGATAGCATATCATTTAATGCTTAAAACCTTGAATTTATTTAGACAAATTTGTATATTTGGGGAAAGTTAAAAGTGTTTTTACTGAAAGCAATTTTTTTTAATATCATTATTTTCCTCAAGCTAACATGACACTTATTCACTTCTTTAAACCTAAGTAATTGTAATTAATGGAGTTAACCTATACTGTACATTATAGTTAATAAAACAATAAATTAAATTAAAAGCCATAAAGCATTCGCTGAAATGTCGATACCCATTCTTATTTTATAGTTAGGGTAACAGCTGGTTAAAGTCTAACATGCAAAAACGAACGCCATCTTTACCTATTATTACATTTTAGAAAGCATCATCTCGTAAGTATTTTAAATATTAAAATAAAAATATTGGACAGTACTGATAATCTTATCTTAATATATATATTTCTTGTGTGCGTGTGTATGTGACTGAACTCCTCCTAAACGACTGGACCGATTTAGACGAAATTTTTTGTGTGTGTTCAAGGGGATCTGGGAATGGTTTAGATTCATGTTTTTTTAATTAAAATTGTTTCAATGTTTTTTTAATTAATTTTCAATTTATTAGTTGTTGTTGATTTTGGAATGTTTTACATTGGATCCAACAGACGGCGCTACCATCGCAGTGTCAAATTTTAAATAATATTCTAATTTTAATTTTAGTCTGTCCCGAAATTTAAAAAAAGTTTTGTTATCATTGTGTTATATCGTGTGTGACCATGTGCTGGATCGTTAGATATTGTCATAACATTTGAATAATAATTTTCATCAAAATGGCTTATTAAAAATCGAAATTTTGAAATTAAAGACGTGTAGACAGGACACCGTCTGTCGGATCCGCTAGTATGTATATAAAATTCTCGTATCGTGGTGTTTGTGGTTAAATTCCTTCGAAACGGCTTGACCGATTCTAATGAAATTTTGTATGCATATTGGGTATGTCTGAGAATCGGACAACATTTATTTTTCATCCCCCTAAATGTTAAGGGTAGTCCACCCCTAAGTATTTTTTCTTTTATTTTTAGATAAATTTTTATTTTTTATCAACTGTATCAACAGCATTAAAAAATACATACAACCCTAAATTTTCAACCCTCTACGATCAACCCCTATATTTTATTATAAATGATATAGATGAAAAAACGAAATTTGCATTTGAAACTGTAAAATTCCACAGACGCAATATGTCATTATTTAATTAATTACATTAAATCTAATTATGGTTAAGCTGTATAGATAAACCAAGAACTGAAACGGATTACTCTTTAATGGGCGAATAATATATTGTACTTATTGTATATTGCGTTTTCAATGCAACCACATCAAAGAGGCCCAAAGACCTCAAACAATGGTTACGCCACTATTCATTTTAGTGCGTACTAATAAGTTTACAAACGCGGCATAATTACTATTTGCGGTTTTCGATCGGAATTTATACTGAAATACAATAGACGCATGTGATAGTTTTTGCCTCGAACTTCATTACAAATTCTCTTTTAATTCAAAGGTAAATACAACGTTCAAACCAAGAATGTTTATATTAACTGCAATTCTGTACTGAAATTTATTTACGAAAATGTTCTATAAATATATGATATAATAAATATAATAAATGAAAATATTTCAATATAGTAATCTTAATTAATAATATAGGAAGAAACCATACATATAAGAAAGAAACTATACTGTATTCTAACGAAAGCGGTTAACTATGAGCTTGGTGGAATTATAAAGTAATCAATATTTCATTAAAATCAACTCGAAGGGAAACTGTAAAATAGCATTTGAATTTAAGTCGCATTAAAAGTTTGTGTGGGCAGAGTTCGTAGCACAATGGGGTGCTGGAAAAATTCTAATTACTTTAGCGAGTTGGGCTGGAATTTCAAAAAGTTTCATTCGTTTGGCGACTCAGCCGGTCTTAACTCCAATAATAAATTTTGCATCAAGCTGATATCAGTAACAGCGTTCAAACCCTTCCTCAATACATTTGATTAATTTGCAAAGTTTCATTTTTTTCTCTTTATCCTTAAAACTTTATGGAACAAAAAGATTAAGTATATCTTTCATTCGTGATTCAGTTACTTTTCTGTTTTCAATTTTTAATGGATTTTTAGAACCTCTTAGAATTGTACATTACTGCCTGTAGAAATTTAAATAAATGAATATGTGAAACAGATTATACTTAAATTCATTTCCCACTATAATAATTATTACTATTTTCAAAGTAGTTGTAATAGGTGCAACAAATTATAGTTTCTATAGAGAAAGCAATAACTTAAAGTATTAAAACTGCGCGTTTAACGTATCCAATTACTCTGATGTCATCATAAAAAACGTATTATAGTATTTTTGCTTATCAATATATTCTTTGCCGATGATTAGGGATGCCAACAGGTTCGAATTTAATGACGTGGAATAAGTGATGTCCATGATGATCTTATGTTCCAAAATAAACGTATTTTATTTTAAAATATGTAATAATATAATATTATCCTGCTCGTCTGCCTCCTGTAACATAAAAAAAAATCATGTAGTAATGTAGATGGTCAATATCATATAGCTATTAAAATAAAGATGTATTGCTACAAATAATGAAGTAGAAGTTCAGCAAGTGCCCCGGGCAGCCGTGAAGTGTTGGCAATTTGATACAGCCGGCACCGCTTGTTGCCGTCGTTTTTCTCGACGCTTTGTTCGAAAAATGTACGCCTCGAGTGCCTTTCATAGTGTTATTATATTTCGTCAATTTTCTCTGTATTATCGCCTTACAAACGATATTATGAAATTGGCCTTGTTAGGTTTCGATTAAATTAGGCGATTAGCTTACGAAGGAAAACGACGTGATAAATAAAGTTGTTGAGAAGTTATTAAAAATTAAATTTTCCATTTCGAGTCGTTAATAAAATGAAAGAATAAATTAAAAGGGAAATAAAAAATTGTTTCTATATTTACATTGATAAGGAAAATATTATGTTACTTCCCCGGGCGAAATCATTAAATTACTTCTAAGAAGGAAAACTTAGAGCATTTTAAAAATGTAAGATGTTATTAGCGTATTTGATTAGATTTTTCATACGCTATATTTAAAAGTACGACTTGCGATACTGATGTCAGCAAAATAAAACGAATGTAAACATAACTGGAATACCTGATGTTCCTATACAAATGGCATTCTAGGCTGAAATCAACACATTTGCAACTATACTTGTTTGTCTGAATACAAGAGACTAAAGTACTGAACAAAGCACCAAATAGCTTGTTTTAGAGGTGAATTGATGCTCTGTGAAGTGTTAGGGTGAAGTCCCAACAGGCTGGAAAAACAGCGTACGTGATGAATGCGGACGTGTGGTGTACGTGAATTAAAATCTCGACAATACGTGAGGGTAGAAGCAGGTGGACTATATTTATAACCATAACACGAGTACATCGTACTTTTAAACCGTTTTCATCTTGCTCACGCGGGTCGGTGTAATTTATTACCTATTGTGCGAATATTTCATTTATCACGGTGAATTCAATTTACAAGACAATTAATCATTCCTCAGTACCCACTGGTCAACGGTATTGGGCATGCTTATTACAAACAAGTATATATTAGAGGCATTTAGCTGCTAATTTAGTAATCAGTAGAGGGTCATATTTACAAATAAATTTTCAGAAATCAATAATGGACAAGAAGAAAAACTAACGATTTATTCCTCTTTCGTTTTTAGTAGCTTTTTGAATTTAAACCAAATGTGGTTATCGTGTAGATAATAACATATCATTATAGATAATTCTAAAAATTTTGTGGTTAATAATAACACACGTATTTCTGTTAAAAGGTATATAAATATACAATAAATTTTATAAAATAAAATTCATTCATTACAATGATTATAAGTACATATGCATTACAATATATCAGATTTGGGATACTAAATAATACCTGTGTCAAGAATCCAAGTTCTTCTATAACAAACTTAATTATAAATTCCTTAAAATATATTTATATATAATTAAAATTGTTTAATAATATATTACGTACAAGTCTACCAATTGACGTAAAAAACAATCTAATGACAAACACCTATGATTTATCATAGGTGTTTGTCTATACTTGTACATATTTTAAATTATTAAATTTAAATTTCTCATCGGACGGATTAAAGAATAAAACTTCAATGCAATAATGTTTAATTAGGGTGCATTTGCACTCGTTACTTATTTATTATGCGAAAACTGTTATAATTTACAATTAAATTGCATGATATATAGGCCAATTGTAATATGCACGAAATAATTACCGTAACTAACGTTTAATATGTTAGGGAATAAAACTGTATTGACCTATTTTATAACCACATTGAAGCTAAATAAACGAGTGGCGAGTTATGTAACCTAATATTAGTCATATATATATGCATATTATATAGTTACACATATATATAAATATATATATAACATGACTAATGTAAGGCTTTATATATACATATATATATTTATATATATATAATAAATAAAGCCAAAATAATTAATAAATAGTTTTTGTTAGCCTCGCAACCCCTCTTCCCTTAATTTAATGTTAGTTATTAATTATAAGCTCCTATTTTAATCGAATGAAGGCGTTTGACACCCAGGAGCAATAGCCAACTCCTCACGATGTTTTCCTTCAGCGATCGAGCGATTGTAAATGAGCAAACAGAGAGAATGTCCATTGGCGTACAGCAGGGGATCAAACGTACGACCTCAAGGATGAGAGTCGCACGCTGGTACTAAAACAAATTTAAACATATATTTATTGAAATATTAAAATAGATGAACAAATTTTTAAGTATGTACTTATAATAGCCGACGATTACTCTTTTCCATATATTGAACCTGTTTCTAAAAGTAGTCTCATATTAAGTACAGGCCAAGTGCTAAATTTGCATATTTTTTGCCTGATAAGGGTCAAGTATAGGAGTTTATAAATATCAATTTTTGTGTTGCCATACTTCAGTATTCAGCCGAAATACTTTTAATTTTTACATAATATGCCCAGTGAAATATAAAACAGGAACAATCTCGATTACTTCGCTTTTTCGTAAATGGTAATTATGAGTTGGTAATTTTTTCGAATCGACTTGCGACTCCTTTAGCTTATTTTCCATTTTAATATAAACCTAAACCCATGTTACTTACTTCTATGAGTGAGTTTATAGCCTGTTCATAAGTATTTGATTTTAATAATTAACTATTAAAACAAAATTACATGTAATAAAAAGTCTACCTAATTGCAATTATTCTAAGAGAAATGTTCTTCATATGAATAATAAAATTGTTGGGAGGTATCTAAAATCACATGGGATTTGCGAAAGCGGTCCTTTGGTAGTTAATAAACCAACAATTTGTCTTCACGTTGGATACTCTCCAACAAGATATTTTCAACTTGTTTTCGTCATCTATTATTTTTGGTTTACTCCTTATTGTGAGTTTTCCTCAAATTTTAATTATAAATAAAAATATGGATTTTACGATGTTTATTCAAAATGCTATGCGACAGTGGTGTCATATAATTTATCAAGTTATTGTTTGATCTACATAATTAAAATACATTTAATTCAAAAATAATTTCAGCTATTACATTTGAATCTTGTTGAAGTGAATAATTATGTAGACGTATTTTGTTTCCTGTAAGTAATATCTATTAATTAGCCTTGACACATTTTGTAATTATGAATATATTATAATATAAACGGTACGATATGAAAATTAATAACAAATGCAAAATCAAAATCAATTTTGCCTTTCTTATAAATGAGTGAAAAGATTTTATAATTTTAAGGCTGTTGTGAATATTATGGATGTTACCATAAGTATGAATTATTTATCAAAAATCACTTCATCACTTATTTAAAATATGTACAAGTATAGATATAAAACAACTTCGCCATATTACGAATACTATTTAAAAACGTATAACCGGCTACAAACTGTACTTAACTGTATATAGGTAATAACGACGTAAATATGTAAGGTACAAATAACAATTTCGAGACCTTAAACCGCATGAGATATTTCAGTTAATATTGTGAAAACTATCTACCGGATTATAAAACCCTTGGTGCGTCAATTTGGCAGCTTAACTTAATCATTTGACTCCACAATCATTTAGAAATTCTAGAGATAAATGAGTTATTACGTGGGTAACACTGAAAATATATAGAACTGGCCAGTTAAAAATGTTGCTAATGAAAACTTTTTTGATTTTCAATTTTAGAACTCTTTGTTAACCTAATGTAGTTATTATTGCATAAATTTATCATTTGTTTTTGTGAAATGGCGGTAAATCTAAAACTCTTGTTACCCGTGAAAATAACCTAACGCGACGATTTTTTCGGTCTTGAATCCTGAAGAAGTCCTGGTCCGGAATGATATATTATGACATTCGTTGTGGGCTTACTCCACAACAAAGCTATGATAGGTTGCGATTAGCATTTCTTAATGAAGCCCCATCTCGTGTGACTATTTACAATGGGTTTATCTGCGTGAGGAACGTCCTTTAACATCGACTACTGAAGATAACATCAGTGCTGTGCGATGCATGATAGAGGAAGATAAGAGAGTGACCTATTAGTAAATACGAGCTAGCCTAGGCATTGATATGAGTCCATTTTTAACCAACGACCTGAAAAACTTTCGCATGGACTGGTGTCAAATGTTAGATAAGTTCAACGGCGGTGACTCAAATGCTGTATGTGACGTCGTCACAGGAGATGAAAGGTGGATATAGAGAAACCAAAAGACAATTTCCTAAGTTTCTGTTGGGTGAAACCTTTCGAGTATCGGCCAACTAAAGTAAGGAAAGGAAGAAGTCAAGAAAAAAAGATGATTGCCTTATTCTTTGGTCGAAAAGGTAATTTCGCGATAGTTGTGCCAGATGGTGGAAAGACAGTTACTGCAGACTGGTATCTCAATCGCTGTTTGCCTGTTGTCTTGAAACAAATTGGACAGCAGCGCCCTCGAAACAGGATCCTTCTTCACCACGACAATGCTTCAGCGCACTCCGCAAAACGTATATTGAATATTTGACTATGGTAGGTGTCGAGGTCCGCCATACAGTCCTGACCTGGCGCCCTGCGACTTTCAATTATAATCCCAATAACTAAAGATCCCCCGGCGGGGGACGCCAACCCTCCATGTTAATAATGTCCCTTTTTAGGAAAGGGGAGAATACGACACTCCCCTGCTGCTTAGCCACTCCGTCACAAATCTGCCTGATTGCGTGCGTGATAGGCTAGGATGTAGGGGTCCCACCTTTAAAAAAAAAAAATAACTAAAGATTAAATTCGAGGTATTCGCTTTACGAGCCCTGAAGATGCGGTGAAAGCGTACGAAAATGCCAATGAGACACCTGAGGAAGAATGGGCCCACAGCTTTTATCAGTGGTATGTGTAGAGCGACGATTACTTTAAAAAACAATAAAAGTATTGGCAACTTTCTACATTAAGGCCCTTTTCATTTTCTAAACATTTTCAGTGTTACCTAGGGTTAAGTGGTATACAGTACTTACTTGCGGGGTTTTGAACTTGGTTATAAACATCTCAGCGATCATGTGCAGCAAGTTCACGATATCGCAATGCATAAAATTGAACGTAAAATATTTTATTTAAAGAATTGACTCATAATTTAATATAAAAAGTATGAATATTTAATACGTAATCCTTTGAGCTACATTGGGGTTTTTATATCGAAAAATAGTACAGTTCCCGAAACCTTTTCCTGGGAACAGCATTAGAAATATAATAGGAGGAGCAAAGGTGCGACAATGTATATATGTAGCTAAACATATAGAGTTGTAATTAGAGAAGTTTGGTGTGTGAGTTTCCAACCTATCAAATAACAAAGTTCTACAATCACCGGTGAGGTTGGGTACTGATTTTCCTTCATTATCTACGCTCGATTCTCTTCAAACAATTTTTGCCGGAACGTCATTAAAATTACTGAAATAATTTTTCTAAAGTTTTGATTAAAAGGATGGAGATTCAAAAATTCTCTCGTAATAATGAAATCATATTTTGAATTATGTATCATGTATACTAGATATATTTAACCAAGATAAATTTGCAATACCTGACCTAAATCCAATTAGCTCAGATTTACAAGATTCACTTCAGACCATATAAAACGGTTTTTAATCAAATTCGTTTATAATTACGGACATGGGCGGATTGCGAATTCGTGGGGCTCTGGACTATTACGGGAAAGTCCCCCGTAATGTCCCCGTAAATAACACGCGAAAAAATATACCGACCGAAAACAAACGATGGGGTATTCCCCATTCCGTTGATAGACGCGCATCGCACATGGGCTGATTGATATCAGGGATTGCCAACCTTATGACTGGTTTTTTTTTAATTTCAAAATAACGCCTATCTTATTTTGTTATCAGTGGGGACTTGGGGCCCTGTATATCCACGGGGCCCAAAGCCCTTAAGTAACCCCTGATAATTAAACGCAATAAGAACTTTAGTACATGTTTTCTTAGTATAAAGTATGTAGATATAAAAATACCGACTTCGAAAGTAATAACAAATTCATGTATACTATAAAAATATTATTTTAGCTGAGTATAATATTGGACAGGTCAATTTATAACAACTATTAATCACAGGTTAAAGCCGCTGTCATATGTAGAACAAAACGTGTCATAATTAAGGTTCCGTCTAACGTTGACGTTAGTTTAGCGACATATTTGAACTTCATTATAACTTTCAGCGTGATGAGAAAATTATATCGATATTAGTAGGTAGTTATATGTTTAACGTGTTACTTTAACATATATTTTCGTTAGTTTAGGTAAAATTAAATGCGAAATTAATTTAACTTGTATGTATTTAATCACAAGATTAAACTAGGCTAAAAATTCTAGCACAAAAATGATTACATTGGCAGGATAAAATTAATACGGTATAACAATATTTTCTATATATATGTGATACGAGTACAATAACTAATAAGTTAAAGAATAATCTCAACTAAAACTACATAAAAAATGATACAAGTACATAAATAAAACACTTAAATATGTATTTATAAAGTTTTCTTCCTGTGGCAAAGGAGCATAAAAACTGATAGCAAATCCTCGCTGAATTGCGATATATACGAGATGTTGAGCGAGAAAAGCATTAGTTCTGGTGTCACCAGTACCAGACGCCAACTTTAATCGTCATCAATAATTCGTTTTTCATAAATATTTACGTGATTGTTTATTATTTAATATTACTTTTTTACACACGATATTATCTATAATTAGAAAAATATTACCAGTATTATTACATACAATTATGTTGTACAAGATAAGTCCTAATTAAACAAAGCTGAGTAAGAATATTTATTTTACATAGCACTTTACAAAAGGTTCTGGCCGAGTTACGCAACATAACTGCGTAAGCTAAAATTATATTTGTCGGTTCCTACACGTACATTTTAATTAAATTTTTATATATACCTTAATAATAAATCAATTTAAATATTGTATAGATTATTTAAATTGATTTATTATTGTTTGATGATTTGCTTTTTTTAAAAAAAGTACCGAGAGTTTTTTACGCCGGCTTTTTCTCTCGGCCAACACCCTCTGTCTTCTTTGCCGATGAGTAGGGATGCGAACAGGCTCGAATTTACCATGATGATCTTATGTTCCAAAATAAACGTATTTTATTATAATAATACATTTGTATTCTAGCCATACATGAGTATGACAAATACATCAACTGGGATTGAATGTACTAGTATGTCGTAAATTGCTTATTTCTCGAATTTACCGCAATTTGTAAAAATTATTACCGTTGCTACATGTCCATGATAAAAAATCAAAATATATATGCGATTAAAACCACGACATTGAATAAAGTGCGTTCGTCCATCGTACGTGAAAAATTTGAATTCGTCCATCAATATTTTATATAAAAGTATTATTACCAACAATTTTACACAAAATTGTGTTCCAATATCAAAAGCGTAGAACTTAAGTTGATTTTTCAATTTATTATTTTGTTTCCTATATTTAATATTTAATTTGTCTTGTTCTCTGTTATCTAGTTTGTATTTGATGGCCCGCTATTCTCCTTCGAAACAGTTAAATAATACTTGTAATGTTTTGTTACTTTATAACATTATTCCAAATAAATAATGTGTCTATTGCTTACACCAAATATCGTGATTATTTAAAAAGTTATTAAGAGAGATGTTATTCTTTTTAATGACATAAATATTACAAAAATATCTTAGTGTAAATATATATATATATACCTACTTGTATATTGTCATAGTATTTTCTTAAATAACATCACAGAACAAATGATAACGGAAGGATACCGCTTTCAATTAGATAGACATTCACAGTTTCAAGGCCATAATATACCAGTAAAAAACGAAAAGGTTTAATTAATTTTTCTCGTCGACTAAATATACTGGAAATTTAGTTCAGTTCGATATGGGAGTGCGGAAAGTGGCCTACTGGCGGGCTCCACCGGACGCCTTGATTATAACATAATTGAGTGCTTCCTCTGATATAAGGAGCCTCCATTAAGGTCGTGCAAGATAATACAAGCTGAAATAGAACCTCACCCTAATAATCCACTGAAATTTATGGCCTTATAAACGTAAAGAGAAATAATTTTCTTTCGATTAAGGAAAAAGTAATCGTTAATTTATTTTAAGGCTTATAATTTTAAAAATTAATAAACTAAGCCTCATTTATTCTTGGGTCATTTACACAATATACACATTCCTAAAATAAATAAATTAAATAAATACTTTTTTAAGGACCTCTAAAGAGTATATGCCTCTTTCAATTGGCCCCATTTCTCTCTGTCTTGAGCATTCTTCTCCCAATCTTCTGCACCAACTTCCTTTAGCTCGTCAGCCAACCGTGCAAAAGGCGGAGAAGCGGACCTCTCTTTCTTTTTCCTGTTGGTCCTTTCCACCTTGCTACCCTCTTTGCCCATCTGCCATTATTTGCTAACGGGTAGCCCGCTCATTTTGACTTTTTACAATGGTGAAGTGCATTAATAACTAATGTTTGTTTCTAATTTCTGTACTTCTTATCTTGTCCTTAGTTTTATAACACTATGTTCCATTCCTCGTTGAAAAGTTGAATTTTTCTGTTTGTCTTCGGGTCGTATATCCGTTGTTGTTAGACAGACATAGCAATATACACGTGTCTGTCTCGACGTACTTCTTTGAGAATATCCTCATAATTCATTGTATGACATCTTAGTTCGCCGCCCGACTTTATCATAGTGCCGTGAATTTTTAAAAGATATTTACCCAAGTAGATGTATTTATAATATGGGGTGTCCATTAATTTGGACAGGATCTTATTGGTGATTCGACATTATTTTGTTTGGTTTTTGTTTAATTCCAATCCTATTGCTTGGCACAGAACAGAGCTGTTTATCACTTTCTTTATTTATAGTGATGTTTCTGTGAAATAAAACAATGTCATTAGCAAATTACCGCATAAGCTTATCCATGCAAAACTTTTCAGATATATAATAATAAAATTCCTCCCCTCACATACTCTTACATTGTAAATTTTTGTATAGGTATCGTGATCATTTATATCTTCCTATATATAAGGCAGCGGAAATGGCGTACGGCAATAGCAAACGATTTAATTCTACACACCTAAGTTATTATTATAGAATGCAATAACCTACATTTAAAAAAACAAAGCGTCATTTTATAAATATTAATTTTCTTTTTCAGGTGACAGTCTGTAAGGAACAATCCTTCTTCATTCAAATGACCTCAAAAACCAACAATATCCTTAGTTTCATGAACCTACACAATGCGCGTTTTATATTACTAATAGCGTCAGTGAAGGTTGTCTAGTTTAGCAAACATTTTTTCCTAGAATATATAAATAAAACTAATGTATATCAACAACGTCAAAATAATACATAAATTTTGGTTCTTTTTTCTTCTTTGGAAATAACTTGTTGGTTAGTTAAGAGTTAACTTTCCTTAAGGTACGATAAATAATCTCTTAAAGAAATTAGAACTTTTCAAAAGCTCTATTCCAGAGAGTCGTATATTTAGGAAATGTGGCATTTAATCTTTTATGTTCAGGATTTGCACATTAGTCACTCGCGTTGCCTGCTCTTAAATACTTCTACGATTTACAACGCAAAGAAGTCATGAAAATTTACTACATATAAATAAAAAAAAATTAAATCATTCTTCGAATCCATAGTAGTTATATAAATTATGTACAACGGACCTATTGAGCGTCTAAGTGCGGAAACAGAGTATATTATATACTAGGCGTAAAAATTGTAAATGTAAGCAGTTAAGCATGAAAAGTGATATATGTATTGCAAAAGAACTTTATGTTGTATTATTATCTTAGTATATAGAGAGATTAAATACGTCCGTATATATCTATATACGGACGTATTTAATGAAATAAATAATATGATATATAATAAATTAAATTAATCCAAATATGAAGTTCCTTAGTACATGTTAGCAATAACAAAAAAAATAAATCTTTTGAATTTGGAGAAAACATTGTTTAATCTGAATCGTAAATATTATAATAAACGCTGACTATATAATGTATTAGAGCAGTGTTG
The DNA here is from genome assembly GCF_905147795.1 of Pieris rapae. NCBI lineage: Eukaryota > Metazoa > Arthropoda > Insecta > Lepidoptera > Pieridae > Pieris > Pieris rapae. The sequence continues at coordinate 4,720,562 of NC_059517.1, forward strand.
GTACCTAGTGGCTTCAGCTTCAGACTCTCATACTTACACCAATGGACATTCTTTCTATGTACGCATTTAAGATTTGCTCGAACGGTGAAGGAAAACATCGTGAGGAAACCGACATGTCTTAGACCCAAAAAGTCAACGAAGTGTGTCAGGCACTGGATGCTGATCACCTACTTGCGTATTAGATTTTAAAAAATGATAATAAAACAGATTCAGATATCTGAGGCCAAGACCTAAATAGGTTGTAGCGCCACTGATTTATTTATATATTTTATATATTGTATTGAGACAAGCAGTATTTATTCGGAGACAAAACTAATTTAATGATATACTAAAGAGCTTAGCTTATAATTGCGAATAAAAATTCAGAAAGGATATTCTTGTTTTACTCTTTCAACGAAGTAAGAATTTTGTAGCAAAGTACTGGCATTCAAACAAACTTAATCCAGAAGCGAGTGTCGAATCGAGACTACGTTAAACTGGGACAATAATAAGCACTGGATTCAATAAAACTACTGCGACCCTCACAGTTCCGGAAAATGGACAACTTCTCACGGCTTTTATTTGCTTTCAATTCCGCCCTCTGAACCAAAATTATTTCCTACAGATTTTAATAACGTGTTTAATAATTTATTAAGATAACTTTGTTATTGCATTTATTTAATATCATTTTAAGATTAAAAAAAATAATGTCATAATAGATAAATTTTATTTACATAATATATACAAATTGCAAAATATATGTTAGGTTTTCTATTATATACAAAATATGGATGCAGATAAAATAAAAACGCTCACAATAGTTTGTTAACATTTATGAATGTTTTGTTTTACTATCGATATATAAACTAAACCGGTTAGGTTTTTTTCCAACCTTTACAATTTTGTTTGTTATAAATCCGTAGTACATGGTAGGATAATGCTTGACACGTAAATGACATAATCACTACATATTATAAAACAAAGTCGCTTTCTCTGTCCCTATCTATGTCCCTTTGTATGCTTAAATCTTTGAAACTACGCAACGAATTTTGATGCGGTTTTTTTTTAATAGATAGAGTGATTCAAGAGGAAGGTTTATATGTATAATAACATCCATTAAATAGTGGAGAAGTACTGTTATTTTTGAGGTTTCTAATGTGATGTCGTAAATAATTACATTTTTTCCGCATACATTGCACACATTGAAAAGGTCTACAGAAAAGTCCGTGATGGTATATGTCTATCTCTTATGGATAACCCACATTTTTATATACAACGTTCACAGATTTTCTGTAGTGTATTTAGTATCAGCATTGCACCCGTGCGAAGCCGGGGCGGGTCGCTAGTTGCTTAATATGTTAAAGAGCGTACTAGCGCGAGCCCTCTGGCATTGAGAGTGACCATGGGCGGCGGTATCACTTAACATCAGGTGAGCCTCCTGCCCGTTTGCCCCCTGTTCTATAAAAAAATTGTAAGGTTTTTTTAATATAATGTATCTATTTAATGTAATGATGCTAGAGAAATAGTTTCTTGGTGTAAGGCTGAAGTATTATTATTATTGATACCATCTCACTTTTTAGTAAGATTGCCTGGTCGAGATCGACTATTATTTATGTTATATATTTGTATTTTGGCATTTATATAAACGAAAAAGCCTGGGAATTATTTGAAAACATCATTATTTCCTCGACCTCAAATTAAAGAAACATCAGTTCTTCAAATCTAAATTGGTGTCTTCTAATTCTTCTTCCAAGTCTGTGTCTTCGAATTCTGTTATCTTTAATATGCAAATAACTATTTTCACATGGTTTTTGGTCTTTCTTTATATGTATAATTAACCTTCTGTAACTAAAATAAATATTGAATATACAATTTTTTCATAAGCTGTCGCCGCAAATTAACCTTACAATAAAGACCTTCACACGATATATTAGGTTGGGGAAAAACTGTTTTCGCATTATAGTATATATGAACTTGTGAACAAAACATTTTGGCTATAATTTTTGTACCTAGCTGGTTTTCGTATCATTAAAAGTTTAGATTTTATATTTTTATTTGTTTTTCGTACCGTCATGACGAGTAAATCTTATGAAGAAATTCAATACATTTTAAAATGCAACGCCAGCCGCACAAAATTTTTGCGATGTTTATGATTCTTTATATATTTAAAATGGTACCTACATAGGTACTTTAGTGAAATGTAAATAAACTGAATTAAAAAATATTATGAATTTTCTTAAAATATGCGAAGAAACTTTTTCCCCAACCTATTCATTTGTACCTCTGATTGAATTATAATATTAATATTTTAATTATATTTTACTAATTGATGGATTTTGTAAAAGTACAACTTCAAGTCACAGAAGAGTTTTCAGCTCATACAAGTAATGATATTTGTTTGTCCCACGACATCAAAAGCTTTTATGATTTTTTTCCTCCCACATAAAAATTTACTTTATAACGGTTTTCATTTTACGCGTAATTAAGAGCTTCTGTGTCGTTAAAAGGACAGTTAAGTATTAAATGTTTAGGTTAAAAGTACATATAAAATATGGAGATTAGATTCTGTTTCATGTACCAATGTCCACTCACAACTCTATGGATTTCCTAAATTAATTTGTCATTAGTCAAATTTGTCGAGCTTATTCTCAATAGATAAATTAGATTAGAGTTACTTAGAGCGCTTTTTCTTAAATTTCTATATCGATAATGATGACGCACTAGCTTTTTTAGCTAACGTCTTTCGGCGTTGCTATTTCATAAAAAAAAATCAGTGGCGCTACAACCTCTTAAGTTCTTGGCCTCAGATTTCTGTAGCTGTTTCATGATCATTTTTTTAAATCTTATAGGCAAGTAGGGGATCAGCCTCCAGTGCCTGACACACGTCGTCGACATTTTAGGTCTAAGACATGTCGATTTCCTCACGATGTTTTCCTTCACCATGTTCCAAATGTTAAATGCGCACATAGAAAGAAAGTCCATTGGTGCACAGCTGGGGATCGAACCTACGACCACAGGGATGAGAGTCGCACGCTGAAGCCACTAGGCCAACACTGCTTTTGCTATTTCATAGTCACATAAAAATAGTAGTAGTGAGATAACCCTAATTGTAAAATATATGTTGTCTTTTATAAAACAGTAGTACATCACTTTGCTCTATTGTCAATAGTTCCCGCAACGTACACGAATTTTGTTTTTTTATGCTACTGAAGGCAGACGAGCAAGAGGCTCACATGACACCAACGCCCATGGACACTCGAACTGCCAGATGGTTCGCAAGCGCGGTGCCTGCCTTTTATGAATTGGTACACTCTTTTCCTGAAGGACTAAGTCGAATTAGTTCCACATAGTGGTGGTGCGCGGCAGAAATTGCCTTAAGAATCGCTTAGTTGTGGAACGACTGCCGTCAAGGTGATACGGATGGTATTTTGTATTCAAATAAATATAGGGATTTTTACATTATCGAAGTTTTCATACAGATCCGTTAAATTTTTGAAAATATTATGTAGCCCATCATCATCACGTATAATGTAGGATTCTAGTGGTGAGAGATTTTAATGATGTTCTGTTCTATGAAAACAAAGAAACAATTTTTTTTTCTTTATAATATAAGCTATAGTTGTAGCATAAAGTACTTTGATAGATAGTATCTACTTTGTGATAATATCATTATTTTATTTTTTATACTTAAAGAAGAAATTTCTTAGAAAGGGGTTCTGTTATCTTTATAATTTTAGACCAGGTAGGGTAAGCGTTTAATAAAACTTTCCTACCTAAAACAGATTGTTTTGTCGAAAATCGAACTGAAAATTAAAGAATCATAAATGTTCCTTTTGATTATCTTCTACAATTTCGCTTTATACTTGATTTTAATACCAACTGTTGTGAAACAACGCTTAAAAACATTTTATAGATTTGCTGAAGTAAACCATGTTAAAATATGCGCAATAATTAACATAAAGACATAAGCAATTACGATCACTAGTTAGAGTATCGAAGTAAGAATTAATATGCATAGTAAACTTAAAACTTTGTTAGGAGTTGAGTAAGTTTTAATAAGGGTCTCTTTGGGTCATTATGGGCTCGTAGCGGTAATCGTCAGAGACGGTACGACCCAGCACTTAACGACACTTCTGGTTGACAGAGTCCCTCTTGATGGCGTTTGTGCTTCGAGAGCCGTCTATACTCGGGTATAAATTAAAATACTATTGTGATTTATAATAAAACTATTCCTCAATACAAAAACTAATACCGTGTGGACTGCAGGATCTTATTAAATGTGTGTGTCTGAAACTTGTCACTGTTAAGTGAGAAATTAAGCTATTGATTGAGATTTTATCGTAGGCTTTGTGCTACCGAATCAAGAAATTCCGTAATGAAAATAAAAGACCTACCACACGATAACGTATATAGATGCGGCCAATACGCGTTAGAGCGGGAAAGAAGGCATACTGCGTCTCACATCGGCCCGGTGTGATCGGTGACGTAGCGCAGAATAAAGATAAAATAGCTCAACCATCTTCCAGATTAACCAAAGTGTAAACCTAATGAGGTATTGTGTTAAATATTACAATAAAATACCTTCTGTAAAACTAAATGAACGATTTTTTTTATTAAAAGTACACTTTGTAAACAAGCATATTACCAATTAGAGGATTATATTAAAGATAAGAATGCTTGCAAACATGCTGGGTCTGCACCATAGGACAATCATAGAGCCTTAATTTAATATATTTTTGATATTTATATTTTAACACTAGCGACCCGCCCCGGCTTCGCACGGGTGCAATGCTGATACTAAATACACTAAATAAATCTGTGAACGTTGTATATAAAAATGTGGGTTATCCATAAGAGATAGACATATACCATCACGGACTTTTCTGTAGACCTTTTCAATGTGTACAATACTTAGTGCATTATTTTGATAAAACTCGTAGGGTTCAGCCTGCGTTTGCAATGTAAGCAGAAAAAATGTAATTATTTACGACATCACATTAGAAACCTCAAAAATAACAGTACTTCTCCACTATTTAATGGGTGTTATTATACATTTAAACCTTCCTCTTGAATCACTCTATCTATTAAAAAACCGCATCAAAATCCGTTGCGTAGTTTCAAAGATTTAAGCATTCAAAGGGACATAGGGACAGAGAAAGCGACTTTGTTTTATAATATGTAGTGATAATACGAACGCATTATTTTAAGTTTATCTCACACACTGTTCAATTGTTTTTTTTATGTATAATATTCTACGGTTTCGATATTTGTAATTATGTGAGGAACATGTATACTAACAATACAATAATAGAACTGTGTAGTTATTTTATTCTGGGAGTACATTGTCTTCACATATAATTATTTAACTAATGTATACAAATATAATATTGTAAATTATATTTTAAAACATTAAGTGTGGAGTTTCTTGCCCATTTTTTTCCACACGAAACTTTTGGAAGAGGCAACTAGAATCATCTTTATTAATTATTTAATATTTGATTTAACGTTCAAAAGTGAGAATAAATTATTTGATTTGATTTGCAGGTGCGTTAGAGTAGGACAGATTGCATACTGCGGATTCACATCTCTCTGACGAGATCGGAGACGTAGCGTAAGGGCGGCCGGTCCAGCCTGCACGAGTGAGACAGACTATAAAAGCGTGTATATTGAGTCTGGCAGAGGGGTAAAGTGGTAGATTGAATTATTATCAAATACAAAAACTTGAGATAATATCGAAGAAAAAAAGGACGGCATAAATTAAAAATAAATATAATTGCAGAAGTTGATAAATGCTATGACATAGCTTTACCGCAGCAGTCCCCGAGTGCCACACGTTCTTATTTTTTTTATTCTTCAATATATACCCAACCAGTCATGATACCAAAATATTAAAAACAAATAAAGTCACCTATGCAATAAGCATGTGTATTCATGGAAGCAATGAAAATCGTTTTATTAAATCACCGGGTAGATTCCAAGAATTCTAGTTGAAATCATTTTCGATTTACGATACCTATATTTTATATTCTCTTTATCTCTATACTACAATTTATAATCTTATATTTCCAGTATTCTTTGTCGTCAGAAAAGGAAATTGATCGGTCATCTAGTTTCTTTAATATGGGTTTGGTGGTTGTTTAATTAGGAATAGAATTTTTAACAACATAATATCAACAGGCGCTATAACTTTTCACGTCATGTTCTGAAACCTTTACTTTTCAATTAAATATAGGTATTTCTCAAAATAAAAGAGCAAGCAAGTAACATTTGAGACTTACAATGATTCCTGCAGTTATAAATTGCTAGCTTGATGAAATACACTTCATATAGAACAACATAAACTACATAACATACAACATACAACTTGAACATTATTTTACTTAAAAGTCCTCGATAGTTGATATCACTCGCATGTTTTATAGTTGGGAAGTTCAAAAAACTACAATAAGGACATGACCTGAGAAGAAAGATGGCGATAAGTAAACGATTATGTATGGAAACAGTACATTGGTGTATAGAATCCTCTTCCGAGCGCCAAGTTGCTTTCAACACAAATGACAACAAAAATGTGATTTCCAGACGTGTTGTAAATTTAAAATAATAGATTTTTGTTCGCTTAGCTGTAAATAATAGATTTTGAAGTTCGTTTATTAAGGTACTGCCCGTGATGTAAAGACGTCATATTTATAAAAATAATTTCCGTAAGTTAAATGCTCGAACCTAAATAAACAGATGAAACAAATATTAAAAAAATACTTTTCAATTTAACATTAAAAGGCACCCTTTTGCTTTTTTATTTTTGTTTAACAACGAAATGTAAACAGCACTTGGAAGCGGCGTTTTTACATTGCGCTTGCTTAGGATTTAGTACATAAGATAAGTGAATAATTAATTGATTTACGAAACAATTTTTAACACGTAATTTTAAAAAATCTTTGGATAACGCGTCACGTGAACGTGAAACTAGTTCGTTGACTAAGAATAATTATTATTGGCTTAAATTATTTTAGGCTTTCTTTGATTAACAGTTGAATACTAGAAATTGACATGTATGTAGAAAACAGGCATCATAATACATCTTTGCATATATTTGAAAATATGATCAGCGATTTGCTTGCTTTAGTACCAAGCTATAAAAAATAGAATTACTTTAATTTTTATCATTCCTGACGATTACGGTAGAAGTAGTAATTTATTATAATTTTATCAGGCGCTTGCTAATTTTGAAAAGGTTAAATTTAATGATTTAACGGCTAAGCTTAGTAAAATGAATGCCGTCTTGATTAGAGAAATAAATTGACGTCATTAAATAGACACTCTGGTGGATGATCCTAAATGTTGAACAAGTTTGCCAAGTTTAAGTCGCTTAGGCTGATTTATATTTCTTTAAAGACATACCTATTAAAACTTTTTTCAGATTGCAACTCCTTTAACACTTTCAATTTCAACTGCAATAAATCAGGTCTAACCGCGGCAGCTTTCACGTTATGACTTCCTCGTAAAATTTACATTTAAAAGTTAATTTTCTCATTCCCGGCTCAGGGCAATTGTTAATCGTGGATTCGCGTAAATTTAATGTGGATGAACCCATGATGGAGCTTACAAAAAACTTTCTGCTATACATTATCTACATAGATAAGTAGGGATGTATACAGGCAAGATGCCAGTAAGTTTGTTTCTTTGAAACAATAAGTGCTAATTGATTTGAAAAACTTTAATTATCCGTACTGGTGTTGATGTTGTCATATATCTCTCAAATCCCGATTGAATTATAAAGTTAAGTCAACTATTTATCAATAATAACGTAATGTCTAAGAATTCTTAGGGGTTCAATCACCTTATTTTTTTTATTATAAATATACCATTAATCTATGTAATAGTTCTTATTTATTATGTTTATATTTACGGAAAATAAACTTTTTAAAACAGTTAAAGAAAATATATAAGAATATCCGTATATACATATAAAAACTGATTTTCTTACATGGAAATAGAAAATCGTAGTGCTAGTTGAGCACTTATATCTGCGAAAAATATTATGTGAACTGCATAAATATACGCTGGTGTCTGGGTCGTTAACCGAGAAATCCACAAAAGAGTTGGTCTTGCGAAGACTATTTCGTAGTCCACAAACGAATTGCAAATTCGGGCGCAGCGTTTGCTCACCCGGCACCCGCTAGCACTCGCCAAACACGGCCATCTCTCGCTAAGCATGCTGATAGAGCACATACTTTCTAAGCATTTCCCACTACATTTCAAATATTAGCTAACTACATTTCAAAATAAAATAATTTTGTAATTGAAACAATTAATATTATATAAAAATCCGATTCGTGTCACAGTGGCGCTACAATTTTAATATAGTATTGTTTTGGGCTTAATAAATTTCATCGTATATACACAAGCCGTACAAGAAAATCTTAAGGTGTCCATAGAAAAAAAAACAGGACATTTACAGCGGATTCTAAGGCAGACAATTCTAAGACAGGATCGAGAGTCATACGGTTAACCACTACATCAAAACTGCACTTTAATCCATACATAGACCTATTAATTAGACCCTTATAAGACTTTTAAAAACATAAATTAAATTTTGCTTTTTTTGTCATGTAGGTGGTTACGCAAAATTCTTCTGGCATGATCCTGTTTTTGTACTAAATTAACGTTGACATATAGCCCGTAAGAGTGCTATTGAATAATCCTCTTTAAACCGATAAGCTTATTGAAAAAAATCTCAATAAATATCTTTAAATACGCTCACTAAAACTAGATTAAAGTACCGATTAGGTTGAACTCACTGGATGCAATCGGGCTCCAGGAATAAGTTTACAACGAATAAGTTAGGAGTTCTCATAAAATTAGCGCGCTTTAAAATAGCCGTTCCTTAGTCCAATCAATTATATTTCTAAAATATGGTTTAATTAATTTTCAAAGGTATAAATAAAACATTGATATACTGTAACGGTGCTTTTAATATTTTAAATCCCATACATTTAATAAATAAAGGATCGATGAAACGTAATCTAACTTTTAATACAAAACTTACAATAATTTTGTATAATTAGTAATGGAATCTTCTTGGTGAACTTCGTAGTTGGTATTTGGCATATGCCAATGTATATATGTGTTTATAATTATTGTGGCTGACAAACAATTCTTAAATTACCAAATTCGTAAAATTGTTTAAAAATATATTTTTCACTTCGTATATTATTAGGTAAATCTTTCTTTGTTATAAATTTGCTGTGTTAATTTAAATTAGTATAATTGAATTATAGTAGTGATAATTCACAAACTAATGACAATAATGTATAGTTCTTTGCCGTTCGCGATGCACTGCACTGAAATAAACACCAACGTACTAATTAGTTTTTCAATTATTCGTTAATGTGAATAATTTCAAAGAAAACTGCATTTCACTTCACCTTAACTTATTTTATTACAGGTCAAAACCATATTAATATGTAAATTGATTTCCATAAATTGTTATATTCTAAGTTTTTCTGTAGGTCGTCTTTTGAAAATTGCGTAAATAAACGTGACTCATGATTTCAAAGCAAAAAGCTATACTCATGTATGTATAGTACGTGTTTATTTTGAGAATGACTTGAAATTCTTCAATTAGTGTGTGAGCGTCGTGCGGCAGCGGCTGTCACCAAAAGTGAGCCCAGTAAACCGCCTTTCTGAGAGTAATTACACAGAACTTCATTTAACTTGCGCGTCTCAGAATGAATTTGTGTGCCGCTAAGCGCTCCATCCCTGCTTAGTCTGTTACGAAATGATACAACTTTAGTGGGATTGTAACTTTTTATTTATTACATTTTATAATAATTACACACAATTACAGAAAATTGTTTTTAAAAGCCTCTCAAATAACTATTAAGAGAGTACATATAAGTTCAGTAATTTAAACTGCGTAGGATTCGATCATTCCTTTAATGATATTCTTATAACCTTTAAATATATGTTATTATAAGCTTTTATAAAGTATGTTTTTAATAAAAAGAAACGACAAATCTAGTTATTGTTTCTAAAGACTTTTCTTTTAAAACAAAAACCGCATTTCCATAAACAATAGTAATGAATTTGCAGTTCGAGTCTATTATTAAAGCCAAGTCAAAGCGAAACCATAGACTACAAAATATAAAATATAGCTGCGTTTCTAAGAGGTCTGATGAATTGCCTCATAAATTGTGCCTCGCTTGGGTCTCCGTCTGTGAGGAGCAAGTGACGTGCTCATGTTTTAGTGCTTCTTAAGATGTCTCATTTTTCTAAGCAAATAGTTGTAATAGCGAGGGATTTGGGGGACTTAAACATTTCGTAAGTAATTGATTCTCAGAGTTTGCGCGCTATATTTCTAATTCAAAATATTTATTTAAATTCAAACTGATAACTTATTTATATACCTACCTACTATGTAGCCACTACTACCTATTATTATATACTACCTACCTATTATATACCTAATCGCGATCGGTAAAGCGTCGTGATATTTATACACTTAATTTGAAATCGACATGTTTATTTGTAAAACCTAAATAGGGATTGCAAATGTGACATTTGACGTCTCGGGCCCTCACGATTTCATTAACGTGAGTAATTTCCAGGCCAGGAAATTAAACTCTCTGCGTAGTGCACAGTCAAGTCTGATACACAGATTTAACTGATAGATATCTAATAGGTAAGGAAGCCGTATTTATTTCTGTAAAGGTATTAGGTATTAAGTATTAGGAATAAATTAACCTCTCACTCTTTGTGAAGTCAATTTTTGAAGTCAATATTATTTACCATACCTTTCTATTAAATCATTGGTGCCAGTGTTTTCTAAGTTAAACACTACGCTGGAGAAAATAATATCTGCTTCTATAGTTCAATAGTTTCTGTGCAGCCAAAGTTATACTCTACTAGCTGACCCGGCGAACTTTGTTCCGCCTTAATGGCAATTAATAAGCAGTTTTTTTATTGAAAAAAATACAAAAAAATTAAATACCTACATTAATCATTCATTATACGAATGGGCAATGGCACTATCATTACATTATAATTGTTAATTATTTATTTAATAGAAATAGTTTGATTATTGATTTCTTACAAATATCAAATTGTCATCTACTCACTCACTATACGTCATTACATAGCTGTCATTATACGTCAATTACATAGCTATCATTTGCGTTTTGTTATTCCAAGTCTGAATCTTTTTTGTTATACCAAGTTTTATAGTGACTGACGTTTCATGTCAAGTCCCACGGGAACGCTGTCGAACGGGATAAAAAGTATCTTATGTCCGTCTCCTGGCCCTAAGCTACCTCCATACCAATTTTCACCCAAATCTGTTCTGCCGTTCTTGAGTTATAAGTAGTGTAACTAACACGACTTTCTTTTATATATATAGATATTTCATACTATTATGAATAACGTAGGATACGATCATAAATAGAACGGACTCTGATATGGACGAGGGCTTATGTTTTAAGTTAAGTGAAGTAAGTAAGCATTGTTTGATAAGTCATTAATAATAAAAACATCGCATTCTCCCCACACCGTAATTAGAACCATATACCTTACGTCTTCTTCCGAGTTGAACTTGCTAATTACAAGGTAAAAACGTCAAGTCATCCGGTCAAGCATCCTACTCTTTAATATATCCGTATATTACGAACCCTTATTTGTATAATTGAAAATCTATAGTTAAAGTTATAACTAATTCTTACAAAAAATATTACATTTATTTCATTGGGATTCTTAATTCAAATAAGCCCTTTATAATTATATAACCTCACCCTTATAATTGTATTAACTGCCTACCTACGAGAATGAGCAATTATTTTGCCAAAAGATCACCAACCTTTGGTACCTGACACACATAGTAAGTTTTTCGGTCAAAACATGCCGGCTTCCCCACTATATTTTATCATTTTATTATATCCTATAACAAAATATGACACAGTTGTAGAGCACACAGGAATATTTTATTGATGAACACCCGGAGGTCGAACCCAGGGATGAATCGTAAACATAATCGCGATGCTAACATTACTCTAGAAAACGAAATAAAATCATTGCAGTAATTGCAATTCTCAGTCGTTATATAAAGTGTTATCGGGTCTACGTTCAATCTACGGCTACGAGTCCTCATCGATCGTGCCGTGTTGCACTCGCCACTTACTGCTACATATTGCTTATTTTAGTTCTAACGTTTCATGCACGAACGCTTTTCACTAGAGACATCATAATTTTTATAGCGCCATTTTCTGAAAAAGCTTTTGAGAATGTAGCTAATACTTTTAAAACAATTGTAAAGTTTGTGACGTAGAAGTTGCATAAATGTTCCACCGTAATGGAAAGGGTATTTATAAACGTCATGCCTGAAACCTTTCCTGGAAGTTGGGTAATATTTTTTGTTTGACAAATGGTTACGGAAACGAGACTTCGCTAAAGTTTCACCCCTATTAAAGTCGAGTACCTTTAGTACTCGGCGTTTTTTACAACATTAAATCTTTTACATTTAGTACTAACCAAATTAACGTTTCGAACATTTTCTTTTATTAACGCATCCTTTTCGTTATCCTGATTAATCACAGCTAAAATAAAGTAATGAAAAATTTAACGTGCTCGACCCGCGTACTGCTTAAAGTAGTAACTAGGAATTGGTTTTTTTTGCGGAATAGCTAATTATGCTCTTTTGTTTCTTTTAATTATAAATATAATTGTAGCCTACTTAAATGTAAAATAATAAAATAAAAAAAGTATTAAATAATAATTCGGACCTCGTATCGTACTGAGAAATAATGTGTTTTTAAAGCAAAAATGTATATAATATGTTAACATCGCAACCGTTTAGTGATTTCATTTTTATAGTCACCATAAAAGAAATGAAGCAGAAGTTTCAATATAAGTGGCCGAGAAACAAAGGAAATCTTATAAAAATCAAATTCAAAAAACGCGACTGGAAAATGGGTGATATAATTTAGCCCTCATCGACGGCGGGAATAAGATGATAACAAGATGTTTAGTATTCAAGACACGAAAGGTCGATCCACCTGCTTTTCATATCACGACTATTGTCAACCCGGAGGATTCGAGAGAGATTCTCTATCGGAATGACAATTCTCTTTATGAAAATCAATTGAAGAGCACGTCGTACGGCAGTGCAATTTTATTAATAGTTTCCGGCTAAGCCGAGCGATCCTATTGCTCGATCACCGGAATTCCTTTGGCCTTTCCCTTGTCCAGCCGATACCAATTATTGCTATCGTAGTAATTTGGTTTATATAACATTAAAATTAAATAGTTATTTTAAAATGTTTTAATTTTTATATGATTAAAAAAACACTGTATATTTTAATTAACACAAAATCATATAACTTCCGAGAAGTGCGGTTTTAATTTAGTTATTTCACATTATTCTATTGATTATTCAACATGTTCCTTTACGTTAATCGACCAATAAAACCTCGTTACATTTCACAATATTCAGTTAATTTTATGTATTTTCTCCAACGTAACGGAAAACTGATAAATGTTGAAGCCTATCCTTTCTGATAAGTAGCTTACATGAAAATGTAATGAGGGCATTATTATTTTCGCAAGAAAAATGGAGCAATTATTTTAACGAATGTTCGCCCAGTTGTCGAATTTTAATTATTTATTTATCATTTGTGTTTCTTTCACATCCACAAATTTTCGAATAATGAATAGTGTCTATCATACGATTTCGTGCATAGTATTTAAAATATTTTGTACAATTACTTATATAAATATATATATAGTAGATATATACAATACAATTATTAAAAGAAAGTAGAGAAGCAACATTATAGGAAAGTATTTCGATTGTCTTCGTCTGGGCATATTTTCATTATCCATATCACCCATCTAATATATTGCCAATAAATTATGCAATTATGCGACATAAATCGATATTAATATGAAAACAAGTACCACGGATCATTACGTGGCTATTACAATCAATAATGGATGCATTGTTAACGGATACGTATACAGGACTATCGACAAGCAACCGACGCCAAGTTAATTGACCCATTTATTAGCGATTCGCAAACTCTAAAGACAATTTATTTGTGTGTGTGTACTTCTCATAATAAACAGGCTATTGTGTTAGAGAATAGATTAGGAAAAGATCATCTATACTGTATCACAACAGCTGATAGTTACCAAATTCGACTTCAGAGCAAGAAGACTGAGGTTCATATCCCCAGTGATGAGAAATGGATACAAGGTGTATATTTCAAAGAAAAACCTTAAATGAATAATCTAACCTATGACTCGGATGTAATATGTGGTATCAATTCTATGCTTATTATCTTAATGCTTTCTGGTGTCGGAAATCCGTCTCATCAGAGCTATGGAATATAGCACTAGTGACTGCCCGCACACTTTTGCACTCTCCTACGTAAATAGAAATATATATATATATATTAGAGAAATTTTCGTCTAGCCCGAGTCGAGAGAACATTGTTATCAATCAAAGTATAAACCTTTTATATGTAAACGTAGTGAGAAAGTAGCAAATGTAACTGATTTCGGATTTTATATTTAATAAATATTTATTTAAAAAATTAAACCCTACTACTTTATATAATCATATAAAATTAATTAAGCACAACACGTGAAACTCCAACCATACCACATTGTTTGAGTTAAAAAACTTACGATGTATACATATTTCTCCAAAAATAATTTTCCATTCGTGCTCTGAGTTTTTCTTTACAAATTCATTCGGATGGAAAGAATAATACAATTGCTTCTAGCCATATAAATATGAAATGTTCGTTGTAAATGAATCGAGGCATGCGGTTTCGTTGGTAATTGTAAGCGTATTGAGAAGCTGTGTGCAACAGAGCGGAAACGGTGACGCAAAGATCGATGAAATTAAAAAGAAATAATAAAACGTATAAAAAACAGTGAACAGCTATTTCATAATATCACCTTGACACGTACGACCTTGACTTTAGTGAAAACGAGAACATCACCCCTAAAAAATCATTTATCATCAAATAAAAAGCTGCGTAATTCTTCGATGTTAGATAATGAAGCAATTTATATAATGGAACTATGCTAAAACCAAGATAATTTTTACATTACGTTGGCTCTGTAACCGCTTTAACGAATATAATCATTATAGAAACTCATATTTATAAGATCGGAGGGCCCTCGCTATACGAAGGTACTTATTGGCTTAAAGGTTTGCGAGGGGCAGCACAGATTATAAAAAGTTTTGATTAAAACATACACTATATGAATAAATACAAATGTTCTGTGTTGTAGCTTAGGTAAATAAGCATGAATTGAGGGTTTTACTGTGACTACGCAAAAGAATTAAGAGTTTTAGGGATGGGATAAGACGCTCTTAGAATATAATTGAAAAGGTTGTTTGTTTATTTAAATGTGTGTAACGAACAAATAATTACACGTTAGATGTCAAACACTTGTACTACTGACAAAGATAATCACTGTGTGACTTTTGACCACGGTTTATTATGCTTGAAATAATGACTATACTAGACACTCATATTTTTATAATAATGAACTTCAAGTTGTACTTCATTGTAATAAGATAAAATCCAGGTCATTTGCGTGATTATAACGTTCAATTTTTGTTACCCTGACCCTAAATACTGACACTGAAACTCAATAATATCAATACCTCTGTACGGTTTGGCAATACTATAAAAGCCCGCCAAAATTTTCAACAGGCATCATTTGGCAATCGTCCATCTGTAGGTACATCTTATAAAGTTAACATGAAGACTTTGGGGCTCTTATGTTTATTTGCATTAACGACTACAGTATATTCAAGAAATGTAAGACAGAAACGCGAAGCAGATCTTGAAGAAGCAGCATCCGGACATTGGTTAAAGGGTGATGGCGGAGAACATCACGGAGAATATTACGGAGTAGATGGAGGACACAGTGATAAGGGCTACAAAGGATACCACGATCATGGTTATGGAAAGAAAGGCCACTCTGAACACGAAAGTTCTAAAGGACATTTTGATAAAAGTGGTGGCGACAAAAAACATCACCACCATGACGAAGGTTATTATGACGGCCATGCTCATGGTGAGAAGGGAGAGAAAGGGCAAAGTTTTGAAGAAAACGGACACTTTCATAAAGGTCATTCCACAAAAGGACACCGTGGAATACATAAATTAGACGAGTTTAAAAAAGACAAACATTTTCATGACAAACACGGTGAATCAGGATTCGAAGAAGGATATGGTGGTCACCACAATGAAGGTGGTTACACTGAAGGCAGCGAGTTCCATAAAGGTCACAGTGACGGTGGATTCTATGAGCACGAAGCTGGCAACAAAGGATACTTTGAGAAAGGCGGGCACCATGCAGACCATAAAGGTCATCATGATAAGGGAGCCAACGACGAATATTGGGGAAATCATGAGGATCACGGCAGCAAAGGTGGTCACGCTAATCATGAAGCTTGGGCTTCGGATAAAGGGCACTATTGAGGTCTGCCGTAAAGAATTGTAATACTAACAATCGCATTTTTGTTACTGTTGATTATTTTGGGATATTAATTAAAAGAGAAATAATAATGTACTTATTTTACTTGTTACGTCACCAATAAGACAACTCAGTCCATTGATTATTAAATTTTAAAAATTATAATGTTTAAAACTCGATGACTATTATTAAGAAAATAACAGATGTTTTATCTAATTTTTTTTAATAATACCGAAGGTATTTAACATTGTATATCTTCACTTTAATATTATTAACGTCTTGAGAAAACTGGAAAAGAACATGTGGCTTATCGTTTGCCTATATATGTAACTTAACCAATCTAAGGTTGGATAACTTACGCTTTGACAAACATATCAAATGTTTGGGGGATTGACACTCTACAATTACCACATAAAATGTTCCGCAAAGTCATATAAATAGCAGCTTGTATTATCATGACTTTTAGGGAATTTTCATCATTGTTAAAATAATTATACCTCCAAATTATAACCCCATGTTAACCCCAACCCCACCCCATCCTTAGAAGTTTTTTAATATACAGTTTCTATATTACCATAAATATACACCTAGGCGGCTTATATCTGTCAGGCAAACTGAAGCTGGAAGTAAAAATCTGTGAACCGATACCTCGACCTTGACTTGAGTCTGTGCCTAAATTAATTTCCTAATTGACTGCAGCTTACAGTATAAATAAAAACAGTATAATATACATATTTACTTGTTTGAGAAAAATTATTCCGTTATCATAGAGGAAAAATATTGTCAAATTTCAAAACAATTATGTTTTTAATTGGCTTTCTTTATCGGTCTTAAAAATGTTTAAGATATTTAAAATAAAATCAGTGGCGCTACAACCTTTTGAGGCCTGAGCCTCAGATTTCCGTATCTGTTTCATGATTATTTGTCACTCTAATAGTCAAGTAAAGGATCAACTTCTGTTCCTGACACACGGCGTCAGGTATTGGGTCTTAGGTAAGCCGGTTTCCTCGCGATGTTTTCCTTCTGGTAGGGGAGCCCACGATGCTAAATGGGGATTTACTCGAGCGTCGTGGAGACCTATTGGGTTGCAAAGCTTAGATGATAAGAAGAAAAAAATGTTATATGATATATACCTTTTCATCGGTGGGGAAAGCGGCTATAGATGTTTAAATATGTATATATAAAAAAAACTGTTGCATGGACATACTCGAGCGCGTCAGATATTGATAGCATCAATGTCCTACGTATTTTTAATAATGTACGTATGTTAATCTGATCATTTGCATGATGGGGGTGGTTGTACGTAAGAGTTAAAAATGAAAAAAAAAATTTAATCGAGCGCGTCAGGTTTTCTAAGGGGGTGTTAAGTGCACCAAAAAAAAAGCTCTCATTCAATAATCTGACGATTTCGAGCTGACGCAAACTCGCAGCCATTATTATAATGTGCAAAAAAAATCGCCATTTTGAAATACTCGAGCGCGTCAGATTAAGATATATATGGTTCAGATTCATATTCTAAACGTACTGTCTCATAATCTGACGATTATCTAGAGGGATTTGCCTGATCTGACAAAAAAAATATTAGAAAAACGGTTCACCCTAAAGGCCATGCCTGCAATTCCATTCCTGGGCGCTTAAAATTGTACTTATGAGCTCGCTGAGTTCAAAGAAATAATATTTCTATGCGTTTGAGTTCTCCCAGCTCGAAAGTCTGATAGAAGTTTCATAGAACACTATTTTTGAAATTTTCAAACCCCAATAACTTTTGAATGGATCAAGCAATTTTCCCGCGGTTGACGGCGATCGACGCATTTTTTAAGCTCTAATTATTTAATTTCATCAAAAACGATAATCCGATATGAAATGTCGAAGTTATGTGATAGAAACACTTTTTTCGGTTTTCTTTCGTTCACGATATCTCTCGAACGAATCAACCGATTTTCACCAGTTTGGTGGCGATCGACGTCGTTTTTCAAGCTTAAAGATGGATTAGTTTTTTGAAGTTGATGGATAAAGCCGTTTAAAAGTTATTGCAAAAAAACACTTTCAAAAAAACAAATTGTTATTTTATTAGATTTTTCAAAATTTCTCAAAATCTATCGGTCCCCATCGGTTCAAATTCACATGAAATCTAATTTTGAGGGAAACGCGGAGAAGGAAATGTAGGCATCACGCAGCTGCACGCGTTTATCGCACGAACTTTATCGACGAAATTTTGTTATTTCGGCTTGCGGAAATCGTCAGATTATATATTTTTCAATATTCTTGAATTATTTCATTCAAAATAAAAAAAAAATTAGCTACGCTCGAGAATGTCAAGATGACGTTTTTTTTTTACAACTTTGCTGCCCTCCCCTTTCTTTACGTCACTCTCAAATTGTCAGATTAGTGGAATATACACTTTTTAGGATGTCTCACACTACCTTAATCTGACGCGCTCGAGAATGTCTGATGATCAATTTTTTTTTACTAATCTGATCCTGTATCCTTCACGGGCGGCCTTATATATGGGCCTCATATTTGGTGGAGGTACTTAACCGGGTACAAGGTATCCCCCTGTATATTAATCTGCCGCGCTTGAGTAAATCCCGAAATCCCCTCTTGGGCTCCCCTACTATTCACTGTTCGAGCGAATGGGAAATGCGCACATATAAAGAAAGTCCATTGGAAAGCCGGGGATCGAACCTACGACCTCAGATGTGAGAGTCGCACGCTAACTAGTCGACGACGTGTGTCAGTCTTTTAGATTTAAATATGATCATGAAATAGATTCTGAAATCTGAGGCCAAGACCTAAAAGAGATTGTAGCGCCACTGATTATTTTTATTTATTAAATAATCCCATTAACTTATTTTATTTGATTCAGGAAAGCAATATATTCTACTCCACTCTTGGCTCGTCAAACTACCACCTGTAATTAAATATCTATTCTACTTCACTTGGTTAGTCTTTGAGGATACACAATATACAGAGTACAAAGATTAAAAAACTACTACATTTTTATAACCCGAATCGTTCGTGGAACGGAATCGCACGTGCTAGACGTGGATTACAACCTAACCACATACGTATGCATAAATCTAAAACTTTCTTCCGAATTAATTAATTTTCTTTTATCCTAGCATTAAACTTGTGAATCAATGTGTGTGAAGCTCTCACAGACTGTGTACGTCAACGCTTAATCTTAATATATATATTTCTTGTGTGCGTGTGTATGTGACTGAACTCCTCCTAAACGACTGGACCGATTTAGACGAAATTTTTTGTGTGTGTTCAAGGGGATCTGGGAATGGTTTAGATTCACAATTTTGTCCGCTGGACAATGTTTTTTAATTAATTTTCAATTTATTAGTTGTTGTTGATTTTGGAATGTTTTACATTGGATCCGACAGAGGGCGCTACCATCGCAGTGTCAAATTTTAAATAATATTCGAATTTTAATTTTAGTCTGTCCCGAAATTTAAAAAAAGTTTTGTTATCATTGTGTTATATCGTGTGTGACCATGTGCTGGATCGTTAGATATTGTCATAACATTTGAATAATAATTTTCATCAAAATGGCTTATTAAAAATTGAAATTTTGAAATTAAAGACGTGTAGACAGGACAACGTCTGTCGGATCCGCTAGTAACTTATAATTTTACTTTGAGTTAATTAAAACGTTATTAACTTTATGACGGAGAAGTGATTCTAGTTTGGATTCTGCCACCAATATCGACGCTTTTTCGCACTTCTCTACTGCTTTATTTAAGAGTAAGTTAAAACAACCATTATTGTCCGAAGCCTTGTATCTTTCTTCTTTATTATATAGCTAAAAGAATGTTTATCGTTCTCCCGTTTTATAAATTATGTGCTGTCATGTTTTATTTTGCTTTGTTTTTATTTTTTTAACATTTTGCGGATATATCGTATATATTTATGTTATCTTTTTTTGTTATTGTACAGAGATGTCTTTGTTTTGTTTCCTTTATAAATAAATACATAGGCAGTAAATCCAGCGAAGTAAAGTGAATATTTGCCGCACGGGTCAGTATTGACTATCTCTACAGAAAACCTTTATGTTGCAGGTATAAAACCGTCTTCGCTGTATCTATGTATCTCCTTTAAACCTTTTTATTTATTTATTTAGCGAAACATACTCTAAGGTACATACCTAAAGGCAACAAGTCAAACTGTACATTTTCTTAAATTGCAATTAATTTAACTGCATTTATTGATATCGAGCCGACCTTGGCAAAAAAAGGTAAATAATAAAGTCAGCTTGCCACAATTGCTTAATCAAAGTGCAAAGAAAATTCTCGGCGAGTTGTCTATAAAACCATGTCGTAAATCCGCGTATTCATTTAGAAACAAGTTCGAGCAATAATAACATTGACAATGAAGGCAGTGCTTGTAGCGAGCTGTTTGCTCGTAATTCTAGGCATATCTATAGCACGAGACCTCAGGGAGGAACGTTTCAATGACCTACAGATTGCGGCCTCAAACCACCATGAGAAAGGTGGCGGTAAAGAACACCATAAAAGTCACCACCACGTACATGGCGGCAAGGGCCATAAAGGATACAAGGGCCATCACCACCACGAACATGGGAAAAAAGGTCACCAGAATCACGAAGGACATAAAGGACATCATGGTGAGCATGGGGGCCACAAAAAGCAGCATCACCACGACGATGGCCACTACCTAAAGCACCATCATGGGGAAAAGGGAGAAAAAGGGCATGCTTTTGAAGAAAAAGGCCATTATCATAAAGGGCATTCAACAAAGGGCTATCATGGACTGCACAAAATAGATGAGTTTAAGAAAAATAAAAAGTTCCATGACAAATTCGGAGAGTCAGGGTTTGAAGAGGGTTACGGCGGCCACCATGATGAGCACGGGCACAAAAAGGGGGGCCACTTTGCTAAGGGGCATAAGCACGGAGGCCACCATGAACATCATCATGGAAAGAAAGGGTCCCATGAGAAGGGAGGACACCACCACGAACACAAGGGACATCATGATGAAGGCGGCCATAATGAACATCATAGTCATCACCACGATCACGGCAAGAAAGGAGAACACGAAGACCAGAAACATTGGGGCTTTAAAAAAGGACATTAATTTGTACAAGTAGTTTGTACTCTTGTTGAAACTGTGTAATATATTTTTGTATTGTTTGTTAATAAAATGCATTTATTTTAATATTTTTGTTTCATCTATGTAATAAATATTTATATTAATATTAATCAAAGCTAAACAAACAATTCGGTACATTTTGCTCTAATAGTATTATAATTACGATCAATATCAGCACGACAGTAGTCACACATTAACGCAAATAATTCGTTAATGTAAGTAATTAGCGACTGTCACTCAATAACTGTCGTATTAAGTAACAGTTGCTCACAGCGTGAAGGATTTAAAGTATGTCGCATAGAGCAATAAATCTAGTGTGAGGTGTGACACCAGTAAGCCCCACATTTGGCCGTTAATTAGTGTAGAAGCGTTATCAGTAGATTACACCCTCGAACAAATTGAACATTTTTCGAGTATGCAATTAAAGAAAGAGATACTCATATTACCATGAAATAAACGAAGAAATAGTTGACCTAGTAATATAAAAGGCTTTGAATCGCCGCTGTAATAATTTGCAATATCAGTTTATTACCGGTATAAGGACTTTAATTTTTGAAACTAAAGGCTTAAAAGTTTATAACTTTAAGTTTCGTTTACGTCTTACTAATAATACATTTAAAAAGTACGTCTATTTGATGATCATAATAAAACAAAAACAAATGATTATTTTTTATATATTCAACAATTATACATTTATAAATAAAATAACATTTAAATAACCTTTATTAAATAAATAGTTGACCAGACGTTAATTTTGAGAGCAGCAAGCCTTGTAAGCTAAGGCCTAGTGACCTTTCTTGTATCCCCATTTCTTATGATGTTCATGGCCACCTTTCTTAGCGTGATCAGCATGGTGATGATGATGTCCATCATGTCCTCCGGATTCCTTATGACCTTTGTGCACATGGTGACTCCCGCCCTTTTCGTGATGTCCCTTTTCCCCATGTTCATGCTCGTGGTGGTCGCCGTGATGATGACCCTTATGGTATTTTCCACCCTTCTTGTGTCCATGTTCCTCGTGGAAGCCTCCGTGTTTTTCCTCGTGTCCAGAATCTCCATCTTCATCAAAGAAGTGCTTATCTTTTTTAAATTCATCTAGTTTATGGATCTCGTGGTGGCCTTTTGTTGAATGTCCTTTATTGTAGTGTCCTTTTTCTGCATATTTATGCCCTTTTTCCCCCTTTTCGCCCTTGTGGTGTTCATCATAATGGCCATCTTCATGATGATGTTTTTTTTCTTGTTCTCCATGATCATCGTATTCTCCCTTATGTTCTTCTTTGTCATGATGTCCTTTTTTACCCTCTTCATGATGATGGTGTCCCTTATATCCTTTATGACCCTTTTCACCGTGATCGTCGTGATGCTCAGCGTGGTGATCCTTTCCGCCTCCTTTTTTGAACTCATGATCCTGGGCTTTCTCTGCTTTTTTATGTTCAGAAGCAGCATCTATCTGATCGATATCTTTGTCATAAATCACATCTTTTTTTAATGACTTTAAGCGCCTCGCATCGATGTAAGCGACGTAAAATAAAAATAGTCCTAATAATACTAACGACCTCATGATCGGCCAGAATTACTAGTCTGGATTCAGTGTACTGATTTCTTAAATTGACGAGATAACTAATTTCGCAGCCGTTTTATATAAATCGTTGTGTAACATTATAAATTGACGAATCTTAGTAATCTATTGCAGCAAGTATTGTGTTGTGTCTATGTTTCGAATCCGATAGTAACATTTAGTATAGGTGTATTATTTTCGCATTCCTTATTTTTCCATACTATAATGTTCTTATTGAAATATTTTGTAATAGTTGCCAGTCGGTCAATATTAAATAGACAAAATAACTACTATAATAACGTTACTTCATACAAATTAAAACATTAAACACTGTGTCAAATTATTATTTTTAGCAGGTATAATCTTATTATAATATTCATATTAATAAAAGCATTTAAGGTAACGAAGGAAGATAAAAGCTTTTAAAGTGAAATTATTCGCCTTCGCTTAATTATTCCTTCCTCGTGTACTCATCTACATCTTGTAATTTCGGCTACGTATGTGTTAATAACTAGTATATTAATAATTAATTTTAGTATTTCTTTAGCAGATATAAACGCAAATTTATTATATACACAAAAATGTTGTATATAACAATAAAAACGATCTGAAACACGAATGATGTGTAGTCCTTTTTAATATCCATACCAAAATACATTTTTAACTAACGTTGGTTAATATATATTCATTTAAATTATAAATTTAAATGTGTTTGGTGTTTTAAAAGCCTCCCGAAATTAATGCTGATTTCTATTTGATAGACAGAGAAATGTTCACGACTATGAATATATTATACGCAAACATAAGAGTTATTCCCAGAGCTAGATGCCGTACATAAAATCTAACAGAGTTCAGCGCTGCTGGTACGTTTGTGATGTAATTTTTGCTATTTACCCAGTCCCTCATACAAAAACTTCAAATGCGAGCAAAAAGATACTTAAGTTTTACAATGTGTTTGTAATATTACGTTACAATTGCCATAAAAGGGCTACGTAATATTTTCCGGTCGACTAATTATTACAGGCCGCTAGACTTTATTATAAATATTTTATTATTTACATAAAATAAAAATTGTTTATTCATTTTAAGTAAAAAAATACCTGTGTCAGGGTGCCCAGCTCTTCCATAACAAACTAAACATAAATTCCTTAAAACATATTTATACATAATTTGTGTATGTGAAGTACATAATAAAATTATGTTATTACGTTCATTGTATTCATTTAGGTTTAGGTTTACCTAAAACCTATTAACCTAAACCTAAGTCTTTAAAGAGTTTATTTTCTCAAAAAAGCAAAAATGCCACTTACATGAGAACAATACTTCAGGTAAACATATCATTGTAGTCGTCTCAAATAATCACAAATCGTACATGCAACAAACCTAAAAGTAAAGATGACCAAAGACACACGAATAAAAACCAATTATAAAAAAATGAAATTCACTATTCACTACAATTTATAGAAAATCACCCAGCCTCGATTTGAAAGAAGTAATGTTTTTTTTTATATTTATGGGTAGTTTGGTATACATTTTATATATTATTATTATTATTAAATATGTGAGACAGTCAGTAAGCGAATGAATGGAGTGTGTAACTACAAATAAGGCCTCAGAAGCATCTACAACACTGCGTAAGTTGTATTCATTAGCCTTTAGTCGTATGTTGAGCTTGTAGACCGTGAGCTGGTTGATACTAGCAGCCTATTTAATTTATAAAAATACATAAAGGCTACTTGCAAATTTCTTCATAAATATACCTCTCCCTCTAAAACTCAATATTTCAATACAAATGATTGAGTTGAAAGACGTATAAGGGCTATATAATAATTACAACTATCAAGGGTGACACGTCGTAGATATCTTAATATAATTATAATTAGACTATTTTCAAGAAAATTGCCTAAAAGGAAATTAAAACAAAACGCTTAATTAAGAAAAATATATTAATTCAATTGATCAAAAGTAACAGGTACAATCTTTAAAGAGGATTCCGTTAAAGAAAACACATACTTAACGACGGTAAAGTGTAAAGGTACAAAAATACAATCACCAGCATCTACGTTCATACAAACATAGCACTCACGCTACCAATATGCTCATATATACTTTTTTAACAGAAACTAAAGGTTAATTTATACAATTATAATTAAACACAATATTTTATGAAATATTCATATGTGTAGATGCTGGTGCAACAGTCTAAAAGGTATTCCAACATTTCTGTAGTTTATACGAGATCAAAATGAAGAACACAAATACTTTTCCTTTAGACAGTTACTTTTTTATTTTGCTAACTATCAAGTTTAGATACATTTTTGCCTATTTGAGAGTCGTACAAATAGGTCTACCATACATTAAATATGTAAAGTCGAAATGGAATCCCTTTAATGTTGCCAATCTCGATAGCAGCTTAGATGTAACTTCTGTCGAAACCAAAATTGCTTTGCGTGTATCTTGTTTACTAGCTGAATGGGAAACTACTCAATTATCTATAAGCTGTTTTATGAAAGCTTTCATAATTGATATTCCATTAAAAATATTAAAAATAAAAAATTCTTTAGCGTACGTATTGTGGCGACTGATACAGTCAATTTGCATTCCTTGTATTATTTATCCTTTTTTACCATTAAATTATTACTTTTAATCCTACATAGAAAATCAGCGAAATAATTATTTTCTTTTACAGTATGGCATTTTTGCATGACATTTCACGCACATTTCCTTTCTGTATATATATGTTTATGTATTACGATGTTTAGTCAAGGGCTATGTGTGTTTAAAAAAATTTTAGATTTTATAAATTTATTATCAAACAGCAACAGTAACAAAAATAACAGTAACAGAAAAAATATTATAAGTAAACTTATATATAGGGCACTTGCCGTCGGTGGGATTTTGGCATTTATTTGTGTCCCTTTTTAAAACCCCAGTGCTTATGGTCTTCATGACCACCCTTCTTTCCATGATCATGATGATGATGATGATGCTCATGATGACCTCCTTCATCGTGATGGTCCTTGTGGTCATGATGGTGTCCACCCTTCTCATGGTGGCCTTTCTTACCATGCTCGTGATGGTGATGTCCGCCATGCTTGTGTCCTTTATGGAATTCACCGCCTTTCTTATGGCCGTGCTCTTCGTGATGTCCGCCGTGGTGTTCATGGTGACCACCATCATGATGATGATCATGGAAGTGCTTTTCCTTTTTGAATTCATCGTGTTTATGTACTCCGTGATGTCCTTTTGTGGAATGTCCTTTGTGATAGTGTCCCTCTTCATGGTGACCATGTCCTTTGTGTCCCTTTTCGCCGTGATGATGTTCATGGTGATGGCCGTCATCATGATGATGATGTTTCTTATGCCCGCCGTGTTCGTCATGATGTCCTTTGTGTCCTTCGTGGTGGTGGTGTCCTTTTTTACCATGCTCGTGATGATGGTGGCCCTTATAACCCTTATGACCCTTCTCTCCGTGATCATGGTGATGATGAGCGTGATGTTCGTGGCCACCACCTTTGTCCCATTTGCCACCATGGCCTGAAGCAGCAGTTTCAAGATCAGCATCCCGCTTCTCCCGAGTCACTTCCCGGCAGCTGACATAGGCCAGCGCCCCTACCAATATACAACACCATAGTATACTTCTCATGTTGCCACTGTATCCGTTAGGCTGTGCTGAAGAACTGATAATTTTTCTCGATGACAATTCATTTTTATAGTTACTAATTCTTTAAGTTAGTACTTGTGTAATTTAAAACACCAAGGTTGCAACTGTGTCGTAGAGGCGAGATACGACTGCATTGCGCAGTGGGACCCGTTGTCCGAACAAAACATTCATAAAAAACGTGCTTGTTACTGGCGTCGGTTGCAATGTGAACAACGCAATATTTCCCTCTGGTGGTTTCAACTTCAATTTTCTCTATTTTTTTCAATATAGACGTAGGTTTGTTTTGTACATTTAAAAATCGTTTTAAATATTTTTAGAGCGAGATTAAATCTCTTGACCCGAGTAAAAAGCAGAAAATGTATTTGTTGACGCTGGACAGTGCGAGCCGATTGTACGACTTTGCAACAATTAACTGTAATAACAGGGGTCACACGGGATGTCTTCCATAACTTTTGGTAAATCCATGAATATAAAATAAAATGAAAATATGCGATATAGGTAATATTAAATATTCTGACAGTCCTTTAATTATATAAGTCGGAATCATATCTGTGCCCGGGTTTTAGATTTTCATTTATTTACCCGCCTCTCAATAACTTCTATTTCGAAATTTTTGATATCAAAATGATTCAAGTATGTTTAATTTTTCCAAAAACAATTTACACTAAACTAAACAGAAACCATTATTCGCAAAAGATGTCAAAGTTAGTAGATCTCGATAACGCCGCGGGTTAAAGACTACGACAGTAGAAGCATTACTTGGAAAGAACATATTTAAATTGTCTACTTTGTCATTGCTCTTACATATGCTCTTAGATGTACGTTCCTTTGAACGGATAACACTTTCACAACGTCCGTACGCTAAGCGATAACATGAATGTACTCTTAACTATAAATCTCTCTAGTGAACAGATTATAAAACGATGAAATACGCGGACCCGATATTATTGTGCTTTGATCGCGCCTTGTGTTTGACGGTTGAAGATGGTTTTATGTGTTTTCATTTAACTTTTATTCTTGGTAGTGAATAAAACGAATATATTTTATTTAATTTAACTATATTATAATAGCCACCCAGCAAAAGCCGCTAAGTCGAAGGTCGTACTCGTAGAGATCAGCAACAAATATTTAACTCTTTCAGATCTATAAGTTTTAGGTATCTAGGTCCCCAAGCCGGCAACTCCTGATATTGGTAGCCAAAAGCCACCGACGGACCGTCTACAAGCTAACGTCCATTCCTATTAAAGAAGATTCCATTTTGAAGGGTGAATATGCTCATCCGCCCGTTCGTTCTGGCGACTTGAAAGCGTACATGAAAAAGTTGGGTTCCGTCGTTTAGATAGGCCAGCTCGAAATCCTAACCTCAACCCAATTGAACAAGTTTAGTATGATCTAAAGACACAAGTAAGATCAGTGCAACCTGCTCCACAAAACATCTGGGAGCTAAAAGAGTAATTAAAGAGAACTTTGGCAAACGGAGGTCACACTCCTTATTAGTACATTTGTATTATTTAAGTAAATCTATGTTACTGAAATAAGAATAGACTGTCGCGGTAATCAGATTTGAAAAGTAAGTCATTAAAATACAGTCAACAGATGTATGATTTAGGGAAAAGATGTAGAGGTTGAAATGTATAAAAAATCTGCGACAGAATGTATAGTATAATTTTTTATTATATACCAGCACGAAGCCGGGTCGGGACGTCGCTATTATAAAGCTATTAGTGTTCAAGATCCTCAAAAAAAATTCCGTCCCTCTTATTTTTTAACTGGCCCAAATAAAAGGGTAATTTGCCTATCATTAGTTATTTTAAAGATGCTACATACATCATTTCGATCTTAACTGCATTTGTTAATATCCACGGGACAAGCTTGGCCGTCATCGACAAACTTGTGTTCTTCACTTATATACACACTTTAATATGTAACACTGTAAATAAACACACTGATTTCGCAACAAAGGGAAACTCGGTAATAAATAAAACAAATCTCTTTTTTACTTAATTTATTCAACAACAAATAGCAGAGTTCATTCTACAAAATCCTAAGTTCTCATTAATACCGTAAACTTAACTTTAATTTAAAACTAAATATACTTTTTTTTATAACATTTATAATCACAAGAACAACTTTCAGTTGAAAAAAATCAATTAACTTAACGATTACACTGTGTTAAACACTTTTGAAATTGCAATTTTTCAGTCCACAGTAATTAAAACTGTTAGGTTTGATTCTGAAACTTCTAGAAACCCGAGCAGTTGACATGTAGATGTTCGAATGACATAAGAATTTTGGACTCTTAATATATTTTTGATGATACATCAACGTTGGTGTAGTTTCATTTTGATTTCACTTACCATATTTTTCAATGAATAAATACATAAGATTTTTTTGATAAAGATTTTAGTTATGTAGAATTCATCTCCGTAAAAATGCTTACATCTATGTTATGAATGCAAATCGTTAAACAGAGACTTACATAATATAGCCTCGAGACACAATTATTTAGAAAAATACACACTTAAGGCAACAACAATGTTCTTAATGAAGTTCAGTTGAAATCTTTTATATTATTATACAAGCGAAACGCAAGCATTATACTATCACTATTTTAAATATGTTGAAATGTCACTATTTTAATTTTGTACGTTAAATATGTCCAATCCTAATTTTACAGTTAGCGGGGGGCTAACTTTATTAGATAACTCCATAAAAATTACCCATACAAGAGATATGCTTGCATTTAACCAACGCAAGCGAGGAATTATACTATCCTGATATTATCGTAATGTTAGATTACAAATGTTTTTTACAACTGAAAAAGATTGATTAGCAGACTTAATATTCAACAAATGACAATATTATAATAATTCTGGAACCAAAATCGTCCGAATATAATCGAAGGCAAAAATTCAGTGGTTTCATAACTTCCTCAAACAACGTACGTATTACAATAAAATAGTGTGACGTAATAAGATGCTTAAATTTTTTTTATTTTAGATTGATAACTACGCTTGTTACCATGGTTACCAATTTTATAAGGAACATCGAAACCATGGTAACCAACATGGTACCTATAATAAACAGAATAATTAAAGATTCTTTGACCACTTGAAGAGGTGATACGGGCTGTGTTAGCGGTAAACGCATTTGTTGGATCGCAGGACCTGGCTTCGACTCCCGACGCGAGAAACTTTAGAGTTATTGGCCACAGAAGAACTTACAAAAACGACCAATAGGTGCCAATAACATACCAAAAACGCTACATTGTTATACGTTAACATGTACTTAAGTACGCAATCTAAGCACACTCCATAAAAAGAAATTAATATCAGAACTATTGTTGGGCTAAGATCATTCAAATGTTTAATATGACATTAATTCAAATAGAATCCCCGTTCATTGGTTGCCGAGAGTAATCTCTCACGAAGAACCTCTTTGCAAGAATATTCTGGTAGTTTCAGATAATGTACGCAAGTATTAACTGATGGGTAAGAACCATCGCCAGCATCCACCTGAAAGGAAATTATTTATTTTATTAAAAACGCTTGCCAATATTAAAAAAAAATACATCTCGACACAAACAAAAATAATAAAATTTGATTGTACACCTTTCAACAGGCAAAAACACAACAGCAACAGCAATTCTTTATAACTATTACTGAGTGAATTCTTCAAACTATAAATATGTAATTTAAAAAGCGAGAATTAGCGAAATAAAAGTTAATTCAATTAAGAGATAGCATTGTGAGTAAGAGAGACTAATTCACATCTGATACGAAACGTTCTTTGAGTTAAATAGGATTAGTATACTTTGATATTAAGAAATTTATAAAGAATCGCCACTCCAAATCATGAATATGGTTTAAACTGTTTTTTAAATAAAAAAAAACTTCTGTAATCTTTATTACTTTTCACAAATGCTTGGTCAGTTACATTTCACATAAGCATGTAATAGCGTGATAACGCCGAACAAATAGTAAATTATTGTCTACGAGAAGAACTGGCTAATAAAATATGAAGAAATATTTTTTTAAATCTTGACATTCCTTTTAATTTTATTAGAAAAACAAAGATATATCCCTATCTTTAGTGGCACGTTGTCATTTTTTATAATTACCTTGCGAACAACTGTAAGCCTAGGATGAAGATTAGCCAATCCACCGGGCGGCAGACTGCTGCAACCAGTTGCGAACTGAAGGAAGGCCTTACGCTCTCGTTGAGACATCTCTACTAGCACTTCCACCAGCCGTAGGAAACCCGGACTGTAAAAACCAATGAAATATTTAAATGTAACAAATATAAAAATATGTTCTGCTGTATAAAAATATTATTCGTCTGAAATTATTTAATTATAAGTTTTTATTTATTTTTAGATTTGAAGAACCTTTGAAGGTCTGATTTCTGTATTCTGTGCCCGACACACGGTTTCGACACTTTGGCTTCTTTCCTCACGACGTTTTCCTTCACCGTACGAGCGACAGTAAAATACTGACATAGGGGCCGTTCAAGTATACGTAAGCAGATTTACTGCAATTTATCCCCCCCCCCCTTCCTCTTGTCAGCAAAAGTAAGCATAACTCCCAAAAAAATAATAGTACATAAACATTATGAATCATTCACATGAATTGACGGATTCAAATGGCCCCCAAAACAAAGAAGTTAATCCGGTAATCCATACGTACGACCTAAAAGAAGACAGTCGCACGCCAAAGCTACTAGGGCACTGCTGTTAAAACTAATTTATCAAAAGTTGGAAATAACTCACCTATCACGCGTGTATCCCAGCTTAGGCTCCGTGTACTGAAGGAGATGGTCCCTGGTCCAGACGGGCCCACGCTCGCCACAGACCAGTAAACGCAACTCGGGTGGTGAGAATGCGCGTAGACGTCTCGGCGGAAAAACGGCGCCAAAACCACGTCGGAACTCAGATATTTGACGCTGTACGCCATCGTTGACCATCCAACGGGCGCTTAACGATGCGTATTCGCGGGCGTTATGGGCACCCACCTATATAACAATCACCTTTATAACCGTACACATAATTGTATGTGCAACAAATATTTTGATTTGTAACTGATGTTAAATTTTAATTTATGAAAATTATATATATATAAAGTACAAAATAATACCAACTTATTTAAATTATTTTGAAAAAACCAATAACGTATATGGATAGAGATTGAGATATTCAGAGATATAACTTTATGTGTTTAACCAACATCTACCAGCTGACAGTGGTAGAACCTAGCATATAATGAATTCGAATGGATGAAATGTCGTATTTTCAGAAATACTTACATTTACCAACTCATGTCGGTAAATCCTAAGACTTACTCTTAAATCTTAAGATTAACCGTAGTTCGAGCTTTTACAGTAACAATATAATTTTATATTCTAAATTACATAATATTATTTATATTCATATATAATTTTACATTAGGAAAATACTTAAGCGAAAGAATTATATACACAGAATTGTTAATTTTCCTACCTCGATATGTTCTCCGCCATCGCATAGCGGCTGAATTGAAACCGATGGATCACTGTTGGAAGCCACGTGTGTCATGGTCAGTGAGAGTTCTTCAAAGGTGGCGCCCTCTACCAACAACGCCTTAGACTTTCTATCCTTCTCAGCCTCGTTTAATGAATCATCTTGCTTTATCGCGTCGTATTCGCGAGCAGTTTCTATTACGCTAGTTAGGAACCTGAAAACGCGTTTAGTATTTCATTATTGCGTAAAGATTAAAAAATCCATGAAAACATGGCAATGAAGTGGACGGTTCCTGGATCAGGATTAATGATATGTCAAATAAACAAAATAATGATGAAGATGTTTAAAAATTGACTAAACATGACCTGTTAGTCGGTTAATTTAGTGATTGCTAATTAGTTACCGTAGAGCCACTATAACTATTAAAACAGTATTATCATAATACAACTAATTTTACATTTAAATAAATAAAGTGCCTACCTATGTCTAATGGGATCAACTTCCTCCAAATGTTCAGCAGTGAGTTCTTCTCCGCACATTATTCGCAAGAAAGGCTCTGATAAGGGTAAATCGACTAGACGCCCATCTTGTAAAACCTGTAAATACATACAATAAATATAATATTAAGAACAACTTCATAAAATATATTTCATTGCTGGTTTCATTTTCAAAAGAGTTCTGCACACACTTAATAAAACTAAAGTTCAACAACTGCAAATATCATAATAGAGTAATACAAAATTGAATATAATAATAACATCTGTCAATTTTATGTGTCTCACTATAATGATTGCTAAACACTCAAACCGTCGATTTAAGTAATAAATTAGACAGACATATCATTAATGCAAGCAAAACCACACACAAAATAACAATAATCAAAGAGAAAAATAAAATCATCAGGTGAGCCTCCTGCCCGTTTGCCCCGGTTCTATAAAAAAAAAAAAAAAGATGTATAGAAAGATATAGAAAAGTGTTTTTTTTTCGTTCCCCATTCGGTTCGTCTCAAGTGCGTAATGCGTTAAAATTCACGATTATGGATATAAAAAAATCTAACCTTAGCTAAAAATACTCCTAGGAACCAGAAATATTTGCAAACTATATCACAGATTGTTGATTGTTGCGGCAGAGGCGCTGGGAAGAGGCCCCCGGCGCGGGACACGTAGTAGCCGATCGGTTTTTCCACTGAAATTTCAATGTCATTTTAATTATTTCCTGTATATTTAATATGCAGGAACCCTTAATTAAGGAGTAAATGATACTAGTATAATGATGGTCAGATATGCATAAATGTTAAGTAAATATGAGACTTCTAACAAAAAAGATACCAAACTTGTAAATAATTTGACTGGCCTACCTAAAATAAAATCATTCTTTTTAAAATTCTATATTATGTACATGAAGTTTTTTTACCAGTATATTTAATTTAAACAGTTAAAGTTTTATTCGAATTATTGATCAAATCACAGTTTTTGTTTCTCTATAATGTCAAAATAAACAATTACCCTCGGGCACAGTAATATGCGGCGCGTTGTTTTCGAGCGTGTACGCATCATTGAGCCACATATTGAGATCAGTGCGTTGCAGTTCAGCTGCCACGAGTGCGTAGAACTCGAGGGTAGGTCCCAAACCGGTGCCTTCTTCGCCCTCGAATTCCACTTCTAGGACCGATTTCCGCCCTGCATGGACGCGCATCACCTGAAAATATTAATACATACAATTCAATACAATTCAAAACCTACAAAACAAAAATTATAGTGAATATATCATTTTTAATTAAGGATTTTCTTAGAATGGGGAAGGGAATTCTGGGACAATCTAGCCTACAGTTATGTAATAATTCAATTTTATAAATATATCTAGACAGTTTATTAAAATATTACCTGCATAGCAGATCGCAGCAAATGAGTATCACGTGGTATTCTTACTCGCTCATGCCTTAATCGACCCATTCGGAACTCTGAAGCTTCGAGATCCGCACGACGTGGCGACACAGTGTTACCGGCCCTGTAATTGTGTATTTAGCTTTAGAAAGCTTAAAAAAAACTTTT
Source organism: Pieris rapae (assembly GCF_905147795.1). Lineage (NCBI taxonomy): Eukaryota > Metazoa > Arthropoda > Insecta > Lepidoptera > Pieridae > Pieris > Pieris rapae. Next base: position 4,754,914 of record NC_059517.1, read on the forward strand.
AAAGTTACATGAAGACTATCTAACAGAAGTCCAATATGGGATATATTATTATTATTATATAGTTACATTCTATTAATAAAATTATACGAGAAAAGCTTTAAGTTGAAAATTTCATACACAAATAAGATGTTGGAAAATAAACAATAGATTCCGATACTTTAATTAGTGATAACTAAAAAAAAGTAAAAATAAATGGTTTCATAATTGAACTGAATATACCTCTGCCTATCCAAAGCCCGATCGCGCTGTGCCTGTAGCCAGACTATCGTTCTTGATGTACCAAATGCTGTACATGCGAAGAACATCTGCCTAGTCTCCAGTGGGAACAGGAAAGGACACCAGTCGTTCAATTGTTGGCACCTAGAAGAAAATTTCAAAATTATTTGAGTTATTGATGGACAGTTTCATGTTTTATTATGGTTACATATTGCAGAATAAGAAAATTTAGTAATTTTATGGCATTTATGTAAGTCATAATATGCTACGTTTGTTAGCATATTATGACTTCTATCATGATTGACGATGTAAGTAAATGTGATTGCGTGTAGGCGTAAGTGAGAACGAGTATCACGTATGTGTGCGTATACGTTCTTGTTTATATATACGTACCATCTAGGTGCAGCTGCAGCAGCAAGAGTAAGAGGCTCTTGCAACTGATGGTGCAGTTTTGTGGTCAACTTGGCTGAGAGCAAAGCATGTGGCGGTAATGAAGGCACGACAGCTTGAAGGCGCCGAAGCACGCGCACACAACACGAGACCATGGCGCCACGTTCAGCGTCCCCACCACAACCGATCACACCGCGTTCAACTGTTTAAACAAAAAAATAAAACAAATATAGCAACAATGAATTCTAGTAATTAAACCACACAGTTTTAATAATACGAATGTCAAGACCAGTCTCCTAATTTTGAAGACATGATTTATCGCGTCCACCAGCATGGCTGAAAAGCACTCTAAACATCGAGTTATGTAATCAATTTGCATTTATATCTGTTATTTCTTTAAAAAATATAACTACTCTTTTAATATTTCTCCTAAATTCAACAATTTTACTTTTACCATCTCAGTGAGCTGCAGTACGTTACTTTTGTTTGGTCGAATGATTTGATAAAAGAAAGAACTGTGAATCCTTATTTTGTCAAACCATTCATTCATCACGTCAACGATAGATAGGAAGATAATACACTTTCATGTTAAATTTTGTATATGATAAATACCCTTATATTTTTCATTCATTCAAGTTTTAGTGGTATACTCCACTGCGACATGTCACTATGTCCCTAAATTTGGATATACACGACCATAACCACACACACAAATAATATTAGGATAGTCTTAATATGCGCTGCCTGTACTAATACTGAATAAGAACAGGAAGGAAATAAGAAAGCAAGACAAGTCGTAACCGGTTTGTTTACTATTGTGTGCTGCCGAACCGTACGATTAAATAGTCTTTTACGTGTTATATTTCTACAATAATGAAATGCTTTATAAATTAAAATACATGGACTGACCTGGATCGGCTGGTTCCTCTTCCTCAGTATCGCTCGAAGGCGTCAACGTGTCCGCACTATCCACCTCCTTGTACGTTAAGCTGTAAAATAGACATTATTAAAATCTGCGTAAATCTTTTACCACACCATATTAACTTACCTCCTAAATTTAAAAATCCCGGCAGCATACATTATAGTACTAGACAGTATATTAGTTATAAGCTACATATATTTCGGGTAATACTCAGATTATCATATCAAGGCAATTGAATGTTGATTATTATTATAATATTATTACTTTGGTTAATAATTGATATAATTGAGATTAAGAAAGTAATAGAACGATCTATGATCTCAAGATGGAAAATGTTTGATTCTATTTGTTTTGTTTTTTTTTAATTTACGACCAATCAGAACCGAGGAAATGCCTCAAGTGTGGTCATTTTGTCTTTGGACAGTGCGTTCCGGGTACGCAGGGTAATTCTGATTGAGTATTCAGAAGAGCATTTGAGATTGTGATTAAAAGTGAGATCGGTGCCTTGAACCCACTAAGAATCAATCTAAATTAAATACTGTACGATAATTAATCGATCCTTCATGCTCGCACATTACTCAAATGACGCCCACTAAACCCATGATGACGATGTCCATATCGATGGAGTGACGATATATCTCATAATACGATCTCTAGTAAGTTGGCCGACTTTTTATATAACTTTAAGAATTCAAATATAATAATAATAATAACTAAAATTACTGTTTTGTAAGAGCTTATAAAACATCTCGTTCGTACAAAGGCAATGTATCTATTTTTGGATAAAGCAAAAAATATTTGAACTTACGTATACGTTGTATCTCTATGCGTATCGTGTGCGGGTAGTTTAGCGTTAAGTGCCAAAACAGCCCGATAGAGTGTCCAAGAAGGGTTATCTAAGGGCAGCGACACACCGCCAGATGTTAATATCAATTTAAGGGTTGGCAGACGCGTTGCTGCATTATTCAAATTTTCCGTGAGTGTTGCGTCACTTTTGTTTGCTGAAGGCTCCGTCGGCTCTTCCGCATCCGAGTCTTCATTTAGGGGTATGTCGAGATCTGTGGATAAAGATGGCATATTATTATGTCAAGTCATTCTCAGACAATTGAATAATGGTAATTCTAATAATTACGATGACGAGATTACATTTGATCAATTGATTTGATATTATATGTAAAAAATACAAAAACTATGTGATAAGTTGGTATTTATTAGTTTACACATCGGCTGATGCAAAATAGCAAAATTTTCTAGATATGGCAACTCACCGACAGTCTGGTTGAGATTTGTTCTTCCAGGTCTAGGATCAAAAGCGGGTATGAGTGCTGAGAACTGTCGCTTGAGCACGAAGTCGTCATCCCAGGGCTTGCGTGCGCGCCATACAGGATTCGAGCCACGCTGCACAGCTTCTAGGGCTTCCTCCTCCATCAGAGATAATAGATTACGGGATACCTGCAACTATTGTTAGTATGATAAATACTTACCAAAAAATGTATATTTTGCACATAAAATAATACAACACAAGCTGACTAAGAATCCAGGAAATAATATTTTGGAAGCCTAAAGAACTTTATCCTGCTTTATAATTAAATAGATTATTATTAGAAAAAATCTAGAAAATAAATTTCTACGCATTCGTTGGGCTTATGTTCGCGACTTTGGCTATTTATGTTTTACTTTAGAGTGACATACTTAAGAAATGTTTTGTCCATATAACAATTTGAAATATTCACAAAAATACTTACACAAGTAACTCTAGGTAAGTCTTGGTAAGTGGTTTCGTTTTCTTTGTCGCTATCCAGAGCATCATCTCCATCATCATCGTCTTCCAATTCTGTCAGAAGGGCAGGCGCACGACAGGACTCCAAGAAATCCTCTAGTGACACCTGTAATACCACCAAAATTAAGTATAAGCGTAACAAAAAAATATGTCTCCGAAATCACCCACAGCTTATATGAACAACTGTGTATATTTTTAATTTACATACTTTTAAACATTGTAATCTTGATATTAGTAAAAAAATAAAAAGGACCTTTGCGCAACGACTCATATATATCGGGAATTATAAAGAAGTTTTTGTTTACAATAGTTGTTAAAGTAAATGAATTAATATAACAACACTATATCCACGAAAAAAAAAATCAATAGTGTTACAAGCTTTTTTAGGTCTGGGCATCAGATTTCAATCATTGTTTCGTAATCAATTGTCAATGTAAAATGCAAGTAGGTGATCAGCCACCTGTGCCTGACACACGCCGTCGACTTACTACTTGGTCTAAGGCAAGCCGGTTTCCTCACGATTTTCCTTCACCGTTCAAGCGAATGTTACAATGCACACATAGAAAAACTACGACTTGATAGATAAGAGTCAACCTGCTCTATTACCATAGAACAAATATAAAATATAAAAATACCTGTTCACTCTCGCTGGATGTTGAAGTAAGTGATAAGGTAAGCGCATTCTGTGCGTTCGGCGCAAGGGATGGGTAGCTTTGTGCGGCCGAAAGTAGGCCGCCGGGGAAATTACTGGACAACGCCAGACGTACCAAACTAAAAAAAATTCATAAGAATATAATATAATAAGTTTTTTTAATAATAAAGATATTCTTTCTTAAGAATCACTCACCTAGGAAATAAGCTACTTGGGTTGTTACGGTTCGATCTCTGTTGGTTGGAATTGTTTCTGGACGCACTTGACATACGGCCAACACCCAATGATTCCAACAAACGAGCGGCACCCTGCAATTCACACACATATTTATTACATAGAAATAATAACACACAAAAAAACTCTTTCTGTTTTTATTCATTCCGTTGATTCTAAAGTCGTTTACTATCATAAAATCTATGCATATGTATAAACTACTTTTATATTCATTTTTCGCACTACTAAACATTAATCACAGCGGTTTTCTAATGTAACATATTTGTTTATTATATTATTTTGTAAAATAAAGAAAAAAGAAAAAAAATTGTTTTTTGTTTTTTATCCAATTTAACAATGTACTGACTACGGGATATCTGCTCAATACAGTGAAACGATGAACATCGATGATGGTTCAGGAAACCACTTTTATAGTTAAATAAAATTTTTGTCCATAACTGAAAAATGCTTTAATACCTGTTGTGTCAAATCTGGTTCACTGGCACTCATTGTACCGCTTCCTTGTCCATCATTTTTGTGATCCACATATTGACCATCGCTGTTCTCGTTTTCTTCACACTGAAATAAAAAAACATTTCACATATAGCCTAATATAAAACTATAAATGTTGCTTGATAATCAGTTTTACATGCGATAATATCGTATAATACACAACTTATAAAAAATCAACACAATTTATAAAAATAATCGTACGTATGCTACAAACACAAATACAAGATAATCTCTATCAATAATAACACTAACTACAAAATTAATGACTGTATCTACGGAAAAATATCTTCCCTTATATTCTGAGACATCATCGTTATACGCTTTATGTTATTATGTATACGCATGTATACGCGAACGTGGAACATTAAATGACTTAAATCATCATAAAATGGTTCATGCCCATTTACGGGCACTAAAACCTTATTACGAAATTTGGTTTTAATATTTATAATTGCTTTTTACATCTCCATAACATGGTCGCTTAAATGTATAGTTGGAAATTAAAATAGATTTTACAGAATAAACTTATGATATATTTTTTTTCCATTTTTATTAATAATGAGTTTACGATTGTGACGCCCATTTAAATCCATCATCAATGTTTATATTATTTTCTTAAAATTGCCTACACAAAACACAATTTTCTGACGTAAACAGAATATTGTTTTTAAATTAATAAAAAATTTTTTTAGTACTTTTATTATTATTAGCGAACGTGTCTCAGAACAAGCGGGCCTAATATACCTGTATGTGCAGTCTGTTAGCATTATTACGCAGGGTGTGCAACAGGGTGGCGGGTAAGGCCAGCAACTCGCTCGAAAGCAAGGCGTTGGCGCTGTTCCGCTGAGCCTCACCGGAACTTCGTCGGCGACGCTCCTCCTTCGTAACACACTGCTCTACACTATTTATAGGGCACGCGATCGAACCACTACTAGTCTTTACAACCCTTATCCGTTTAAAGGCTTCGAAGCTTACCACATTGTTATTCGATTAGTAAACGTGTCATTAGTAACGGTGTCAAGAAAGTTCTTTAAACAGAACTGATCGTCAATAATGTGTGAATATTTTTAGTTCACATAGTAATACTATTAAATAAATAATATTACATGGTGTAATGGTTGCAGCTCCTTACAAACATTGTGTAAAAAAAACTTGGCGATTAAAAAAGAGTGGCGGAGAGTTTATTGCCAGTTCTTCTCTTCCGTTCTACGCCCTTGATTTGAGAACTGGCAGTAAATGTAAAATTAGAATCATTTAATGTATATTTCTTTTTTTTTGACGTTCATAAGTGTACATTGTGTTACCTATATGAATAAATGATTTTTGATTGATTGATTTGATTAATAAATAATATAGAGATATCAAGATGCTTGTTAATTCTATTAATTCTAGCACGAGCACGGTAGTTTAGTACTAGCAACATTTAACCTCGAACAATAAAGCAAACTCACCTCCTGACTGTTAGATTCCGGTACCGGTTCTTTGGCTGGGTATGGTTTGGTTATATCAGTAATACTAGTAGGCCCCATTTCCATATTCGTTAAAGAAGTGTTCGCTAAATCTGCCATACAGTTGTTCCCTTCAGCTCCCAAAGTTAGCGATTCCACGATTGTGGCGAGATCTGTCAATGAAAAGCTTTAAAATGTCTGCTACAATTGAATGTATCATAAGTTATAGGATAGGATTCAGATTTGCTAAGTATCCCATATGTCAAAGGGTAGTCAAACTCAGCGCAAATTCTGGACGAATTTTTTCGAATCTTCTCCTAAGACGTATAATTACCAGTATTAATATGGTGCGTGGAGTTATTGATAGCTGAGAGATCCGTAGCGTGCATACGAGGTCGCGTCATATTACTTGCCATCTCCTCTCCTGATATGTTATCAGCTGACGATGCTTGCTCCGTAGACGCAACAGAAACCTAAAGCATTTGTATAATAAAAGTTTTGCTGTCTGTTACCCAAAACAAAGAAAACATTGCAAATGACTCATCTTCTACCGAGCTAAAGTTTTAATCTAAATTTTTTGCCGGCCTTTTAAAAATTATAACCCCTTTTTTGAAGTAAAATTGGTTCGGAAATACTTTAGTGAAAATATATTTCATAATTATAATACTGTACTTATAGCCGTCCTTGATAATCGACTATCATCAATTCCTCAACTATATGAGTACTAAAAAGTAATACCTGGTTATCATTATTAGTAGCATCCGGTAAACTTGGTGTTGAGTGACTCTTTCGCGAGCGTGCGTTTGTATTATGTTCGTAGCCTCCTACTAACTTCAAGTCGAACTTTCCGTCCGCACCCATACGATACGAGTTACGGCCACCATGATCCCACCTTTAGAGGGAAAAATAACATAAAATTAACCCATTTTATGTATATTTAAATATTTTTACCCATTTTATTATATTTACTGAATTATAATGAAGTTATTTTTCGATTCCTACCTAACATCCACCCATCCATTGTGAAGGTCAGATGTGACAGTGCCCATAGCCGGTTGGGCGCCATCTTGATCCCTCCACTTCCAATCGGGCCCTCTAGCGACTCTTGCGCCTAAGCAGAGGCCACGTGCATTTCGAGACATTCGACGCGTACGACTTCCGCTTCCCGTGCTAACTGACGTGACAGCTGCCACGCTCGTGGGACCGCCCACTTGACGAGGTACTGAGTCGATAACGCTTATTACCTAAAGGGAAAATTATAATTAGCTACTTCACTTCGATAAGGCTAAAGATTGATATATGGATACAAATACAAAGATAGTTCACCATTAAAACGTTAATTACAAAAACTGATTTTTCAAACATTTTAAATGCAGGTTTGTCAGGATCACAATATTTTAAAAATTTTCAGTAAAAAGTTTTTAATTAATTAAACAACAAATCAAATCATAAATGGTTCCTAACGATTATTAGGGTATTTTTATAATACAGCTTTTAGTTTTTATTATTCATGAAAATTTATTCATGTTTGAAACCACAAAAGTTCAAAAGAGAAGAAGTCTGTAAGAATACCTTTCCATAGATCTCGAGTCCAGACAGCGATAAGTAGTGACTCTGTCCTGAAGAATTCTTCCCATTCTGTTGTATGCGAAGATATCTGTATGGTAAATCGCATCGCACGCGCCAAGTTGCTGTACTGCCGGGCTCTTGCAACGCCTGTTCGTCTGTGTGAGTCACTAAAGTAGTCCACGTCACACCATCCGCTGACATCTGACACAAAAACACAAACATTTTAAAAATCATATTTAATACATAGGCACCAGCCTACGTAGCAACACTTATGAAATGGCAGAATTCTACGAAATTAAAAATCAGAGTATACATACACTAAATCTTGCCTGAAAAATATATTTTCTATTATCGCCTTTTCAACTTCATCAAATTGCAATACAAAATAATTCAACAAGCTGGACTATCACGAAAATTGTTGCATATAAATACGATATCTACATTTAAATTCCATTTCGCTATACATTTTATAAAATTCATTAAATTAGAAATGTTAAATTACCGAATATTTTATACTAAAATTGACTTCCACAAACCTGGAACAGCCAGTTCCTAAGCGCAGATCGCCCGTACCCGCGCGCGTGTCTCAACGTATACGCAGTGGGGATAACATTGAGGCCGAGGTCCAAAGCTATGAAAGCACGTCTATCATCGTTTGTATGAACATTCAATGGTTCTGGTGATCTCGAGAGGACATCTTCAGCTCTCCCATAGGGTAATTGTCGTCCATCCGATGACCAAACGCTGACAAGCGCGTGTGCGCCTGGATTTACCCATTCGCAAGTGCCACCATTGCTTCCGATGAAGTAAATTATGCCATTGTCATCAAAGTCGTGCTGTGGATACAAAAATGTATTAAAGTACCAAGGCAAAGCAATTATTTTTTTATACAGATGTTATTGAACTTTTATTTATTATTTATTAATTATAATAATCGTTTTAAATCGTATAATTTAACGTTATATTATAAACTAGCTGACCCGGCGAACTTTGTTCCGCCTTAATGGCAATAAATAAGCAGTTTGGGTTTTTTTATTGGAAAAAATACAAAAAAATTAAATACCTACATTAATCATTCATTATTATTTCTGTATTTTAGTACATAGGTTGCTCTTCACTTAAGTACCTTGTGATACACATTTTTTCATTTTTTGTTTTATTATCAGGCGCAAAAACAAACAACGCTGATGGTCTTCCGACCCGTGAACATGCCACGTATAATTGACCATGGGAAAAACATGAATGTTCTAGATTTAAACCACAAACTTTTAAGGATTGGCCTTGTGATTAGTTGATGGTCATGGCAAATGCAAGACGTATCGGAAATTGAAGTCTTTTAAATTCAAACGGCATATCGGTTGGGATCATCGGGATCCTCGGAATAAGAACTTCCTCACCTTTGAATTTTCCTATCATTATCGTAGCGTAAATTACATTGTTCTTCAATTTTCTAACCACCAAACGCATACCATTATGTAGTTCAGGTCATCTACATCTTTATTCTTTTTCTTCTTTTTTATCAGTAAGCAATGTAACTCTCATGTTTGTTGTCAGCTGCAGTTTCGTCACATAGCGCCATAGATTTGACGATTTGAGGCAAGCGTTTATTTCGTCGACAGCCGTAGATCTTGGAATTACTGGCAGTATTTGGCGGAAATCGCCAGACAGTAAAATCATTGCTCCTCCAAAACATCTCGATTCATTGCGTAAATCTTTTAATGTTCGGTTAAGTGCTTCCAATGCACGTTTATGCGCCATTGTGCATTCGTCCCAGATGATGATTTTCGATGCCGCTAAAACTTTGGCCATTGCTGAGTGTTTTGCAATATTACACGTTGGTTCTCCAATAGTTTGAAGATTTAACGGTAATTTTAATTCTGAATGAGCCGTACGGCATCCTTCTAACAATGTGGCTGCTATTTCAGAAGAAGCAACTGCAACCGCTATGTTGGATCTCGCCCGAACAGTTGCTAAAACTAATGACATGAGGAATGTCTTGCCAGTTCCACCAAGGGCATCTAGGAAATATAAACCACCATTTTCATCATCGTTTGCCTTCATTAAAGTATCATAAACTTCCTTTTGTTGGTATTTCAACAGGGGTACATTCGTTTGAACTACTAAATCTAATTCCTGGTGATCATATTCACGTTCCCGTTCCAATACTCGATTAAATGCGTCATTCGACAACAACAACAAATAGAAACATTCATCATTCTTTGGATGAACTGTATACATACGACAATACCGAGTTTTATAGTTCTCTTCACTGTTTATACGAATGGGCAATAGCACTATCATTATAATTAAATTGTAAATTGTAAAAATAATTAAACGTATTTATTTAATAGAAATATTTTGAATATTGATTTCTTACAAATATCAAATTGTCATATATACGTCATTACATAGCTGTCATTATACGTCAATTACATAGCTATCATTTGCGTTTTATTATTCCAAGTCTGATTCTTATTTGTTATACCACTTTTTATAGTGACTGACGTTTCATGTCAAGTCCCACGGGAACGCTGTCGAACGGGATAAAAAGTATCCTATGTCCGTCTCCTGGCTCTAAGCTACCTCCATACCAATTTTCACTCAAATCTGTTCTTTCGTTCTTGAGTTATAAGTGGTGTAACTAACACGACTTTCTTTTATATATATAGATACAGTATTGGGGTGGGGGAATAAATTACAATTAATCTGCTTACGTAATTCTTAAACGGCCCTTATCATAAATAATTACTATACTTACGTCATACGTGAAGTTAATTGGCGCTTCCGACTTTATTCTCTGAACAAAATTGTATGTAGACCGTTCCATATCGTACCACTGACGCGCGACAGATTTAGCGAGGAAACGCTCCAACTGTCTAATAGTCGTTAAGGCTTCAACTCTAAGATTGCGGTTGCCGTTATTCGAAGTTGTGTCTTCGCTTGTATCGTCATTTGAACGTTCCACGCGAAGCCTGAAATTGTAATTTGTTAGTCTAGAAAACCTGGCAATTTAGAAAGTAAAGCCTAAGTAAGTATTTATTTTGTAATAGCAACTGGGTATTATAATTCAATTTAAAAATTCGTGATAACACTCATTTGCATAATTATTTGAAGGTATTAGATAGACGTACATAAAAGTATATTAAAACAATGCCATGCCTATATGTGGACAAGTCCAGCGATTTCAACATACCGAATACGCTTAGTAAGATGATGTAAAGCTGAAGGGTGTGTTGTTGGTGCATCCAGTACAGGTGCAAGCACCGGAAGTCGTTCCACACTCTCTAGTACCGCGACCAGCCGCGACGCGACCGTGGCGCCAGTGTCTCCCTCCATTAACCACTCGCGAAGAATGCGCTCGCGCTCTGATAACTGATTTGGTGCATCTGAAGCAGAAAAAGTAGATTACTATTGTGTTTCTAATATATATGACTAAATTCACATTAAAGAAAGACCATTTGATTATTAAATTTAAATGTACAAAGGAAAATCAAAGATATGACATAACAAAATAACGTGAAGTTCGCAAGGAAAGATTTTATTTTCCAAAGGGTATTTTTTTACCCCAACGCATCAATACTAAAAGGATAGTCAGATAGATAGGAACTTGTCTAAGTGTATGATTAAAAAACGTGACTCGCCGTTAAGTCTAACTTACATACGCAAATACTTTAGAAACACGGGAGCCAAAAGGCACACAACAAAAACAATTCAAAGCTATTGTTGCTAAGACCGCTTAACTCACAGAATACAATAGTATAACCTTCTGTCGGGTTAATATTGTATAATAGGGAAAATTTTGATAAAGTTAAAATATCTTAATTCCACACTTACCACTAGGATGTGGTGAAAGAACCTGCAAAAGTGCAGGAGCCAAGCCTGAAGATTCCAATTCGTAAGCAGACAGCAGCTCCTCACCACATAACAATTCTGTCAGATGGTTGAGTGTTTCTTGCAACTCTTTCTTCCAATCACCTAAAGTCATAAAAAAACATTAATTTAATTTATTCATAGTTATGATAAAAACACATTACAGTCCTCTTCATTGATAGATTTAAAGTGAACGTCTATAAATACGAAACACTAATGGTTTACTCAAAACCAAACACAAGGACCTCTTGGCTGCGTTTTATTCTATAAATTTATTATATTCTTTATTTTTTGTACAAAGAAAAATAACACATAAAAATCAGTACCAGTAGCATCCGTGGAGATTTTATAAAGCATTGCCAGTAAGGCTCGTAGTCTCGCAACGGGCGCACGTGGTTGTCTGCACGCGGCGCTCGCCAAGTGACGCGAGTACAACGCACGCGCCCGCTCGCCAACCTAACAATAAATATATTAAATAATACATTTTTCACAAATATCATTATTATATTTAATATATATTTATATTATTTTGTAAACACAAGTAGGTTTTGTGTAATAATTATGAACGTTACTTTGTGTTAGTATTTGTTTTTGTTTGATGATAATAAAATGTATTTAACATACCTGAGCCTTCTGCGCCTCAGTTTTAGCGGAGAATCGGCTACGTCCTTGAGTCGCATTGCAATTGCTAGTCACAGCCGGCCGACGATCATTCCACCCACTTGCTAGGTCGGGACCTAAAATAGATTACAATAAAAAATATATTTTACGTAAATCATTTATATTTAATATTCTATATCGATATCGAAAAAAATGGGAATAGAGAGAGATATTGATTTTATTAATTTGTTTATTAAAACATAATAATAGGCACTGAAATAGCCTTGTCATTCTTTAACTCACTTTTCATACTTCACAGCGGATTCCGGTCTCAAATCACTTGTGAGTCTTTACGATTTGATATTTTAGATATATTAATGCATCTGTATTATACAATACAATTAACACATACAAATGGTAATAAAATTTTTCATATAAAAATTATAGTTGTCCAAATTCTATTCAAAATAGATTTGTGGTCTCGGCTTAATATCATGACATGACTGACATGAGATGATGACAATGACCATCTGTTAGGCTGGTATACTTGACCAGATGGTAAGCATTGTGACAGGTCAATCTGGTATGGATACATATGGTAAGGACTGCCTACGTCGCCTTCTGTCATAAAAAGCGAAAGCATAACCTAGTTTCTTTATATTGCTAACCCTATACTAATATTCACAATCAAAAACCATCATAGTATTTATAGTGAATATTTTAATTTTCCAGTATTTATAAATTGCTGTTTTAAATAGTGAATAAATTTTAAATACGCACCAAGAAATGTTTCGGCAGTGAACGAGTGTTTTGTCCCTCTGTTTGACTCAAAAATAAAACCAGGTAAATCTTCTCTCAATATAGTTGTCTGCTGCTGCCCATCAGTATTATGTATGTGAAGTTCTTTCTCCCTGAAAACAGCCATAAGGAAACTTAATTTCATTCCAGATTTAGCAGGTTTAACCCTGATCAGCTACTTGCCAATGAAGATAAAATTACTAATGGAACAGATGAGAAAATAACCATTCTTGTAACGCCACTGGATTATGATTTAATACAATATAACACAACACACATACATAATATAAATACAAAACAGTTACTAATAAAACATATAGGTTTAGATAAGATTACAGGGTGCTCGCAGAAACTTAAAGGCATGCAAACAGCTGTTTAGCATCGACCTGGACAAGATAGCTTTCAATGACAAGACCTATACGGTTCCAGAGTCATCGGGGTACTTTAAATAATGGAGGATTTTTGTTTTACTCTATATTAACAATAGAATATAAGCGAATTAATGTTACGTTAATTGCTATGTAACGAATGAATGCAATGTTGAAGAGATTGCTTACGTCTGGCTATACTCCCATGATTTAACTCTGACTATTACTATACTATACTGGAAATCGCCAAGCTTATAAAATAGAAAGCCTAAGCCAGCCTTGGCTCACACCGACCTATTTATTACTGTTTTATATTTATTATTTTCCAGTGTGTCAGTATAACTGTACTGTAAAATCAATATCTTTAATATTAACTTACTTTTTACATGACAATACCCAGTTTCCAAGTATAAGCTTTGTATTGGTTGGCTTAGATAGAATTGGTTGGGGCACTGAAGTTTTCACCGACGCACGCGCCCTCTGAAGTTTGTCTATAAATTCACCACGATTTTCTGAAAAATAATTACTCATACAGCTAACAGTATTTGAATAAATTGATAATTGAACATTTGAACTTTGTCCAAAAAACATCTTAAATTACTTCTATTGATTCGAATTTATGCCCTTGAATATTAGGAGATTCCAATATCACACAATACTTTTACTTATTATCAGAATAAGAACGTACCAGTATTATCAGTCTGATGTTCGGGACTGCCGCTAGAGTACATAGTAGCCAATTTCCCATCCAACAGGAAACGAAACCAGCCGTTGGAGCCCGTACTCAACTCAAGGGCCGCAGCGTCACTCCACACGTAGAGGGCGTCTCGTCCGCGGCACAACGACCATTCGCCCCAAGAGTACGCTGTCCCATTTGTCAGGCTGGATGCGTCTTCGCCAGGTTGTTCGCTCGATGGTCCTATAACGATAAAATCATGTGTATTGTAATCTAAGGTCCGAGGTTTCCGCCTATGTTGTACTGATTTTTATACATTGGCGAACAAGGCCTTCCATAAAGATACTTTAATTACGCCGGCAACGAAATCATCTACGAGTGTCGCTTCAATGTGCATTACCACAATATGACACAATTAAAAAATGATAAAGGGTATTATTATATAAATATATATATATGTATATATTGTCATGTAACGTTGGACATTAAAATATACGCTTTTGTTCAACTTGACAAAATCACAAATCAATAAACTTGTATTAATTAATAAATTCTTCAATTTGTTTTGTGTTTTTTATTTTATCTGTTTAATTGTTTAAAGTTTTGCCGTTTCGTTTTTAGTTCTTATATACGCGTCAATATGTATGTTTTATTTCAATATATTTATATAAAATTAGACAAATTTGTAATATGATATATTTTTATTAAGAACAAACCTGCAGCTATCACAGCAGCATTGTTCTCAGTCGCAGGCGGTGGATAGGCGGAAGCCAACGCGTCCACTTTGCTGAAAACGCCTAATCTTGCAAATTGCTCCAAGTAGATATCGGCCGCCTTGACCATTAGTTCTTCTGCTATACCAAGGACTGTTAAATGTCCATCATCATCATCCTAGGGAAACGAAATATATAAATCCATAGCACTCGCGCAAAATTAGAGTCGAAAGAAATTAAAAGACTATTAAAGTCATAATTTATAGAGCATGCAAGGATAAAATACTAAAATTAAAAATTGAAACATTTCTAATATCTAAAATGAATTTCAATGATAAGGGCACATTCACTGAATGCGGGTAAAATTCGATGGTGTGTTGCTTTATACATCGATTTTTTAGTTATGATTCATGAATGACAAAAATATGTTAATGGGTCTAGCGTATTTATTTACAACAAATTAACACGAATTTATATCGTTTGAATTAAATATTTGGAGTCAACCCGTGCAAGGTATTAATACAATAAAAGGAAGGAGCGTTCACACCATCGTAACTTTACCACGGGCGGGCGGATATAGCGACTGCGCAGATACCGCGACTGTGCTCGACGTCCGCTATCGAGATCCTCCTAGTTGTATAGAAATTACTGATGGCTATACATGCTATGAAATATTATATCGTATTCTAAATGAACAGTAGTTCTGAACCGATAAATAAAGGCGTGTAGACCAATTTTTCGAATCCGTCCATCAAACATGGACTATACTTCCAAAAGCTTACAAAGGAAGTTCTTTATTTGATCCGTATGAGTTCATGTTATTTTCTTAATATACCAATTAGATCGCTTATTTTCTAATTTCAATTGACTATTTCAAGTACTTTTGTATATAAAGCGCATTTAGAAAAAATATTATAAAAAATATATATTATTATACCTGCGTATCGAGGACTCTTGCTATGAGCCTCGTCAGAAGCGACGCAGTTCGGGGCGTGGATAGCGTACGTAGACGTTGTGAGGGTGCGTAGTGCACCATTTTGCGTACGAGCGATAAACACGCACGTTTTACTCCTACGCCGCCCGCTGCTATGTACCGCGAACAAAACACTGGCACTAGACGACTGAAAATAAATTTTAAATAGCTTTGATTAAAGAAAAACACTTTTTTAACGGATTGAATTTATGGTTTATTGTAAACTTATAGGTAATTATTTAAACATAATTTTAAATTTAACCGACGTTTCGCGTGCTTTACAGCGTGCGTGGTCACGGTGACTGAAGACAAAAGGTGTTGAATGTCAAAAAAGTATCACAGCGCTGATATGTAAGATAAGCAATTAAACTTACTCTAAATAGATTGCAGCCATTTCTTTATCACCGGTGTCTGGGAAATCATCATCGTTGGATGAAGCCGGCGAATCTTGATTGCTTACGACAAGCCATTCTCCGGGGCATTGCAAAATGGCTGCCACTTCACGGTGACCTGTTTTTGTAAAATAGTGGAGATTAAAAATGTTACAAAACCTAAAGATTAGGTTACCTCTTCAAAATACGTAAAAAAATTATGTCTATACTTTTAATTATTAGAACTAGTCTATATTTTTTTTATGTACACCGAAACTTTTGTAAATTAGTTAACAAAAAATAATATCTTTTATAAGCCTTGGCCTCCGATTCCATGATTTCCTCATATTGTTTGGCCTCACCGTACGGGCATGTGTTAGATAATTTACACATAGAAGAAACACATCGATTGGTGCATAAACGGGATTTAACATATGAAGACCAAAAAAAACAAGTTTGTATAATTATGCAATCTGAACTAACATTAACATATTATTGAACTCAGATAATTATATAGGGCAAGGTGAGTTCGAGGTACGATTTTATAGGGTTAGAGGATAAGTGATAATGAAAATGCAAAACTGACCGGTCCGTTTACCTTGATCGTGCCTTTCCCTCGCTTTGTCGAGAGGGGTTTTTCCATCTTCATCTCTAAGGTCGGCGTTGGCTCCATACCGAAGGAGGACTTTGGCAATAGCAGGTCGACCAAAGCATGCTGCGTAGTGGAGAGAAGAGCTTCGTTGGCCACGGTTTACATCGGCCCCTGAAGAAAATACAGAGTCAAATTTTATATGGCACGTGATGCTTTTCTAACTTTAAGAGCATATGTATTAATGGCCACATAGTTGGATAAATCTATTGAGAATACAGGGCTAACACTGTCCAAAAATATAACTGTTTATCTGAAAACACTGCATGAACAGTTAATTAGGTCAATTTAATCTTATATGGCCTTTCTCGTAACTGAAATCCAACAATACAATACATTTTTAAATAGTAGTTAAGCGATCCAAATGTAAGTACTTCCAATTACTTACGTGCAATATTAATTACATTTTTAAATCAAAAATCGGCTTAAGCTAATCTCTCAACCAAATTACAAAATAATGCGTAGTTTCAATAGAGCAATGAACAAGTATTTTATACTAGAGTATATCATTGAAAATTAAGCTAGATCCACACTCATCAGTCTCTTGGCGGTCCGATCTCGGTACGCTAAAGTTAAAAAAAAAACAATGGGTGTGGTCCATTCTACACGCCCGTCTTACATTCGTGCTCATCGTTTAATGGTCAAGTTAATAGATTGTGTCGGGTTTACAATAAAACTGTCATGAGCAATGACTCACGCAAATCCATAGAAACTTTTCGCCGAGTTGTTTTAGCAACCTTGCATTGTTAAATATTTACTATATTACTTATACGATTATGAGGAATGTGTATGGATCTGGTTAGCGATATGCCTTCTTAAGTTCTGATGTCATTTTTAGAAAATATATATGAAAATACATATGTTAGATAAGTATTTGATTGTCTTCATTTTAACAAGTGTTGTGTTTGAGAGCATAAAATAATAATATATTGTTAGTAAGTCTAGTTTTGGTGGAATTCAACTTATATGTAAAGAATATTTTACCAAACCGGGAAGGAAATGTGAACGGAATTATTGTGTGTACCCAGCAAAGTAATTCAATAAATTACATTATCCGTTAGCGAATTGAATTTACAGTCCTATGTCAAGTTGATTCATGACATTAGGTATTTCGGAGATTTATTACTTAAAATAAGATATTTAGTGTAATCAAAAGCTTTACCACATTCAGAGCCAAATACCTTTTTCACATAGAAACTCCACCATCTCCCTCGTCCCGAACGCTGCCGCCCAGTTGAGAAGAGTCTGTCCCACGTCATCGGTAAAATTGACATCCACCGCGCCAGTATTGACAGCTGACATGAGTGCATCGGTGTCCTTACCCCTTATACAATCGATCAGCTGCCGGTGAGACTTGTCCCTCACCCCCTCACCACTTGCAGACACATTTGATGACCCCACTACCGAGGAACTACTGCTTGCGGCAGTTGAACTGTGGCGGTTTAACCCACTGTAAGCAAATTTAGATGCTTCATTCAAAGAAATCTTGCTATAAGCTATGTACCAAGAATTAAATTTTGCATTCCTTATTTATATATAGTAATATAATACACCAAGAAAAAAACTAATCATTTATTTTTGCTTAAAATATGTATTAAGAAAGCAGAGAATCAATGTTCTAAGCGGACACCTCGATAAATAATAATAATGTAATTATTTAAGCAGTTAATCATAAGTCCATATGGTTATTATTATTTATTTGGGTACAATAGTGTCCTTAATAATATATTAATAGATTTAAGGTATATACAATCATAAAAATCGATAGTAAGCGTGACCATATTGTCCATTTGTTTGAATTAAAGTTTGTAAGTACTCTGATGTTTAAATCTGACAGCTACCATTTTTGACATGTCAGAACTAAGTCTATATCAGGCCTAAAATCTAAATACGAGTCCTTTTCAATATCAATACGAGTAATATATAACATGTTATTTAATAAATTGTAGGCCAGCAAAAGAATAAAATAAAATAATTAACGTTAATACAATATATTATCCGTGATATTGAAATATGTATTTGTTACAATTTTGTGTGGTAAAACATAAAAAATACGTAGCATATTATTTTTTATTGCACTCGAATAGGTCAAAGTTCTCCTGTCAGAATTCTACGAAATGAAAAATCATACTTTAGATACACAATTGTACTGCAAAGGCCAGCAACAGACTTGCGAGCCCTTTGCCATTGAGTGTGTCCATGGGCGGCGATATCACTTAACATCAGGTGAGCTTCCTGCCCGTTTGCCCACTGTTATATTAATAAAAATACTTATTCATTTTGTTTGTAGAAAAAATACCATTATGTATTCAACTTACGTTTGTATAGCTTGACGCCCTTCGCAGAGCAGTACGAGTAATAAGTCCACCAAACGCATACACTCCAAACTCCAGCGTTCATCTGATTGAACTGCTGCTTCTATAGCTGAACAAAGGTCCAGGCGTACTAAATCCTAAAACAAAAAACATTTTAATATTTATATGAAAAAATCTTAATTCTTATAATAAATTTATACATACATGTGTGATTTGTTCAGAGCCACGGCACAGCGTGGTTAAGAGACTGACAGTGGTAGATACAGATGGCACTGAACATTTGTCATCGCTATTCTCGGTGCTGCCCAGACGATGTACCAACTCTTCAATCAAGCCTGAATATAAAAATATAACAATCAAGTTCTAAAACCTATCGAAGACAGGTGGTAATTTGTGGCCACCAAGAGACAATTATTTTTCTGTTGAAATCTGACCTAGGACTTTCGACTTCTAACCCATGTGTACTTAACACTAACGCCATGGACTACACAACACTAAGTCCAATTTAGCATTAGTCATGTTTTTTATGAATCATCAATATCTTGTAACTCTAATAGAAAGGTCGAAACTTCTTCAGCTTACCTAATGCAATCATAATAATAAATTGAATGTATTAAGGGCGCATTCTAAAAAACATGTATTCGATAACATCTTATCCATTTAATCGTTTAACAATGACCTAAAAACCTCAATACAAAAGTTCTAATTAATTGCTAATAAACTATTATTTATATGCGTGACGTGTTACTATTAAAATAACCCCGTACCATGTTCGGCTAGAGGTGCCGGGTCGGCGTGCGCTCTCGCAAATCGGTCCGCAAGTGACGCAAAGCATCGTAAGGCCGCATCGGCTACACGTGTATCGCTGTGGCGTAGAAGAGAGGAGAGGGAACTCACTGCATCACCAACACGGGCATCACCGGGTTCCATCTTACCGCAGACTCTGAATACAATAGGAAAATCATACTTTAGAAGGTCGGAACAATCTGTATAAAATATAGTTTTCAAGTAAAAAAACACATTTAGTCACAAACGTATTAACTATTTATAATAAGAACAAGATTTCATATAATAGGTAAAATAATAGCTACATGTTTTTAACCTGATCATTCTAAATAACCTTATGGAATATTACCTTGAAACAACAGCCATAGCTGAATGCAATGTGTCTTTGTGTACAGAGGTTCCGTGATGAGTAATAAAATGTAGTACAGCTGGTAATCCACCACCTTCCCACACTGCACCAGGTTCTCTGGTACATACTAACTCTAAAACCTGCAAATGTCATTTAGCTTAAAAATTAAACTGTGTTACCAAGAAACTTAACCTTGCCTGCATATAAAAAATATTCTAAGTTGATAGTTAGAATGAATGAGATGAGACGGGCAAATTGGAATGGAATGGAACAGACTAAATTTTAAACTTAATAATTTCTTTCTTTTGAGAGGTCAGTCAAAAGTTTTACGAAGTTTAGACTACACTTTTCAAATTATGTTAACAGCAAACAGCATATAAATAAAAAGCAACTGTTAGCTTCCAGTTACACTTGCATAAATTTAAACACTTGACAAACCTTGATGCATTGTTCAGCAAGGTCTTTGCTAGTCCTATTGTTAGGATCCACAGTCAAAAGTCTGCTGCATATTGCTTTTACTGCACCTTCAATAGCTACAATTCTTCTGGTACATTCAGCTACAAAATATAAATTCTTTGGTATAAATTAGTGCATAATGTAAAATAATGCTTAAGAATCATATCAGATGCTAATGGACGATGTAGACAATAATAAAGAAACATTTATAGACCATACAGCCACCAGTTTTTCTAAAAACATACTTATTGAAAATTGATAATATAAAATTAATAAAACAACAACTCATATCAACAATGAATAAACCAATTAACCATAGATAACAGACCTGATACATCCAAATAGTAGGTTATTGCTCTAGCCGTGACTTCTAATACATTGTCTGGTGCATATTCATCAAGAAATATTTTACACAAAGCCGGTAAGAAAGTTCGTGGAGGGCAGCTGTAATTCAAATATAATTTAGTTGTGGTGTTAGTCCATATCATTATGGTGATACTATACAAATTACTTCCCAGAGATACAATGCCAACAACACTAAACATTACATAAAATGTTATGGCATTTATACATAACTGTCACAACATGCCAACATAGCATTATCAGATTTGCATCAATAAAAAATCCCATTGATTACTGACAAAATCAAAAACAAAGACATAATCAATAAGAATCTATATTTAAAATTCATAAGTAAGTAATTCTTAAGGAAAAATATTTACTATTTTGCTAAGAGTTAAGTACAGAGTAACACATCAATAGAGCATGTATTAAATTAATTTAACTATATTTAGATAATTTTGATTTATTTCTAACTTATTGAATTGAGAATTACTTATTGTTTATTAATAATTTTTGTATTAAGAATAAAATTACCTTTCAAAGCACCGGTCAACATTATCTGACATGAGCAAGAGCATACAAAGCTGCTCTAAAGCAATAAGCTGCATATCACGCTCATCACCCTGCCCTGTCAACAGCCACTCCAGCAAGGTCTCAGGATCCACCTCAGCCATCTTAATAAAACCAAAAAAAAATTTTATTATTAATATATACAAGTAATTTAAACATGACATATTAATATATAAAATTTATTTATAAAAAATAATACCTTGGGTGAAGTTTGTTCCTTGCTCCTAAAATAAAACAAATGATATTTATAATTCAATTTTAGTTTTTATTAGTTAAAATACCACAAGTGACAAATTTTGTAACTAAGCCTTAGATTCTGAGTCAAAATGTTGCAACAAGTAAGCCTGCCATAAACAAAATCCAGTGCATTTATGAAATATGAGTCATACTTAGCAATATTTCTTATCTTTGACTATCCTTAAATTAATAATTATAAAAGAAATATGAAGGACAATAAAGTTCTTCAACATAAATTTATATAAATTACATCACAATTTTTAAAGATTTACAATATCAAGTTACACATTTTTTATGTATACTTCATAAGTAATAGTAAAAAGTGAGAATTATATAGAATAATTATGTGCACTATTTTTAAATTTTATTAATATTATAATAAATTAAACCTTATTGAAAAACAAAAACTATATTTTCACATCATGATTTCTAGCAGCAATTTAATTCTATGTAGGTACTAAAAACCAACATAATTTTAAAGTAATAAAAATAATAGTTTTCATGATGATTCAGAGCGATTATTGCATATAAAGTGGGTTAATTTCAAATAGAATGACCCTTTCTCTTTCACAAATGCATCACATAAGTAAGACCAATGAGTGCCGATATTACAACCACGGAAGTATGAAACAGCGATGTTATGCACATGTTATGTTTTTATACACAAAATAAATATCCAATATACCATAATAATTATAACGTGACAAAGTAGAACAATGAAAATATCTGTCAATACATTTACCTTTATTAGACCATTACTGACAAATCAAATCAAAATAAGAAAATATTACGAATATTTTTCTTTCGTTTAATGCGACTTTCACTAGAACACAATTCAATAATTACATGAGAAACATCTTTTTCTACGATTTTCACAACATCATCTGTCATACATCATCCTACTCAGTACTCACTACTCGCCATCATTGTAGGTAGTGATGTCCGGTAATAGTGGATACAATACCCAGAACCGGTAACCGGTTCGTTAACACAATCGAATAATGCGTAAAACAAAATTCGGTTATTTAGATTTAAAATTTAATTACTGATTTTACTATTTCCAACAATTACTAGCTACATTTGAAAAGTATGTAACATAAAGCAATTAATTTGACGAATAAAGTTTCTCCATTAAAAAAAAAACACATTCACTACGTGATACGTAATAATCCATCTGCAAATTTATCTGTTTTATTTAGATAATAATTACCTTTTAACATTATTATCAGATGAAACGTAAGCCATGAAATTTGTAATAAACCAAATGTTTTATCGACTTCGAATCGATAATTCATATTTTATAATAATTTAAAATCAACTTATGCTGCGATTGACCACACTATGGAACCATAGAGTTTGTCCACGGTCTAGTCAATAGTCATCATCTGTCAAACTCGATTAGGCGATTGAATTTGTTTTTGACGCATGAATGTTTTTGCTAATTTCTTATTTTATGCAAGATGAATAAATTAACACAAAAACTATTTCCGAAAACGTATGCGCTACTTGCAAGATCTGATAAATGGTTTTTACGTCCTAATTCATATCTAATAGGGTATATTTTGTACAGTATCTCTTGGAATTAAGTAGGTAGGTATATATATTCTTAAAAGTTAAGAACGTTAAAAGACCAACAACGCACTTGTGAGCCTTGTGGCAGTATAAGTGTCCATGTGCGCAGTGCGGCGGTATCACTTAACTTCAGATGAGCCTCCAACCCGTTCCCCGTTCTATAAAAACAAATATACGCCCTTACCGCCTAATTTTCAACCTCTCACAAATGTCTCACAAATGTAATTTTATCCTTTAAATGAACATGGTATATGAATAAATTATTTTTGACTTTGACTAAATAAAAAATATGGGTTAAGGCTTACAATTCAATACCTCGATTTTGAGGTCGGGGGAGGGTATATTTATCACCCCCAACCAATTTCAAGTACCACAGAAACAGTTATTTCAATAAAAAAAACAAAACATACATATAATACTTAACATTAACCGGTGCATCTAAACATTCCAGTGATGGATGTGTAGGTGTTGGTGTAATACATTCTAACTACAATATTGTCCAAAAAACTAAACTCCCTCCTGAATCCTCCGTGTTCACTGGCGAATGTATTGGCCTATTCAAAGCTATAGAATACATCCTTCTACTGAAACTTCAAAAAACTGTAATTTTTACAGATTCACTTAGTTCTTTAAATGCCCTAGCCCGGTTCCCATTTGGATCACATTATCAATTCCCTGTCATTTCCGAAATTAGAAACTTACTATTGAAATGTTTGAAAGAAAACTATTCCGTATCGTTTGCATGGATTCCTG
This sequence comes from Pieris rapae, assembly GCF_905147795.1. Taxonomy (NCBI): domain Eukaryota; kingdom Metazoa; phylum Arthropoda; class Insecta; order Lepidoptera; family Pieridae; genus Pieris; species Pieris rapae. The sequence continues at coordinate 4,779,015 of NC_059517.1, forward strand.
GTCACTGTGGAATATCTGGAAACGAAAAAGCCGACCGTATTGCCAATGAGGCAGTGGATAGTGGAGATGTGGATATTTTTGGAAACTATGCGCATGACTTGATGGCTCTTTCTGGGATTTATCTCCGGAATTCCTGGACTGAATCCTGGAATCAAGATCGTTCAAGAGGTCGCCATTATCGTGCTATTCAACCTTCTATACCCATTAAGCCCTGGTTTTGGAGACTGAGATTCGGTAAAAGAGTTACAACAATACTGTCTCGTATGCGTCTGGGACACGTCTGCACCCCAGCTCACCTTGCTAAGTTTAATATTATTGACAACCCTATGTGCGAATGTGGATATGCTGAAGCTGATTTGAATCACATCATTTTTGTTTGTTCTCGGCGCGAACGGTCGGCTCTTATCGACGGTCTCATTTCCCTTCAAATTCCTTTCCCTTCATCCATATCCTGTACCTATACTTTCAACAATGGACCCACATATATATAAACTTTTAGCAGCTTTTATCTTAAGTAATGATATAAAAATTTAGATCCTATGAATGTGTATATATGTAAATATCTTTTCTTACACTCCTTTTATATCTATCTCTATAAGAATTGATCTTTTATTTTATAGATTTTCCTTTCCTTAATTCCGTTCCATCCGTTACGTTTATTTTTTTACCCGTTTCCCTGTTTTGACCCTGGGCCACAATGCACAAACCGTGCGGGCCATAATATTAAAAAAAAAAAAACATTAACCGGGCCCATCGTCCTCAAAGTCATCCACATAAGCTGGTCGTTAATCAAGCAAAATACACCAAGTTTTAAAAAAATCCAAATAAAATCACGCACATTCACGAGAAAACAAAAGAAATGTAGTTATTTACATTCAGCTATAATTCTTTATTCGCTTGTAGTGTTATATTATATTTTTAACACGTTGTACAGAAATAAAAAATGGTGTATTTAAATCTAACAAACTCGTTAGTGTTTTGATACATTCAATTAGAGTAATTTTATTTTTAATTTGTTTTATCTCAAAATACTTATTAATTATTTGTTTTTATTGACTTAGATTGATTTAGATTCAAATATTTTTTTGTTCAAAACACCAGAAATTTTAATGATTATTTTTAGGCATAATTTTAATTTAATTGACGTATAAATACATTGTTAGTATTTTAATGCTTATTCATCGTCCCATTTTAAAGTCATGTTTTCGTAGAAATACCAGGAATAAATGCCAAACATATTAATAAATACATATTTGTATATGGACATATAAGGTTTAGTTATAGCGGAAAATTAATTATATCGGTTTGTCCTCGTTCATCGTATTATAGCATCTTTTTATGAAGCGTAGTGAATTTCTTTAACTGTAAAATATGTATTTTTAACCATAGTCATACCTTTGAATTAACTCTTAATAATGTTTTACAAAAATGTAAACTAGTAGTGAGTAGTAGTCCTACTACCTACGTAATTTTATACAGACACATTACATTAAAAGTATAGCACATAGCATTGTAACAAAAATCGGCGCAGGCTGAAAATCGATTTTAATGTTTACAAATTTACTTTCATAGCAACGCGACGTTACAAGAATTGGTTGTGTATAGTTTATATATCAGCTTAGAGAATTCTTTCATAATGGAGGAAGAAAAAAGTAAAGAAGAACAAGAAGACTGGAAAGTTTATGAAGAGCTGAGGCGTACAGAGGTATGCTATAAATGTTTCTTTTAGAAGTTCTAAAACATTACTACACAGGTACCCATGTTTTGCTTAATAGTACCTATGTAAAACGTCAAAGTACATAAAAATATTAAAATGTTAAGGCATTAGAAAAATAAAATAAATCTATTGATAGCTTTTCAGTGTTGCCGTTGTTATAAACATGTGTATATGCAAAATTATTCAACATAATATATTTGTTTTTTTTAGAGATTAATTTAAAAATAACATCATTAGTTATAAGTAATATATATTTTATTTAACACTGTATATATATTTAATAAGAAACATATTCAATACGATACCTTTACCGTTATATATTTTTTCATACTTCAATAATCTCTTATATTAAAATATAACAAACAAAAGATGTTCCCTGATTCCTTAAAATATCTAAAGAGCATCACATGCGCTTAGCCGTACCAAGCACGGGTATTACCTATTTTCGTTTATGATTGCTAATTATGGTAATGATCCTTGGCGTAATCATGCGATTGCAGCTAAGGCACTTCTTCAAGAGAAACAGATAAATTGTTGTACTGGTAATAAATAATCTAAACGATGCTTTACTTATATAGTATAGAGAAGAAGCTCAATTTATTGTATATACCTAATCCAGTATTTTGTTTAACAAATATGTCGTAAATATCTTTTTAATATAATTTTAGAGAACCCGGAAGTTGATATACATAGTATCATTCTGTATAACACACAAATATCATAAAGATATAAGCATTGAACAGATATGGGTAAATTATTAAAAAAATCTCTCTTACATTATCTTATATTTTAACCCTTTTGATTAAATATCCTACAAAAATAGTATACTATCTTATCTTACTAACTTACTTATCCAGATGCGTCTTGCGTTCAATTTCAAACTCCTAGATTTTCTAATTGCTGGCAGCATTGTCTTGCACGCCGGACAATTGGGTGTTTAATGACGATTTTGACTTTTTTTCTTTGACTTTTTTAGTAACAAAATCAAAGATAATTTAAGTACTTACAGTTAAATATCCTGTTACATAAGTTGCCTTAACAACGGATATTGTATATGTAATATAACTCATAAATATCGTGCTGGCTTGCGAGGTTGAAATAGCATGTCTTATCACGCTATAGTAAAAATACTTTGATTCCTGATACCTAGTCGTCTTTTGCACGCCAACATCAACTGACTCCAATAATCATATTGTATTTTATTATGGAATTGTGTAAGTTCATAATATTTTTTGTTAGACAAGGTATAGCCACAGATCATTTCTTTATATTATATTCTGGAACTATAAAACAAAGGATTAGGATATTTTAGTATTTTGTGCACGGCCTAAACTTATTAGATCAGACTTATGCTTAGACGTAGATATTATTTCACTTACGGCTTAATTTTCAGATGGATCCTGAGATAGGCAATGATATAGTTACTGCTCTTAGGAGTGATTTAGCGGGATTACAGTATAAGCGCAATAAACTAATTTCAGAGGTATTTTATGTGCAATATTCTGTACCGTAGTCATTATTCAACAAATAACAACACCATTTATATTTTTTTAGAACAGCGATTTAAAAAATCAAATGTTGTCACGAGACCAGCGTATACTGGAACAACAAGTAGAAATAGATCATCTTCGCGAGCAAAATGCTCGTCAGAATGCTATCATATCATCACTCAAAAAGAAAATTCAAGACTTGGAAGAGTTCAATCGTAATTTGCAAACGTCGCAAGGTAGAAGCGATTTGACAGTTCAAACCCTGCAGCGAGATAACCGATATTGTGAGGAAAAGATAAAAGATTTAGAAAAGAAGCTAAGGTCTCTCGAGTTGGATTGTCATAATGAGGAACAACAAAAGGAAAATGCTCGGTGTCAGTTTCATGACCTCATTAGAAGGTTGTCTGTGGCTTTGGACGTGGAGTTTTGCGACACAACTCACACGCATTCGCCTGAAAGTTTAATTATAAAAGCAGCAGAACTAGTTCAAGATATAACGCGATTAAAAAACAAATGCATGAACACTACGGAGAACTTATCAACCATCGAACAGGATTTACGCAGTTGCCGTGATAGTTTGGAAAGGGCCAACTCTGATAAAGACATTATCCAAAGACAACTCTCTTCTCACCTTCTTGATATTGAGCGCTTAAAACAAGAAAAGGAGTCACTGGCGGTATCCAATAGAGTTTTAGAGAGAGAACTGCATGAGGCTCGAGAAAAATTTTCTCACTGTTCGAAAAATTTAAACGTGGTAACAGATAACGTGAATCAAAATGAATCTATGATTATTCAGTTAAAAGGTTTGTGGGATTTAATAAAATAAAAAAATTCGTAATAGTGACTAAATTGTTTCATAATTATTTATTTTTAGAGGACTTACGACATCGAGATGAAAAATATCAAAGATTACAAACAGAATTCCGTAATACTATGGAATCTATTGCAATCCTGCTAAGCCTGCCAACTCGCTTCGTTGAAGCTCATGAGAGTACTATTAAAGACCGAATTAGAGAAATACTTAGCGACAATAAAGATAAATCAGTGGTATGTATATAACATAAATTGAAATAAAATATTCACTATTTTACAATGTCTTCTATCCAATTATTCCAAATTAATTATATTGTTTATTTGTTTAGATTTGTTGAGTTATTCGTAGAAAAAATATGAGGGCTTTTTTTGGTTTCTGTGATTCATCTGATAATAAATCTTTACTCATAAAATCTTACTAGCAACTCGAAGCTTTCCGTGACAAATTGAACCTGGAAAGCCAACAGCTAGGCAGGACGGCACACTTGCACGATCAAGCTTCGACTCGCGTGAGAATTTTAGAGGATGAAAGAAACATGCTTGAAGCCAAAGTGCATAAGCTTGAATCAGAACTTAATGCTTTGGAACTGTCTAAAGATAACTTGCGAAAAGATAAATCAAATGTAAGTTGGTATAAGATACATTATTTTCCTCGTGATTTTAATATTGATATTTGACTTGAAAACTTGCCAAACTTGAATAATTAAGGAAAATACCAATACAAGTATTTACGACAATTCAATTGTTTTATCAATGAAAAAAATTATGACGTAAATTTATTTTCCGATCTAATATGTATATGTATTGATTTTGCTAAAACAATTAATAAAAACAAAAATAAACAATTGTTTTCTTTCGCAAAAAATAAACTGTACTACTATTTTTTTAGTTCGTTGCATTCCTTGAGCGACTCAGCCGAACTCTCAATATGGATGAGTTAACACAAGACATCGGTATAGAACTCCACACTGAGTCGATTTTACATAGGGCCGAGCAACTGGCGAGACTCGAGAGCGGTAAAATTGTAGACAAGGTCAGTTCCAGTAACTCAGTGAAAGGAAAAACATTATTCTTTTTTATTCCAGTCACATTCAAGTATGGCAACATTACTCGACTTTAAATAACTTGTAATATATCCAGGATAGGCCACGAGATACTTCGTATTAAGGCAAAGAGAATTTACAGTACGTTAAGTTAGTACTTACTTTGTTTTAAGTACCAAATATGTTTTGCAACTTAACTATGTCGTAATAATCATGATTTATCATTCTTTTTACTATCTGGTCATTTCCTTTTATTTAATATTGACTATATGATCTTAATTTTAAGAAATTTCTTTTAAATATCACAAATAGTAGTATAAAATGTGTATTGTACATAGCTGCTATATTATGGATACTATGGCACACTGCCGAGGCTGCGAAGAGAAAGATCTTTTCATGACTTGCCCTATTTAAAAGAAGTAAGACTGGCATGGCATTAATGGATTCACGTATTTAGGAACATAAAATACAGATGCTTAAAAATCATCAGTAAATTTTATAGTTCTAATAAAACACAAGTTACGCACGCACATTAATTAAATTCATTAAAATCTCTAGTTAAACTAATTAAATTATCACGTATCTAAGGCCTTGATTAAAATAACTCGTAGATAGCGTCATCTAGTAACATAAATTCAATATCGATTCATTGTTTTAGATTAGTTAGTACGTACATAATGCATGTAATTTATAAAAATGTGTCCGAAAATTCTAGTTGAATTATTTCTACACTATATATAAAATTTATTCCCGCTATAGAAAAACTTACAAATAATGTAAACTCCTAAAACTTATTTTTATACATTCCTTCGAATAAGCATAGACTAGAGAAGATTTTATTTTAATTCTGCGCTTTTGTCATTGAATTAAATCTGTGATATTAATATGTAGTACTGTGCATAAGTTTATTTTTTATTTCGACAATTCAAAGGGTCTTTATAATGACTTTTTAGTTGAAATTAGTTTCTTGAAAAAAAAGTATCAAAAATATTTCAGACCGCAGTCGTTTATCAACTTCAACGTCGAATACGTATTTTAAGGGAGCAACTTCAGAGGAAAGACTTACATTTAGACTTACTGCGTCGGAAGCTGAGTGTTCAGGTAGGTTTAGTATTCTTAGATAACTTTTATTAAATTATTCAAGGATATATACATATAATATTAAAAACAAAGAAGTCCTCAGAACACTGTAGACAAGTTAATTTCAGAGTTATAAATTTCGTTATATTTAGATTTCTGCATGAATTTTATATGTAATTTAATCGCAAAACAAGTACAACAAAACTTACCCCCTTAACCCCATAAGAACTAATTCACTTTAATTGCACTCACATTATTATATATAAGTTTTATATTTCGTCTCTTTCCGTCAATTTATGTGAATGAGACGGCATGTAACTATGAATAATGGGATAAATTGTTAGGACGAGTCTTCTCGAGTTCGAGCCGTGCTTCAAGCTGAAAGGGATGAAGCAATCGGCCGTAGCAAGAAGCTAGCTCGCCAGTGTGACAAGCTTAATGTCCAACTGAGTGATGCTCGTTCCCAACTTCGCGATCTTAATGCACAACTTGCTGATGCTGCAGAATACAAGGTACTATAAAATATATTTAACATATTAATAAATATAATAGTTTAGAGATGAATACACCATTAGCAACGTGCCCCGCATCTCTCCTATGGGCCATGGAGCAAACCTATGTATGTCTATTCATTAATAATGTTTCAAAGAAAGTATGTCAACCTACTAACATGACAATGTTGTTCTTGTCGGTTTTGTATATAATTGCGCGAACTTTGTATAAAAAATTGGATGCTTCCTTGAGTACAGCTGCCATCGTTGTCGACAATTAACGAACTGGAGCGAACCAACGAAGACAAGGGACAGATTGCTTGAGTAATTGCTAATATACTAATATATATATGTATATATATATATTAAAGTAATTACATTCGCATGTGTCTTTTTATACCTGAGCAAATAAATAAATAAATAATTTCTTTACCAGCCCGAATTAAATGCCCAAAATGAATGAAAAACAGATTTGTCAAAGCAATCTCAGCTCCTAACAGTGATTTTTAATAAGTTGACAAGTAAATAACTTACATTGTACTATAAAAACTGTAATTAAAGTAATCAGCATACATATTTATCGATAATGCGGAAGTATGATAACTAAGTTGATTAAACAGAGCAACGTATATATAAGGTAAAAGTACATTCTTTTTTATAGAAGATAAAAGAGACAAAAAACTATTAAAAGGAAGTATTTATGCGATAATCAGTCACGATTCCGCGAATATGTAGCCGCAATAGATTGCACCTATGAATTATTATTTATTTGTATCTATAAATAATGTAACAAACATTTATGGATTCCGTTTTTTTTACAGACTTCTGTAAACATAATTTAAATAATAATACTCATAATAAATAATAAAAACTTTATTTATGACAAAAGGGATAAATCGTCTCTAATAGTTTCGATTTATCCTTGATATTTATTCTCCACCTTACAAACATTGCAGCAGTGTTTGTTGTCTGCATTTTATCGGTGCATTTCCTATGACCTCAAGATTCAAAGCCTCTAGAGTCTAGACTAACATAGCTTAGATACATACGTATGATAATCAGTTAAATTTCTATGAATTTTACGAATACCTACATAAATATGTATTTAATAATAATAATAAAATAAAGAATACAATCTTAGTCTCAGATTTCTTCATAAGAGTTGTGTCGTACATATCGTAGTCAATATGCTAGCTGGAGCTCCAACAACATAGTTCTTTTGTATAAAAAGTGCATTTTTAGAATCCCTTTTTTTATCTACTGTTGTATACGAGTATATTCTGATCGATATTTTAAATATAGAACCCGGATGTTAACAAAGTCGTTAACCCATCAACATCAAGATATCGGCTAGTCTCGCTATACTCTGATCGATTTGCGTTATACTTAGTTAATAACAGCATATAAACTACTCGAAGTGGATTTACTGGAATATTTTCTAGAAGGTTAAAGTAATTACTTTGTGTAAATCTTATTGTAGCGAACCGTTTACCTGCGCGATAATTTATCTGATTCTCTACCATAAATTTGCTAAAGCCTACTCGATAGCCTTTAAGTACAATAATAATTCTGTAATATTTTGTCATATTAGTGGTATTGCATTGTGTATACAATATTAACGAAAGATTGCCACTAGCAAACAGTTAAACATAACAAATATATTAGGTATCCACTGGGTTTATTGCACCTAACAGATTACATCGCTTGAACGAGCAAGAAAGATAGAAGAGCTGCAAAAGAAGATAGATGAAGCTGAACTATTAAGAGCTCGGTATAATCGCAAAGTCAGCGTTCTGAAAGACCAAGTACGAGCTACTGGAGAGACCTTCGAACAAGAGAGAACCAGTACCGAGCACCAATTAAGTATTCTAAGAGATGACCTAGCCAGGACCAAGGAGGCACTTGTGGAATGTCAGAGGCGGGAGGCACAATTGCAAAGCTTTAGGTATGAGTAATATAATATTATAAGAGCATAAATATAATAAAATATATAAGTTTTAATAATAATAAAAGCTATCCTATCTGTCCTCCTATCCTATATCTTACCTTCAGTACTGTCGATCGAAACCTGTTTAAAAACCTTTTAACAAATATCTGTATAAGGCTTTCTTTCACATCGCGTCATGCTACCGCTTCTATTTATTCTACCCTCTTCTCCTTCTTCCCTTTGGTAATCCATTTAGTTACTAAGTCCACCTTTTATATGTATATCCTGCTATATTCCCGGTACGTAACATATTACACTGATATATGTATCTAATAAAGTACTAGTAGTGGGCTGATAAATTAAAAAAAGCCGTTGTTATACGCCAATCGGGTACCTTATTCGCTTTGTTAGGCGAATAATTATTTTTAACAAGTAAATTACTATTACTTAAAATTGTAGATGGACGTGTATTTGAATTGTATTTTTTTATGTTTTTGTTTGATTTATGTTCGCTGTAATTGTCGTTAGAATGGGTAGATTAAGTAAGTTACAATTTGTAGTACTAGTCACTATAATGTCGAAAATGCATTATATATGACATGGTTTACTTTAATCAATGAAACCTAAATGACTGTATAACATGTTTAATATATCAGATATACAAAGTAGAGAGTTTATACATTAGTTGTAACTGTGCATTGAATTTCAGGCACTCGATAGCAAAGCTTCTAGGCATACTCGTACCATCTTCTGTGTCAGACTTTGAGATGGTATCTCGACTGCAGAAGTTAATAGATGCTCATCACGACTTCACAACAGTTTCTCGACGATACGACGACCCTGCCTTATTGAGGGCCTCCTCAAGATCACCTCCACCTTCTAGGTGTAGGACGAGGACACCTGATAGGTAATACCTAGTAATATTTTTAGGCTTACTTGTACTCGCGATTGAAACGCGTTTATATTTTTACACTTCTAATGTTTTTCGTGCGTGATTCGTATAATTCGCGGAAAATTCCAGAACTATTCGAATCTGTCGTCTCAAACTAACACGTAGTTAATACCGTAAATGTCAGCTGTCATTCATATTGCCTTTTATTATTTTAATCCATTTTAATAGTGTCAAAGTTTTCAAATCTGTGCATTGATGAGTATTTTGTAGTACTAATAACTGAATACGAATATCTGTTTACAAAAATCTTTACGCGTTCTGTAAATAAGTAAGAATTTAATACTTTATCAAACTTTAGTTCGATAAAACTCCCTATCGTCCTATCATATCTTGATCCATCGTGACCTGTATAATTCTTGTATCTCCTCTTCTTTTCTATTACATTATCATTAGCTTTTTAGTTTTGGTTAGTTATTAATATTCCATTTTTTTAGTTTTTCTCTAGATTAAGGTTCTATAGATAAATATATATTTTTTTTATATAAATTCTGGTTATGCACTTATTCATATTTTTTTTCTTACTAGGGTTGGCTGGAAGAGATCGCTTATATAGAATATAGATAGCGATAAGGCCGCCCGTTGCATCCCTTGTAATTTTTATGTATTGTTTTTTTTGCAACAAAGTGTGAATAAATAAATAAATAAAAATAGTAAAAGCTACTGTTGTATAGGTCCCTCCGCTACGACGATTCTGGTTACGCGGATCCCGCGTTCGACCTTGAGGACGAATTATACAAGAGTCGAGCCCCTTTGTGACAGTCGCGACGCCGCGCCCGCTTCTAGTCTTGCAGATGTTGGCTGAAGAAGAGGCGCACATGAAAAACTCAATTTTCTATACGTCATTACTTATTCATTAAATTGATAATAATGTATGATTGTTTAATGTTTCAAGGTAGCTCTTAGAAATATCGTGCTTTAACAATATCTAGAGAAAGTTAATCAAAGATCTCATATTTTATTTTGTTGATATGTTTCTTTAATTTTTAAAACATCTTCAAAAAATATTTTTGCCACTTTATCGAGAATGAAGGGCGTATTTTTTACTTGGTAGAAGGTGAAATACAGGCTAAGGCAACTCACGACTGCCTAAAATGCCTATTTGCTCGTCTTTATATTTTGCTCTTTAAAATAATAGAATAGTTGAACTTCCAATAGCTTTATTTGAAGATTTGAAAAGAAATATGAAAAGTATTTCAGCACTTTAAATTAAAATAAATCGTTAATTAAAATAATTACGTGTTAGATACTGATAGTATTTTGAACAAGTACAAAGTTGGGTGTATCAAGGATGTAATTAAAACGCGGAAGGAAATGTCACCAAACATTGACACGTAATCTAAGCAAAATAATTATTTATTAAAATGAAATCGCATTACAGCCTGTTGTATAAATTCAAGAGGCAAAATGATCTCAATTTTCAATAAAAGTTGTTTTTTTTTAAATTTATCGTGGCCTATAAATATCAAGAACATTAGAAAATAATTGTAAACATATATATGCTACTTACTATAAGCTTGATTAATATTTTTTTGTTCATTATTTATAAGAACAATGCAATTAGAATTAAATTGTGTTATAATAACAAATTGGTTTAGTAGCCTATCTCTATCAAATAGAAAAACAACTAATTTTAATTTCGTAATAAATAATAGTGTATTAATATATAATAGCAATAAATAGTGATTATGATTTATATAACGCACGTTTATAAAATACAAAGTATAATTATTATTTATTGAGTTCTCGCTCCCATTGTATTTTTAATAATTGGTTAAAAATCAATGTTAAAATCTGTTTTTTAGTAATGTCGTTACGCTGAATTTATTTATTTGTACTATACATTTTTATTGTTCGTTTTTTATTCAATAAAATTAAAGGAATGTTAACAATTAATCAAATGTTAATAATGAAAATTTCTTTGAGTTCCTATTGTTAGCAATTTGTTAGTGGAATGGTTTATTTAGTCATTATTATACACATGTAATTTAATGATTGATAATGATGTATCGCTAAGTACACTTTTATGTAGTAACTTTACACGCTTGGTAGTTTAATGTAAGTCTAAAGCCCCACTGAAATAAGGTACAGTAGTAAGTATTTTTATTGTTATCTATTCAAAAAGTAGTAATTTAGGTCTAATAAATGATTAAAACCATTGTATTTCATATATGTAAAAGGTAATTTACAAGATTTGTAATTTTATGTCACCATCTGACAATGAAGTATTATCCTGGCTTCTACAACATTTTATCAAATAAATTTCCAGACGTACGAAGCTAGACCATTAAATGAATGTTATTTCTACAAAAAAAATCCACAAAGATGTTTAGAAAATTAATAAGTAAATGTGTGTTCAATATTCTTAATTAATGAAAAATAGTTTTTATATTAGAAAATAAACTAATCGGCCATCAATAATAGTTATTTGTGGTAACAACTGTGGGGGTAGAAGCATTTTATTGATTAAAATTTGAGGGTAGGGTACTCTGATCATATGTGACCAATTGTGAATTATATCCGATTGCCTCAGTTCAATCTTAGCTATGTTCTTGTATACAACTATTCTGATTTTAATCTTTAATTCCGGTAAGTTAAATATCTTTATTTTTGGTATAATTTACAAAAGTCGACTATGTAAAATAGTGTTCATTGCAATTTGTATTCGCAGTAAAGATTAAATGATGACTTCGTTAGCTGTCGCCATATTGTCTGATTTACCTAACCTTTAAGTATAACATGTGTTTAACAAAGTGTAGTACAATTATGTTTCCCTTTAAAGGATCTAAGCATTTCAAATATGTATATATTTGCAGTAATAAGAATGGTATCATATGCTACATAATTAGTTTAACGTTCAGTTTGCTCTCAATGTTGAAAGATAATTTATTAAGCGCGAGTAAAATATGCAACAATAACCATAATTTTAAAGTACATATATAAAAGAGATTAAGTAATTTGAAACTATTTAATACTGAAAACCTTAGCTTAAGTAGTTTTTAAAACTACTTATTTATCAATTTAAAAAAATATATAATCAGTTCATATTATAAATGAAACTATAGAATAACGTTAGTTTAACATTAGCTCGAACGGTGAAGGAAAATATCGTGAGGAAACCGACATGTCATAGACCCCAAAAGTTGACGACGTGTGTCAGGCACTGGCTGATCACCTACTTGCCTATTGGATTTAAAAAGTGATCATGAAACAGATTCAGAAATCTGAGGCCAAGACCTAAAGAGGTTGTAGCGACACTGATTTATTTATTTTATACAATAACGCTTATCAAATTTATAATACATTTTATGGCTTAGATATGTCGAACTCACGTTACGTTGAATTGAATGAAAATGAAGAGCAATTACATAGAACTGCATATGATACACCCCCGTACCATGATGATTGCGATGATGAAGACTTACACACTGGGAATCTAGGCTTGGTTAATGACGGCATTTGGGCTTTGAAAGCAAAATTCAAAGAATTAAAGGCATTTAACAAAGCCCTAGTGGCGAATTTGCTTACCACGAAACTTAAACTGAAGGAATTGTTTGTGAATAAAATACTTGAAAAAAAAGAAAAATTGGAAGCGTTTAAAACGGACAAACATATTAAATATCAGGTAATTTTTATAATTAATTATTACACAAATTAACTTGGCGAGGAGCTTTATAAACTTTCTGTAGTACTAACAAATATCAGAGATCAGAACGGAAAAATATTACAACATTAAACTAACAGTGATTTAATTTTTTTATTACAATTTCTACAATTGTATAAGTATCACATTGTTGATAAATCAATCAGTCATCAGTATCACATTCTTTACAAGAGTACAATTAAACATGATACTCAAGGTCTAGGTTACATTTTAACCTTATGTGGATCAACGTTAAAGTGAAAGCCTAAGTGTATACATCGAATGACCTTTAAAATTCCTTTAAATACCAAACAATGCGACACAAAGAAATTTCAATTTATTTGACATGTTTTTTTCTTTATTTCAGTTGCAAGATCCGCCATATTCACAGTACCCTGCAATACCTCATGGTTACGACCCATACATTGGAATGTAAGATTATATAGTCAAGTATTTTGCGCAGGACGCTTTTATAAAAAAAAGTATTTGGCAAAAGATTTACGTAATTTTCTAATATTGTAAAATGTTTTAAATATCTTTTAAATTATTAAATGTGTATATTTTAAACGAAATAAAAATTATGAAATGGTCTACAATTCATATGCTTTTATTGAAGATATCAATGTACTGAATGAGTATATACTTTATATTATTTTACATATAGAATTCAAAAAAAATGTAGACAATCAATTTGCTACGCAGTTCGTAGCTTGCAGTAAACGACATCAACGCAGCAGCCAAGCGCGTGCTAGTTTTATCATGTCATCTCCTGTTTCCCGTCACGCATTCAAGCTAATACGTCATCAGTTCTTAAGAAAGTGCATTACATAAATTAAATTCTTAATTGTAAGGTCATAAGTAATCGTTACTGTCGAACAGAGTAGTTAAACGCGGCGCGCGCGCTGGGCACACGTGTACTAGAAGTGGACGCTCTTACAGATTCGTTGATCGAATACAAAATAAGAGACCTCGCTTAGTTTTACACTGTGCTAAAAGTGCCTTCTCAAGTGAATAATGACATAAAAGTGATACCTGAAGGATACATTTCGAAATGTTTTTTGTAATTATTCCTTTTCAAGTGGATATGTCGCTATCTATTCAGTAATAACATCTGTAATCACAGTGGGGCTTATCGTCCCGTAACGAGATGAGGATCAAACTTGTATGGATAATATTTATGGTAGGTTTTTATTATTTACGTCAAATATATAACATATTTGTACCATAATATGATTATACAACATCTGATTGTTTATCTATTGGCTTGAATATATTGTATACCACTAATAGAATATGTTTGGCGTAAGAAATTTTATAAATATTTATTACAAAGCAAGCATAGACGTATAAACGCCAACAACCCACATCACTCACTTAATACATTTAACCTTCAATAACGGAACAGATAGAAAATATTTGAAAATAATATTTCATTTAGTTTTATACATTTCTACGAAAAGAAACCTATGGACCAATTCCAGGGAAACTATGTTATGGTTTTGAAACTATGAAGGGGCGATAATCATTTTCATATAATAGCTAAATACAGCCACGAAAATGTATATTTCCTTGGAGCATTGCAAGGTTTTGTCTTGCATCTTGGACAAAAATGGTAAAAAAGATCGGCCTTCCGCTGGGATGTTATGTTTTACACATATAGTTAGTCAAAGATATTTGATCAACTATATATATATATATATATCAGTATGAGTTGATAGTATTATTTTCATTGTATACTATATACAACAAAGTGTATATATTAAAATTGAAAATGCAACAACTTAAAGGTAACTCTAATTTTAGCGTATTATACTTGTTTGCACGTACATCCCTGTAATAAAAGTCCTATCTGTCTTGAGCTTTAGATCGTGAGTCGTGACTATGTAAATATGTTAATCGCAACAAATACATATATACATAACTACAATATTTGTCCATATATCCGCTAACCGAAACAAATTCCACAAATTGATTTACACTATTTTTTGTAGATAAATGGAAAAATACTCGAGTATCCATGGGCGGCGGTATCACTTAACATCAGGTGAGCCTCCTGCCCGTTTGCCCCCTGTTCTATATAAAAAACTCTATAAGAATGTGAATATAAAAGTACCAGGGACCAACGAAACAACAAGAAAGTTAGTTGAATTTAAAGTTATGCGGTTTTCGTGTTTTATGCAAATGCAATAAAATCCTCGGTTGAATTTATTTCAAAATTACAGTATTGTGAAATCAACAAAATTATATTAACTATTTATAATTAAAGCAGATATAAATCAAAGTAATTATATTATAATTAAAGAATGCAGAATCCAGACAGTTATTAAAAAATATATATAAGTAATATAATAAGTAAAAAATATAATAAATGTCACTGTGATCTTTATTAAACTTGATCTGTACTTACAAATTTCAATCCAGTTTAGGACGAAACGAGTCTAGGTATTACTTCCTTAAGATACCTATTTAACATGTACCTGTTATTATAGCATGACCTCAAATTATGTCGAATGTCAATTCGAAACAACGAGTCTTACCAATGGAGGTATGATCAAATATGTAAGATAGGAAAAATATTTGAATAGTTATTTTTGCTTACAATCCGAGGTAATATATAAAAGATTACACATGTGACATATTATACAAATAAGTAACTGTTAGGTATGCCATGAATTTGATTAATATGCGATCAAAAAATCTGGATATTTAGAGATTTTCTGAATAAAACACAAAGTATTCTATAGTAAGTTAAGAAGATTAATGTACATACTTGTATATAGGTACTATCTATTTAATATCATACAGCAATTTATTGGCATTTAAATAAAATTCCTCACGATCTGGTAAATCTGAACTGGTTTTCTTGCCTTGTCATGCACTCAATAAGAACCTTTTATAGGTAATAAAGACAATGGAAACGCATGTTTATATTTAAAACGCACAATGATTTATAAAATCATAAATTTATATAAATAAATCATAAGTTGAAATCATTAAGTTCACGAACAAACGTAAACATAGTTTGTTCGTGAACAACTTTTTATTAAATCATAATAATTGACGATCATTGAACAATGTGTATAAATATTAGTTTGACAAACCAACACATATTTTAGTTTATACACTATGAAAAAATTGGAATCAATTTCTTTGTCATAGCTTAAAACAGATTTTCTATGATTCTTAGTGCTACTTAGGATAGAATAATCATGAGGAATTTTAATGCTTTCCAACAATATATGCATAGTCTAGTCCAGTTAAGAAAAAATATCATTAATAATACCCTTCGAATACACGTACTCGCATTAACTGAAAAACTCAAATTAAAGAGGTTATACATAGATTGAACACATACTTCTAAAGAAACATAATTTTGCGATGTCGAAATGTACTAAAATCAGCAAATCTAGCAAGGCTACATACAACACGAGTTTTTAAATAAACTGTTCAAATTACCATTTTTTTCTTTAGAATATATACTCTAAGAAGCTAAATAGGTAGAAACATATTATCAGTGGCTACTTCCTTTGATTTCAATTATAAAGGCGTTTAAATAGATAAAAGGTTTCCGAAGGCCGACTTGTGAGCGTGTACAATCATATCTAAGCTAATTGTAATTATTAATTGGATTAAATCATTCCTAACAAAACATGGTGCAAAAAAGTTAAATTGCCCGAAGCTGAAGTATTGTATACGGTATATTAATAAATTTAATATTTTTTTGTTTCTGTCTTGATTTTCTTTGTTTTTATGCCAATAAAGTTCTATCTCTATTTTATATGAATATTTGATACTGTAATTACTACATGTAATAGTAAGTCACTTTAACAAATAAGTTAAGCAAAAAAGTTTAATCTTAAACATCAACTAGAGCCTTGATAATTTTCATTGTCACAGCGCGCGTTTGAAATATGTATTAACTCTTAATATTGGCACTGATATATCATCTATAGTCCCCTAGTCTTGTGCGTAAATAAAAACCATTTTCACTTTTCGTTTATTATAAATAATAAAATACACATTTAATTATTTGGATAGTATTCCTTCCTTCGGTACAGGGGATATGTAAACGAATTTCCACCTCAGTCTAATTGCTGCTATTATGGTAACACAATAATTGTAATAAAAGAGATTAATGTGCAATAGTAAAAATATTATAAAAGTACTAATTTTTTTAAATAAACAAACTTTCTTATCTTCACAGCGCAAACACATTTTGAATAAAAGATAATGATTTCAATCTTTATACTAAATATATTAGGTATATATTCAGTAAGAAGAAGGTAAATCAGTGCACTATTTCTTATTAATACCGATATATTTCATTTTGTATTCATTCATTCATATTTCATGTGTAATTTAATAGAAACAATTATTAAGGATAACGATACTTAATGCCAGCTTGTCCCCATTTTTATCACTGGCGTCTGTTCGGCGATTGACAATCACCAATACAGGTTTAGTTTAGGTTTTACCAGTACAAGATATTATATTTATCGTGTTTGAGCTTCACATAATCGATTATATTTAAAATGATTGATACATTTAAAATATAATCAAAATAATTATAATTAAAAAAAGTCATATTAACTTGTATTTGTTCTACTGTATTTCTAATAAACTAATGTAAATAGGAATTTAGGAAGTCCTTTCTTATTTTTTTTTTATTTGACTATATTTGCAACATTTAAATAGGTATTTTGCAGAGTCTAAAAATGTGAATCTTGAATTAAAAGAATCTTACAATCTGGCCAGTAACCCAGTCCTGTTTTAATAAACGTGATATAGGTTCATTTATGTAGTCTAGATATCAACACCTGAATACAAGGCCATTGTGCGGTCACTGACAGCCACTCGTCGTTGCTAGGCCATTCAATTAATGATTTCCGCCCTCGTTTGAGTACTTGAACTACATAACCACAAAAACTTATAACTTATTCTTAATATATGCCACTATAAATATAAAAATATCTTATTTCATCCTTACTTTCTGTTTTAATAGTACGTATTTACAATACAAAAGAAATTTATATGTACATAAATCGCTAAACAAATTGTTATTTTGTCGTAACTTCGACTTGAAATTCTTAAAGATACTTAAGGGACAATAAAGCCTTAATATTTATGGTAATAATACAATATTTATTATAATGCTTTATTTCGTATTCAATGACAAGTATTAATGGAATGAAATATAGAACACACACAAGCACAGAAAAAAAGGAATCCTGAATCATTGACGCTCCACTACCTCTTCCACACTTTTTATAGGTCGAAGTGGCATTTTAAACATTTAAAACATAGTATGCATCCGGGTGGCAAAAAATACTTTTAAATGTTGTCATTTATTAAAATAAATTTCAAGAATCAGAGGAGTTTAATCATAACAGTTTTACAATTATTTATGTTGGTTTTAAAATTAAAGACTGTCTCGAGATGTGTATTTTATTTTTACGTAACGTAACGTACGTATGTTAAGTAATGGTAATAATTTAATACAGTCACATATAATTTGCCCACTGAATTTCTAAATAAAGTAACTGAATATCATACCATTTTAATACATTGTAAGATAAATTATAATAGGTTAGTCATTCTAAATATTCTTTTGGTTTTTTGCAGATTTTGCCGTTTACATTGGTAGGGACGCAACCAGTACAGACTCAAATTTCACCGCAAACATACAGAAATGGCGACCAAAAAATTAATTCTACTCAATTATTACCAAAGCATGAAAATGATTCAGATGAAGACGGCCAGATAATATCTGTTAGGATAACGTCTTCCGTGGCTGTTGGGAGAGGAACATTTGATGGAAAACCAGGTCTCGAAACGCATGACGTTGAGCAAACTACCATCACAACACCCACTGCTGATGTTACAGGGTCTTTTGTAACAGCTACCAATTATGAATCAATGACTACTACTTTTACCGAAGCTTTGACAGATTATCCACCCCATCTTGCTGGTGCTAATATTGAGTTTATAAAACAACTTCAAGCAAAAAAAGAAACACGAGCTTTACTTATACCTGAACCAGCATATCAAATACAAACGAGTTATGAAATGTCAAATAACACAGAACAAGATCCATTATTACAGGAAACGATTAATGAAAATGATAAAGACATTGAAGATATTCCTCTAGCTAGATCTATTCCCTTATCTTATTCATCTAAAAGTTTTATTCACAGACAAGGAGATAATAATCAAAAACTAACAACCGTCAGTTTTAACATAGTGCATGAGAGACCAAAACTATTAAATTACAATAAACAAAATTCAGCTAGTGGCGATACAAATCTCTCTGCAAGAAAGTTTTACAATGAACCTTCAAAAGTTTACAGTGAGCCTGCTCAAATTTATAGTGAACCTGCGAAATTTTACAGTGAACCAGCAAAGATATATAGTGAACCTGCAAAAATATACAGTGAACCAGCAAAAGTATATAGTGAACCTGCTAAAATTTATAGCGAACCAGCAAAATTTTACAGCGAGCCAGCGTCATTACATTTATCTCCAAAATCAATTCCAACCAATCGTAATACATGGCTTCCCCAAACTGGTACTACTAGTTTCTCGAGTACTTATAGTACTACGACCTCTAATCCCCTTTACCCAAAAAACTTAGACAAAAGAATTGAACATCAGCCTGAGAAGAACTACGAAGTTGACGAAAAAGTCAGCGTGCAGACTGATGGTCGCAGTCACGGTGAACAAGCTAACAATCCTGAAAACTGCAAACAAGAAAACTGTAAAGTAGGTTATGTTGTGGAAGGAAGACAATTTAGAAAATACCGCGTAGAAGAAAGGACTTCAGACGGCTTCATAGTCGGAGAATATGGAGTAGTGAGAAACGAAGACGGGGCGTTGAGAGGAGTCCGTTACACGGCAGATAGTGAAGCTAGTCCTCGTCTCATTCACGATGCACTTATGAAGTTCCTACAGCTCAAGTAGAATTAATTTACATTAAATGTTTTGCTCAGTTTCCATGTTGCCATTTTGAAACGATAAACCGTTTTGACTGCTTATTTTTAAGTCCACTATGTTGTTTAAATAAAAGTGTATTGAGACTGATTTCAGTTTTATTAGTATTAAGCTTCACAAGCTTACTGCTTTGAACTGCTTTTTTCTTCGCCAAAATAGGTATTTTGGATATGTTATTATTATAAAAATCAAGCGAAATCAGTCTGATTTAACCCGTTTTCACAGAGGCAAACAAACGATACTTACCACTTATTAAATAAAGTCAACGGGGTAAATAAAAGTTATTGTATTTGGAGAACAAAATTCCTTTAATTCGTTATTTAACACACCTTAAGCCTTAAAGTCGAACATCTCGAATCCCTTATAAATATTATTAACCATTATATTAAAATTTTATTGTGTAGTATATAAACCTAATATTTTCATCGGAATATAACATTTATGAAAATATTGTAATTTGTTATTAACATTACATTGAATTTCGGAACAAGGTAACAATATGTAGATAAACTGCTTAAAAGATATGTTATTTCTCAACAAATGGATTATTAGGAAGAGATTGAACAGTTAATTTTGTATAATCAAAACATTTGAATAATAATAACATAAAGTGAGATTGTTATTAAATATCCTTTTAACACTTACTAAAATACTAGGCATATTCTTATTAGATATTGGTGCCATTGAATACAAGTGATTAATCTTCGATTAACTAGCCGCTACATGAAACGCTCATTGAAAAATTTATATTTCATCTAACTCTCACTCCTTTGTAACGAATCGTTAAATCGATGGCATGCGATCTTTATTAGTTTTCCGATAAGTATCGTATTATTAAATATATATTATAACTATAAACGTGTCGAGATTCTATAAAAGATATCAACACCGTAAGCATCGACAACAGTTTGTGCATGAACAATTAACAATCAAATACAATATTCCGTGGAAGCACATTTAAAGTTTAAAAAATTTAAAACACACCGACCTCAGTCGATACTAAACTATGATAAGTTATTGTACCTTCATTCTACAGTAATAAACAGATTATAAAATTAAATAGTGCTGAGTTAAAAATCTTAGGAGTAGCTTTTCAACAGAAACCTTAACACTTAGGAACTTACTTAGGCAAACTACTAATCATACATTTTTATCCTTACATTTTGCAAAACCTCTCAGACATGCATAATAACAGCCATTGCATTAGATATTTAAGTATTTGTTGAACCGCATATTAAAAAGATATGAATTTTACGTAGACTTCTACTTTCAATCACAATGCAAGGCTAACGCTGGATGCATTTTGAAATAAATAGTTCTTTACTTAACATTATTAAATGAAACAATATTTTATTTAGACTTGCACACACGCTACCGAAATTATTCAATCCATTTTAAGTACTTTAAAAACACTAACAAAGTTTTTATCAAAACATTTTTTTATTCTGCAAGATAGTAATCATTTTCGTATAAGAAATTTATTTTTTAAAAAGTTATTAAGAAGGTGTAAA
This sequence comes from Pieris rapae, assembly GCF_905147795.1. Taxonomy (NCBI): domain Eukaryota; kingdom Metazoa; phylum Arthropoda; class Insecta; order Lepidoptera; family Pieridae; genus Pieris; species Pieris rapae. The sequence goes on from NC_059517.1 coordinate 4,800,666, forward strand.
AAACAAGTGAAATATTTATCAAGTTCAGCTTTAAAATACATAAAAAGTAATGAAAACTAGGTTAAAGATATATTTTAGAAATACAGATATGTATTGGCACTTAACTAAATAATTGTGCTCAAAATGTAAAACACATTAGGGCAACAACCGTGTATGGATAAAAAGAGGAAGCAAATAAATTATTCATTTCATCACAATCTATAATTCTTTTCTTCTGATATCGAAATATAAAATAAATATGATAACTATAAAAAATACACATCTATACCAATAAATATGCTTAATACTAACATTGATATAATTATTGGCGACATACGCGTCAACGAGAAATATTTAAACATTTGTGGCAGTTAAAATTGTGTGAATTCAATTTTGATGATTTTGTACGATTTTGTTTTTAATGAAATTGACTAACCAATGCAAACAATTATTCCGTAATTTGATAAAATGTATCATTCGAATTCTTTCAACAGAAATCTTTCTGAAAATCTACATTCCGTCACCTTCGTTTTACCTTACAAGGATTCTACATAGCAATGATATTTTAGTCGTAGGTTTCAGACTCTTGCTGGACCAGCTTGAATCGACGCGGACTCTTTACAGCGACAGAACCATGTCCGTCTAAGGACAGACGACCTTTCATCTGTAGGTATCTGTAAAACAAAACATGTCAGAAACTAATTATTTCGCGTCGAAAATTTTATAAATGTACTCACCTTTTAATGTGGCGAGAAACAAGTTTTGTCGGACGTTGCTGCCACTCATCCAAGACTTCCTTTGGAGCTAGAACCTAAAGATAAAGTAATTTAGTTTTTGCACTCTTTTATAAGCGACAAGCCAGTTCTTGGTAACATGTACTTGCATGTCAATAAGTGAATGTATGTCTAGCTACAATGCAAGATTTACAAAGCATTATAATGTGTTTTTTTTGCATTTGTGTTTAGCTTTAGTTGAGAATTTTTAAGGGTATTAAATTACATTTGTCTTCTTAATTAATAAACATTCCGAGATTTTGTCTTTATAAAACTTGCACAACTTAGGTTACAACCAAGTTAGCCAACAAGACTACCGTCTTGTACCACATCACGTTTTATTTGCAATATACCTGATCTCCTTTCAATCTGTCCAATAGGGTGACGCAGATGACAGCTGCCTTAATACCAGCGTGATGAGTTAGTGCTGCGAAAGCCAACGACTCCATTTCTATATTCACCACACCCGATTTATGAATACTCTCCAAATATTCCATTTTATCATTTTCTGTGAAGTCGCAGAAGGCACCGTCTAGACGACCTTGACCTGAGTCAATGATTATCTATATTATAATTAACAAAGGAGGCTAGTTAAATTGAAAACGTGCTTAAGAGAAAATAGACTCGTAAACCATTGTAGAAGCCCTTTAACCTAAATTCTTAATTGCATAACATTCTAATTTATTCATTATTATATATTCTAAAAATTCTATATAAATAATATTTAGATAAAATATAATAAGCTTTTTTAAAATGACCCAATAATTCTGTTGGCGCAGACAAAAAACCATTTGACTACTGAGAAACGTCAGGTCAAATAAATTATTTAAATTGAAAAGCCTCGTATCTTAAGTGTTATTGTTATATAGCAAACGATCTCACGAACTGTGTTACGATTTTTTTACAAGATCTATTATCTGCCTCCACTTTAACATATGCTCTCTTTATTAAACCATTTGAGGCTTATCCACACACGTTATAAACGAAGAAAAAGCTGATAAAATTCGGACGTTTTAATTAATTACCTTCATAAAAATCGTATGTGCACATAGTTTTCCCTGTCACTGTGTCATAAGGATCTTCGGGATCTCCCATGGCCTTGAGTTCTCGTGCCAGCCTTCTATCCAATTTTGCTGGTCTTTGAAGTGTCTTTCCAAGAACGGTCTGTAATTATTTAAAACGAATAATTTATTTACTCATGTTTGCTAGTCCTATTTAAGAATTACGTAAAAACTACATAATTGGCGTCATTATTAAAACTATTTCATGACATTTACTTAGATAAGAGGTCTTGAAATAAATGGTGTTTTATTGTGTATTTATATTAATTTTAAAACTTTATTTACTTAATAATAAGTGTTAAAGTTTATCTAAACTTTTAGTATTCATACAACGGGAACGAAGTCTCGTTTACTTAGTGAATAATTTCAATAAAGACATTAGTAATAGTGCCGTTACTAAAGATATAATTCATCTATCAATAAAACAAGTTCAGTTATAAAGACCTTTAAAGAATTGCGTAGGATATATACAATCACTTTGCGAAACTTCGGAATGTTATCGATGGCCGTGGCACTGAACTGAACAATATGTAATGACGAACGTAGACCCGTTGAAGTAAAAGTCACTTTATTTAGTGTAACACGATATAATGCTTTTATCACAATCTAAATGGGAATTGATTTTCTTATCTCGATAACACAAAAGCTTGTATACACTGATTAGGTGTAATGGGTTTTATTATTATATTACGTACCTACGTTGTACATATTTAAATCACTGTTTATATAAACGTAAACCATAATTATTACTACAATCATTTTTTTCATACTACAAAATAAGTTGTGCTATTTTAAAAGTTATATTTTTCTTTAATATTATATTTTTAATTGCTCATTTATTAATTAGGACAATTAAGTATAATACCTGGATTTAACAAAAAAAAAGTGATAGTAATTACTGTTTAATCATAAAGTTTTATTTTTATTTTTTATTATTAAAAAGAACAATATTTAGAACTTAACAATTATAAAAATACTTACTACACCTACTATAAGCATTATTAGCTATTGAATATTATGCTCTAATAACTTTTTGTCGCTTTGCAAATAAATAAATATTATATTTGAAAACGTTTTTAATTTCTTTTTTTTGTAATACGATAGTCTAAATAGTGATATCTTATAACCGTTAATATCTTACCAATTCAAGGACATTACGAAGTGCTCCATCGACAACTTCCTCTGAAATAATCACTGTACCACCCTCATGACCGATTCCGCCACAAGTCCCTATCCTGAAGAACACTGGGTCCCGAACTTTAGCGTGGTACATAAGTTTTATGACTTCGTGGAGTAGAATGCCCACTGATGGAATTCCCATACCGTGCTGCAGGCAAAAAGTTTTATTCTAAAGTATTTTTTAAGAACACAATATGTTAGTACAATAAGTTAATTTCATAATTAAAGAATTTATTAGAAATCGAATCAAAAATAGAAAATTTCTCTAAATATTAAGGAATGTCTTAGTGTCTAAACTGGTTTAAAATTAAAAGCTCAAATCTTTTTAATAAAAAGTAAATTTAAAATTTAATTTACGAATATATATGTGGGCTTATTATTTTTAAGTTTTTATGTACATCGTTTATGTAACCAATTATTTGACGAAGAATATTCTATTGAAAAAATATATCCCACAATATAAATTGTTGATTGGACTCAATTACGTAAGACATAAGACCAACTCAGGACAATAAAGATGTTCATTTATCCCAATTGAAAATATCAGTGAGATCGAATAGATCATATTAATTCAGTCATACATAGATTAATAAATAGAGGACATTTAGGTATATGAAACTAAATTGAATTGAGTCTATTATAAAAAATATAATATTTTAGTCTGACATATTAGGTAACATAATGTACACTTATGAACGTAAAAAAAAGAAATATACATTAAATGATTCTAATTTTACATTTACTGCCAGTTCTCAAATTAAGGGCGTAGAACGGAAGAGAAGAACTGGCAATAAACTCTCCGCCACTCTTCTTAATCGCTAAGTTTTTTTACACAATGTTTGTAAGGAGCTGCAACCACTACACCATGTTCCATATGACATCTTGAGTAATAAAGAATAATTAAATAAATTAAAAACAAAGATCTGTCTACTAACTCTGAATCTCTCCTGAGTGTTTATGACAATTAACAATACTGGGAATCATTCGTCTCAGATACCAAATACCAAAACAATCATATCATGCAATTGAATAAACGTAATTTGACCCTACTTGCAATCTAAAAATAAAAAAATGTTCTAAGAAACTTATACAATTAAACGGCTAGATCCATACAATGATTATAGCTGAACTTCTTATTTATAACGTTTGTTATTACATCGTTTAGTAAAGTTTAAGTTGAGGTCATTTTTTTATGTGGAGTAAACGAAATTAAACAATCTGATTGTATAAAAGTGACTTTGAAAAATAAATTTAAATGATTCTTACACTTATAGACAGTACAGGTCCAACTTTATACATCGAGTAGCGGTAGGAAAAATGACTGATGTCCTGCAGCGTAGTTCCGCATGGCAGTTTGTGGCCAATTTCTGCCATTATGTTGTAGGCAAACTGCTCCATTCGTTTGGGAGTTCCGCCCATGCAGACAAACTGAAACAAAAAATATTGTCCAATGGATTTTAAGAAATTTTTATCGGTAGGATTATGAATTTAGTAGACAATTCAATCGATCACATATAGACATTATTTATCCATAGCATTAAATAAAACAAAAGGAATCCGTTTGCCAGATGTCTACCACACATCATCCATAAATAACATCTAAAAATATAATAATTAATTATTTTTTCAAAGCATTTAAGTCAAATAGAATAAATAATATAAATGTCTTAATGTTTGTTGTTTCTCACTTCACGTTTTTTTTTCCAAGCTGTTTCTTTATGTCTCTCAATATGAAAATTTAATACCTTAACATCCCCAAACATCTCGACCAAGTCATGGGAGCCACTTCCCAGCGCCAGGTGGTACAATATGTCTTGATCCATGAGTTCAATATTCGGATTCCGGAGACGCACCGATCCATCGGGATACCTACATAAGTAATATATTACAAAACAAGATGAATACATTCTATGTCAAAATAGTGGTGAATATTTTTTTATTTGTATGATAGCGTAGGTATTATCAGATCAATAATAATATATAAACAATAATATTATAGATAACAGTTTTATATTAATACAAATAATACAAAACAATTTATGTAGTTTATAATATATTTTGTTGTAATTTTTATATAACCTAATAGCATCCAAATTGTCGACCTCCGAGTCATTTTGGGAAAATTCTTCTTCGTAAGTCTTTCGATGTGGCTCATGATTTGAATTGTTCTGGTTCTCACCGTTATTTTTCAGGCCATTATCCACGGCCACTCCATTTAAAGGCATATTTAATGACGCTGTAAACATGCAATAAATAGATAGATAATTTTCATATATTATAACTTAAATAAAATAAAGTTATTTCAAAACAGAAACAATAAATCTCTACTTGTGCTCTCTATGATACAATAAATATATTTCTGTATAATCATAAATGAATTTTTATTAAAAGATTTAATAAAATGCCTCTAAATAACCGAGAAGCATAAAGTATGTGTACCTGTTAATAAAGGTAATCTAACGAAACTAAACTATGTTAACTTTTTACGTCATGTTTGGTAATGATTAAAATTACAATCAAAACCATAAAAATTAATTCATATGAAATTTTTTAATTTAATATATTAACAATTCTGTTTAAGTTGTATGTTTGCAAATATTAAAAATAATGTCTCAAAAAACGTAATAAAAATGTGTTGAAGCTAAAAATAAATATGACATCAAAATACAAATAATTTCGATTTACTTACCCACTTGTTTTTCTTTGATCGTAAAAAAAATCCACCGCAATCGACGTGTTGTTACGGAGAGCACAATATGAAATGTGGTTAAACACTAAACAGCTACAGCTAGTCACTTGCGATTATGTTATTGTACTGTCGTAACTGGTAACCATACTTACAATGAGCTCGTCGAAAACACAAATACAAATGGTGAAGGTTTGAAAATTACGAGGAACGGGAACATGTTTACAATGCATTCTTTGTTTAATTCAAATTTTATAACGATTTTGATCAATATTAATGTAAAATGCTATGGCCCAATCAATGAACTTGTTGTTTATATTTCCCGTAATAAATAATATTTCCTATAATGTCAACAAGTACTGTAGTTGTCAATTCTTTGTAATACAACGGAATATTGTAAATGTCGACATCGTAATAATTAGAATATCCGGCATATTTTATTCAATAGCTTTTAACTTTTTGGGTATATAAAAGATGACGCAGTATATAAAATATACAGGCTAACTAACCAAGCCGTGCTGGTCATAAATTGATTAATTACCAATTCCAATCAATACTGGTTAACAAGATTAGTAGTATGACACAGTTACATAGGTAGGTAGCTAACCTGAATTATTGACAAGATGTGGAAATTGAATGTGTTTGGCACAAGTAATAAATGAACCTAACGTTTTAATAATATATGTGACACTAAAAGGTCGTCATTTACGTGATAGTCGATAATGACGTATTTAATCCGAACTGGGTATCACAGCATTTTCATAACATTAAAGATATGCGCCTAAATAATTTAAATTTAATTTTGAGGATAATTATTATATTCGAATTATTTTAACCATTACATTTAAATTTAGAAATACGATAGGTATTCTTTAAACACGTTCGATTACGTAGTTTGTAAAACGTTACTTGCGTAAATATATTATAACAAAAGGGTTTATACTTTTTTACTTACAAACGAACATATAAATCACTCAATAAAGTCACTATATATAGATATAACAACTATATACGATTCCTACTTGAATTAAACCAGGTTAGAAGCTAAATGGGGTCAAGTCAAGTTCGCCTAGATTCTAGTATTACGACTAGTCTAGATATCTTATTGTTTACTAAATCGAAAATGTAGTACTAAACGGGATTAATGCATAACTTCACCAAATATATGGTAGGTACATTATATTCACATGCAACATTTAAAGTCGTAGTATGTTTTAAAGTATGAATAGTTGGAGCGTAATACTTTTCGATTATACATACAATTCGTACTTTAAGATTTGAAGGTCGTAATTTTTTTTAAGCTATTAATATTGTTTCCGATAGCTTATTTTATTAATTAACGTGGTTCTGATAAAACTGAATTACTCACTCGTCACGAAGCTCATCAGTATCGAAGGACATCGCTGTATGCAATCACTACACTAGATTGTAAGATAATTATCTAACTGATGGTGGATCGATGAGTACAGAGAGCAAACTGGTGCGCGGTTTGCGGGGAGTCGCCCTGTCGCCAGGGTGCGGACAATGCGTGAGACTTGCGCAGAGCGCCATAAGCTTTCCACGTTCATATATAATATAAAACTGAACCCTAAAACAGTACGTTCTATATTAAGATATTTTTATACGGAGTTGAAATGGCCAATGTAGTCATTTTATTAAAACAGATCGTAAGCATGGCATGTAAAATGTTTTTATAAGATAATCAGTTTCTTGGCACGTTCATCTTAGACTAAGACGCGTTGTTCTTATCTATGTTCTTTATAAACGATCATAACAATTAAATTACGTATTTAAGAAGTACAAAGCAGACAGATAACTGAAATTATTAGTAATTTGAAACGCAACACGAAGCCGTGTCGCTAATAAGTGATCTGTGATAGACGAAGCTATTATAAAAATAATAATCATTCGTATGTGAGGGTTTTCATACAGGTACTGTACATATTAAATGGAATTTTAAATAATACAAAAAAGTCAATGCGCAACATTTTATTAAGTTTAATCCACATACATATACACAGGAGCTTGAAGTAGTTGAAAAGCTACACTACCATTGTTCCTCAGAAAATACAATTATCTAGCTAACAAAATGACTTATCTTATAACCTAATAAACTTTATTGAGATTTTAAAGCTACAGCAAAAATTAATCTAATAAAAACTATACAATATTGAACTTAATCGGTAATTCATTATAAGAACCAAAACTATAATTCTATATTTCATAATGAATATACCTTTATGAATTTGATTATATAGTTTGAAAATTCATTAAAAAAATCACTGGCACGACTAGTATTATTATTTATAAACCTTAGGGATCCAACCTAACTTCATCTATGAACTGTAGTCAACTCGGAAGTAGACAGTAATCTCGTATACCTACCGTTACCGGTAATCATATGAGTCTAAATATGCGTTCAGCCAATGTTTATGACAAATAATACGCAAACAATCATTGTATAAAACCATTAATAATAAAACTCACTGGAAACAAAACATTGGGATTAACCATATATGAGAGACACACGTTTAAGAAGAATTTTCAAAATATAACAAAAAAGGCGACAGAAATATACAAAAGTGGCAAGAATGACAAAGATGGATGGGCGATGAATGATAAAACAATAAATGAAATATATAGAGTTCATAACTTACGACTTAACAGCTTGTATATAAGGAAAAAGCTCATAAGTATCCAATAGCCTTACCGAACAGCTTTGCTAAATTCCGCGACGCGATACTGACTCTCGATCTAAGAGATAAAGAGACGCTCTTTGCGAAACCAGGAGGGGGTCATCCACGGCATGGGCCAGGCGCATAGCATTGAGCGAGGTATCAAATTCCCACACCCCGCGGAACATCCGGTAATTGTCAACAATATCGCTGAGGAGCCGGCAGAGTTATAACTATAAAACTCCGTAAACATTTATAGAGACGGCTATATAACGATTCGAGCGAAGAGGAAAAAATCATAAAGCTGTCGCCATACTGTGCTATTTCCACGCTGTGTCGTGACAGTCATCTCTAACAGCGATCGCGGGCGAAAGCTATACCGATGCTTAATTAGTCGAGATCACAGTACCGCAACAGGCCAAAAACCTACCCAGTCCTCAGGGTGAAAATGCAAGTCACGGTGGGAACGCGGCAGAACCTTTAAGACAGAAACGGCATACAGACTTTCCCTTTTTCTTCTTTAAAAAGAACTGACGTAAATTTTAAGATAGTTTTGAAAAGAAGAAAGGTGGCTAGTCATACCCCCTGTTGATGTAGTGATCGTAAGTGGACAGGGGATGAGTAAAAACCCTCCATCTCTGAGCATAACAAAACACAACTAAATTACTTTGACAATCTATTATAAAGTACCGCAAAATAAACATGAGAGATTCGAACTAGTTATATCACGAAAATTCTACTCATATATAAATGTACATAGTTTTGTTTCATAAATTTGAAGGTGCATACACAAATGCCGCTTAATTAGACATCAATAATTGATATACATTAAAATATAATTGGCAAGTAAAAGTAAATCATACTATTAAAATATTGCAGTTCTCTATTAGTTTTGGATCAAATCACTATTAGGAACATACATATCCAAGAAAATCTGCAATTTAGCCTAGAAGCCATAATTCGACAGGTATATTTTTAGAACATAAATATACAATACAGATTAACACTCCTTTTAAAAATTCACTTTTTATAGCCTTTAATATGAAATGTGTTAAATTTAAAACAACTCGTACACAAACCCTATAATAATAGCAACCTAAACATTTTAAGGAAGACGAATCCTACAAAGCTTTGAAACTCTTAGATTTAAATAAACTAGACATATGTATTTAGTCATCAGTCATAAAATTAAGCTTTCTTGAGCATTACTAAGCTGACTTACGATAATTTAGTTTTTGATACCTTATGAGTCGATAAAACATTTTAACTCTGAGTGTTGAATAACGGATTATTAACTAATATAAAACTAACACATTCATAAAAACTAAAGTCTTGCACTCTTTTTTTTTCACTCTTCACTCATCGTCTCATTCCTTCAAATTCTTTAGGCTGTGATGCAAAGATAAAAACCACTGGTTTGATTGCATTAAGACTTATTAATTTTAAAGCATAAGAGGGTTTATCCCCTAACGCCCAAACCCAATAACCTATCTCAATCCATTATTGACCATCTGAGACAGACATCTTACTCCGAATTACGATGACTGTGCCAATAACCAATCGACAGATTGTAATAGACATCTGACGATATAAGCTAACCATGGTAGGTCAGATCGGTGTATGTGGATGGATTTAAGATTTTTATTAACACACGTTTTTTTAAATATAATTATTTAAAAAACTGGTGTTAATTTTAATTGTTTTATTAATATATAACTATTCGACATATTTTAAACATACACATGTATATTTTTATATTATTTGTACGGTTTTATTTACTTGGTTTATATTGACTATCAAATATGAGTTTAAATAGTAAAGAGATTGCATTCTATCCGTCGCCAAAAATGGATTGCTTTCGTAGGGTTTGGTAATTGGGATGCAGATAGGAGATCGATATAGTCTCACGGTCAGAATCCACAATCTCTAGTGGATTAATTATTGGGTTCGGGCGTAAATCTATTTGAGGATTGAATATCAGACCTAGCTCTTTTTGAAGCTTATAGCACGTTTATAATTATTTAATTCAACATTAGCCAGCCGTAGGTAAAATTAAGACACGTACATTGAAAATACATGTTGAGTTTTTTTATATTTAGATTTTATGAAATTTCTGTCCACTTGAGATATTATATGAAATATATACTAGCAGTAGTAATATTTACATAATTCATTAACATTTTTTGTTCTTTAGTCAATTCTAAACAATTAAAACATAGAATATATAAATAGGTCTTAGTAACTGAGTAAATTCTTAGCCCAGAAGAACGATCAATTCAAATCCTGAAACTATGTACTCATCTAGTTTAGCGTAACCATTGTTTGAGGGTAAGATACAAAGTCGAAACTTGATAAAAATGTATTGGATTTTATACTGTTTACAACCTGATGCCAGGCTATGGTACCGGACCGTCAAACTATCGTATCATACCTGGTGGATACGATAATTTGACGGTCAACACACATACAAAAAGCACGTAATTGAATTATTCACACAATTACGATTATTATCACACGATTGGGGTGAATTTTACACTAAATCTCGACTCTGAATCTCTTTCTACGAGCGCTCTATAAATTTCAACGAAATGACAAATGGTCCTAATTTAGTTTTTATGAATAAGTAGGTATATAATTTCAGCAGAGTATTGTGATAAGTTACTATACTAACACTGATATGCTAATAATCAATATAAGTAATTTTTTCTAGGGAATACCGCGTGTGGCTCTTTGTAGTTTGGGTCCGGTTGGTTGCGATAACGTCGGGCGATCCATACAGCGAACAGCTAAAAAATATATATAAGAATTAATTCTATTTCTATTTTTTATAAACTGCTCTAGCGTCTATGAAATTAGCGGCATCGTGTTTCTACTCAAAATCGCTACATAAGACGTAGTAAGCAATTGGGGCATCTATAGTCGAAAGTTTCCTTTTTTGTCTAAAAAGTTTAATTAATATTTTTTTTCACATATCAGGTAGAAGTAACTATTTATAAAATGTATTAACTTTAACCTTCATACAATTCATTGTTGATTCGTGTCAATACTGCTATACTTTTAATAACAAGTTTAGAAATCCTTATCTCTATATTTTTAACTCGGATACATAAATATATAAAAATGACGAAATCGTCAATATTGACGATTTTATCAGTTATTTACTTAAAAGTTAAATGAATTGCGCACATCATTATATATGGTCCATCGCGCATTCAACATTACTTGAATATTTCTTAACAAGTAAAACACGCTGTGTTTAATAAAAAATATATACGCATATAGCATCATAGGATAAGCAGTAAACTTAATGTAATCCAATCCATACTTTTGCCATTTTGCCTTAGGATAGAAAATTATATAAAAGTAATAATGTGTTATACTTTTAGAGATTCGGGAGGATTGTAATGGAATTTTGATCAATTCATTTAATATAATTTCAACGGTTTTAGGACTGTATATCGGAATTACCTTCAACATAAAAATACGACTTTTGTTATTTAAAATTAAAATATCCACATATGTATACATATAAAACAACAACACATATAAAAAGAGTGCCTTCACTTTCAATTTTAGCAAGCTTTACGATAATTAAGTGTAATTTTAGTAAGCATGCAGTTATAGTTAAGCGAGCGAGCATGCAGTTACACTGAGTAATACCTAAATAAAAAAATTAAAGCAAATATATTTTATAAACACAATAATATTTATACTTTTTATATTGTTCTATATATTTGAAATAATTTCGATTATATATAGAATAATATAGAAGGCGAATTTATTACATTAATGTCAGCTAGACACTATAATAAATTCGGGTTTAAATCCGTTAAAAAGTTTTATTTAATCTACTCGCGTAAACCATAGACGTAATTGCACAATGGATTTCTAAGCGCATTAAGCCACATGCGAATGTTAGTAAAAGGTGCATGCACAAGTTATGTTACACGAAACCATTCCACCTTTGATTAGTCCACAAAGCATTCAAAGAAACGCGCTCGGATTAGCACGTGGATCCTTCTGATTGCGATACCTTACAGTCAACCACACACCCAGAAACTGCAAAATCCATCCCAATATTAGTAAAAAATGGCTGTTAAACACAAAAATCTTGTTAGCTGCAGATATATTTATAATATTGTCAGTTATTTATCTCGCTTCATCTTTAAGAAATGGTATAGTTCATCAAAGGAAGTAATCATATATTTTCAAAGACGAAGTTTGAGTTAAGTCATAATACGAACTAGTAATTGCATTTTGGAATTAAAGTCGCTAGCATCATTTTATTTAGGAATCCACTTGTGTACCTCACAAACAAAAAAATTCAATAAGTGTGTTTCTGGCTGCTATATTATAATGATTTTAATCAGAAAAAAATCTTTTTATAGCCACTTAAGATTCAATACTACCAGTGTGCCTGAGTTGTATATAAATTACATGCCTTTCACAATTAAATGTACACAGAAAATTCATTATGCTAACTGGTAGAAAAAAGATAAATTGTAAACTTCTATAAATAAAGTGACAAAGCATTGTTAAATATTTGAGATAAAACATGTGTAAATAACAAAGATACTCTTATCATAATATCTTATACTATTGATATAAAGACACATAATTTGACAGAATAAGAAAATACAGCTTAATTTTTTTGAATCAAGGAAGGCTTTACCTAACAAACTACCTACCTTCCATACAACTACAATCAAGTAATTTTATAAAGTCAAAATGAGGGATTCTTCAATGGAATTACCTGTATATATGTATGTATTTATAGAATATGGTTTACCACAATTATACATATGTTCATAATACAAAACAGGCTTATATTGCCTAGTTATAAATACACAGTAAGGCCAAGAAGTAGGAATATGCAAAATAAATAAACTATTTTACCTCAGTAAAGCTGAAGAACAGTCCAATTCCACCACACAGTTTAAATGCATAATCTATTGTTTCCTTAAGCTTCTCCATACATGGCTCACATTTACATTCATCTGTGACTGGCATGTGTTTGCAGCAATTCCCCTGAAATAGACATACAATTAAATATACAACATAGATAAATAAAAAAAATTATGCATATATATATTGACACATATAGAAAAATTGTATTTTAGCACATTCTTTCTTGAGTCTTGACTCTGAATTTTACCCTAAATAAAATATTCAAATAATCACACACATTTTAGAATAACAATTTCTAATTGTCTTACATCAACAACAGCACAAGAAGGGTAATCCAAGGTGGCATTTGGTGCAATTACTCTGCTTTTAAAGCTGCAACATTGGAATCGCTCCTGCACCTGCTCCTTCATATCCAGGTCAACTGAATTCCATCCCTGTATATATAATTTTACAAATGTGTAATAATGTAAAAAGAAATGGAATTTGGTCAGGTAACATTATAATACCTGTTGCGCCAGCATCTCTTGCTGGTCAGAATTAACTCCAAGACAAGCACAAGCAATTGAAAACTGCACCAGAAACAAAAGAAATAAAATGACCATGTACTGTTATATATTAAGAAAATGTATTCATATTATTATAAGATTGTAATTAGTGTTTTAATGTGTCTCATAGTAACAATAGTAAAACAATTATAACATTAATCTATTGGTTTATTTATGACTAACCTATATGCCAATCAATATTACTAATCTATAATTATTATTATAATATAGTAAATTATACATTATTGAAATGTCACACCAAAAACTGTTAAATCCCTGTAGAATAAAAATTTGACCCATAACTTGCTTCATAAAAAGGATACAAAGAATAACATGACTTGATGATGCTTCACAGCACCAGCTAAGCCCAGAAGTGATATTAGAATTAGTAAAATTCCACAAGCCATTATCCCTCCAACTATAGGTAAGGTTGTTAAAGCTGAAGCCTGGCCATAGACAGCTACGGATATAAGAATTGAGGCCACAACCTGTTAAATAATTTTATTTAGAATTTTCAAATTAACAACATAAATATAAAAGTAGGAAAAAATTAATCGCTTCTTACCACATAGAGAATGTTTAATGCTATAAGAGCATTTTTAGAGCACGTAAAACCTCCACACATATTGAACTAGACTTTCACTTAATCGCTTATTATATTGTTTTTATTATATTAGCTCTTACTTGTAGGATTAAATTGAAAACAATGTATCCCTATTATTTAAAAATAAAACTGTCTCAGCGTATGAGTAACTATTAACTGCTTTACAAGTTTAATATATAATGAAAAATATTTTTTCGAAAAGCTTAACATGAAAAACAATTATTCTATTACTGTTATGGAAATCATAGTAAACAGAATTATCATGGGGAATAAAAAGCACAGAATAGATATTATAAGTATGCATAAAAAAAAACCGTACACAGTTTTCAAAGATAATAATTCTAAACACAGCACAACTAAACAGACTACAACGAAATAAAGCGAAAATATATACCGGAATCTCATGGCATAAATAGAGATTTTGATATGGCAATCAGAAAAGTCAAATGTCTTGTGCCAATGGACTTTGTATCCGGCTAATAAATAAATTTAAAAAAATGTCTCGCGTCAAATCATGGTATCTGTCATCTGTTTGGCTGTATGGACTAAAGTCCTTTGTCTTTCCTCTTAGGGATAAATTGAAAAAAAAAATATCTGTCATCTGACAACCGCTGTTAGATTTTCTGATCTTTCATCTTATCTAGGTACTAATTCATTCTTGAGATGTTGTTCTTTTGAATACGTCGAAAAAGCCACTCATCGTATTCGAGAAATATTGTTTTTATAAATATCGTAAAAAAATTTAAAAGGATTAGTAGTCCATTGAAATGTTACAATTTGAGGGCCAAACCGAAACATTTTTAGAGGATGCAATTTTATTAATTGAACATGTATGGGAGCCGGAGGGGGTTGGATTTAGAAATCAGATGACAGATCTCGTCTAGGCACTCTAAGGGGCTCAATACAAGATTAACTTCTTAAATTAAATTTCGTTTAATATCGTTATTAAAATTATTTTTTTCTGTTAACAGTTAAAGTTTGAGAACAACTTAATTTTTGTAAGTCACTTGGGAACGAAGTAAGATCGACAGTTTTGTGTATTAATGACTTAACCCTTCATATTTTTTTGGATAAAGATGGAAAGTTGAGATATCCCAAATTACAAAAATAGCCGTATTTTTATGTGATTTAGTAACTAAGAATGAAAAACTATAGTTAAATATTCCTGAAAAACAATATCGACAAGTTAAATCACTTGAAATTTAAAAAAAAAACTCGTCGCAGAAATTATCTACATTTAAGAGCTTATTACACCACGCGATATTCAGACAGTCTTACTAAGATTTAACCTAATGTAATAAGAGTTAGCCAGTTAGCCTGTCTAATTAGACCGACCGAATGGGTTCGACGGTGCTGACTTGCTGAATATCGTGTAGTGTAATAAGACTTAGCATGCTAACCCATTCAGTCAGCGCGCGGCAGTCGCAGAGCAAAGACGTTCGTACATGTTTGTTTTCTGTGGCCGCGTGCACCATGGCGTGTTCGCAAGAAAAAAAAGTACTTTGGAATGTTTTTTATTTTTTATAGATAAAGTTAGGCAACGCTCGACACACTGATACATTGGTAAAAACAAACATAAAAATATAATTTTTAATATGACAAGCACTTGGCAAACATGACATTCATTTAGAGCACATACAAATATCAATCGAAACAATTATTAAACAAAACACACATTACAAAAAAGAAACAATTACAAAAAACTAAACAAAAATCGATTTTAAAGTGTGAGGGGAGCAACTATCCAGACCAAGCTTGTTTATCAGAATGCTTAATCTGGATATCGGAGAGCTTTGACCAAAACGCGTTCTACGGAAATGAGGGACAAATGGAATAATGGGATGCCTAGGGTATCAAGAGGGTACATGAATCTTAAATTTAGAAAGAAGGTTCGGACAATCAATCTTATTATAGAATATCTTAGCTGCAAACGATGTGTCAATAAATTTAAATAAATTTTCTGCGATTCTCTAATGGCAACATACTAAAGTGTGCCAGGCGCCAGCCTGGTTCTGTTCTTGATTTGTACCGAGACATGCCATTTTTATTGCCATATTGAATGTATGGAGTAAATATTAAATTACATATAATAATATAAATTACTAATATAACATTTTAATAGTCATTCAAACTCGGCAACTCCTACTCTAAGGTAGTTTCTTAAGTCACATGGCGACATCCGTCACGTACGCTTTGTAAATGAGTAAAATATTGAGTTAGCATGCGGTATTCAGTCGTGTAATAGCGAGCTTGCTAATTAGATTTTAAGACAGTCTTACTAAGACAGTCTAAATATCTCATAGTGTAATAAGCCTCTTACTCCACGCACTTTTTGCGGCTAACTTCGACTATGGTTTGGAACGTTAGAAACTGGTGCTTTTAATAAAAATGCCTCGGCTGACGGCTCTCAGTTCAAAAATACGTTCAAATTGGTGTTATAGACCATTAGTTGTCTTACCCCAATTTTTATCTCGCCGCCACTTACCTTACGAAATTACACATCTGATTGGGAGACAACGGGACTACTCACTAAGTATATATAAAGATGCGGAAATTTATTTAAAAATTGTAAGATTCTTACTGAACCTCATAAAGTTACTACTGTTAATTATGTATACTTACCGATTTTAAAATGAATATAGATTTATCTAAGAAAGTTTAACAGTTAAATCTTAGTTAGATACGTGCCTTTTTAAGTAAAGTTTACTTATAACTAAATTGATTTGGTAATTGGTTTATCACACGAGCAAACCTAGTTTAATGTACATGTAAGAGTACCTACATGTAAATTTTCTACCACAGTAAATTCTCAGCGCCATCCTATGAATCTAAAGAAATAAACTTACCACCAGTATATAAAAATAACCATATTTTTTTTATTAAATTTTTACGTACGTAAACCTTAAAATAATTATTTTGCGCTGTGTAATGTACTTACATGTAAAAACGACATGAATCGTGTGATAGACCATTGTTCGACAGGTGTAATAATTGAATTATTACTGTACTACTGTGAATCTGACAAAGTATTAAACACTAGCGTAAAATATATCATGTTTTACGAGGCATTCTATTGCAGGTGCAGTGGCGCAGTATTTTTGAAATAGAATATTTGAACCAATAACAAACCTCTGTTGCATTATAGTTTTTAGTTTAATACTTTGTTGATGTTAACTGAAATATAGATTACGACACCAATGTAAGGAATTTTTGCAAGGACTGATTGGAGGTTGGTTTCATAAATAATAATTTGTGAATGAATTAAATACTATAATAATAATTTTATTTTTAAAACTTAACATTCATACACCTAATTATACAAATAATCATGTCTCTAGTAGCCCTTCTGGATCATCAGCCATTAACGATTTTTCAAAGAATTGCTTTCTATGCACTAATGCAATATGTGGCTGTCGTAGTCTATAATTGACATTTCCTTTAACAGTGTACTTCCTCTCCCCTTCTGGTCCCATTAATTCTCGCAAAGCTTGATTTCTTGCCAGAAGTTTTTCATAAAAAATTACACCACTTTCAACATATTCTTTTCCAAGTTGAACAAGAGCTTTATCAGCACTAGTCTCATAATGAACTTCTGTTGCATCCTTTAACAGGAAATAAGTCCCTAATCCAAACAGTCCAGTAATGGAATATAACATAGCTCTCATTGCAACTGGAGCTGCATATAAATTAAGACGTTTATTTAAGTATGTTGACAAATTATATACAAGAAAAACTGATACGAAGGGATATGAAGACTCAAACATAACTTTATTATTTTGTGTCATCAATATTTCTCTGCAAATTGCAAATTCCTGCACTTTCTCAGGTAGAATTAATGCTTCGCCAAGTTTTCTTCCAACTTCAGATGAAAGGTCAACTGGTTTCTGATTAACCTGATAAATAAATTAAGATTAAACTAGTTACCAGGAGATCACAATATTTCAGAAGAAACTTTTTGTTGTAGTGGACTTTATATAGCAAACATAACCTTTCACACACATTTCAACTTAAGAAAATTCATATTAATATAAAAACAATTTTGCTTTAACAATATTTTTATATTTAAAATAAAAATAATGTTCAAGCAAGATTTTTAATTTTTTTTTTTTATATAAAATACTTAAAATAGAAACAGTTGGAATCTCATCTTGATGATCCTACAAAACATCTGGGAACTCACCTGAACATTATCTTTAGCAACATCATCTAAATTATTATAATTGAAATTTACTGGAATACCAATTAAAACACCAAACCTGGAACCTGTACTACCTAAAATATGAAATTAATTGAATCTCTATTTCCAATTTAGTAAACTTAAATTTACATTTGTAATATACACAAAGATACAACTTTATAGATCACTAAATATATTATTAATTATTCTTAAAAAAATAATAAAAAACAGATGCAATGTGAAACCAAGACCCATATAGGGTTGATCACGACTGGATTATTATTTAGTTTTATATGATTAAGCTGAACATGTTAGTGAAATTTTATATTTACTTCTAATTGATAAACATAGGACATACCAGCATGAAACAAATCAAATCCAAATACAGTAAATGGTTTGAATAATTTTCTTTGTACTTCAGATACTTTGAGGATATCTAGACATCTCTGATACCTATCGCGAAGATTTTTTGTTAAATCTACTGGTTTCCCCGCACTGTAAAAATAAAGGCAAGTACATGAAAGAAAGATTATATAACCAACAATGTTTATTGGTCAGAATAGTTTTTTAAACAAAGGCAAAACAATTATTTTAACACCATACCTGTAGTAATGAACAAACTCCCTGTATTTATCAATTAAAAATGTATGAGGAGTAAATCTTACTGCTGTTAGAGCTATGCCGGTTCCGGTCACAACTACAAAAGAGAACTTTCTTCCCTGGTCTGTTAAAAACCAAGATATTGGTCTTCGGGTAGTCATTGTCTTCAGAATCACAAAAATAATTATATTTAGTATTCAATTATTACAATATAATAAAAAAAATAAAGGCATACGAATCATCAATGATTCAAAACAATTTACTTGTAACTTTGAAGCACATGCCCAGATTAGTATACTATGAGAGCACACAGTCACACTGATGACAGATGACTTATGACAGGTTAAATATATTTTTTAGAACCGGACTAAAGTAAACCACTAATCGTGGAATAATGTTTGGTTAAATGCAGCGAGTTCAAAGGCAAACATGCTGGAATTCAACCTAGTAAACCATCTTTAAAGTTAAAAGTTTGTAGCGTATCGCAGATACGCACTAAAAATGTACATACATAATATATGGTGTAGTATTTTGTATACCATTTTGTTGTATGTGGCAATTTAAATACAGGACACTAAGAAAAGAAGAAAACAGACGTCACTCAGAACAGACTTTTAAGATGAGTGAGCATGTATTTTTTTCCTTGAGTATAAGAATATAAATTAATTACTGTTGTTTGTGAAGAAATATACTAAATTAACAAAGATAAAAATGGGTTGTGATTTATAACAAGATAGAACATTCCATAAGTTCTAAAATTTTCACTTTTATAATTTCCAGAATGCGTTTAGGATATCTGTACACCTCATCAGTTAGCAAAGATTCATTATCATATATTATATTATTATTTCTTATTGTTGATAGTAATATATTTTGTGAGAGTGGAGAAGATATTGGTGACCCCGACCATATTTTCTTTTCTTGATCCCAATATAACCGCACCTTCTTTCTGAGCACCTTACAATTACTACATGTTCCGTTGCCGACTAAAATCTCCTGCCTTTTGCTTTATCCTTTATTGTATTATAATGTATTATCTTCTGTCATAATGAATAATAATATTAAGATTTAATATTGATTTTTTGGATTGATTGATTTGATTATGCCTTTGTTTTCTTTTGATGTGTTTCTTTATTTTTCTCGCGTTTAGTTTCTTTTATTTGAAACTGTCAAAAGTTATAAATATATACAATACATTTTTCTAAATATCTCAAAATAGCCAGTTTGAAGTAATGCAATTAGAGAAGGCGGCACATACCACCGCTTTCCTTCTCCGCTTGCTGCGGTCTTCTGCAAGAGTAGGGAATCTGATCTCAATTTTTTTCTTCATCCCCTTGGAACGGATAAGCCGGCCTTGCCCTTTCTCATCATGACCCAAATTTCCTCCTTCCTCTCCTACCGAATGTTTTATTTTGATTACAAAATAAAACATTCCTATCGGTACGAAGACGTGTTGACTGGAACGTTCTCAATTTTTCCAAGTAAGAGACGTTTTCAGGAAAAAATAAACCTTTAAAGACTTTTACGGCATTTACTATACGATTCCCTAGCTCTTAACACTATGCACTTCGGGCCAGAGTGTGTATAGGTCCTGGAGAATATATGCTCTCGTCACATCGCGATGCTCGAAGGCAAGCTCTATCCACTCTTTGGCTGTGTAGACTTCAATAAATTTTAGAGTAAAATTTTATGTCGTTTCAAAACCAAATAAAAGTTTTGAGTCGCAAACGTTGCAATTGACCATCGCACTTATATTCTTTTATACAAATTAAAAAACGGCGAGTGTATTTGTCACAAAGTACTAGTATACATATATTCTAGTCGTGACAAGCAATAAAAAACGGCCACGACGCGATTATAAGAAAAAATATCCACTGTCGTTGTTTTTCAAGTGCATTTTGCTAAATTGTTGATTTCTATTTGCCGTCTATCTAGACTAAAACAACTACAGGGTTAACTGTTGTAACTGTATTTTAAAATACCTCGGCATTTAATTTTTATTGCATCAATATTCAGTTAGAGTTACACTTGCTTTTCCTTGGTATATGGATATTATTGTCACGCAGAAAATAGATAGTTAAAAGCATCTAGTAACACTGGAAAGACCGCCAAATTACTAAATGCCATCATAACCTAAAACAGTAAAATACAATTAATGTTTTTTGTTTGTACCTTGTGTACATAACAATTTAATTAGTAGTACCCTAGTACCAACACATATTAAATAAAGATTACATTTTAAATGATGGTACATCGTTTTTTGATTAATAGCATTATTAAAATTTTCCTAAAATAATACAGCCCATCATTAGTTCAAGTACCTATACCACAAAATGGTCAAGAAGCAGAAAAATTTGTGAAAAATGCAAAGTTTATTGTATGCGTAAAGAACATTCACGTAAATATGCAACTTTTGGAAGAAATAAGTAATTTGCAGTTGCAATTCCTAGACTATGAATGGGTTCAATCTATATACGATTCTGAGTTCTTCGAATTTAGTGATTTGCCGTCTGAATTTCAAAATGCGATTGACTCTTCAGAAGTAAACTTAACTTTACAAAATGTAATTCATGCAATTGATGATTGGTTATCTTGTAAAGATAATTCTGATGATGATGCTTCATGGGTGACACTCTCTAATCAAGTCAATCATAAAAATTTACTAGCCCTATTAGGCTATTACATTGACTGTGGAAATAAAAACATATTTCCTACTGAGGCCAGAAATAATGCATTGTGGGCATCTCGGCTCTATTTCAAGCTCTTATCTATTCCTGGATATAAAGCATACCATATTTATCACTCTCAACTTTTTGCCCACACTCTAACCTGTTTAAGTTACCCAAAAACTGTATGTGAAAATGAAGATAACTTTTTTAATCCTAAACAATTGATAAGAGTAGTAAACTCTATTATTAAAGAGCTAAATGAGTTTGTCCATGAGTTGAAAGCAGTCATTGTGAACCTACAACTTAGTCCAGGAGACATAAATTTTGAGGATATTCTATCCAATCTGATTGATATTACTGGTGGATCTATTGTCACGAAATTGAATATAGGTATGTGGTAAATGAATAACTTGAACAACCTAAAATGGTAAACCTAAGAGGGCAATTTAACCTACAGCCATAGCTTTAAATTCAAAATATTTTTAAGATATTGTCATTGGTTTGAATGATCAAATGATTATGGGTGGACATGTCAACAATATGTGGAATTACATATTACACATTAGTATTAGAAGGGTCATAAATATTTGGTTAATTAAAGTTTAAAATATTTATCTTATTACTAATGTTTCAGATAAGATAGAGCTAGCAAATTTATCCAAGGTTGTATATGAAGTTATCGACTTCATACTCTGCACTGCAGATGGGGAACCAGATGCTTTAGCAATTAAGTTATTGTTCAAGGCCATGCTCCCAAAATTTATAGCAGCATCAGTAGATCATAAACAAGCTAATGTATGTAAATTTTAGCATTTAATAGAACATAAACCCAAGAAATATAAATTCCAATTTTTAAATATTTTACAGAACATTGTAAGAGCGTCATATGTGGCATACTCTGGACTCATCTTAAGTAAATATGGTAAAACTGCACTTTCCAGTTATGTGGTGCTTTTGCAACATTTAACTTATTCATTGGACGGACTGGTAAGCATAGATGTATTTATTATATAGTCTTAATCACAAAGTATTTTGTAATCATCTTATGAGTCATAGATGTATTGTCTGTTACTCTATTAGACTTCAGAAATTATTGGAATATATACATAGCTTGCAGAATGTAATGCAATTCCTTTTCTCTAGAATTCTGAACTTACAATATAATGATATAATTCACATACTGAAACACTAGCTGGTTCCTACAAGGACATGATAGAGATACACCGGGGTCACTCTTGCTTTTTAATGGTAGTCCCTAAATGGACCATTTGTAAAAAATGTTTCAATTTCGTTGTCTGGTAATTTCATTAATCTTTTATACCAAGTCTTGTTAACGACCAAGAGAGGCTTGTACATTTTTGTATTCATTTCATTAATACTTTTAAGATTAACCTGCCCCATGTTTGATTTGAAACATTTTTTTTTCCTTCGGACCCAACTATCAAAAGCGAAATTTCCCGTGTGGATCCTTGTTAGATGCTTAGAGCAGTGTTTGCTCAGTGGCTTTAGCATACGACTTATCTCTGAGATGGGAGGTCGTAGGTTCGAGCCGTGGCATCAATGCACTTTTTGTCTGCACATTTAACATTCGCTTGAAAGTTGAAGAAAATCATCGTGAGGCTTGCCTTAGACTCAAAAAGTCGACTGCGTGTGTCAGACACGGCTAACCTACTTGCCTATTAGATTGACAAATTATCAAGAAACAGATACAAAACATTGATGTTGACATTATTCAGAGTAAATAAATAAATAAATAAACCTCGGATAAACTTTTCATAGGAAAAGGCTGAAGTTCGACAGACACGGATACCATTGGTAGTTGGTCTAATGAGTCTCTTGCCACAGAGATCATATTGCAATACAGTCAAATGGCTTATCAAGTTAACAACTACTGCAAAAGTACCTCATCGACAGGTGGCAATGGTATAAAATTTACATGATTCATATATTTATTATAAGTTCAAAAACAACATGCATGCTTAATAAATAAATTAAAGAGCAGTGTTGGCCTAGTGGCTTCAGCGTGCGACTCTCATCCCTGAGGTCGTAGGTTCGATCCCCGGCTATGCACCAATGGAATTTCTTTCTATGTGCGCATTTAACATCTGCTCGAACGGTGAAGGAAAACATCGTGAGGAAACCGACATATTGTCTTAGACCCAAAAAGTCGACGACGTGTGTCAGGCACTGGAGGCTGATCACCTGCTTGCCTATTAGATTTAAAAATGATCATGAAACAGATTCAGAATTCTGAGGCCAAGACCTAAAGAGGTTGTAGCGCCACTTATTTATTTTTAATTAGTTTATGTGTGTAAAATTTTAAAGAATATGACGTTAAATTTATTATACACAAACTAAATACCAAAGTTTTTCTCTATTATATCATAGATATTAAAGAAATCGCTCAAATGTGAGTCTTTGTATTTATATTTAAGTAATCAGTAATGTATTAACTTAATCCTAAGCGGGCCCAAGATTACTTCTTACAGTCTCTTATTTTCATAGGATTCAAATTTTAACGAAGTATGACTTTATTATTATCCTACATTATATTATAATACATATTTTGATACATATATTAAGCCCGCCTTCAGATCTTTTTTATATACCTTTTTTTTTAATTTAATGTATGTTCATTTACCTCTATTTAGTTTAGTAAATCACGTACTGTTTTCCAATTCAGTAATATTATAGGTAAATATTATTTATGGTTTCAGGAAATATTAGCTCAGCTGTTACCAAATGATGCAGAGAAACGGAATTCCGATTCAGGAATCGAAAGTCGAAAGACATCTATTGAAGATAATTTGGAAGGTATTATTAGTAGGTTTTTTTATTAAAACTACAAAAAATATTTATAATTTACTTTTAAAGAGGTTGTCAGAACAATACTAATTATTACTGTACAGAAAAACACGTCTGGCACCCGGGGACTGCCGCGGTAAAGCTATTGCATAGCATTTTCAATCAACTTATGCAATTATAATCATTTATTTACTTTTTATTTATGCAGTATTTTTTCTTTGATATTAATTCAATCTACCACTCTACCAGACAAACACGCCTATATAGTCTGTCTCACTCTAACGCGTACCGGCTGCACATATATTGCGTGTTAGGTTTTTTCGTTACGGAATTTCTTGATTCAGTCGCCGTGCTCAAAGCTCGCGATAAAATCTATGCAATAGTTTAAAAATAAACTTAAACACACGCATACTAGTTGTCAAGGGCCAATGTATGAGTTGCAACTCTTCAAATGATTTTGGCCTGTTCTGTCCCACGGATGTACAGGGCATCGAGACCATATCACTTTGCCACTGGCCTGAACCACTAACGGCAAACGAATTTGTATGGAAATGGTCACGTGACAGCGTGAGCTAATTTCATTCTTATACAAATTCGTTAGTGGTGTCGTACGGTGATTTTGTCTCCAGTCCCTCGATCAACTATTATGGTTTTTCATAATTGTGCCGATTTATTAAGTAACAGATTATTTGCAGTACATGATAATAAGGAACCAGTAGTAGATGCTGAAAAGGACCAAGCGAAAGATACAATGGAGGAGGACAGTCAGTCACAGTCATCAATATCAGAGGTAACATTGTAAATGGTCATATTTGTATAGGTGTCGGATATACATATACAATTGTCTCGGCTAAATCTGGTCACCGACACAGGGATGTCCCAGTGCCAGCATCTGTAAAATAATGCAAAAATAGAATAAGGTTTATTCAAAATTTTAACTATTAAATTTTTTTTTAAATCGAGAAGATTTTTTAAAAAATATATTTCCTCTTTGTGGAATCAGCTGTCGCTAGAGGTATTACCGAACCCATTCTTCTCAGAGGCCTTCAAGAAAAGAGCGTAGCATTCCCTAAAAGGTCGGCAACACAGGAAAAATCAGTGGCATCCATTAGCGTTGCCTTTAAATTTCTGTATCAAATAAAAAAATATATATATTTCTTAAGAGGCAAGTAGGTGATCAGCCTTCTGTCTGCCACATCCATTTCCTTTTATCCTCGAGCGAGCATTAAAACACCCTTCGTTTATTTGGTAAATAAAATTTTACTTCCAGGTTGATATAGACCCATCAGAAGATATTTCTAGTCTAATTAACCAGCGTCGGCATTGCGTCCCTCATGGAGAAATAGTACGTGCGATATACGATCGCATAAGTGACGTATCGGGCACGTTACGTGCACGAGCGATCGCTATACTTACAGATTTACTGGGATCTAACCATGAGCCCATTATGGAAGCTATGAGAGTGAGTAAAAAGTGATTTATATATATATATATATAATTGACTCAGGATTATTGCAGTGTTTAATTAAAGTAATTCATTTGTTTCTTTCAGATTTCTTAAAGATTAGATTTTTTTAACATTGTAGATTGTTTTAAGCGATGACTTTAAGTATTAAATTAAGTATGTCTATGAAATTAAGTATGTATTTATTTACCTACGTAAAAAGTTATCTCAACTTCGCCCTTGTTTTTCGTTACCTAAAAAATAAGTGTAATAATTTATATTTAGTAAAATCAATTGCATATTATTTACGTATTATCTATTAATTTTAAATTTCCTAAAAATACTGTAATGAGTTTATGTTTGCGTAATTAAATGTTACTCTTTCACTGAGTGTGTCCGAACCGTTTAAAATTAAAATTTCGTTTTTAATGGACCGGCTTTTTTCAAACACCAAGTGTTTTTTAGGTTTTTTTCTCCTGCCCGTTTGCCCCCTGTTCTATAAAAAAAAATAATATAGTTTAATTATTAGGATCTAAGCGGCGACGGGACACAGTGCCAACTAGCGAAAGCGGCCTCCCGTTGTTCGTCTGACGAGCGCGCTGCCGTGCGTAAAGCGGCCGTTTCGCTCATACATCGGCTGCTTGTGAGAAACCCTCATCCTACACATTATTCCGTGAGTTATTGTTAATCTTTCCATGTGTGTGTGATATTTTGTAAATGTGAGTCTGTTGGATAATATTGAAAAATTATATTATTACGAGTGTAAATTTTTGTCTTACGTGTACGAATTAAATTATTAGATGCACGTTATAAGCAAATTAAATAACATACACAAAAAGATTTACTCAATTTTATTATTTGTATAGAGATTTTTTATTTTATACAGAGTGCTGTAAATAATAAAACATTATTGGCGATATGCGTAATATACGCTTAAGTGCGTATTGCCATAGACAAAAAATGTGAGACATTTACTTCAATAAAGTTTGTAATTTCTATTAAGTTTTAGTTTAAATTTGTATTATTTTTCCTAATTTGGTTTTATTTTTCTTTCTTTCTTTTTGTTTGTTTGTATGTTTATAATTTCTTTGTTTTGATTTAATAATAGATCAAAAATTGAAACACTTTATTAACACTTAAACAACTAATAAAAATATAAATTAAACTCCATATCCTTAAAACTGTTAACACTATGGGAGTGAATATTAGGACGACTAATTTCGATTTTATTCGGTCGAAGATTATAATATAAATTAAATAAATTTGCAGACTTTAGTATCTCTTTGCCGCGACGCAAGTATCTTGGTACGCGGCGCAGCCGTCAATGCGTTGGCAGATGTAGCGCTGAACAATCCAACTAAACTCTCACTCAACGCCTTCCTAACTGGCCCCATGCACCAACTGTCTGACCCGGAAGCTAAGGTAAGATGACGACTTATTCCATGAGGTCGTAGGTTTGATCCCCGGCTGTGCACCAATGGACTTTCTTTCTATGTACGCATGTATTATTCGAACGGTGAAGTAAAAAAGTTTAGACCTTAGACCAAAAAGTCGACGGCGTTTGTCAGGCTCAATGGTTGTACCGCTCCTGACGTTTTTTTTTTCTATTCTGTCCATAAGACATAATCTTAAAGATTTGATAGGAAGACACTACTAAATAATAATAAAAAATTACGGATAAATTATGGAATATTAAATATATTTTTTTCTTTGAAACAGGTCTCAAAATTATTCCATTTATAATTGTAGTTACATCAAGTGAAATAAAAATATGTTATTTTTAGGTTAGTTATAAGTTCTATGTACATATTGTACATAAAGGCGTAAACATTTTTTTTTTTTTTTTGCTATAATTTAAATAGCATAGATACTCTTTAACTTCAATAGCGACACCGAGGGTTTTGTAACTAATTTCAATATATGGGATTATTAATTTTGTATTAGGTACATATTTGGTAATTAACCACTCTTATAAGCAGAAATCTAATTATAAAATTTTAAAAATATTTATTTGCTTTTTTTTTATTAAATACAGATACAAGAACAAGTAATAAATCTTGCCCAAGCAATCATAGTGGCGCCCTTGCAAAAGTTCGATCCGGCAAATACTGAGGATTGCCTCCCTTGGAGTTTCTTGGCGGGCATCGTAAGACTTAATATGAGGAAACATCTTCAGAAAGCCTGCATGCTTCTTGTGAAATCTTCAAACAGTATTAAGTGAGTATAAATAAACTTTCGTTATACTTAATACCATTTTATCATAAATAATTTAACCAATTGGTCTAAACTTGCGACTTTTTGTTGTGTTGAAGCACAATTTAGCCACAAATTTCGTCGATTTTTAATTTGTAGAAGATATTTTTAATTTAATTCTCACGTTCTAATAAAGCTAAAAATGTAATCTAATCGTAACATACCATGATTTAAACGGATATTATGGTTGGATAAGAAACTATTCCAACAATAATGTAGTATTGATTCCAAATTATATCAATGTTTTACAACCCTTAGTTAGGCTATTGACCAATATGAAAAATAAATTGTTAATGAGAATATTTCGTATAAAATATGCCTTTAAAAACTGTAACGAATAAAACTTATATTAATTTATCAAAAAATCCATTATTGAAACTTTAAACTTAGTCACGTGACACAAAATGTTCACAAATTAGTCTAATGGACAATGACATAGCATTCCTGTAAATATGTCTTCGCCTGTCTAATATCTTGGAGTTTAATTTTATGGGAGATTGTTTTTGATCGAAAATATTACATGTATAATATAAGAATGATAATCACGTACACGCCCTCACGTGAACAAACGTGTTTTCTGGAATGGTACGTCGTAGGGATGCGACGCCATCTTGCCTAGGGAAACGTTTGGGAGTTTTGAAATTGTAAAGTCATTTTTAACAGAATTAAGTAACAATTTGTGTAGGTTCTTTAATTAAATAATATCTGAAATACTTTTAAAATATCCTATTCAGAAACCAAGCACTATTATAACGACTCGTTAATAATACGACAGCCTGATCCAGACATGATCTTATAGTTATTTTATATCATATACTAGTTTTTTTCATAATTCATATTTTTTATAGAACAGGGGGCAAACGGGCAGGAGGCTCACCTGAGCTTAAATGATACCGCCGCCCATGGACACTCTCGATGCCAGAGGGCTCGCGAGTGCGTTGCCGGCCTTTTAAGAATTTTGACGTATTCTTCGTATTTCGTAAAGCATTATATCCCTAAGGATATGAGACGCTGTTTGGAATCGAATCAGTCAATATGGCATAAATATTAAAAATGGATGTTTAATTTCCAGTCATCGTTTGGTAGATCTAGTCAGCACACATCTTGGCGTGCTATCAGACGCGCGTGACCTACAAAGCCTCGTGTTATTAACAAGCGTAGCAAGACACGTCGAATACAACGATGTAGCTTTTCTACTCGACTATTATTACAAACTGGCAGGTACTGGACAGGTAAGTAAAGAAGACTACGTTGTAATGCCTACATAAACCCTGGCATTTAAAGTGTTTATTATTATTATTTTATTAAACATACGTATAAAACAGTTTATATTGTTATTGATTATAGAATCTGGATAGGAGCGTACTCCTCGTGTCTATGGGCTACGATGACTGCCCTTTTGGCCGTCCCGCAGGCTCTTTTGCGCCCCTATTATATACAAAAAAAATTTGGACACGGTCGTTCTAATCGCTAATAAGCGATTTTTTCCAAGCAACTCTAGTATGGAAAAATATAAAAACCAAAACCAACTGAGGTTATTTCACATTTTAGCATTTCACTGAGGTTGTTTTGCCATTTTTAATTTAAATAATTGTATTAATAATTTAATAAGCATTATGTTCGTGCACGATGATATATTTTAAGCCACAAATTAGTTCTAGCTCGTGTTTTTTTATTTGGCGTTGTTATTGGGGCTTAAAATAAAAATATGTAAATGCTAATCTTAGGCGTTCGTCCAAATAAAACGTATGCATCATCAAACTTACGCATTATCTCAAAGGATTTAAAACTATTTGTTATGACAATTCAAAGGAATAATGAAATTGTCTAGCTAATAATACTTATAAGCTATATATTTTACTAAACTATTGATTGATTAGGCAAACTTGGCAATTAAAAAGAGTGGCGGAGAGTTTATTGCCAGTTCTTCTCTTCCGTTCTACGCCCTTGATTTGCGAACTGGCAGTAAATGTAAAATTAGAAGCATTTAATGTATATTTCTTGTTTTGACGTTCATAAGTGTACATTATGTTACCTATATGAATAAATGATTTTTGATTTGATATATCATCGTTACCATGGTAACAAAGACGGTGCACTCTTTTATTGACGTTTTATAACACGAATGTGTTATATATTGCAGGAGGGTGAACGCGATTGTCGTCTTATGCCGTTGGTTGTAGAGCTTTTGTCTCTATGGTCCCGCTTTATAGAGGACGGCGCCAGAAGAACATTACGCGATCATCTCATACAAAGAATTCAAATTGATGCAGGTACACGAATAATTTAATATAAAATATTGGTTTAATAATAATTTGCGTAGAACATTTGAGTTATTCCAATAGTTACCTAAAATAAATCCACAGTTTAAAACGTTAATTTATTTTCACAGAATCTGTAACTAACGGAACTAAAATAAAAAAAAACCGTTGTGGTTTCGCATACATTCTGCTTACTCGGTAGGTATTAAATGTAATCTATGTTAGTCTAATTGCTAGTATACCCCAATTTCCCTGAGGCTATTAAATGCGTTTTAGTATGATAGGTACAAATCGAGCAAGTACTTTGTGTCCATGGGTGGACATTGTACTATATACGAACGAAATACGCTGACGAAAAATATAGATCCGTATATTTGTTGTCAGTACGTATATAGCTTTGAAAATAATATCTAACAAGTATAGAAAATGAATAATTTAGCAACGCCTAAATGCGAGATATATTTTGTATGGTATGGCATAAATATTAGTAATTGATTCATTTAAACAAACCTTTTCTTCAATTTTACCGGATTGAAACTATGCATGTTTACATATAATTATTTATAATTGTAAACTTATAATTAGTGCTTTATAGCGTGCGTGGTCACGGTGAAAAGACAAAAGGTGTTGAATGTCAAAAAAGTATTACAGCTGTTGAAAAAATTGTATCATTTATTAACGTACTCAGTTTTTTAACGTATACGTATATAAGTTTCAGATTGTCGGCCTGCATGTGTGTCGCTCGCTGCGAATTTAGATCCTTCGGATATGCATTGGGCTACGGATTTAATGAAAGTGTGTAAGTAGCTTTTTAGTTATTGTTTACCGGTTTTTCTATATATTATAACCAATATTATAAAATAAAAAAATATTGATGTGAATTCTGTGCCATGCATCCTTTTTTCTGGGAGTGACCACAACAAACTTTTGTTTCATACATTATCTAATTGCAACAATATCAAATACATACAGGACAAACCAAAAGCCACATTGGTTGAAGCAATTTAAAAATAGATATTATTGTTATGAAATTTAATGGGTATATTTTTTATCAGCTGAGGGCCGAGCGTTAAGTGGAGGACCGGTTGATGATTGGGTTTGCGCGGCTGACCTTTCTTTGGTAGCACCTGAACCGCCTTCCTTCGCTCTGATTAACCTCTATGTTGCTGCATTACAATCACCACCACCTGGTAAATATTAATTTTTTGATTAAAACGTGTTTTTTCTTTGTTATCTTTCACTAGCATTTAATGAAAATAACCGATTAAGTCTGAAGTGAAACTATATACCTAAATATATATATACATATATAACGTCAAAGCCTTTATAAAACCTCAAAACTATTTCAGTTCATAAATCAAAAGTACTCTTTTAATTATGTATAATAATTTAAAAAAAAAATTACGGCTCTGATCCAATAGTGACTAATAGCCATATTCATAAATTATATCACCAGAATGCGAAATTCCATCGCAAGAGCGCACCAATACTATAGAACAAGCTGCCATGGTATTAGTGTCCCTCTAAAAAGGGGCGTATGACATCCTTATAAACGTTGAAGGCACTTCTAAGTAACTGCCAGCAAACTAACTCTGTTCCATAAAAAAAACTTAAATGAATTTAATTCAGATTGGACCGAGTCAGAACGCGGCGCGTGCGTAGCCGGCATCGGACGTATTTGCGTTCGTTCGCGCGACGCGTCCGTAGTAGCGGCTCCACAGCTCGCTATTTTGCTACAAGACTCCACTGCACCGCTTTGCGCCCGCCTAAACTCTTTACTGGCGCTCACGGACGTTTGTACAAGGTAAATAAAATATAAGTATTAATAAATTTATTTTTTATATTAAATAATTTTATCGTCTAAAGATTTAAAAAATATAGATAAATAGGGTTACCACTTTTAAAAAAAAACCGGCAAAAAATCCGTGGAAAAAGGCACTTAGACGTGGCATGCATATGGTGTATATATTAACGCTTCGTTATATATTTATTAGTAGGTACATAAATTTTATAAACTTTCTACTCACCATAGTTGTAAAAAACAACTAGCTATATCTTTTCTGTAAGCTATATTTCGTCAATCAGATAAAACAGTTTTTACCTAAAACATGTATTGCATTGTAACAAAAAAAAATGATATTGGGGAGTGACTAGTATAGAGACGCACAATATTATATATATATATATTTTTTTTTTTCTATATACATGTGTCTTCACTAAGACATCATGGAACATTACGATCTAGCCTTACTTAAGACTAATAAGTAATTTAAGTCTAACCTAATTTACTAAAAAGGATTATTATATAAGTGAGTGTCCAATAACATTACTTACAGTCTCTATTAAAGGGAAGAAGACAGTATATGATTTTACTGTTTAAAATTATTCATAATATTGAATTAGATTTTAACTATCCTAAATTATTTTATATAGGTATTCGTGTATAGTGGAGCCGCTGTTGAAATCAATGTGCGGATGTCTTAGCTGCGACGCGCCCGCAGAGTTGCGTCGCGCTGCCGCAAGAGTGCTCACACGACTGCTATTGGGAGGCTATTTGAGGCTACGAACGCCTCTTTATTACCGGTATACATTTATTTCTAATCTTTGGGATTGATTTGCTCCAGTCCAAACAATTTGTTTTAAAAACTTGGCGATTGAAAAGAGTGGCGGAAAGTTTCTTGCCAGTTCTTCTTACCCGCTCTACGCCTTTGACTTGCGAACTTGAAAGCTAAGCGTTAGTCTCGTGAAAAAAACCGCCCACAGATTACAATCCAATAAATATGAATTCTGTTCAATTTATTTTTACGGGAGACTGGTGTTTTTGTTAGTAAAATAATATATTTGTGTAATTTAAGTACCATAATTACAACAACACGAAAAATAGACGAAAAATAGACTAATATTGCGCGACGCCATCTTGATTAGAGAATCGTTTTGACGGATTCTTGTAATTATAAAAGTGAATCTTTAAAGCCAATATTTAACAGAATTAAAAATAACAATTAAGATACAGTACAACTAATAAATAATAAAATTATTTCTATTTGGTAAGATATTGAGGTGGAAAAGTAAATTCAGCGTATTATTGCTTCAGCTTTTGTGCGTTGTTGGCGGACGAAGACCTCGAAGTCCGTGAGCCGGCAGAGTACTATGTGACGAGTTGTCTCACTGTTGACGTCATTTATCATCACTTTGTCGACTGCGTGCTGCATTATAACAACGAAAACGAAGGTATAAATAATCATACAGTATATTTATTGTTCTTTAATTTTGACTGTATTGGTCTATTTTTTTAGATTATATATGTAGACACATACATACTATTTCTTAGTTCCACATAATAAAGAAACTTTATCTACATATTTTTATTGAAACTCGACCCATTCACAAAAAATGGTCTGACATGTTTCGTGCTATGTGTTCGTGCACGTAGGAAACCTAATAGTGCTTAGTGGCACTTAGATGCCTATGTGATATATTTATATGTATTTTGTATCGTATTCATTAAATCAATTAATTAATTAAAAAAATATGATTATTAAATCTACCCATATATATAAGATGCCAGTTTATATTATACAATATAGACGTGTTTAAAATTGCTTCACATAACTAAAATTAGCAGAAAGATTCTCATAAAAGGTTAATTCAGATGATAAGAAAGAATTTGCCAATGTTATCACTTTTAAAATTAACGGTTTCAGTAGGTTTAAGTAACGGCGTTTGCCACAAGTGGGGCGTATTGTTTTTTACGTTTCTTTACATCATTGAACATTTCGATCTAGCCTAACATAGGACTATTAGCAATTTATGTCTAATTCAAAGAAAGTGTTATTAGACACTGTTTATAATCATTATTAAGACACTGTTATTGCATGGCTGGAGTGATTAAGCTAAGTTAAGAAAAATATATTTTATGTTTCAAAAGCCCGAGAAATATTGAACATTTTTGAAAATTAAAAAAAAATGTCTTTTTTTCGACTCTAAATGTAGGAAATATTTTCTTTTTTTGCATAGTGTTACTTACTTTTATTTCAACGTTTTTGATGTCCTTATAGAATAAAATATTTAATTTCTCTTCCAGACAAAATGTCCTTCGATTCCCGTCAACTTATATACGATGTAATGCTCCAACGAATGTCAGTGGTACAACGATTGAATATTCAATGTCGATTAGCGAGAGAGATTCTGACGCACGCTGCTGATGAAATAGAAGAGATACGTGATGATGAAGAGCTTCCAGCGCCACTTAATGCTGCCCTCCTGGATACGATAACGTTACTCTGTGGACCTCGGATGAAACTGCCCAGTGAGTACTCTTTAGTATATGCAGGGTTTCCTTGGAAAAAAGTTTAATTGGAATAGACTCCTTAAGTTTTCTTAGTCTTTTGTTTATAAGTACGACTGATTTGGACCTTTTCGATACAGAATCTGCAAATATCCAAAGAATCACCACACAATCACACCCAATGCAGAAAAATGGTCTAGTCCTATGGTCAAGTCCTTTCTCCTTTAGCCACCTCACAGGCCGAGCGACGGACACCAAAAACTGTAGAGCATAAGGATAATATTAATTAAATTAATGTTTACAATATATTTATTACAGAAAAACCGGAAAAGTCTGGTGAAGCTGATATTGAAGATCTTCAGGAGAGAGTCACCACTAACATTGTTTCACATGTAAGGATTTTTCATGATTTACAGCACAGCACTTTGTTTCACTTTTGTAGTGATTATTTAATCATTAAAAAATCGGTAATCAAACACAGCACTGTTACCCATATGTACGCTTAGGCAGTTTGTTTGTTTGTATTTTTTTTTAATCTAACATTATTTTTGGGGACTTATAAATATATATGTAATGAAATGACATTTCATTAATTCAAAATTGCCGCGCTTCGCGCGTTCATAAGTTGTCAGTGAAAGTTGGTAGAAGGCACAGCGGTCGGTTCAAGGGCGAATGATAGTCAGATGATTTGTTGTTAAGATAATTATTATAAAAACTTGTAGAGAGATAAATGAAGGGATATAATTGAGGAGGCGATATTAGTGAACTTTAAATGTCGTTTTATAAGATATATTACTTTGTATTTTCAGAGAAACAATTTGTGGTTTATTTTGAAAATGCTCAATAATATATCTTATATATATAGGAAATCACAGGCTTGCAATCCAGTTCCAACTACTACATCTTAGAATACTGTGAAATGATGTACCATTTGTAACTTGTGTTGTAATAATCTATGGTTTTACTCTAAATCGTAGACGTCGGAGCAATGCCGTCACTGGCAGCTGCTGTCATTGTCATTCTATATATCACAGAGGTCAATGTCAGATAATATTAGAAAGATTTTCTTTGACAATGTTGCTAGATCTATAAATGTATAACTATTTAATGGTCGATAGAATTATTAATTATTGTATTTGTTGCGGCGAAAACAAAGAAAAGTAGACCAAGGATCGTGGTATAAAATTATATTTGGAAACACCACACAGCGATGTTACCTTCACTAAACTCCCAAAAATCCTTTCTCTATCTCTATTCCTGCACTTGGGTATAGGAAGAGAGACCGAGTAGTGTTTTGGGAATGGGTGCGGTAAGGATAGAAAATAAGAATTATATACTATATTACTCAAAGTGCTTTATAAGTTCCATGCGTATCATGACAATGACAGACAGAAACGCTCCTGTGAAATGTTGTACTTGATTAATAAAAAATATAACTAATTTACAGAAAATGAAACGTACAGTGGCAGAGGTGCTAGTACCAGCAGTACTGCGGTTGTACGCACGTCTACGAACCCGCGGTGGACAATTAGCCACGTATATAGTGAGGATTGCCACAGACCTACACAACGATTATCGGCAAGAGGTAAATCTATACTTCTTAATTTATATAAATCACGTGTCACAATGTTTGTCCTCAATGGACTCCTAAACCACTTAACCGATTATAATAAAATTCGCACACCATGTGCAGTTCGATCCAACTTGAGAGATAGGATAGTTTAATTCTCAAATTATATATATATATATATAATTATAATTTAAGTCGCAATTTTAATTTATTGCTAATTACTTGTTGACTATTTGACACAACTCCAACAGATGGCGCTGTGGTAAAAGTGCCAACGTTTCACAAAAGTTCTACCGTTTCCCTTGAATATTTTACTACTATGTAATATAACAAAAACCTTAGCTACAGCAACGCTTGGCCGAGTCTGCTAGTATATTATAAACTTTATCTAGGTTTCGTTACGAGTAGGCTTTTTCTCTCGGCCTACACCCTCTGTCTTCTTTGCCGATGAGTAAGGATGCCTGCAGGTTCGAATTTAATGACATAGAATAAGGATACCTTGATGATCTTGTTCCAAAATAAACGTTTTTTTTTAACTATAATTAGTTATTTATGTCTATCTTAATTTACTAGCTAATTATTTGAATATAAGAAAGTTTCCAATAACTACCATAAGAAATACACTCCGTTATTATTATTTTGTCTTCTTTTTGATCCTTTCTCTTCTTATATTATACATATTTAAATTAATTTTCAGATTGAAGAGCTAATAGAAGACGACGAAGAATTAGTAGAACGCGTGCGTCACTTTCAAGACGCTATCGGCTTGGAGTCGTCATCGGGCAACAGTCGTAACCTCGTGACGTCATCCGTACCACCAGATCCTGAAACGCCCCGTACCCAAAAGAAAAGACCACGCCCTTACTCCCATACGCCGCGGAAACGGAAACTTAAGATATAAACTTAAATGAGAGGCTTTCTTGATATTAGGTTTTATTATTTTTCTAAAGGTACGAAATGAGAGTGATGTGCTCTAAGGTGCAAAATTTAATTCTTGAACGCTGTCAAATATGTCAAACCTCATACAAAACCAATGGTTACTATAGGTCTTGAAACTATATTGAAGTTTAATTGACTATTTAGAATACGGGCCTTACATTCCCCAAACATATTGTTCATTTTAACCAAATTCTATTGCCAGTAATTAAACTAACAACTGTTTGAAAAAAATATTAAGGTAATCTTTAAAGTATTTTTTTAAGCAGTTAGTATGTATGTGTATATTTAATTAACAGTCAAGAGGCTAGGCAAGAAATGAAACGTTATCGATCGAAGTCATTTGCCTAGCTGTTTAATCAACTGGCTGAATATCTTTCAGGTTGTTAGTTAAACGGCTAGGCTGTTAATTGAAAGTCTTATTGAACGAGTTGGCTGCGACCTGTATACCAGTATTTTAAATGGCAATATTGGTAGTGATAGAACACATTAATTAAAACAATACTATTATAAAGAATAATAGGTTTTGAGAAATGTATTAATATTTTTGTATTTTTTTCTATTTTGAAATCGATTATCTACGGTGTTCGTAATATTTTCTTTATATACATATATTGTCTTTTGATTTTTTTATACTTTATTGTTGAAGAATTAAGGCTAAAATGTTTAATTAGCTAATGATATATTTATAAAACAAAATGTAAAATTCAATTCACTTGCTTGTTAGATATAGCTTTTACAATTTTTTAAGTAGGGGTGCTATATGAAGAATGTTTAACAGAAATTATGTGTGTATTATTAAATTCACCTCTGACTACTCCATAGGGTACGGAAATCATGGAAATATTTTCAATGTAAGAAATATAATTAAAATAAAAAGTTTAGAAATAAAAGTGTGTTTTTAATATTGAATAGTTCTAGAACAAGACACAAATTATTCGGAAGATAAAAGTTCCGAATAAGAAACTTTGCGTTTCATAACGAAAAGCGCTATATGTCAGTCGTTAAACGGAACAATAGTATTTATCCTACCAATAAGTAATAAATAGCTTATTTGGAACTTATCCGGATATTGTGAAACAGACCCTTAGTAAAATGCAGAGTACAGATGAAGTAAATTCTCTATCTGTACGCTTTAGACTGGCTTACCCTGTGCATAATTTATGCTTTTAGAATTGGTACGCTCTTTTCAGTTTTTCCTAAAGGCTATTCATAAAGTAATAAGAATAAAAGTAAGGTAACGTATATATACATTAACCATTTAACTTTCTTGAATAAAATCGTTTTTATTAGATCCTTTGGGTCGATAAAGCCACTGTAATTAAAATTTGGTACCTTATACTACTGTATATATAATATATATACATACTTTAATTATTATAACTTCGAAGCAAATTTCAGTACGTTCATGATTATACTTTATAGCAATTGAAGATCTTTTTTCCAAAGCTATGGGTAACTTTATTCAATTTCTTATTTGATATCAAAAAACAAGCCTTTCTGGCGTTTGTAAATGTTTAATATTACTGAAATGTGAAAAGGAGACTTGCTAGTTCTGAATAAAAAAGTAAAAGCACAGGATTCATACTAAATATATTTATTTAAATATATATTGCAACATTGACATTGGTTAACATATAAAATTGTTGATATTTTATATTAACGATCTTAGTTTACGCAAAAGTAAATTAACAATCGGTATCCGTAATAAGGAACTACAAAAATAAACGAAAACACTTTAAAACAGTTTTATTAAAAGGCATTCAAGAATAGCTATTATGTATAAATAAACTTAAAACGAATTTGTAACAAATACAATTAAAAAAATATTAAAGTTCATTGCTTAAATTTAACTTAGTATTTAAATCCATTTCTGTTTGTATTGTGATGTTTTTGCTAAACGTCTTCTTCAGTAACATACTAATAGCGGCTTCCTCTGAAAAAAATACCAGAGTTAAAAAATTGAAAAGTATATATAACAATATAAAATAATTGTAATATTGTTTTATTAACATTGGAAAAAAAACTTAATATGTACACACCCGTTACTTGAATTGCAAGGAGTTGGTGAACTATATGTCTTGCTGTAATTTTAAACAAGTCTCTATTGCTTATTTTATTTTTCTTATAGTAAGGCATCAATAATTTTACAACTAATCCAGCTACGTCTACTTTTTCAGTTTTCTTTTCTTTTTTCCGCTTTGTGTGATGCTTTGTTACACCCTTTTCTCTTTCATTTGTTCGCGATTTATGTCGATCCTCTGGTTTTTTTATTGTAATATTAATATCTTTTTGAGATTTACTGCTCTTTTGGGGAGATTTACTTTTATTAGATGTTATCTCACAAGAAGATTTGGCCTCACTGGTAGCAGGTTTCTCTTCCTTGATTTCAGGCAACGCTGGTTCTGGCTTTAATTCAGCAAATTGTTGAAGTTCTTTTAAAACTTTATCTGCTTCAACGCTTAACTTATGTGCTTCAGTAAGCGATTTATCATCAAACTTTGTCACAACTCCGCTTGTAGATTCCTTGTTAGAAACAGTTTCTTCATTATTATCAGTGTTTTTTTCTTCCTCCGCTATAATTTTATCAATGTCATCTCGCTGCCTACTTGAAGATGCTGTTTGGTTTTCTTCTTCGTTATCGAGTACCAATGTTTCATCTGTAGCGTTAGTGTCGGTACATTTCGATTCGTTTATGACCACTTCCTTTTCCGAGTTAACGCTGCTTACAGAATTATTTCTGGGCTTCTTTTCTGTTTCACATCTTTTTCTATGGTGATGTCGTTTCGATTTCTCCGGTGATTTTGTTGCAAGAAGACTTGATTGATTCGATTCTTGACTTGAATTTTTACTCTCGTCGATAACGAGCTCTTTTTCCGAACTCATACTACTTGTTGAGTGTTTCCTTCTTTTTTTTTCAGGTGCACTCTGCTGTCGAGATTGTTTTATCTTTTCTTCCTTCCGTTTGTCCCGATGTTTGTCTTTTTCTTTATACTTTTCCTTTACATCTTTATGTTTACTTTTGTGCTTATCTTTATGCTTCACTTCATCTTCTTGTTTCTCGGAATCTCGGTGTATTTCTTTAGATACTTTGAGTTTTTTATGGGAATTTGAATCTAATTCGCTCTCATCGGATGATTCACCAAATAAGGCTTTAATTTTTCTTTTTGCTGGGCCATGCTTTTTATTAGGGGAACCTTTTATATTTTCACCAACTGAGTGCGTATCCTCCTGTTCATGTTCTACTTTTACTTCGTTTGCGCGTTTACTCGGAACACCCTGCAGAGTAATATTTATAACGAATGTTTTCGAATTAGAGTCATTTTTAGAACTCGAACTTATTTCTTCAATTTTTAAGGTTTTGTCGATATCATCTTCATCTGTATTATCTTCTAGCTCGTCCAATTTTAGAGTTGATTCACAAGGGTCTGGTTTAGAGTTTTCATCAATAATAAGTCCACCTTCATCGTCACTAGCGCTTGAGGAGATTTCTGGAGAGTCTTGCGCCGTCTTAGGCGTAAAGAAGCTTTTCAGCTTGGTTTGTGTAAGAGGATCTCTTTTGAAGGAATTAGCCTTCCGTTTTGTTTCTCTGTCAGCTTTCGAAAGTTCACGAGCACCATTTTTCTCCTCTATTCGTCCTGCAAAATCAAATTTCTGTTATAACTCCCGCATTACACTATGCATTCATTATTAGAGATATAATTTTACCACCTTCTAACTGAGAGGCAGTAATAAATCCGTGCGATTTATGAGATTCTCCTTGTTTTTTCTTTTCAAAGTCGTTTACAAATTCGCCGAGAGTTTCCCGTTTTTTAGGTTCAAATGTTTTAAGACGAGGGTAAAGACTGTCTTTAGATGCTTTTACTGTAGAAATCTGAAAAATAAATTATTTATAGCAATGATATCTCATTACATATTTTATATTTTGTTTAGCATTCGAGGAACTGATAAGGTTATAATTAACTAGTAATTCATGATCCAAGTTAAACATATTTTAATTAATTTTTTACGTATTAACATCGTAACTCTTTTGGTGTGTGGTTCATTGATTAGAGTAAGGTACAGCAAAACTTAGTTCTTATTTTATTATTCACATATCTTAATATATATATTTCTTGTGTGCGTGTGTATGTGACTGAACTCCTCCTAAACGACTGTACCAATTTTGATGAAATTTTTTGTGTGTGTTCGTGGAGATTCGAGAATGGCTTAGATTCACAATTTTGTCCGCTGGACAATGTTTTTTTTAATTAATTAGTAGTTGTTGATTTTGGAATGTTTTACATTGGATCCGACAGACGGCGCTACCATCGCACTGTCAAATTTTAAATAATATTCGAATTTTAATTTTAGTCTGTCCCGACAGTTAGCGCTGCGATCAAATTAAAAACAAATTTTGTTATCATTGTGTTATTGTAGACCATGTGCTGGATCGTTAGATATTGTCATAACATTTGAATAATAATTTTCATTAAAATGGTCCTGAATGTTTTAGCTTATTAAAAAAAGTTTGTAATTTTCAAATTAAAGACGTATAGACAGGACAACGTCTGTCGGATCCGCTAGTTATAAAGTAAATTTACTAATGACACAATTAAAATTTAAATTATTTTGACAAAGTAACCATCTATGTATATAGAATGCACTTACCAGTTTAGTCATCGCTCGTCTATACAGGCTTATGACTGTACTGCTTGAAAAGGCCTCATATTCCAACTCGATAGCGCATTGTTCTACGTTATTCTTTGATAATGGCTTTACGGGTTCATCTACGTCTTTTAACGACTCTAAATTCTCATTAAGAGCATTTTTTAGAAGGGATAAGTAACTTTCCCTGCTTGCTACTGTCAATCCATTTACCTATAATATTAAATATGAATTAAAAAACTTGCAATTATTTCTCTATCTCAAATTCGCAATATTGGAGTGTTTGACAAATTCAAAAAGGCAGTAAAGATGCATGTTAGAATGAACACAGTTGACTAAAATTAAGACAGCTAATGGCGACGTGTATCCCGCTTTGTAATGAGAAATAAAGTTCTTTAAACATAAAAAAAAAAAAGTAAATCCTAACGAATAATAATTGTGATAAGTAAACTACTTAAATACTAATATTTTATTAATATAATTTTTTATTCAATGTAATTACAATCAATTATATGCTTTTAGCTAAGAATTTCAAATCGACAGTATTACAGAGTAGCCCTGCTGTACATTGTAGTAATTCTAATTGTTATTAATTGATGAATAACATACTTTTGTGCTTGTACTATCAGCGGCTTTGCATTTTGAGTATTTGGCAGATTCAGAATCATTTGACTTTTTGTCCTTTTCGATAGACTTCTTTCTTTGGGCAAACTCATTCATAATAAGGGAACGTGTCTCTTCGGCAACTCGACGTCTGCTGCTTTCACCGTCGGATTCATCACCACCATCACCGTAATATGATTCTATTTCCCTATATAAAACAATTTGTCGTATAAGTGAATCGTTTTGATGAATTTGACTAGTTTATTTTATCTTTAGTGTTCTCTTTACGACCCTAGAAAGGGAGAAGGAGGATAGTCTTGGGACACACTAATCATTGATATACATATTTAGTATCACTAGATTATTATGCTTTAATGCGTACCAAAGCCAATACTATAATTTCGCCAAAAATAAAAAATCTGTTATTTCCGGATGGAACGCCCAGTAAGTAAGCGTCAAGCCGGAAATAAAGATTTCAAAAAATATAAATGCGATGTAATATTAAAATAAGCGATTTTTTCTACTTTAAAAAGTGAACCC
The DNA here is from genome assembly GCF_905147795.1 of Pieris rapae. Classification (NCBI taxonomy): domain Eukaryota; kingdom Metazoa; phylum Arthropoda; class Insecta; order Lepidoptera; family Pieridae; genus Pieris; species Pieris rapae. The sequence continues at coordinate 4,843,869 of NC_059517.1, forward strand.
CATTCATTAAGACACATCTTTCATTAACAACATATTAATATTCACCTCTTTTGTCCGTCTCTCCCCTGGCCATAGAGGTCGGATGAGTCATCGTGAGAGACAAAACCCGCGCGTTGCAGCGTGGCGCTCATAGCTCTTCGCATGTGTTGTTCGAGGGCGCGTCGTACGGCGCGTGCGTCCGTACAAACGTCGCAACGCGTACCGCACCGAGGCGGTTCTTCACCGAAATAATCCGCAAATGTTTTGTGGCGGCACCTAAATGTTTATATATAATAAACGTAAAATAATAGCACTACATTACAAAGTTATTATTTTAATTTTCCCTCAAACTGATACACACATATGTTAAAATGAGGTTAATCTTATGAAAATATGTAATAGAAAGGATAAACATTTGTAAAAATGACATGGGAATTTAAGGCACAGTGCTATTCAGATTCATGCAGGAATAATGAAAATAATAGTAATAGTAAATATTTATGATTATGATAATACTACTATAAACGCGATTATACGTAGAAAGTAATGTACAGAGTAACAATCAGTTTAAGACAACTTTTATAAATTTTAAGTTTTACAAAGTCTCATACTAAAATATTTTTTTCTTAGCACCAAAGTAAAGTATTGTGAAAGAAACAGTAAAACATCACTCACCCAACATCTTCACAGTATTTGACCATGATCTCAAAACTCTTGTACGCATTTTTGCACCGTTGTTTTTGTTCAGGAGTCTTTGAGCGCGCTATCTCAGATTTGAGCAAAAAGTCGACGGCATTTCGTTCACTTCGGCAGTAGTAGATGCGACAAAACGCCGGTTTGCCGTCCCTGCCAGCCCTGCCGGACTCCTATAATGTAATGTGACACTAAATTTAAAACAATTTCACAAGGTCATAAATAAAAAAGTCAACACTTTTTGTTATAAATGAATGAAATTAGTACATGCAAAAGAAGATATTTTAAAAGTATTTCAAGAATCTGGATTAGAGAAAAACTTGTTGTGTTGTTTACATTAGATTACTTAATAATTTATCCTTCCGATTAGAGTCTTTAAAAATCGACTTGTATAATTTAAAAAATATAATGTAAAATTTCTTTAGGGACAAATTTGCTCGCCAATTTGTGTCAGAATATGAATATATATTATTATTATTATTATAATAGTTGCATAAATATTTGATTGCAAAAAATCATTATAATATTTTTAATATCCACGAAACAAAAGGACCAAAAAAAGGCCCGCAATCGCAAGCCCTCTGGCACTGAGAGTGTCCATGAGCGGCGGTATCACTTAACATCAGGTGTGCCTCCTGCCCAGTGCCCGTTCTACAAAAAAAATTAAAAAAAAATCATCCATAACCTACTTGATAATAGGCTGCAACATTTTGTGGTAGACCCCAATGAACCACAGCACGTACTGATGCCTTGTCAACACCCATACCAAATGAAACAGTCGCACATACACAAGGAAATTCACCATTGAACCATTGTTCTTGCACTGACACCCTTTCAGAACCCTTCAAACCTGCAAAATAATATAGATTGAATACTATTTTATTTCATCCTAATATTATAACTTTGAAGTGTACATTTTGGCTGATTGCCTAATCTCAGGAACCAGTGGATTAAAAAAATTGTTTTATGGTCCAGTCATCAATATGCATTTGCTATGACTGGATCACTTGAATATGGCGGGCGACACCACAGGGTAGAGCTATCAGAAGTTTGCCAATGATAAAGTTTTTTCAATTCTAAAAAAAATTTAGAGGAAAATGTTTTATTTTTATCAACAATATTTTGTTATGCTGTTTGAAAGGAAGAACTAAAAACCTTACTAACCACCATGATAAGCTAATGATTTGACTCCTTTATTAGATAGCATCCTCGCAATATCCTCTGTTTGTTCACGAGTCCGACAATATACAATAACTGCATTTTTATCTCTCTAAAATAGAAAAAGGTTAATATATTACTTTGGAAATAATTAAACAATTAATTTTAAATGTATTTCAAGGATAAATAAATATCAGATATACTGAAAGACAGAATACTTACTGCCTTTACATTATCATCATCCTTTAAACATTTCTTCAGAAATTCAGCTAAGTCACCAACTTCATCTTCAATGCAATTTTGATACACTACATCATAGAAAAGGTTACGTCGAAAGCTAGGAGTCTTAAACTGTGCCACTGGATGTAGTAATTTAAGGTTCTCTAAAATGTCCTTAGTGACTTCGGTACTTGCTGTGGCGGTAAGAGCTACCCAAGGTATGCTTTTAAATTTTTCACGTAGAAATCCAAGTTTTAAATAATCAGGCCGAAAATCATGCCCCCATTCACTCACGCAGTGAGCTTCATCAACAATTATGTAAGAGATCTTCTTGTACTTTACTAGATGTTCCAAAAGTGTTTTGAATGTTACTGTAGCAGCTTGTTCTGGAGTTATATACAAGAAACGTGTATTTGGTTTCATACTTTGTAAATCATTCAAAACTCTTTCTCTGTCTTTACTTGTCATTTTTGAATTTATTGATTCAGCTTGTATTTTTAACCTAGTCAAATGGTCTATCTGATCTTTTATTAATGCAAGTAAGGGTGAAAATACTATAGCAATTTTATTGTCTTGTAACATAGCAGGTAATTGGAAGCAAAGTGATTTTCCAGAACCAGTAGGCATAGAAACATAAACATCATGGACACCTATAACAAAAATAAATTGAAACCTATATATGAAATGTTCTATTGAATTTGGCGCGCTTTTTCTTGAAGTGTTGGCAATACTGCATTGCAATAACATTCAGAATCTTAAATGACAAAACAAATTTCACCTTAGAAAACTATTTACAATTTACGAAATATAATTATTAAGGATTGCAAAGAAATCGTTTACCTCGCGCAATTGCTCTGACAGCTCTTTCTTGAAGCTCACTTTTGAATTTTTTATGACCAAAACATTGCAAAAGTTTTTCTGTTACGTTATCCATCACGGTGTCTTTGTTGGCACTTAACTATAAAAGGTACGGCACTTTCATATATTTAATTAAACACAACACCTTTTTGGTTCACTTAATCATTTTACACGAGTTTAAAAATAAAATATTTGGAAAATATTATATTACAACCTCGAATTAACATTTTGATTCTTATTTCTTTGACTACTGATATTTGACAAGCTCTCTAAATACCTGCTATTGGCCAGGGCCATAATGACGTTGATTGGACAATCACCAATCATGTTTTTGATATTTAGTTTAAGCCTTCAAAATCTAAGCGAGGTAAATTTAAGTTTTTATAATGTATATGTTAATTCTGACCTAAGCAATACAATGATATTAAGCTAAAACAGACAACTTTAATGAAACAGACATTTTCTTATTATTTAGATTTAGAAGTAGACATGAGTAAACGGAAACATCCATCTAACTGGTGGTTGAAAACTATCACATATGAAGAAACAGAATTAATTTTGACGAGAATCAGATAAACACACACACACACACACACACACACACACGCGCGCGCACGCACGCACACACACACACACACACACACACACACACACAAACACACATGCACGCACTCACACGCACGCACGCAAAGACCGTGCGTTATTATTTGTTTAATTTAGTTAGTTTTTAATTCAAAAATAAATAAATAGAAAAATAATATATTTTGTAACTAAGTTTGTCAAGTCATATTTCAGTTGTTTTGGTCCAAACATTGTAATCTATAATTTAAGGGAAGTTGCGAGGTTGCTCCATCACAAGTATTATTTAACTTACTGGGGCTACCTCAATTTTACATGTATGTTAATGTTTGTGATTCAATAAAATACTTTTTTTTTTTTTTTTTTTTTTTTTTAACAGCAACAATTTAAATGCAGATTTCTGTGAATTCCTATCAGAATTAGCAGAATACGAAAAGAATATAAGCCGTAACATCCATAAGTACAATGCTTATAGAAAAGCGGCTAGTGTCTTAGCTTCCTATAGTAAAAGAATTAAATCTGGTGAAGAAGCTAAGAAATTAAATGGTATTGGTGATAAAATATCTAAGAAAATAGACGAGTTCTTACAAACTGGAAAATTGAGGAAATTGGAAAATATACATAACGATAACAAAACACAAGCAATCACTTTATTAGCACGTGTCTCAGGTATTGGACCAGTAAAGGCGGCGGAATTAGTTAACAGTGGAATAATGACGATAGAAGAATTAAGACAACATAAAAATAAACTAACCCAACATCAACTGATTGGTTTGAAGTAAGTACTTACTATTAATAATTAATAATACAGACAACGCAATGAATTCCTAACTTAGAAACGATAAATAAAAGTAATATAATGTGACTGCATATTAAATTCTTAACATTTACCATTGGCAAAAATTGACCAGTTACAGTAATGATATACATACATATGTATGTTGAATATGCGATAATTATTAATAATACACAAATTTGACTCGATCTGTATCAATGATTATTAAAACTGTTTTATTAAACATTAACTGTTCTTAGATGGCTTCTTTAAACTTGCTGTAAGTGACGTTCAAGCGAAATTAATATGTTTGTGACTATATCAAAAACAATTTTTTTAACGAATTTAACGTGTTTCATTGGAAAATGATGTTATCATTATGAGAAGTAAGGCCGTTATTTTTTACAGGTATTTTGAAGACTTTGAAAAAAAGATACCAAGATCAGAGATCAAAGAAGTAGAAACTATAATGAAGAAAGTTATCTCTGATCTAGATAAGGAATTTATGGTAACAATATGTGGTAGTTATAGGTTGGTTACTTACATTTTCATGCAACTTAACGCCGAAATATATCATTTGTTAGCAAAATTGTAATTTTAATTTAAAATGGATACGAATATAACCATTGTATTAAGGAAATCAATAATGCTCACTATTTTCTTATTGTCTATGAATGTAACATCATCATTTTCGAGCCTAATACTTAGTTCATCATCCCTGGAATCGCATACCTACTTTAAAAATACATTTGTGTCTTATTAAATAAATATTTTTCCCTAGGCGTGGTAAATCGGAAAGTGGTGATATCGACGCATTAGTAACTCATACCTCACTGAGGGCATCAAAGGATTACAAGAAACAAGGCGAATTACTTCTTAACAAAATCATTAACGCTTTAGAAGTACTAATCACTGAAACTATATCGAAAGGAAACACGAAATTTATGGTAAAATCAAATAAAATCTATATGTATTTATATATTATTGTAGATACTGTTACCCCTTCTATTAGATACAAGATTGCGTTATTTCTCGACGTCGAGGTACCTCAAACTATGGAGAGGGCAAAAACGGCTGTTTGTCCCTGAAAAGTATTTGAGATCCAGGATGCATGGCCCTCGTTTTTTCATTAAATTAAATAAGGATGCTAATCTATTACTCATTTTTATATTAATTTTAGGGTGTATGTAGACTTTCTCCCGAGCATCCATCCAGACGTCTAGATATAAGGCTCATTGCACACGAGCAGTATTATTGTGCAGTGCTATATTTTACTGGGAGCGATGTTTTTAATAAGGAAATGCGTGCTCATGCTTTGGAAAAGGGATTTACACTTAATGAATATTCCTTAAGACCTATTGGAGTGACTGGTGAGGATTTTAGACGTTTTCCTTCGAAATTTACGGTGTTATGCTTTCTTGTTATTTTACAGTATTTTTTGTTGTTAAACAATTTATTTATACATATTTTGGTAAATTTTTATATGGCGCTTAGAGTATCTAGCGGAGTTCATAATAAACGCCTTGTCAGGTGTTCCAGGTGAGCCCATAGATCTCACATCAGAGGAAGACATATTTGACTATATCGATTACCCATATAAGAAGCCCGAAGAAAGGAATTTGTAAAACAATAAACACTAATAAAAAATTAATCTTATTTATTTAAAAATATATCTCAGTCGTATCACAAAATTCTATTAACATTACTAACAAGAAATAGTTTTACTACATAATTGATTTAGTAGATTCTATTTCAAATTCCAAATAAATGAATAAGTGTCGCAAGAGCAAAAATTTTGGAAAAGCAATTGTATGTGTTTACCTACGTAGCTTATATTCTCTTGGTTTTTCTTGGCTTTTGACAATGCGACATCAACATTTCCTCCAAAATTTTTGCGTTTGACTTTTGTTAGCACATTCCTTAGCATTTGTCTATGGTATGATTTTGCCTAATACATTTATTTTTAATTATTAATTGACATAGTACCGAATATATTTCATAGCAATTTTGTTAATTTTCAATACAAAATCCATATCTATTTTATCGATACATACATAAAATTATAAGTATATACATAAAATTGAAAGAAAACTTAAAATTCATTCATTAACATTTTAAAGTGTACATATTTACATGGAATGTTAACATTTTGCATATTAAATAAAATTAATTACGACTCATAATACTTTGGTTATATACATGTATTAATCACGTGCCTTAGATTAAGCACACATTCAACTGACTTGTTAAAAAAAATACACTTTGAATTAATAAACATTTACTTTATTTTTTTTAAGTTTGTTAAACATGCACACGATGCTAACGATAAAGAAATGTATTGGGATTTTTTAATAATTTTCTTATTCTTACAGATTTCAATTATGGAATAATTAATATTATTCCATAATTGAAATCAATCAATAAAGGTTTCAACACCAACACACACTTTATCGTTACATGAATTAAAACTCATCATTTAAATTGGCATTGCTATTGGGCAACAATAATATATTTGATAATACTTAAATATGCCAAATATGTAATTGTTTATTTGAACATAGAAAAGCAGTTAATTCAAATAAATTCGAAGCTAAACTTGTATGGAATTTTCAAAATCCAAAATCATTTATGCATTTTGAAAAAAGCTAATAATTTCTATAACTAAACAAAGTAATATAAAGCGAATGGTATTATGAAACGCTGCAAGAATACAAAACCTAACTTTAAATTTAATTTTCTTATTTTCGGTCAATTGCGACCACAGAATCAGTCTCACTTTTCAAAAACATTACATTTAATTTTCGTCAGGATGAACCAGCTTGTAGAGATGAGAAGTAGGGTCTGACAATGCATCATCAGGGTCCCTTAGCTCTACAACTTGTCCAGCCGATAGGACGAGTACGCGTGAGCATTCGAGTACGCCCGTCAATCGATGCGCAACGAACACGACCGTACTACCAACGAACGAGCAACGTATCGTGTCTAATATCGTACGCTCTGTTTCTTGATCTAAGTTAGCTGTGGCTTCGTCTACAAGGAGAATCTGTAATCGTATTTTAAGTTATTATTAATATATATTTTATTACTCGTAAATATTATTAAATGTTTAATATTAAATGTTTAATAAATGTTTAATATATATTTTTGTATTTCGTATTCTATCCTAATTTACATTATAAGGATTCGTATATACTCAATCTGTAATAGCATTCTATATTTAATATTTAGAAATATACCTATTTTGTAAAAAAAAATATATGTTTAATAAATAGACGCCATTCTGATATTAGTACATAAGATATTATGATACAACATAAATGTTTAAAAAAATATGTATATATAAAATATATTTAGGGCATGTAATATATAATATAAAAATACATAACGTAAAACGGCCATAAACCAAAGAAAAGATAGGCTCTATGAATCAAAACGAAAATTCAAACATAATTTCTGCAATACCTTAGCCCGTTGCAGCAAGGCTCGCGTCAAGCAAAGCAACTGCTTATGTCCCCTAGAGAGATTATCCGCCGGCGAAGACAAACCACCTCGGTTCATAACGAAATTGCTGATTCCACAGGCCTCCAGTGCTCGCCAAATATTATGTTCGTAATACTGATCCAACGGGTCCACGTTATCCAAAATAGTACCCGAGAATATGAACGGCTCTTGTGGTATTATACCTATACGAGACCTGAAACAATCCTATCGTCAAGTACTTAACGTACTAACTTACACATACTAAAATTTCATTCCAGGAGCTTGAGATGAAATCACTTTTCGACAGTCATGACCCACTAACGTTCAAGGAAGATTTTTGGGAATTACATCAGCTCTAACTATGTCACGTGACCATACAAATTCGTGGGTCACACCTGTCGAAAAGAGTCTCTTGTCTTAAGCCTTTTTTTCAATGAGGTGAAAATGCAGTCCCCGCGTCAACGCCCGCGTCGCTACCTCTCTGCTATTCAGAGGGGTAGCGAGACCCCACCCACTACAAAAACCTCAGTCCGTCACACGCCCTTAAAAAAAAGGGTAGAAAAATAGAGTAGGAGTAGGCCGACGGGATAGAGATCTGGAAGAAATTGGTGGTGTTGGTGGACAATGACATGAAATACGTTCGGGTGTAAAAAATGCATAACTGATGACACACCTACCAACACGCACTTTGTCGTTATATGAATTGAATCTCAACATTGAAATCGGAGGTTAAAAGGGAGATGAAAAAGTTCTCCCAGACAGCTACATCTTAGAGTAGTTAGAATTTAAATCTATTTTTTATAAAATGCATGTTAATAAGATGTGGAATAATAAAGGCTTATTATTATTACTATGTAACACTTTTAAACTAATCGTTTACCTAGTTGAACTAAAATAAAAAACAAACAAACTATAAATATATAATATATACTATCCAAAGCTTATATGTTGCAAATCTTTCATACTATTTCTGTACTAATCAATCGAATTATTAATTAACACTATTTTTATAATATTTACCGAAGCGCATGTAAATGAAGCGATGCGACGTCAATGGAGTCTATAAGTACTCGGCCACTCCCACACGGGGCCAATCTCAGAATAGCGCGTAGCAACGAACTCTGAAATATTCAAAAGTTCTTTATTAATGTAGAAACTTGATGTTATGTGTTGAATACGAACTATAAAATACGTTTATACGTACGTATACGTTAAGTTCGAACCTGTTGGCATCCTCACTCATCTACTAAGATACCTATCATTAGGTAAAACATATGATTCGCATTTTTCAATCTTGCAATCCACTACACATGTAAGGCATATGTGACAAAACATTTCTCAACTGATTGAGGCTTATAATATGTTTATAAGGAGAATAGTTATTTTATTTCAGTAAAACGAAAAAAGGCTTATAGTGGGAAATGATCATCGTTTATCTTATCTTAATCCGTAATCAGCTTTCTGTAGTGAAAAATCCAATTTTTAGTTTCGTCAAAAATCGAACCCAGAACCACAAAGGCACAATGGTGAGTCATTATCAACATTACCTTGCCGGCTCCAGTGCGGCCAACTACACCGAGTCTTTCCCCTGGATGACTGCTAAATGAGACTCCGCACAATGCGCCATTTTGTGTACTCCTCTCACTACAACAAATTTAATATACGCGTATAAATTGTTTCTTTACTCTACCCAATAATAATATTTAACTAGATAATTAAAAGTCGATTGTTTTAAATATTAGTCACGTTACTTTAATATTTAGTTTACTTCGGATTATTTTATATTTTAAACTATAAACAAGTTTCATTTTATAAGTACAGTATTACACTGTATACCAAGCATCAGCAAGTCATTATCTATATATAAAAAAACTAATTGCGGTTCCTTTGTCCCGCTAAAATTCGATAGGACATGCTTTTACAATGGAAGCATAGTACATCGTGATGAAACTGGCATTTGAAACATAAATATCGATATTACGTGTCAGACACGGCTAATCACCGGAGCTAAGCCTGATACAGGATTGTAACGCCACTGAATTATTATAATTCTTATTTGTTTTATAAAATCTCTATAATAAATAAAATAAAATATTATAATCAAAGTTGTAAAAAAATATTAATTATGGTAATAACTACCTGTAATTAAGAGATACATCTTCGAAACTTATGACTCCGTGTGATGGCCAGCCGTAAGGTGGAGGATCACCATCGACTTCCTCCATTTCCACCTGAAAAAATATATAAATGTTTTTTATATGTTAGTATAATTAGGAACACGTAAAGAAATATCAAGATTTTTACTTGTTAATTACCGTTGTTAAATTACACATACACACATTTTGGTCAATCTCCTCATATAAAATAACAAAGTATATTCGAAACTCCAAGACAGTATTAGAATTAGACAAAGATAATATTTAATATTCTTCTACGTTATAATCTACTAATCTGTGACCGTGTTGACAGTTGACTGATCAATAAAAATCAATATTTTTAATTCGATTTTTTTTAATATGAACGATTATTTAATCGTTCCAATTTATTTCCAGCAAATCAATATATTTAATGTAAGTAAAAAATTAAAAAAAAAGAAATATTTAAAAAACTCAGGTATCTTTTACTAATAATGGCTTTGTTTGTTCCTTCATATTAAATATATATTTTAATTTACCAATCAATCAATCTTACAACTGTGCTTTGTAAAACTGTGCTTTATGTTTCTGTTTCAATGTGTATTCCATTTTGGCTTTTATGTGTAATGCAATTGTTTGGATATTGTTTAGTCATTAGCTGTAGTAATACTTAAATAAATAAAATAAATTTACAAATTATATTCCACAACACTTTAGTATGAGGGTTTTTTTTAATGTTTACATAATATTACATATATCTTATTTTTTTTTTGGTCGTAGCTTCCAGAGATAAAAATAATTGACACTCACCTGCCGTATGTACTCCCCAACTCGTTCAACAGCGATCATCTCTCGTTCAGTTTCCGTGAAAGAGCTCAGAACAGAGCTTAGCATTGACGTCATCGACAAAGCGTACGAGATGGCTAAACCCACCAGACCTACACAATATTTAACATAATCATCAAAAGGGCTCAAATGGTAGAAAAGGGTCTTCGGTAGTTGGAATTTTTTTATTTTTTATAATAAATAAATTTTTGGAATTGCTAAGATAACGCGACCAAATTGTAAGAGACTACTCGAACCAACGATATAGATAGATAGATATAGATCATATTACCGGGATCAGCGGCATGTGTAGCGCGCTGCAAAACGGCAATTAAAGCAGCGGCGGCAAGAGCAACGGCAGCAACCGCCTGCAACCGCAAGCCGAGCCATTGGGCAGCAGCGGAACCGCACAATGCGGCTCGTTGCCAACGCTCTACTAACTCTTCCCCACGTATGCACCACGCTTCTGTTGCACCCAGACCGCGGATTGATGTCAGACCTGCAATTAATATGATACAATTGCTAAAAGAAATGGTTTAAAAATTAACTTTTAAAATAAATATTTTAAAAGTTTTTTTTTTTGAAGGAAGTCGAATTTGTTTGGAAATACTTCAGTAGGCAGCTGGTGCCACATGAATTTTGTAAATGGTACCGGGAATCAGCTGATTATAAAATTTAAAATAATAAATAAATCCGTGCCGCGCTACAGCGATTTTAGGTCTTGGCCTCAGATTTCTGAATCTGTTTCATGACCATTTGTTAATCTAACAAGCAAGTAGTAAGTTTCATCATGATATTTTTCTTCACCGTTCGAGCGCAAGTTAAATGCGCACGTAGAAAGTCCATTGGTGTACAGCCGGTGATCGAACCTAAAACCTCAGGGATGATATTCGCACGCTGAAGCCACTAGGCCAACATTGCTCTGTTATAAAATTTAACTCGGCAAAAACAAATTATTCCTATTCCAAAATATAATAATTACCTTCTAACGTATCATTGAAGTGCACGTAAACTGGCGACAAAGCTACACTCTGCAATCGTTTTAATTGACGTGACGTCACACGATAACGCTTCTGTAATCTAAAAAGGTTTAGTTTTATATTAACTGATACCAGTTTAATTTGTTTCTTAATATAAAATAAAAATCTTTACCTGTAATAGATGAATGACATAGGCAATATTCCAACGAAAAGCCATGGAAGTCCATATATCGTTACTGCTATGGCACCTGGAATTTATTTATTATTTTAATTAATATTTAATAAATTATAGTTATGTAGTCAGTACAGTTCATAAAATTATTTTAAAAAAAACAGGTCTAAATAAATACAGCATACCTTTTTTTTAAAATAATTTTATGACCTGGTAACGAGACCTTTAATGTTGACCATGGAGTAATTTCACTGAATCTTGTCATTGAATCGCCTTATCTATAGTTTCATGTGTAATTTATTAACTATTCATAAAAGACAGCGATTTATGCACAGAACATCGAATTAAGAATGGATAATAGTACATATATTAAAACATAAGAATTATTTTGTATGGAATCTGAAAATTTTCTTAAACGTTACCCATTTATTTATTTTTTAAACCTGAAATTAGATACAGTTTTACCTATACAATAATTGATACAAATACTATTACACTATTGTGAGTTGTTTTAAATAACTCTTGGTTCTGCCAACAAAAAAAAAACGAAGCCAAACAAAGTTTTCGAATATTTCTTATTATTATTATTTACTATATCGATTAGAATTTAATAATTATTGTTAAAATATGATAATGTCTGTTGGTTCAGCTAGTTCATACAGTCTTTGGTAGACCAACTCTTCGTATAAAATTGAAAGAAGCATATCCAGACACGCTCTTTCAATGTAATTTAAATTTCGTCTGGTATCAGAGAACGTTAATAGATAGGCATAATGAAAATGTTTAAAAATTCAGACCAAACGAATCATATCAATATATTGATATATATATATATATATATATATATATATATAAAATAAATAATATAAATTATCATATTATTTCATACCAATAAGTCCAAACAATTGTGCTAGTAATATATTTAGAATGAATGGTAAACTATCATCGACTGTGTATGTGTCTGAAGAAAATCTATTTATTATTCGTCCCGTCGGTGTAACATCAAAGAACTTAACGTTTGCCTGCAAAAAGATAGGGTATTAACACAAAAAATACGAAAAATCTAATAATTATAACACAATGAAATATCTAATATAATATAATAAACTAAACGAAATCACTAACATATTTGGAAAGAATTCTACAAGGTGATGTGACAATAAATCGTAAATTTTGTTTTGTCTTCTTCCTTCTATTGCATTACACGAATAGAAATTACAGGAACTTGCAAGTTACGCAAAATATGTATGGACTTGTTTAGAGCCAGTCTTCTATATATGAAACTTACTTCATTCTGAACTATGTCCTTACCCTACCTAGCATATATATATACTGGAAGCATGTAAATAAAAGGGAAGTTACAAAGGCCGTTTACTCTTTGAGGCCTTCTCGTAAAGGCCAACCTACGTTCAGATTGGGATTTGATCGAATGAAGTAAACTTGGAATATTAATTGTGCTACTTCTGTTCACATATGAACGATAAATTAGCTAAGCTAAATATTTCGAACTCTGAAAAAGTGAAGGAAAGTAGAAATTACCTTAACAACAACTTTCAGTAACGCCTTATGAATTCTCTCCGCAGCTTTAACACCGCCATATGCGAAAAAGAACGCTCGCATTATAGTGAACACAAGATTAGATCCCGCCAAAGCAAAATACATTATCAAATAATAATTATCCGAGTATGCAAGGAAACCGGGCGCTTCCAGTAATCTTGAATATTTGGCTTGAGTCGGTACCATAGCTGCGTCTGTACCGTGGTTATCCAAGTTATGTATTGCAGACAAAGATAAATTCAGCAATGTATGTACAAATTGATCGGCGGCATTAAAGCCGTGATCTAGCGCGGTTGTCTTTTCATGTTCATCCATTTCTAAAGTTGTTGAATTTGTTCTGCTTTTGATCCAGAATGTCAGCCATAGGAATGTGAAATTCTGGGACAGTTGCATCAGTATTAGGGATATAACGATGCAAAGAGTTAGAAAAGATCCCACTGAGCGCAGATACATCCAAATAACCCCCCAACCCACTGTGCCTACAGACATAGCTTCCTGTAAAGAGGAAATAATGAATATTAGTAGTCATTAACTAGTTAATGTCCATATGTCAGTGTCGGTTTTCCTTTCGGCCCATGTTGTTGCATTTTTTACAATACACTTACATCATTATCCAGGCTGTTTCTACTAACAGTGTCGTCATTTAAACTGGTCACAATCGCCTGATCGTTTTCAGATCGCACTGGTTCTTCGCCAATAGATTCTGTTTCACTGGGCAAAAACTCATCTATCTCATTTAGAACTGTTTCTGGTGGACCTGAGAGATTCGAAAACATTATTAATAATAAAAAAATACTTTTTACTTACACAAGTTTTCTTATATTTTATAAATGATTTTCTTCTGGGCCGATAAGTTAACAAATAAAACGGGGAAAGATTGCAAATTAGTAGCATACTCAAACATTAACTAGATTAAAAAAAAAAAAAAAACGAATTTATACCAAATGCGTGCACGTGTCCATCTTGCAATAAGAGTACGCGATTCATGCGTGCGAGGTGACGCGGCGAATGTGTAACAAGAATTCGTGTGGAATGCTTCAAAAGGCCCAAAATACACTTTTGCATTATATGCTGCGCCACAGTCGCATCGAGACCGGATAACACGTCATCCAAAAGGTAAACTGAAATTGTATATGGCTTTTAAAATGTAGATATGCAAAATTGATACATTACTTATTGTTTCTAAGGAACTAAATAAATCAACGTAACAAAATGTATACAGGCATATACAATAAAAATTAAGTGCCCCTTAGCAATTAATAGATGGTACAACCCATAACTGCTGCTATCGTAATTAGAAGTTGTACGGGTGCTGTTCCCTAATGAACACAATATTATAACTAATATTGCGTTGCTTTGATTTTTTCGTTATTACAAAAGTCTTTATAATTAAATTAATTAGTTTAAATAAAATAAAGATGTTTACATAATTTCAATTTATAAATTGTAAAACATAAGTTGTTTGTTACACTATTACATACTGACCTAAATAATTATTTATATTTAAGAAATTTTACAAACACATATCCATATGATAAAAAAAAAAACGATTGATATTTTTTTCCAATGTCTCACTTAAATGGTAAAACCCAAACAAATTTAGCTGTAAACTATTTCTTGCAAGACACAGTTTATATCTTTACTTTTGTTATCACAATACAGTAGTAATAAGATTAGTACATAAATGTCAAATACCTTTTTTGTCCTGATAGACAGCACGTGCTAATGCGATTCGAGCACGTTGTCCGCCACTTAACGTACACCCCCCTTCTCCTACGTACGCGTTCCATCCCAGTACATTTAGGTCCTCTGAAATTATTTTATTAGTTACACAATTCAATGACACTTCTGTCACGATATAATGTGACACGAATGTGACTGTGCACGCTCAAGATAATTTAAAATTTTGACAAACGTGTTTAATCTTAAACAGAAGATTTTAATACACATTGTCATAAATCTTCTTTCTTTATATGATAGAAAAATATGATACCTGTTAACGCGCAGGCGTCGACGACCGATCGGAATTTGCTTTCATCGTAAGGTTTTCCGAATAGAATGTTGTCACGAACAGTCCCTCTTACTAACCAAGGCTGCTGAGCCACATAACCAAAACCTAAAAAATTAGATTATTTTTATAGAATGTAATTATTATAAGAATCATATCATTAATACCTAAAAATGTAAAATAAATATACAGTCAGACCGTTTACGACGACATTGTTTAGAACAACATAGCGGTTATATTGACCAAAATCAATGGTGCCGGCTAAATTCTATTGTATAAGGTTCTTAATAACAACGTCATCGGCTAGTACGACTATCTGTTTTTACGACCAAATATCAGTCCCTATGTATCCCTTCGATGTCGTTATAACAGATTTTGACTGTATTATATATTTTTGCAGATAGGTACAGTTGGTTGACAATTGTAAAAATTTGTTTACAGGTAATAAAGAATATTAATTCTCATGAACAACTAGGGTCTATAGAAATGATGGCGATTGTCAATTATAGCTTATATGTTTTATCCACGTCTTCTACGTTCGGAATAGAATCGAGTTCCAATATTCCGCGGAACGTGTGGCAAACTTGAAATTTTGTAGTACGAGGCTTACTTTCAAATCGGAATCGCTACTTGAAGCAAAAGCAAAATGTTTAAAAAAATATTTATAACAATATTGTAACTAACATAATCATATAGATTCAGGATTATCTGCTGAAATAGATAAATTATTGTTATATTAAATGTGAGTTTGTCACTCCTTCTATAAGTATTGAATAAATTTGTCGACATTTAAATAAGATTAAACTGATATTTAATAAGAATATACATACTATTAAGATTTTCGGCAACTTGTATCTCCCCTGTGACTTTCATCATGGCACCCATTATGGCGAGTAAGAGAGACGTTTTCCCACTTCCGACCGGTCCTGCTACACCGATAAGTTCATCTCTTCCAATTTCCAGAGAAATGTTTTTCAAAAAGAAATATCGACTGTTATCATCTGGATTCATATCGTCTTCGGCTGACGCAATCGAAACCCTCGAAGGTTGTGAAACCTTCCGTTTCGATTTACCCTTACTTTTATTAGGTTTCTTCACTTTTTTAGCGTTCGTCCACAGAAAAGTTAAATCTTTCAATATAATTATCTTGTCCTCATCGCGATTTTTATTTATTTCCTCATAGTATCGGTCGGGATTCATGTCCTCAGTCTAGAAATACCAATAAAATCAATCATTCCTATATCCTTCTCTATTTCTGTTCTTCCCCACATAATAGCCCACATAATACTCACATTTAAAAGCTTTTGAATACGTTTCATAGACACCCAGGCCTCGGTAAGTCCGTTAAGGACCCAGGGGAATGCATTTAATGGTGCAATGAGCATATTGATTAAGGCCACAGTCGTGAATACCTATTAATAAAACTAGTATTTAAATAAATACGTATGAAATTGCAATTAGTTTTAAATAGAAAAATCGGCTTAATATGTGACGAAATTTATTTCCAATATATAAAATATAATAGTAAGAAAATATTAGCTAAGTATACTAATCACCGGGAAGGAAAATAGCTATTTATATGTAATACGAGATTAAAACTTGGTTGTCTCAAGTTACTGCATATTTTAAGCCGATTATTCTAGTACAAATAGAATTTACACAATGTTTGTAAAGGTAATATTATTTTACAAACTAAGAATTATCTTGAAATAATGAAAAATTGTGGTTATGTTAAATGTCTTCTAAAACGCGTGCCTAAATCAAATATGCGTTTTTTAATAGAATGTAGCGCAATCTGATTATAAATCATATGAATTTATGTTTTTACGTAATCTAGATTCGTCAAGATTTAAGTAACCATCATATTATTATTTCTATAAGGGCCTTAATTCTTAAAAGCGGTGCCTTGCAAACCTTCCATATTATGATTCTATTAAAACAGCGGAGAGGGTATTAACCTGAGTCGGAATATCAGGAAATCAATGTATGTATGACCTAATAAAAGCACACTGATAGTATTGACGCACTATCGGTTCTTCCCTGAACACTCATAATATTAATTTACATATTATTTTAATGATAACTGAAAGCAATTTGACCTTCTTTTGCCGTTGTAGTATGAAAATAGAATGCTGATGACGCGTTCACTAAATATATTTTTTTAAATACGAAGCTGTTAAAGAAAATCAATTTAAATTATATTCAGGAATATATTTTTCATTTCATAGGCTGGTTGTTTGATACCAAACGACAGCCGCTGGTGGTTCCATATGTTTGCTATGTATGCTAATTGTTTAGCGTGTGCGTTGCCGGCTATTTCTGTTTCTAGTGTTTCTACTTACTGTAGGCGCATCTAGTGGCTGTCCTCGAAGGGCATGAGTGCCTAATGTCATAGCAGCTACCAGAACTGGAGTGGTCGCCCATAATACAACACATATTGCGTCCAGATATTTCCTACCCCGGAGATACTTTAGTTCTTTAGTCCGGGCTCCTATATGGGCAGACATAACAGTTTTTTTATTCATTACTTAAAGGACCAAGTATATACCAACATTGGAATTAATTAATGGTAGCTGAATTATCTCAGGAAAAAATCCTGTCTAAAGACGTTATAAGCACATATACATATATCTAAAGAAGGAAAGTATACATTGAAATGAAGACCGAAGACCATTGCGGCCAAATAGACAGATGATCTGGTGAGGGTGAGGAAATTGGGAAGAGGCCTATGTCAAGCAGTGGACGTCAACAGGCTCAAACGAGAAAACTTAATAGATATAGAACTCTTTGAGTGACGGAAGTTTTCCTCTCATCTGAAGGCGATTAGAAAAAGCAAAATATAAAAGGCTTCCCGCTATATCACTAAAGTATATCGAAATTGTATTTAAATCATAGTTCGCGATAAAAATTGCGCGTCAATTCTAATACGCGAGAGCGTACAAATTTACTAAGTATCAATGGCACAATATATGAATTCTCCAAGATCGCATTGATATATAAAAGCTTTTGGTTTTATGATTTCTGCTTATCTTTAAATCGTCGGTGTAGAATGATAACCTCGTATGTCCGGAGAACAAACATTACAGGAAACGAAAAAAATGTTTCACTTCGTCAATGTTCGTTAAAACTTTATTATGGTCAATAGTTTTGGATCGTAAAAAGGACTTGTATATTAATAACATAAATAAGTCCTTACATTAGATTATACCAGTTAAATAACATAAGAGACAAAAAATAAACGGTTTTTTGACATTTAACATTCTACACTGACGATATGTGATATTACGTTCTTAAATTAATTTTTGTATGTACCAATAAGTTTTCTACTTCATAAGTATTAAGTTTCTGTAAGTATATAAAATAATTAATATTGTTTCAGTGTATATATATTTACCTGATACTTTATTGATAAAATAATCTTCCCAAACGTGTGCTTTCACAGTTCTCACACCTCTTATAAGATCACACATTAGATTCACCCGCTCGTCTTTATGTTTCATCATTTCCGTGCTTAATTTTCCAATTTTATTTGCAATCACTTTGTTAATGGGTATCAATATAATAGAGAATGCCACTCCAGCCAAAAATGATATACCGACTTGGTCATATAGAAGAAATAGGGTTATTGTTAACTAAAAATAAAATAAATATACTGCAAACATTGTCACAACATAACTAATAAGTAATAACTATCATAACAGATGTAAAGGTTTCAATTCATGTTCGCTTTTTTATTATTTTTGTAAATAAATAATACCTTACAAATAAATCTTTAAATATTATATTTTTGTATGTATTGTTCATTTTAATAGAACAAGGCGCAGTGGTCGGAGTGTCATTTGATGTTAAGTAATACCATGGATGCTATCAATAGAGAGCTCGCGAGTGCATTGCCGGCCTTTTGCGTGACCCTCAGTTTAAAATGACGCTATTTATCTATAGGACAGGTCTCTATAAAAAAATCATCAACGTTAAATTTAGCTATTATATATATCGTACAACGAAACATTTATAACGAACAATTTTCGTTCGCATGCAACTACTTTACCTGTAAAGGAATGCTCCACAGAGCATGAAAACTCGGACAAGAATTAACAATCCTATCTGTATCAGTTGACATGAAATTTGTGATTTCTCCAAACGAAAACTCGCTCATTAGTTCAGTTTGAGTTACACAGAGAGTCTTTCTAAGTATCGTGGAGACTATGGCACCTCTCATCTTAATCCCAATAATCGACATCAGCCAATTAAAATGACAATTGCAAAATGCACCAATAAGTGCAGATGCTAGTAGTAATGACGCATATACATATCTAAAAGGAACAGGAAATAAAAAACAATTTAGTAAAAGTTTTAAATCAAGATGGTTTATGTTATGTGATATACATAAGTTTGAGTTACTCAATCTTTATATATTTTTTAAAGTGAGTCTCAGGATAATTGGGTCAAATTAAAATATCATTTTTAGACAGATAATATGCATTTGTAGCGCTCATAAACACGACAGCTATTATTATGTAAAATAAATGCATTTAAAGAAAACAGTCTAATAATTATCGAGGCACAGCTAATAGTAATTTAAAGGATGTTTTATTTTAAATATATATAAAGCCTAAATAAATCAAAATTAAATCAGAGTATTATTTCATAAAAAGCATGTAAAATAGTTCTTACCCATAATGTTGATCTATAGTTTCATCCTCAACAAACTTGACCAATTTATTTAAAAGAATAGGTCCAGCAAAGCCAGCCATGTCAAAGATTAACTTTAACACGCCAATTCCATAAAACTGTAGGCCAAAACATTTATGGAGAGCTCTAAATAGTGATACATTATGTCTTCGAGGTGGGCGAAGTAATATTCTGGATACAGGAGTAACAGGTGTTGCAGCTTGCGGTTGAGTTTCACCAACAGCCCCATAACCTTCAATGTATGAGTTATAAATTTTTCTACTGTATCGATAGAACAGTTCCTTCATTATTTAATTAATGCTAGGATTATTCCCAGAAATTAAAAGTTTACTGATTCAAAAGATACATAATTAGAGATATTTAAAAAAATTGTGAAATATGTGCAACAAAAATATCTGATCAAAGCACCAATATGGAGTGGTAGGAATTTTGCTAGTGAATTAAATTTTTTAAATAAGTGTTTATCTCTAATAGACAAATGATACATAATGAATGATTATAAAAAATTTGATTTAACTATAAAAACTTTATTATATATTACTTCTTTATGTATTAAAAAAAATTAAAATATTGAAAATTTAACAAAATGTATTCATGTATATGAAAGTGGATTAAATTACCTCTAGAGCCAATAAAAGGTTCATGAGGCACTTCAGCAAATAATTGGTAGAGATCCACATTTCCAACAAGAGCTCTGTCTATCTTTGCCCCAACATAGGAACATCTGTATGTAGCAGGAATATCATACAGCTCCTCTAAATCATTTAATTTATTTTCTAAACCTAAATGAAAATTATTATTGTAAATATAAACTAAATAAAAATAGTGAGTATTCAATATTATATATATTTTATAACTATTAGTGTGGTAGAAGAATGCAGCAATATAAAGTTTTGTTTAGAATGTGAAGTAACATTTATTAACATTTTTGTATTATCATTTCATAGATTTTATTGCTGTTTTTGAAACACTGAAATCACTATTGCTGTATTTTGAAAACTAGCTGTCATTGTGTCTATCCTATGTAGCAACAAAAATTAATTTACCTTTTTTAAAAAGTGGATTCACCCAAGAAAATGTTAGTTTAGAGATCCAATGAACTCCTTGCATAGCAGTTCCTAAAACTTCTTCATCATAATGTGGCAGTAGTGGTGTATATTCACTCTAAAAATTACAATTTGTTAGGCTTAAGTCTATAACTGCATGAACACAGATTAATAATTTTAATATTACTTACATGGGATCTTTGTGACCCAACAAGCCAAGGTGAGTAGAATGTCGGCCTGGAGTCACTTGCAGGTAAAAGAGTTAGAAAGTAGAGAGTGTGACAACAAAGGGTACCAATACAATATGCTGGGGGATTACTATTTAAAATAGTACTTCTTAATTCCATTAAATTCAAAATAACAGCACCACTCCACAATAGAAGTATGCTTAAGGGCCCCCGAGAACTTGGTCCAAGGCGATGTTTTAATGCTAATATAAACCCAAAATGCACAAGCCATGCTATACATGTTGTTCCTGCAGTAAAATAATCAATAGGATATAATTCCGAGTTAGGAGTAGTAAGAAAAATATACAGTTGAATAATTGGTGATATGGCTAAGGCAAGAATAATAAAACTTCGTAGCGTTATGACCCTTTCTAATGCCTTTTCTCGTATTACCCAATCTTTTCTATATCCCACATAAAATCCAGATGTAATGGCCAACAAAAAGTATAAGGGAATTTGAAAAAATAACTCTTGAAAACATAATCCAAAATCCTTTGATGTATCATTCCATATGTAAAGCCCTGATGGGCCACACATATCTTCCCATTTTAATGAAATATTTAAGAATGTAACCATTATGTCCACTGTTAATCAATTGTTATTTTACTACTGTTTTACACAATATTAACTGTTTTTCAATATTTTTACTGCACATCAGCTTAGCAAGGCTCTTTATTCTTAAAATGGGATTTAATTCATTCTTTGATAGATACATGTATGTTTTCCATTTATTCCACATTATACACAGTCTATAAGCAAGTACATCTTCTAATTGGTAGATAAAACTTTTTTTTATTACACACAATTCTTATATCAGTAATAAAAAAAATATACATTTGCAATTATTTACAAGCTGTATTAGTTGTACAGTAAATATTATATCTTTGCCGTTTTCCAATCTCAAGAATGATAAGAATAACAATGAAAATGTAATATTTCCAGTAATAAGAACATAACTGATAACTCTTCAGTTGACGGCTGACCGCTGACACAAAGCTTTTAAAATATGAAATATAAAATTGTAAAATAAATTTCTTGACCAATGTTGATGATCCACAGACCAAGGTGGGATGCTACAAAGTTGTCAACCACAATTGTCTTACTCGTAGACGGACTATGGTATAGACCAGGCATCAGCGTACAGCGTGTGAGATAGCGAATATTATAATCTAACTTTTTACAAAGGACACCAAGTGTGGCAACTACCTGACGTTGGTAACATGATTCGCAATTTAGTCGGTTTGCACTGAAAAATATGTTTGGAACCACCAAGCCGACCAAGGGCTCGGTGGTAAACAAATAAAACCCGATACGCAAATAGAGACAGAAAAACTGATACTCTGTTTCGCTTGCACTTAAGTATTTCACGTTAATGTCTTCTCTCTTTAGTTATTATTGTTATTTTAGAAGCTTATCTAGTTCTATACTCTATCTACGGTCTTACTCAAAATATTACTATGACTAATGCGTATGGGTAAAAGAAACACCTAAATTTATAATTTACCCTCTGTGTCTTTATATGTGATGGCTGTACAGGAACTCGATGCTTAGAAGACTTCAAAATACGATCAAATTAATTGTATTATAGAATAGCATTTTTTGTTGTTTGTCATGCTTTATATAGTCTGTGGTTTATACATTTGTAGTAGTAATTACGTTTCGTAATACTACTTAATCTATGGTATAACGCAATGTGTAGTTTTCTTTTTTTCGTAGATAGAGTATACCATAGTCCGTCTACGTTTTTTTAATTCGTTTTTCTATTAAATCTGAACTCACTGTCAAGTGTCAGCTGTGTTGTGTGGATGTATGTATTCATTGTATTACAAAAATTTAAGTCATTATTATATTTTTCGATTATGTATTAGAATATCAGATGGATAATCAAGCATTAACATCTCATTCTGAGGAGGAATACAAGGAAGAAGCCTTTGACCCAATATATGACATTATTGATTACCTTGTAAGATGTGCAAAAGTATCATTTAAAAATTCTCACGTCAATGAAAAGGATATCCGAAGTGTGGAAAAAACAAAGTATGCTTATAATGTCTTCATAAAGTCTCCCACCGATTTCCTCCTTCAATATGGCAAATTTCTATGTCCAAACCATATACAATATTTTGAAGATATGGATATTTATGAGACAGATGATGTTTTTAAACATTGTGTTTCCCACCTAAAACTTTACCACTCAGAAGAAAGTAGAAACAAAAGAGTGAGAAATAGAAGATATAAAGCACTTCAAAATTTACAAGACACTACTGATTATTTTAGTGAAAAACAAATGATGTTTAGAAATCCCTTACTATATGAGCAACTTATAGGCCAATTTTTAACTGATGAAGAAATACAAATCAGAGATTCAGCAGACAATGAAAACTTGACACTACTTAGTTTGATTCTTGACACAGTAGACAGAAATCAAATGAGACAAACTAAGAATGTGCAAATGCTTTTGGAAAATGATGAAACAAGCTCAAGCACAACTGCACAAAAACCATCAAATCAGAGTTCGTCTGAGAATAAAAGGTGGGGAGATTTTGATATACCTGACACAAGAGCTGAAATAACTCGAGAAAAAAGACAGCAGACAATGATAGATGCAAATGAAAGAAATTTATTGAGAGAAGAATTTCTTCAGGAAATGTACAGTAGTTTTATAGAGGGAAGAGATATTGATTTTGATTACAATAGTGTTGACAGCAATGATGATTATGATGATCTAGAGCAAATATCTCAGGATGCAGAGGATAAATATTTTGATTCTGAGATGAATGATAGTGAAACTTTGGAAGAGCATATGTCGTTGGTCCAGGAGTACAGCTCAAAGAAGTACTACAATGAACATGATGATCCATTAGATTTATTTATGAAACATATTACAAATAAACAGAATACTGTTATCTAAATAGCATTTTTTCTATCAAGTTGTTTTAAACTTTTATGTAGGTAGTAACTGAAGTGTTATCAGTTCAGATCATAATTATTTTTAAATGCATAACATAAAATTCATTTTAAATGTGTTATGAATGTTGTCAGCAGTTGTAATATTATTGATCCAACTAACCAACCTAGCTTCAGATGCATGATGTATGTATTATGAGCAGTATTGTGGGCATTAAAAGTTCTGACAGAATAGATTTTCTATAAATTTGATCTGCATATACCAATGGAGTGCTAGCCAAGTCTTCCATATAAAGGTTTATTGTATTACATTGACCATTTCATAATAACTAATGTTATCAATGGGAGTGTAACAGGACAGTTTGTCATAACAGGTGGCTTAGATAGAGAAATCAATAATAAATTTTAGAGGTCACATAATTGAAAAATGAAAAGCTAGCCCTATTACTAAAGGTCACATTTTTTACAATGGTTAGTTAATCTTTTATTTCTGAGCTTATATCCAGTTATAAGGTTGTTTATTAATCAGTCTACCTAAACAAAGTTTAAAACATTAACTTATTATTTATGAAGTCTAAAATGGTTATGTGGCTATAGGGTATATATGTATATAATAGCATTAGATTTTAAACTAAATATGAAAATAAGAACTATGTCATGGTGTCAGTGAAATTTTCCGGATGTCTCTTGTCCCCTCTAATAGCCCCTTTGTACTTAAGTAATTAACTTACCTTTAAGGCTAAAATACTGAATGTGTGAGCGCGCGACTCTCAACTCTGCGGTCGTGTATCCGAACCATGGCTATGCACCAATGATTCAATGATCTATTCGCGCCATTGCCACTTCCTCATACGGTGCAGGAAGACATCGTAAAGGCACCAGCATAAGAAAACGACGGCGTGGATCAGCCACAAAAGGCTGACCTATGTTTTTGTCTGACTGAAACTAAACTGTCAAGAAATTTGAATTTGAAGAAATTGAAGGGCATAAAGCCGCCATAACGTATATATAATAAACATAATTAGAAATATAACTGACCTACATATTAAAAAAAGGTTTGGTAGTTACGTAAGATGCATAATAGTCAATCAAAGAATAGAAAGTAATACTGATTACAAAATATCAATAACAGTCCTATTATAGGTCCTGATGAGTTATAACATCCTTAACACCTGCCGATTACATTTGTCTACGCAATAAATTTATAATAATTATGTTGTGTAAATGAAACAACTAAAATCTATATAATTATGATTCATTAAAAAATATATAGGTAGAACGTGATTTTTATTTACAGGACTGCTCACATTTCATTGCTAGGTATGTAATTGCTTTTTAAAGTAGGCGCGTATTATTAGCTCAAATAGATCAAGGTTTTTAGCTTCAGCGTGAACCTTCTAAGTTACAAACAAACAAACGTACTACTTTACATAGAGATATCGCCTAGGTTCTGCGGTCAGTTCGAGTAGGTCATTTTAGTGTCAAACAACTCGCAAGGGAAATGATTTATTTATTATTTAGTAAACATAATTTACATACAATGCTTTACGAATTAACGGTATATATACTTGTAAAACGGAAACGGAATATATTTATTTCATTTCTGATATTCGAATATAACCTATTATAGGATATATATGATATGTTCGTATATTTCGTAGTGCTGATGTAGACGTAACATATAGAAAGCTATGAATATGCTTTTAAATATATTCTTATAATTTTATTGTAGGTATGTTTGTATAACAAGAATAAGTGCTTATTATATCGACTTTATAATTAAAATGGTAGTAAATACTCGCGATTAGGTACCTACATCCTGGGTAGATACCTAGGTATAATTTAAAAAAACCTAGTTACTGATCGTAGTGTACTGTAAGCTTACAAGTAAATAGTCTGTATGTTTTATTTAGTATTATTGAATTATTGATAGCTATATACCTATTATGTATTAAATTTGATAGTCTTTAAGAAAATTAAAATAAGAACCCAGGCATTTATATTAGCATACTGTTTATAATAAAAACTGTAAAACGGATGTTAAGGTTTTTGACTTTCTACCAAGCGCTCTCATGAATCGCATATGACTGATAGCCTGAAACGATTAATCAATCACCCATAAAGCTAAGCCTTCTTACCACATGTAAGACAATTGGTTGGAAAATCGTAATCGAGTCCTACCTATACATTATGACAGTCGGACTCAGACTGCCCGCAGACATCGCACGGGAAACGCGCACAGCATTGTGTAGGCTTTGTGAAGTGTAGTGCTTTGATCAAGAAAATACAATATGTTTGTAAGTAACCGTTTTTATCTGAAGCTGATTATAAACTTAAAAAATACTTCCTTATGTATATATGAAACATATTGCTGATTAAATTCAATGTTTGCGGCAAAAAGTAATTGTTCATAAAGGCAGCAAGAATTTTCCGATTTTGTTAATAGTCAATAAAAATGATTAGGTGCAAGTATTTACTGGAAGTATTTGCGTAAAGAAGGTAGGCTTTTATATGCTGTGAAAATGCTGGAAATATTATCTTCCTATTACGTATTTTTAATACGTTTGTTGGTCGTACAAAAAAATTTTAAACCACGATGTTCTATGGGGTTTTAGATTTCAATAATACTAAATAATATTTAAATGGCTTTACTTTTAAAAATCATATCCAGGAAACGAGAAGTTCGTTCTGAAAAAAAATACGGACCACCCGGCCACCTAGGCAGACCAGTCTGCCTTAAGTCTCGACACGAACACCTCAAACACACAGATGTTATCAATTAAACATAAACCTACATTGTAGAAAAATTATTTCAATATATTGGTAAATTTAAACTTGTTGATTCCACTTTGTACACGTTTATGTTTTTTTTAACATTGTTGTATATGAAATTCGTTATAAGTACAGAACAGTTAAAAATACTTCTAATCATATATAAAAATCTATTTATATAAATGGTAATAATGCACTCGGTCCAAGACGGTGAGAGATCGGAGGTGATCGTGGTTGTCAAATTGCCCGTGGCGCCACTCGGTCTCCGCGTTTGGTTCCCACGCCTACTCGATAGCCCGTCGCAGCCGCCTTGTGTCGTCTATCAATGCGAGAATTAAATAAATGCCTCAAAAACTTTCACTGCCAAATAAACAGATAGCTACAAGTTTTATAGGTGTGTTTGTTGTAGGTAATTATTTAAAATCACAAGAACATGTTTTGTCTTTCAGACAATGGTTTTACTAAAAAGCCGTTCTTCGTTTTTTATAGTAAAATAAATGTTTATTTTTATTGTGATGTCCCATATATGAATTTTAAAAATTATCTTATTTTATCAAAACTATAATGTCATAAAATCGGGTAAGAATACCGGAAATAAATAACTAAAACAAAGCTACTAATTGTTGTCCGCGCGACATCTTAGTTCTATCAACGGGAAAACACAAATATCAATCACAATTCGCAATCAAATATATCATTATAGCTGATATCAGAAATAATAGCTTTTCCTTGTCAATGTAATTTTAAATCGGCTTAGCAGTTCCATAGATTACCTACACCTGTGTAAATGCTTTAAAACTTGCAAACTTGCTCGTTCCTATACTAGAAATTTTTGAAACAAGCAATAGAGAATAGGGACATCGGTCAGATGGTATGATGCTTTGGTAATTGTAGCATTGAACTATTGCATGCACTTAGTCGTTGTAAGAACCACCTAGCTTCTTCTTTTAAGACTGGAATTACTGAAGCTTGCATGATTACCTCAGAGATCTCCACTTTTATCATCATTACATATAGCAAGCTATGTTTATCAAAAGATATAGAAAAGAAATTTCAAGTAGTAGACTCAATATATTTAATAATTAAATATATGTTGGACCTATGTTTAATTTGATTTTTGATAAAGCACTTATAATGCTCTTTTAAAGGGGCTTACAAATATTCTAGATTAGTCTAAATCCATTTGCATAAGATGTTTTAAATGCTCATATATCTTTTATCCCAGACCGCAACAAGTGAAGCCGCAGGTAGAAGTTTAATCTTACTATAACAATGCTTTCTAGACCTTGACATAGTGTAACTGAATATTAATAAGACCACTGTTTTCACTCTTGTCCACAATAACGTCCGATATTGGTATTAATTTCAATCCGGTGGAGGATCTAGTACGTTAGAAATGGAAAGTTGTCTCTACAAATGTTTGTTTTACATGCGTATATCTCACATTTTTAAATAATTTGTTGGTGTTTTGGTAAAAGTGCCTTCCTACACTTTTACATATTTATAATATTTTGCCATGTACATATTTATAATTTTTACAATATTACGTTTAACGATCGTCTAAAATTTTACCTTAGATGGTAGATATTTCAAATGTATCTGAGCTTCAGTCCATTTATTGTTGAAAGACATTAAGAGAACAGTAGTAGGTACTTGTCACCAGATAGTGAAAGGACAATAATGGTAAGATTAATTAGATGCAAAACGCTTCAGCCTGATTCCTGTCATGTAACATAATATTAGTGATTCGTCGCACGCGTTGCTTTCACTGCGGCGCATTGCGTTTCCATAATGTCCTGGTAATCGACGTCCTAGTCGATTACTAATGGTGAAATTAGGAGAAATACTTTGCCGTGAAGGATATTCTGCGTCGCCCCTTACACGACCATCACAAATGAAGAGCGCGACTGAAGAAATCTCCTAATACTTTTGATATAATTAACAAAACCATTTAGTTAGTTATTTGCACTTCAGTGTGTAATCTATCAACTGAAATGTAGGTAGGTACTGTAAAGAAGGTATGCGATGTAATAGTTAATTCAAAAACAAAACTGGACACTATGCCCATAGTAATTTTGAAATCTGGATACAAGTTAAATCTAAGAATGTACCTATATCGTTATTTTGAATAAGCTGCGACTTAACGTGGATAATTCATTATTGTCCTTTTGATTTTAGGAACGATTTAAAAGTACAGAGGCTGCCGCTCGTTAACATGACATACTCAGTCATTAACTATCTACGTTTTTCTGTAATCGAGGTCAAGAATTTCGCATACATGAAGGAGGATGGTTATAATATTAAATTAGCTCGTCTTTCTTCCTGCCTTGCCGCTTGGTATTTTAACGAGGTGCATGTCCAAAAAAACTGTTACTAACCAACACCGCTCTAATTACATGAAATACGAGTATTGCATTCAGCGTCGTGTAATTATTTTGACAACAGTTTTTATGGTTATCCATATTCAATTTAAATTATATACATGACAACATAAATATTTAGTAAAAAAGTTTTAGAAAATATAAAATGAATCTAAATAAATATTTTAAATTTTCTCTTGCAGATAAGAAACCATTTAATCGTAATGATCATATTATTACTACGAGGTGGCGCAGCTGAACCCAGTCCACGTCAGTTTAAATACACACCAGGACCTAGTATATCCGGTAACAATATAATTAAAAGATATAAACTATTTACACTCTTAAAAGTAATCTAGTATAACATTTAAAATTAGCTCCCGTTTTTACAGATCCACGGGAAAGCCTGAGCAGTATTGCTTCGATTTTCTCACCTCGCATGGATTTCGATCAATGGAAACCGCTAACAGGTCGCGGAGACCCATTGCATAATGACCCCACATATGACTACGAGCCACCTATGCTAGAGAGAGTTCATTACTGGGCTGATGACAGCAGACTCGAGAGAGAACATTACCCAGAAAAGAAATCCGAAGTCTTAATGTTGGGAGTATCATCACGTAAACCAAGTGTATCTTCCCGGCCGCCAACGCCTCCAAAAAGAAGCAACACACCGCCACCTAAATATGAAGATTATTCATATAAACTTACAGAGTACTATCCAATGACAATATTAGTGCCACCACCACCACCTCCTGTAGGCTACAAACCATCTTTATTTATTCCACCAGAAAATAAAATTGTACGACCGACGCCACCCACACACATAGAGCCTACTTTCCCTCCAAGGTATACAATTTCTACGCCAGAATTAATAACGTCGTTTGCTCTTCAGGAAGCTAACCTTATCTATGAAGCAACTGATAGTAACCAGACGTGGTTTTCGGAACCGAACAAGACTCACACCGACCCTAGCAATACAGTAAGCAGTGACTACGCCGGGTGGGGTCCAACTACACCATTCAACGAAAGAAACACCCACAATGATTTGAGTAATTTAATTCCACACAGAGAATTTATTGGTGACCTCCTTACACATTCATTCTATAGTACGTCAGCTGCAAACATACATGCAGAGGCTACACAACCAACTATTTCAGAAACCACTACAGTTACACCAACGTTCCTACCTACTGCTTTACCACCTGCAAAATCAACTACGAGCGATTCTAAAGAAACTTGGCCATATTACGAACAATCTTCAGGTGAAGCTACAACTGAATCATCTTTTGACTTTGGGGAAACCACCACAGACACTGAAACTACTACAGTAAGATCACAAGCTGGTGCTGTGGATATGTTAGGTGCTATGATGTCAATGCCTATGGTTGCAGATTCAGAAAGGCCAGAAGATAATCTTTATGCTCATGCATCAGAAAACATACAAGTTTTTAAAGATCACGTCACCGAAGCATTCAAATTGGAAGCAATGCAAACTATGCATCCCCCACCGCC
Source organism: Pieris rapae (assembly GCF_905147795.1). Classification (NCBI taxonomy): domain Eukaryota; kingdom Metazoa; phylum Arthropoda; class Insecta; order Lepidoptera; family Pieridae; genus Pieris; species Pieris rapae. Next base: position 4,874,806 of record NC_059517.1, read on the forward strand.
TGATACATTTCAGACTAGCACAGTACCACCTTACAGGCACCAAATTAATCCGCACCACCTGAATGGCTTATTGCATGAGGATCAACCTTCACAAACTATCGACCCATATTTACACATGCGATTTACAACACCATTGACAACCACTATAGAACCAGTGCTTTACAAGTCTACTACGGAGAGTTCACCAATGTATCTCATTATTCAGGGACACTCAAAGGTAAAAACTTACGGCTCACAGCCAAATCCTGCATCCAATTCTATTACTGACTTTGATATTACTAAACCACAAGAAACACAGGAAGTTAAACATTTACATCCATTAAAAGACAAATATTTAAAGAAAACTGAAATTAAAGAAAACAGGAGAAAAAGCAGATCACAAAATCTTACTTCTTTAATAGAAGCTGGTGTTGGTTCAATAGAAATCCAAGAAGCAGATGTGGGAATTAAATATGATGTCAGCGATGGAAGTAAAGTACCTGTAGAGATTTACAGAAAAGGTATCGTAGAGAATGATGATAGTAACTATTCTTTTTCAAAGAAAAATCATATTAAGCGTGATAGGCGACAAATTGATATAAATGATCTCATACCTATCGACGAAGATACTATTGAAGAGTTGGTATATAATTTTTTTGAGACGCGAAAAAATAACACCGGATTAACGGGATTTATTGCTAAAGCAATCACGGGTGATGTGAGTACGGCCGTTCAATATGCTCTTAAAGAAGATAATGAAGACCACAGTGAAGCCAAAAGATAAGACGGACTCAATATAATTGGTATTTAAATAAAATCTGCGAGCTTTGATATAACATCGGTACTTTTTATACATAACAATTGTTATAGAAACTATGCGAATGTTTTAAATTTTAATGCTAACCTAACAAAATTAAGTCCCACCGTTTTTTGAAGGAACTTATAACCATCAGTTTATTTATTTTATATTGATTAGTAATGACAGGAGTTTTATTTTAAGTAAAAACTTATAATATTATTTATTTTAGTTTCATATAGACATCTCAATAAAGATATATTTTTATAAACCTGTTGCTTTTATTATATGGTGGAAGTAAAATATTAATTATTGTTGGCGTATTAAAATGAAATTTCTTTTAATGACAACTACGTATATGTAGGCTCACATTGACACTAACTTGCCTACAAAAAATATGTATGCGGTGCAGCGGACGCGGCCCACTAACACACACACTTCTTACCATCCTTTTCGTAGAAATATACGCAGGCAGCTTAGATAAAGTGAAAGCTGCTTATAAACCGATAAAGTTAACGTTTATTGCAGTTTACATTACCTATAAGTTCGTGACCGGAAGATTATAAAAATATAATTTCAATAGATTATATGTACAAAAGAAAATGAAAATGACAGCTCCAAAAGTGTTGGAAAACTTATAAATTGAAGTTCCTAAGTTGCACCAATCAGCTTGACAAAAACACACTTTGTAATCTGCCTCTGGAAATCTGTGAAACATAAGGACTTACATAAAATAAACACTTACAATTTGATTGTAAAAATGATAAAACAATACTTAAGTGAATTGTGAACCTAATAAAGAAATACTAAATTAGGTGTTGCAAATATTCTGCCATTTTATTTCGCTGCAATATAAGCTCGAATTGAAACAGATTTCATTAAAATTACCTTTCATTTTTACAAGACATTGATCGCATTGGTATATTCATCGTCCTTGGCAGAAGATCACCTTTTTGAATTTGATAGCAACCTCTTTGAACAATCCAAGCATGTCTAGCACGAGCTGTCCATGATCGCACAAAACACATTGTTTCATCTTAAAAAAATGCAAATGTTAAGAAAAGAATTCTACCTATGTAATAGATTTCATTGAGTATTTTTCCTGGTATCAATCAATAGGTGTAAAATGAGAAACTTTCAGATTTCTTATGCAGATACAAGTGCCACAGTACCTACTTCCGAGTATAGTATGAGCGACGGACCTAAATTCCAATACATTACGGATTGATAATGTTAGATGCTTAAGGAAATAAATAGTTAGAATATCGCACCACCAGTACAGTTAGTAATAATGTTCCGAGTCGAATTGAATTCAAACGATGGTTTTGTAAAGTCTCCAGCGCAGCCTGGTGCGTCGCGATGCATCGAAGTACAATTAAAGCATAAAAGACTCGAGCATTGTTTACAGAAATAAGTGAACAAGAGAATATATACAAAAACCATATTATTACACATTTACATAGTTAACAATGCTCCACAAATTTAAAAATCCCTTGAAAATATTAATTTTTGGTCAGGCTTTTCAGAGCATTTTAGCTAAAACTAAATTATTCTAATAACTCTTAAGCCTGTCTTGATGTCTGCATTGAGTTTTTTATATTGTTCGAATGACAGTTAACGTGATAAAAAATAAGTATTGTTACAATACTTACCTCCTTTCTATCACGGTTAATGCAATCAACTTACAACAACAACTAAAAAGTACTTGTAGGTGTTTTTTGTATATAAATTACTGGTACATAGCCAAATTACAGATAATAATTATATATGTGGTACATAATATTATCCTCGGGTACTAGAATCGAAGTTTAGAAACAAGTAATAAAGATAATTTCGACAACTTTATTATTGGTAGTCTAATAACATAATTATTCTTAATTTCATGTAGGTTTTCAAGGAACACTTGATATCTTACCTCTACACTTAATCGTTGCAGCACAACGTCTTCTTGAAAGAACTTTTCTATACGAAAATAACGTTCTCCGTTGCAAAGGATCTTCGCCATATACATTATATCTAAATGTTCCATTATAACAAAATAAGCAATCCGTTTCTTTAATAATACAAAAAATAAAACACAAAAAACCAACGTACATTACAATTCACGCACCATGACCTCCCAGTTTTACGCCTCGACAAAAATTCAAAGCAATTGTGTCAAATACAAATTATACTTTTGGTTATGAAAACTACTTGTACTTCTATAAATACAAGTTTTGTTCTTATTAACAGTCATGCAATATCAGAAATATTCCAATTGTATTTAATTAGCTTGTGACGGGCCGATAACTAAACTGTAGTTTTATAAAACTGTTGTAGGTATATTTTTCGTTATGAATATATGAATGCTTTTAAAAACAGGACCTAGTCTACATAGTTAATATTATCATAAAACTGGAATTGAATAAAGAGGTCAATGTGATAATCGGATGTCAAAGTGTTCTGCCTCCTTTCCCAAAATAATCAAATTTCCTTGATAATGCAAACTGCTTGAACCTAACCTTAGACTAATTAACATTATTTAGTAATGTTTTTTTGTTTATATTCTGTCTATTAAAAATAAAATTGGAATAAAAAAATTGTAGGGAGGCCTAGAATTCTCCTTCGTAAGAAGTTGTTAATTCATACCTTCAAATTTAAACAAACTTTCTTTAATAGCTAATAAAAGTAGTACTTATTAGCTATTAAAAAAAAGTTGATTATTTAGTACAAAGTGTATTATAGATCAATTACACTTAATGCAAAAATGCAATTAATATTTGGGTCTAATTGAAACATCGATATATTTTTATGAATAGAAATTTCTGTTTTACAAAACAGTACATTATTTATGTTAACACAAACAATTCATAACAGCTGTTGAATTGAATCAAACTTCTTGCTCTGGTGTATGCAGCTTTAACTGTTTGGACAATTATTAAAAAAAACAAACATATTTTTATGTATTTATTTCAAGTTTTCATAAATTGATAACTATTTACTATCGGTGAGGTAATAACTCTTGTAGAACCACATTAGCTTTCTAACTCTATAACCATGTCAAATTACAGCATTGAAAGTGCATCCATAGATTAAAATGGAATTATCAGCAATAAATTTTTAAATAAAATATTTTTAACTAGTGTTATTACTACTTGTTACCTATATCTGGAACTTGGATGCACATTATGTATACCGCCGTAACTTTTCTATCCTAATAAATGATTTTCTTTTTACAGTTTTACTACCACAGTCAAAGGTTATTTATATCTGACTGCTTAGAGCCTATTTTATAAATACACAAGAAATTGAAATGCACTAAATCACCACATCACCCACAAAAACCTTAGACATATACATAATTTATCTTTTGGATAACAAGATATATTAGAAGTTTAAATGATGTGGCATTTCTTTTTGTGTCTTTTTGGTTACTTTTATGGCCATCCATAAAATACTTACAGAAGTATTGAATGTCAAATATCATATAAATAAAATAAATTTTGCAAGTTTGATAACTTAACCAAACAATGATATACATTCACAATTAGACAGGATTTGTTTCAAATGGAATGACTTTATATGTAATATTGACTATGTTTCAACATCACTCCTATTATTTTCTAACTAGAATAACGTCAAGATTTAAAAAACAAACTTTTTTTATTAAGTAAATATGAAGTACATGTTTACTTAATAAAATCATTCAATAACATTCATATAAGCAAATAAATATTGTAATAAATTTTGTTTGGAAAATGAAATTATAAATTACCTACCTGTGTCAAATATATATATAGATTTTAGATAATATTGGATCAAGTTTTTATATAAATTGTTATCAATAAATGACAAATATTGGGGGAGTCATCGGCGGTAACATAAATACAGTGTAATTTTAAATCTGAGAAATTTATAGTAGGGTCAAATTATACACTTTAAGCAATGCACATTATCACTGTAACAGGGAATTTGCTTTAAATGCTATTTGAGCTGATTAAAAAACTTGTTGTACACATGTAGCAAACAATATATTAAAACCAGCATGTCAAATGAATTAAATTACCCACCCTACTTTGACATTCACAACAAATTTATAAGACAATAATAATATTCTTGATGTCCCTTTTAGCTGCCTAGCTCACAGTCCAATCGAGACCCCAACGTTGTGATACCTTTAATTGTGCAGCAGCAGCATCTTTGAGACTGAATAGATGTGTCATTTCCAATTCTGTTTTAGCCAAAGCAATTGCTTTCTCAAACAGTTCCAACGACCTGCGTAAGTTTCCTCTGTAATCATACAAATTATTTTTATTAAGTTTAAACATATGTATACATAGTAGGTTACTGTTAAAGAACTTGGTCAGAAAACGATGTTTGTTTCTTTGACTGCTAAAGTCATTATTATTTATAAAGTTTTAAATGTGTAGTACTCCCATAAGCTTACTATAACATTACAAATCTCAATGTACTTAAAAAATAAATAAAAATTTTCATAAATAATTCAATTGTTTTTTTTTGCATATACAAATAATAAATATTTTTAGATTAAGTCAGTGTGATATGCAATATCTTTGGTGTATTGCACAAATACACCATAAAGTATAGATTAGTGCTTCATGGAAATAATTGATTCTTATCACACTGAACTAGTCATATATATTATTGATAATATCAAATTGATTTAAAACAGCCAGTGATTTATCAACCTTTAGTGCTGACCTTAGATATCCATATCTATTTTTGGCCCTTTTGTTTTCTTAATAGACAAGTGTATAAAAACACCATTGAAAATAAAGATGTTACCAACCTTTGTACTTCTATTGTTCCCAAAGTTTCATATGCAAAGTCACATTTATCATCCATCTCTATAGCTTTGTTAATTAATTTCACAGCTTTGTCAAAATCGGTATTCTTCTGCAGCTGTACTAAACCCTTGTGAACATAAAGGGTAGCATTGTGCGGATCTACAGCTAATGCAGAATCAAACAAAGCTTCAGCCCTTCCCCATTCCTGCTGATCAGATAATACTTGAGCATACAAGATGTATGCCTCAGCGCACCTAGGAAATCTTTCCAATGCATGTTCAAAATCAGCTCGTACTTGTGTTAAAGCCCCAATGTTCTTATGAAATTGAGCATGTCTATAATCAGCATAGCATTTCTGAATATAAGCAATAGAGAAATCAGAATTAAGTTCTACTGCCTTTGCAAATTCAGAAGTAGCTTCATCCATTCGCTCTAACAATAAATATACTTGTCCTCTGTGATGGTATATGTCAGAATTTCCTGGATCCAACTGCGCTGCAGTGGCAAAATCTTCAAGGCACTTCTCAGTATTCTCCAATTGTGTGTAAAGAGAGGCACGTTTGATAAAAGCATTCACTTTCACTTTTGTAGAAGCATCACTTTCAATTACCTTACCCAAATCAACTTGGGCTTCCTCATGCCTACCAAGGAGTAGATAAAATGTAGCTCTCAACAGAAGAGCTTCATATTTGTAGGAACCTTCCGAAACAAGCTCTTCAGAGCAGGCATCCACAATGGCTTCATAGTTTTGAGTTTCAAGTGCCCGCTTGGCTTTTGCAAATCCACCAGTTTCTTTTTCATCAATGTGAATTTTTGTAATAGGATCCTCTAAAAAGGCTGAGAAGTATGTTTTGATGAAATGCTTAGAAGGCATGACAGGTTGTCTTTTGGAAAGAGCTTCTCTGGCATGCTGTCTTCCAAGAGCTTTTAAGATACGGTCAGCATTTACTAACGAGCTTTGAACTTGAAAGCGTTCTAATATGCAAGCTGAAGTTACATCCTCTAATGCAAGAACCAGGTCACCACTTTTTTCTGCTGCCCGGGATCTGCGCAGATAAGCTTTTACATACTTTTCATTTAGTTTCAATGCAAATGTACAATCTTCTTTCACTTGATCCCACATTTCTCTCTTTTCATAGCAGGCAGAACGGTTCTGGTAAAATGTAGCTAAATCCTCAGTACGGTCAGGAGGACAAGCCTCGATCGCTTCATTATATAAGCTGATTGCTTTATCGTATTCTCCTCCATGAAAAGCGCGATTTCCGGCACCCTTTAATATCATTGCACGGTCAATAGCACTTTCAGAAACTTTCGCGTTTTCTTCATTGTCTAAAGAAATAGTTGTTTTGGCTTTAAGTTCAGCCTCCTTCTTTTTCTCTGGATCTTCAAACCTGTTTCTCAAATAAAGGTAACCTAAGCCGATAGCCAGAGGGGCACCGAGAAGAATGGCCAGTTGCCATTTAGGAAACGGTGTACTTCCCGTTGATGCCATCCTCTTTATATTTTGCCTAATCTTATTGCTTCACCTTCAGCATTTGTAATTACAAGAATAAAAATAATCTGAACTCTAAATTTTACAACTTTTACGCAAGTCTATCCTAAAATAACCTTTTCAGATACTTTGACAATCTGATAATAGGAAATAGATATATAAAAATTACATTCCGTTCACAGATAACACGTGATTAAAGTCAGTTTCATAGAAAAAAATAGTTTTTTTGTTATCGTTGACTTTTGTTTCAATTGTCGTGAGATGTGGATGTCTAAATTGAGCTTTAGATACTTATATTATGTATAAGTATTATGAATAATAAGATAAAGTTACGGTACATAAAATATAATTATAATAAACATCTATAAGTATTTGGCACGGTAATAATGAGTCATATATATTGTATGTGGCTAGTTTGGCTAATGAAAGAAGATAACCAGAAAACCGCGGCAAATTCATTCTTTTTAGTATGGTATCTCTAAAAGTTTGATATATTTTGTGGATTAAACTTACTTGATAATTAATTTTATTTTATTATTTTTTACATTGATAGTAACTGTATTTTTATGAAATAAAATACTATTTTTACTATTGATCCTTAAAATTATTAGCAGTGCATGGAAAACTAAAACTATATTTTTTATAAAACACAACTTGATTAAGAATAATCAAAATCAGAACCCAAAAAATCAATATGCATATATTCATCAGAATCATTGCTGTTATCACTGTCTCTCACATTGATTATGAAACTTTCTAAATGTTCTTCTGTATTCAATTTAATATTTTTATTTGCTACTCTCCGTTTAGCCATACTTCATACCAGCTCAATGGCATCTAGATCACAATGGTCCGAGGTAGTCTCAATACCTTATGACCATTGTGCTTAAAATTTCATCATATTTCATAGCAGTTGTGAAAAAAAAATGACTCTTCAAATTGAATGTTATTCGAGGCATTCTCTTAACTCATGTTTGCGATTCTGTGTCGTAGGGGCTTTATTTACCATAACGGGTTTTACTTTTTTTTTGCTTTTCTTCTTGCTGCTACTTATTGAAGTTGGCAGCATTCATATCATGGTGATAATCAGCCATTTTTGATTTAGTGCTAAATACTAATAATGAGTTCGGCACAGGACCATTCTCTGACCCTGCTTGTACAATAATGTACCGTTTTCCAGATGAAATATTTTCAATTCCCTCTTGTAGAGGGACCTTGCCACAATTTTTTGGGCTTGTAGTTTAGTAAAAGTTTCATTTAAATAAATTATTGGCTTTCTTTCTGCACGTTTCAAAGATATAGATTGAACGATTTCAACGCAACCGCTCTACAGCAGTCGGATTTTGATTGCAATATGCGGTCCGTCTATGGCCAGTGTTCGGGTAAATTTTTGATTGTATTTGTTTTGGAAAGTGAGAATTACCGCTCATGGAGTCAAACAATATTTAGACTGAAAAAAAAATCAATTAAAAAGTCCTCAAAGTCCTCAATTGACATTCTGATAAATGTTTTAAATAAGGCGCCATCATCTGCCATAATTTTTGTTAGTAAACAAGTCAGTGGGCCATTCTAAAGTAATCTTATATTCCACTAATGTTTCTTCTTCCTTGGTTTAGCTGTTTTACTTGATCAGACATATCATATGGTGTATCTACTCGATGAAACATGTAGATAAACCAGTAACAGTCCATAAACAGCACAATGCTTGGGAAATTATCCAGGCACGATGTTGCCTCAGCGTAAAATAGGCTGCCGTATGCCACATATGCCGCAAATGCTTTCTAATTGTAGAATGACACAAGGTCATGCCGCGTGCCGCAATGTGTAGCATTCAGCACTGTCGCGCGTTGCCTAGGCGTAACCATGCTTAAGACCTCGGCTTAAATTTGTGATAATTGCATGTCAATGACATGTCAGGGTATTTTTAGAAATTGATCAGTCGTAAATTAAAGAATATGCCTTTTTATTGAATGTAATATATTTTTTTTATAGTTAAGTTCTGTTCAGTTCCTTATTTGCATCCATCCAGTCTTATTTTAGGAAATGTTATTATGTCTTCAAGTTCTTCCATTATTGGTAGAAAAGTTTGTCTGGCCCATTTAGTAAATGAGTTACCTATGGAACTACTGTCAAACTGCAACAATTAAAAATAATATAAGGAGACAATTGTTAGAATGCATAACAACACCAGAATACAAAGCAATTATTATAGCATTTTGTGTGTTAAATTATTTATAAGTATAGCTTCAATAAAGATTTTACTTTACTTACGTGTTGTTAGCAGAGCTTAAAAATGTCTAAGGGGTGTCTTAAGGGTTTATAAAAATGATATTTAACTTATGGCAACGGAATCAAGAAACCATTTTTAATTTTTTTTAGCTATTTTACGTCACATTCCTGCATTTCTTTCAACATTTTGTTTGATGTATGTGATGGGCCTTCTGTACCTAACAGACGTCAGGTCTGTCATTTTTGATCTATAAAATATGAAATTCCTCTCGACGTTTTGAAGATAAAAGCGTCAATATTAACTTACGTTCCTTCGTAGAACTTCAGTGACATTCGTGGATGGCAAAAAGTTCATCTTCTTCAATCGCGCTAAAGTTTCAGCACCGAATGCGGTGTATGTTGTCTCATTTGTGTTTACAATTCGGACTATCTACAAAGACACACATATGTACGGAATTGATTTTAGTTTAGTTACAAATTTTAGTTCTCAATCGTCTCGTCTCACACAGGATCGTGTGAAACATAATTCAATATTGAAGTCGGGATATCGAAGTACTGACAGTCCTTACTACGAACATCGCCAGGGGAGGGTAGGTAAGTTCTGCCTCGCCTAAGTAGCATTGAAAAATGCTTTTATTAATAATTAATATTATTGCTGAATATCAGTTACTTAATTACATGTTTTATTTACTGTACAGTTTAGACCACGTTGTATTTTTCACTTGTTGTATGCAACTCATAGTTTTTATATCCTCTATAGGTACCTTTTTCAAGTCATCCTCCTCTTGAGTATTCGCTGATGTTGCTAAGTCTTTTAGGAGTTGTATTCCGAACTTACCGATAAAGGAAAAGATATCGAGTCAAACAAATAATCTGAAGTATATCGTTTCTCTGGTTGATCAGCCAGTTTCACCAAAGCATTAAATCCTATTTTTGCGTCGTTGAAAACTAAGGTGAACATAATTCCAGCCTGGTATTGTGGCACGTCATTCACTATTCTCCTAGTGATAACCGAAGAAATTTTCTCCAAATCTACGTTTTGTATAGAAATCAGGAAATTATCTGTATATTGAACTGAGCCTGATACGTGCCACGAGTACATTCGATTGCTAAAAATTTACCGTTTTTTGTATTATTTATTAAAATAAGTAAACTAAAGGAAATTTTTATTTAGCCATGTATGAATACATTAAAATTATAGTATATAACAGTGATATTAAGTCAAATATATTTACTTGCTTTAAAATTGAAAATAAATAATTCTTCTTACTTTACAGTTTGATTAAAGTCATCGACTTTCAAGTTGCAAAATTTGACATCTTTTTCTATTTTATACAACGTTTCCTGAGCAAGTCTCTCAAGATATCCTAAATGATCTTCTAAACAGGCTTTGTTATCTGAAAAAAAATAAGAATATTTAGTTAAAATTGTGTTGAGCAGCCGTGGCCAATTTAAAAAAGGGGAAAGGACCTTTCAACTCGAAATATCACATCCAAATTAAATGTAAATTCCCGTTGAAGCATTAATTGTTTCGGGGAAAAGAAGTTTTATGATTTATGTCAGTATAAAATTGGGATTCAAGGTCTGATAACTTTACCCTGATAAATAATCAGAAACATCGAGCTTTTAATAAATTTTCTTAAAGCAGTAAAGCTAAAGTTTCTCGCGTGAACCAAAGTTAGCAGTCTTAACTTTGATTAAGCTTACATGGCAACAAAAATAATCCAAAATAAGCACTATTTATAGTTCATAAAATAGTTCATAATAGCTACAACATAATAGGTCATATTGTTTTAATTAGTAATGTATAAAATGTACCCACTTCTTAAAAATTATAACTTACGCCATGTTTGACAGAGAAATCCTAAAGGAAAACTTAAGAAAATTGTACACAAAACCTTCAACATTGCTAGGCGACTACAATACGTTTCAAGCAAATTCAAGAAGTTTGCAATTTTTTTTATCAATATTGATAATTTAATATTTGATTCACCGATAATAAATTATAAGCTGATTACATTTGAGAATGATCTTGATATACGTAATATAAAATAATTAACCTTCATCGTCGTGGAGTGGAGAAATGAGTAGTTTTTTTCCATTTAGCCTTAAGATAAACTGCACTCACAAACCGGTTGCCAAGAGTGGCGAGTATTGGCAAATTACCTCTCCATCATGAATTGTACCCTGGGCCTATAGTCCTGTACGTCGCGGCATCGATTTCTTGCTACTATGTTTATAGCCTATAAATTAACAAAAAAAGAAAAGAAAGACATGCATAGTAAAATAAAAGCGTAGAATGCAGAGCGTGGGGAACCGATCGTGCCAGAAATTTATGGGAGAGGCTTCCAGTGGACAGCGACAGGCTGAAACGACGTTTCCATCAGATCTATTGTCATTTTTAAAAATTTGATATGTGTAAAAAAAATGAAAATATTTTGTTTTTTACAGAAAAAATTCACAACGAGTACGAATGATTTGAAGTGAATCGTCGATCGTCTATAAATACATCGCTTCAGTCAAATTTAATTTAGTAAAGTATTAAAACAGTTTCCAATACAAATAAAAAAAAAAGAGGGAAGGTGTCATCTTCATTCTTCAACTAATATTTTTTTTAAAATTCGTAATACCAGAGTTGTAAAACGTTTTTGTCTGCATTTTTTATGTATTTGTCCCAATATCCGTAACACTGACGTAACGGAACAGAGACTTATATATCCCTATCGTATCATAATTAGAAGTTACAGAGTAATAGCTCTGAGAGTTTGAGCCTCTGAAAACGTCAAAACAAAAGATAAAAATATAAAAAATTTAATATTTTATTTTAAATACAACGCAAAATACAATTAATAGCTGTCCACAAGTAAACATCGATAAGAAAATGGTACAGATATTAATACATTCTGTTTTTCTCTGTTCACTGTAAAATTTAGTAGGCAGGACAGTCGTAACAGAATCCCGGTATTGGATGCTCCGTTTCGGCTACATCAAGTATTATAGGTGCAAATACCTCATTGGCCCACGTCTGAAGACTTGGAAATGTACTGTTCCAGTCATACTGCAAAAGAATTCAAATTTATTCATAATATTATGAGTATTAACCTATCATGCTCCCTAATAAACATTAGCTTATATTATTCAGAATATTCATCACCACATAACGTCAAATTACAAATCAAATAAAAAATCATTTATTCATATAGGTAACATAATGTACACTTATGAACGTCAAAATATACTTTAAATGATTCTAATTTTACATTTACTGCCAGTTCTCAAATCAAGGGCGTAGAACGGAAGAGCAGAACTGGCAATAATCTGTCCGCCACTCTTTTTAATCGCCAAGTTTTTTTTTACATAATGTTTGTGAGGAGCTGCAACCATTACACCATGTTCCATATGGCATATTGAGTAATAAAGAATAATAAAATAAATTAAAAACAAAGATTTGTCCTCTATCAGCAAGAGAGAGAACAACACGTTAGATTCTAATATTGAGGTTTCATGCCAATACCTTTTCAGGTTTTTATAAGGAGTCAATTGCTAAAGAATTTTAGAGTGTTATTGATAACACTGTTGATGTATGAGTAGTTGGCAGATTTAAGTACAATACACTATGTTACACTCTTGTAACAACTAAGCTTACCAAATGGACTAAAACTTGTGAAAAGTTATCCGAAGGTAAGAATTGCAATTTATTTGTTGTTCTCCTCAAAACAGGCTCAGCTCTTGAAGATAGTTCATCGGTAAATAAATTTCTTATTAGCTGAAAATAAATACTATCAATTCGGATATATATTTAGATATGCTACTGCGAACACCCTTTAATATGATTACATAATAACATGTATGCACAAGACTGTTCATAGAATAAATATCTGGTAATAACTACATAATAATAATAAATGTTACAATTAATATTCCGGAAACTCGGTGCTTAGAAGGTGCTAAACGCACGCTGTTAAAATGGAGTTCCTAAGTTGATATTAATTTAGCCTGTCCTTATTAAGAAAAACAAAATTTTGATTTATATAACAGTAGTTTATAAGACAGGTAATAATTTGAAGTATGCATAGCAAATTGAACAAAAATCGTATAGAGTAAAGTCTTAAGTATAATTAAACTATCGCTGCAAATAATGAATTTCTGTCAACTTATCTTAAAATATTTATTAATTATTAATACATTAAAATATTTATCTGGGCGCATGAATCGATCTCGATTATTGCTGGTTTGGATGAAGTTTTAAAATTTATTTAGAATTAAAGTTTTTTTAGAGTTACCGCTAATTTAAATTGCATTGATGGATATATTATTGTGACTGTATTATGGTAATTTTCACCATCTAGCGTTCCATCTACGTCAAAGCCAATGGCGATGTCTGTCATTTGCATAGTACTTCGTAGTTCCAGAGTCGTGGTATTTGTAGCTCTCGTATACAACCAGACTTGTTGGATCGTTGACGGAACAAGGGTTAAATGCTGCATCGACACTATAAACCCATTGCTCAGAGACACTGTACCCTTGACGGTTTTATTTAGGATTTCTTCGCTGAAAATGGAGGAATACTAATTAGAGATGTGAAAATGTTCTTCAATATTGCAATGTTAATCACGGAGGGATTACAATAGTTATGTTCTAACCCAAAAGAAACAACTAAAAGATGTAGGATGTACATTGTACATCTTTTAGTCGATACCAACTCCGGGGAAATACATATAATACAACATTTTCTACAGCTGCGATACTTTTTTGACATTTAACACCTTTTGTCTTCAGTCACCGTGACCACGCACGCTGTAAAGCATACGAAACGTCGGTAAAATTTAAATTAGGTTTAAATAATTATAAGTTTACAATAATACATAACTTCAATCCGTTAAAAAAGTGTTTTTCTTTAAATGTGTAAAAGTAATGTTAATAAAAGACAATACTAAATAGTAACTATTTTTATAAACATTTAAATAGAATATATAAGTTGACTTACTCAATTTCAATAGTAACATCATGAACTTTAAGGCCATTCCAATGATTTTTCTGAACCCGATCGATAGTTTTCTGTACAAGTTCTACAATATAGCTCGTATGATCGACGAGTCGAACATTTGAAACTTTAAGGAAAACACAAAAATTATGAATTTCATTATTGTTTGTATTATATTTCAAAGCTTAATTGTTACTTACTTGTTTGACTAAACACAAAAGGTAATAAGCTAAACAACAAGCATAAAAGAAAACGCATGTCTGCGTTCGAATTACTTTATTTACTAATCGAAGTGGCAACGAACCAATTTTATCAAAAAAAGTATTTTGGACGTAAGAATAAATTTCCATTTAATCAGTAAAATATGATCATTGTGATCGATAATAGCCAATTTAGATAAAAGTTATTAATTGAATTTAAAATTTCGTAGTTGCTATCAGATAAAATAATAATTAACAATGAAAGCTATCTTTTTAACTATTTTTTTTATCTAAGACTAGATTTTCTTGCAACAGAATGTATCATACATACATATGTGTATTGATATTTATCAATATTGGCAAATGAATTAATTACTTAATAATATAGCTTTCATTGTTATTAGTCGTTCTTATTGTAATTTTAGAAAATACCTTTAAAAAAATATGTGACACGACATTTGGTATTCACAGTACCCACAGCACGTAGCTCTAGTTAAAATTAAGTCTTAATGATGTTATACTTATTTTGGCGCGTAAGCGAAAACAGATGAGAGTTAATTATTTATTGCAATGCACGCGCACACCGACACAAAAAACCGATACCCTGAAGTTAGCTATAGACTATAGTCAACGTTTTAGTTTAGTTTTAAATAAACTTTATTTAACTAGATAATGCGTTGTAATAAAACTTGCAAAGTATTAAATATCTTTTTTAATGTGTTGTATAATTAAAAGTCTTATTTTATAAAATAGTTTTTTTTATATCAAACGAGCTGAGATATTTTGACTCCCATATTATTATATATTGGCTAACCATAGTATTACAACATACAGCGGTAGATTAAATTAAGGATACATTTTTCTCGGGACCTTCATTTCGTTCGTTATATTTTTGTCCCATGTCGTTTCTATAGAAATCACATGAAACAGATGTTACAATTTTATTAAGTTGAATGAGACGCCAATAATAGGACGCTTTCTCGAAATTTGAAAATGTCGATTAATAATTATATTTTACCAAACCTTGTTGTCCGTAGAGCAACTTCATCCAGTTAAGTCGTTGGTTTAATTTTAAAAATACTTAGTGTGTGTACACACGGTGTGTGTGTAGCTTAAGGACATGACATTGTATAATAGAAAATATACTATAGCATCGCTCATGTAGTCAGTGCCGAAATAAGCCAGAGCGGGGTCTGTAGCAAATTCTATCAAGGGGCGCTTCATAAGTAGTATTAAACAAAACCGTTACAAAATATTTTTTTTATCATAGGCAAATTTAGGGATTACTTTCAATATAATCAGTGTTTATTGAAAGTGTATATGTGTATAATATTCAACAAAGTTAAAGTAAAAAAAGTGACGAAATCGAGTTTTAGATTTTTAAGTGGAAGTGAGGCAAGATATATTACGCTGCTATGTAAATTAGTATTTTTTTTATTACGGTTAGGGGTATTATTATAGTTGGATACGTTGGAGCGCGGGGCCCGTAGCATTTGCTACTCTTGCCACCTGGCTAATCCGGCACTGCATCTAGCTTTACAAAGAAATTAAAAATTAAGATTTTATAAAACACAAAGTTAATTTACAATTTTCCACTTTCTACCATTTCTTTTAGCCTAAACTTCTGTATTTTTCCGGAGGCTGTCTTAGGAAACTCGTCTGTTATTTTCAGCAGCCTTGGTATTTTAAATTTAGAAATTTTTCCTGCGCAAAACGAAGACATATCTTTAACACCGAACACAGCGCCATCTCTTAATCGCATAACTGCACATAGTTCTTCACCTAATCTTTCGTCTGTTACTCCAATAATCTGTTAAATAAAAAAATATACTAAAAAACCCACTCCGTGGATAAACTATTATTACTTGTTTATATTTTATTTTAAATAGCCTAAGGGCCTGTTTCACAGTGTCCGGATAAGTTCCAAATAAGGTATTTGTTACTTCTTGGTAGGATAAATAGTATTTTTGCGTTTCACGACTGTCAGATAGCGCTATACGTCATGAAATTTGAAGTATCTTATTTGGAACTTTTATCTTTCGAATAATTTATGTGTTGCATAGCTATTTGGCACTTTATCCATACATTGTGAAACAGGCCCTAAATATTACAATTAAACATATTTTAAATTTGGAATGTTAAATTTATAAAGATTCTTTTAACTAAGGCCACGGTGGTTGAAAGTTACCCTAGCTTTAAGGGCGAAGGTTTGAGGTTCTTCAAATGATAATATAATTAGACTAGCGTTTTACGAGAGTTGGGCCTATTTTTAAAACAGTTTTAAATTTAAACTATGTCATTAATATAAAATATAAGGTAAATATATTATTAGACATTAATTTAAGGGACATAGACTTCATTCTCAGGCAACTATTAATATTTCAGATTCGGAGCAACAAATATAAAACTTCTCGCAACTCGGGAACCGCCATATTTTAGAAACAAAATTAACTTTATTTACTGATTTTATTCTGACTTTGTTTTGATTACTTGGCTATAAAAGGAAAAATGAGCAAAGAGACGTGAGATCTGACACTAAGACCATACATAAATAGTCACTGGATTATTATTAAATACAGAAGCCTAGTGTAATGACTTATACTTATTCTACTTAGACCCCAAGATCTTCCTTACCTGACTCTCAATAACATCAGGGTGGGTGTTTAGAAGATCTTCTATTTCTTTTGGTGCTATGTTCTCTCCCCCTCTCACAATTATTTCTTTTATGCGACCAACTATACGTCCGTATCCATTCGGGGAAATAACGAATTTGTCCCTTAAAAAATAAAAATATTAATTCTGCTTCTGCTCTCTTCTGTCATTCGTGTGGGTTTACCGCTTATTACGTAATAAATTAATTCTTAACTAATTAACAGATAACAATGTACATTTTGTAACATATCGTAGCAATACATTTCATATATAATCAGAGTACATTTTTACAAAGATATAATAAAGTAAATAATTTACTAATATTTAATATGCAATATAATAACAGTAGTTTTAATCGTGTTTTAAATACTAAGTCTGGGCAGTGGTTTACTGTCTTATGCTTGTGAGTGGGATTCCTTGAGGTCGTGCGTTCAAATCATGGCTGTACATCATAACCTTTTTTCTTTTTTATGAAGGTAAACATCACAACGAACGCTATTAACCCAAAAATCTGACGGTGCATGTCAAAAAGCTGATCAAATTGCCGATTCAGATAAAAAAGATTAATGTAATGCGTTTTATAGATACCGCTTACCCAGTATGCAACCATCCGTCATCGGTAATGGTTTCCTTTGTTTTTTCTGGATCATTCCAATATGAAATCATGTTCAGATAACCACGGACCATCAGTTCACCCGCCTCGCCGAATGGAACCCTGACTCCATTACTATCTACCACCTGCATAACAGTTTTATTAATGTTTTTGACTTGGAAAAAGTTGGAGGCGGCTATAATTACATCTTAGTTAAAATTTTATTTATATCAAGTAAATATGTTTGCTCACGAATTGTGTGTGTGTACCAAATGCAAACGATCTTAT
The DNA here is from genome assembly GCF_905147795.1 of Pieris rapae. Lineage (NCBI taxonomy): Eukaryota > Metazoa > Arthropoda > Insecta > Lepidoptera > Pieridae > Pieris > Pieris rapae. Next base: position 4,892,805 of record NC_059517.1, read on the forward strand.
CATAAAACGCGGACTTAACTTGGTATAGTAACATTTACTATGGTTACTATTATTTTTAAATGCAAGTAATTTTAATTGTACGCAGCAGCTTACGCGACGGAAGCTCTAATAATGGAATTAATTTCTCGCTATGTATTCTGTATTGATTGGTTATCACTTAAAACAATAATTTCAAGCAAACTCTTCAGATTTTTAATATCAAGCATATATTAAACGCGCCGTCTGATACCTGAACTTCTACGTGATCCATAATGTAGCCGACAGTTTCAGCAACAATATCAACATTATCACCAGGAAGTGATTGGAAAACACTCGCCGTAGTTTCTGTCATACCATACAGAGCCTGTAATGTTAATAGTATAAGTTTGCTATGGGAAACCAGATTTTCTTTAAAAAAGATCAGGTAATGTTAACTTCTTTTAATTAGAGTATCTTTGATTTAGGGTTCTTTATTCTTAGATGTTAGGGTTGCCTGGAAGAGAACGCTTTTTAGCGATAAGGCCGCCCGTTGCATCCAATGCAATTTATATATATTGTGTTATTTGTGTTTCTTTCTAGCAACGAAGTGTAAATAAAATAAATAAATAAAAATAAATGTTTTCTGCGTCTCAATTCGTGTTTTGGCGTTTCTTAAAGTTTCTTAAAGTTTATTCAATATTTGTAGAATAAAAGGTCGATGAAAAATAATATTAAGAAATATCTAAGTATAAATTACTAGAGAAGAAGAAGTAAACCATTAATACATATGATAATTTAAGCCATAATATAAAAATAATACATACCTTGACTGATTGAACATTTAGGTATTTCTTCATTTGATGTATGAGTTCAGGACTGCAAGGTGCACCGGCCGCAAGTGCCATCCGAAGGTTAATAGGGAAATCACCTTTACCTTTTACTTTGGAGAGAATATCTACGTACATGGTCGGAGTTCCCGTTATTGCTGTACATCTGCAAAATATCAGAGAAATCACAAATGTCAGTGTAAATAATTCGATAGGTGATAAAAAAAATGCATTCACCTAAAAATTATTTCAATACCATAATAATTTCAAAGATTCTAGAGGGTAAATTTCTGGCAATTAAGAAATATCTATACATACTTTTCAGCAATTAAAGCGTTTACAGTAGCGGTGACGCTGTAGGATGGCGCCGCGAGTACTAGGGAAGCGCCATGTGTGAACCCGCCCAGTAATGTGATCACAGATCCTAGAGCATGGAAGAGTGGAGCCTGACAAAAAGAATTGTTATCGGCATCAACTATATGCCCAGATATTCGTAGCGTCCATAACTAACCGCAATTAATTCTGTGAAGTAGTTTTTGAGTTTATTGCATTCAGACTGACGCGGGACTTGTGTTTATAATATAAAAGTTGGATATGTTGTCTCAAACGTATTTGTAGGCATCATCCATTTTCTGTAGAACGCAGTCATATGACTTTTTTGACTAGAAGAAAAAACACGTCTTTGATGTTTTCGGATTAATACGACATAGTGAAAATACTACATTAATTAAAGCATTATATTGGTAAAGGTCAATTCATTTCAGTATATCTAGAGATCTCTCTACAACCTCACAAATTATTATCAACTGTAACGCTTATTATCAACACAAATAGGCCTTTCAATGCCATGTTTGCTTTGTTCGTCGTTCGCTTCATTAATTGATTAAACCTTCTGAGTTCGATAGGCATAGAAAAATAAAGATAACTTATAAATAAATTTTATTGTCTAAATAGTGATAAATAATTAATCGGTTTTAATATATTCATATCGGTTTTAATATACATATATGTTCCATATATTATAGGATTATGATAATCTATTTATTTTAATTTGTCTGAACTGATAAACAATGTTACTGCAGTGTTAAACCACGTATTTTTTATACTTATGTTTATTCCTGTTAAAAAATATTGTCTTTATCTTTTTATATTCTTTGAAATATTTAATCAACAGGATTTACTGTGTATACAGAGCACGCGATATTTACTCGTCTCTGCATCATAGTGGTTAGTAATTTTACTTCAATACCTATATAGTAATAATCAGCATCTTATCCTGAACTGCTTTCTTCTTTCTTTGCATAGCGGTGACTGTTTATTTATAAAATATCTCTTAGTTCAGTGTGCCTCTTGGCTAAGGCCTCCTTCAACAATACCTATATATTCACGTTTAAATAAATCTAAATCTAACGTATTTGCCTGTTTCTTCATCATAGCTTCAAAATAGCATTGTATGCATGTTGATTAGTAAACATAAAACAGATTATAATTATAAACTCACTTGTACGCAAATAATTTCATGGGCTTCGTGGAAACCATTTCTTTTTCCCGAGAAGTACGTATTATTAACTATTCCTCGGTTTGAATCTAATCCACCTTTGGGATTTCCTGAAATAAGAAAGTATTACTTAATTTCTTTATTATTCGATTTTATTACTTTTATGCGCGAATACTTTAGACGCAATAACTTTATTTTATCCAATACATTGGATAAAAATAAAGTAAATAAATAATAAAATCTCAGCATACTCAAATTTATACCTATATTATTATAGATATTTACCTAACTGCTTTTATTTAAATATTTTATAAGCAAATATAAGTATATATAATAATAAACTTATTAATGATAAGTAGTAAGATAAAGTGTAATGTAGTGAAGTGTCTATTTAAGAAACCTCTGACTTGAACCGATGATTAATAGCGTATCAAGTACAGTTTTTTAACAACGTTAGGATCTAGCTGCGTTAATTATTATGTTCAAACTCAAAAAATTTAAACACATTGGTTCGTGCATGAAAAGAAAATTATACACACCCACCAGTAGTGCCTGATGTGAAATGAATTAAACAACCATCCTCTGATTTAACTTCTTTCACGAACTGCGATACGTCTTTATTCCTGTATTCCTTTATTAACGAATCCAATGTGAAGGCTCCTCTGAAATTGAAAATTTCATAAAAAATACTTTTCATTTCATGATTATCGCGTTGTATTAAGATGGCAAAGACTATACTTATTAAAATATTTATATCAACATTGAAAACTTTCGCCCATATTGAAAACTTTTTAATATTTATTTTTCGCGATTTTTAGCGCGATGGCCGAAGCGTTTTCTTGTTTTGGAAAGTATTGCCTTTCGGGTCGCTACGCCAGCGGATTAAGTAAGTAAACAATATTTGCATTATAAATACAATCAAATACACGAAACTGGAATAAAATCGTGATGACAATTCTCTTAATTATTAATTAAAAAGACCTAATAAGTACGGACAGTCTATTTTACTGAAGTAGTTTTTATCAACTATAGTTGAGATTAGTATGAATTCATCTAGAATTTATCTACTTCTGCATAAGTAATTACTATTTTCACTCACTTCAAATTCATTTTTCCAGTCGTAAGGAGTGTTGTCAAACTGGGAAATTTACTCGACTTGAGTTTGCCCGGCTTTGCCGACGCCAATTCTGGTATCATGTGTTGCAATGTTTTGTAATAGTTTTTAGTTGGTAATTCATCCCCCACTAACAGGCCTCTCAAACCCGTTTGATTAATACAGTAACTTAATTCTGAAGCTTCGTAAAGGGGGTTAATTAGCACCTGTAATTCAAAGGCTTTTATTTTTAGGGAGTTGTATTTTTACTATACTCAATGTTTCATTAAACTTGATGAATTTCTGTTTGATTGAAAAGATAATAAAACTGATATACATATGTAACTTATTACAGAAAATGTATTTGTTTTTAAGGTTTTATTCTATTTTAATCTAAATTCTCAAACACATACAGATATAAGGCCAGCCCGAAACGCTGCTATAGATGCTATAATCCACCCCGCGCTGTTGTGAGACCAAATACCAAAACGGTCACCTTTTTCAAAACCATTACTCCTAAGTCCATACGCCAGGGCATCTGCCTGAAATAATAGCAATATTTTCAGACAGCAAATTTTCTATTAAATTGCTTAAACAAAACGTTATTATATAGAGATCTGTTCGTACTAACTGATGATTTTTTGCACTAAATTATCTCTTTCTTTCCTCTTTGTCTTAATATTAATGAACGTGCCAAATTCATCATTTTGGTTAGGTATAGGCTGTAAAAGTATTATTGTATAACATATATATTGTATACATACTTTTCTTGTGATTTACCAATAAATGGATTTTTGGATGGTCAGTGTTTAGTTTCCTATACTAATTTCACACAATATTTAAGTAAATATTAATTTGTAAAAGCAAAAGTATTTTCTCTATGTCATACCTGTTCCAATAATTCCCCATAAGTGACACTCTGGTTTTCATAAATAGATTTGATGGCGATTCTATTGTGATATTTGTTAACCGTTCGTTCCAAGACCTCTCCGAAATTAGCAGAATTGAGAGGTTCACTACCTGGGTGATACAAATAACTCCCTTTATCCAGTTGCAGTTGGTGAAGGTGTCTGTAAACGGAAAACAATGGTGTGAAAATCTGACTTCATTAATTTTTTTCTGTTTCTGTTGATGGTTCTTGCAACGACAAATTTAATTGCTATAATAACCTGCATTATGCAATACGAATTGATCAAATTATTTATGATAAGTATTTATTGTTATGTAAAAATACAAACATTAACGAGAGAATCGTGACGAACATCTATTAATTATTATTTCTACTATAAAAACATTTTATATTACATTAGATTCTAAATATATAAGACATATATATATATATATATATTGAGAATTATGTAATGCCCTTATATAACTGGCCCGTAGAATACTTAAACACAGCAACAATCACATTAAGTTATGAGTTTTATTATGTTTATTTTTCTTGCACTCCTGTATATCATGAAATACGAACACTATTAAGAATAAGTACAATAACCTTATCGCTTGTCAACTATATCTTATATGGAACCAGCACTAAGAGAGAGCTAAGAGTGACAGAGAACTGGGGCGAAAAATAAGAAAGAAAAGTGATTTTGTTTCGTTCACTTGTAGAGATTTACACAAAAATTTTTGAACCACTGAACGAATTGTGTATATACAGCGACGGCCTTAGGGTATGGCGAACAAGGCAAACATCCTGGGGCCTCGCTCTTGCAAGGCGCCTCGCGCATCCAAGCAAATTTAAAAAATAACAATTTTTCTAACTACTTTTTTTTTTAAACTTTTGAATTTGATCCTTAATTATTTATTGAGTTTGTAACATAACGGTAAACTAAATCAAAATAAGTTAACTTATTAATTCACTCAAAATATAATTGAAAAATTCGTTAGGTTTAGTAATTAACATGGAAATTATCGAAACCAAACAGACCTACTTTCATCACATACTTATCACATAGGATAAAGGCCCTGGTAAAAACTGCCGCTCGATGCCTCGCAATGGGTAAGGTAAGCTACATACATATTTTGCAGTCCACCAAACCAAACCTTACATCTTCACTAACTTTCTTCATTAATTTTTTTATTTACACTTGAACATAATATTATATATAAACAAACAAAATGTATGTTTGACATACCTGATTTGCTTATAATTTATTTTTCTTAATAACTTGCTACTTTTAAACATGATTAATCAATACTGTTTACTTATTACAGCAAACGTTCGTTAAAGACTAAACAAAATTACAACAAGCAGCGTGGACTTATCAATTGTTATCATCGTTTACAGAGTCAGAGAAAAGTATTATTAAATTTATCTCGTTTTCTAACAATAATAATATTTATATGCAAATATGACTGTGTTCTTCAAAACATTTGTCCAACTAGATGTCTGATTATCTCTCTATTAATTCTTGAATGATGATATTATCTATCCTAAAATTAAGAGGGACAGAGAGGGAGGGCAGAGGGACTAAGTCAGTCCAATTTTTTAGTGTGATTAGAAGTTATAGTGGAGTGCATTTTTGCGAGAATAACTATTTATTGTATTATTTAAGTATCTAATGATTTGTCTGCTAGCTTTAGTAATCTGGAATACCAACGGTAATTAGACGAATAAATAAAAGGGACACCACTGTAAGAGTTTACTTACCAATAGCGCGCTGTGATCGGCGCTACGTCATACCCCGCGTCCCGCTTCACCACCAAAGAGACCTAAAAAACGACTTCTGCCAAGTTACGTGCCGAAAATTATAATAATAGTTTGGAAATACACAATGCTTTATCAATGTAGTGATTATTGTACCAACAAAGATAATAAATAATTCTATTAATTTATCGTTAATAATTTATTAGTTTTCTGAACACTTTACACTTTTATTTTTGTTTACAAGACAGGTGTGATAAAAATAACCTTTAAAGCGCCATCTAGGCAAAAATATTTGTAACTCCTTTAAGTTTTAAATTGGTAACGTAGTTGGTCGCCGTCCGGCTGTCTAACGCAACGCACGTGTCGATTGCGCGCATTCGGACCCGATTTTATTTTTATTAACTATCCCGGTTTTTGTTGAAAAGCACGTAATAGTTGCCCTGAGGTGCAGTCACAAACCAGCTGAAGCTACTATTTGGTGACGTCCGCTCGCCGCCTATCCTGTAACCCTTTGGGATTCGGGAAAAGCGGTGGAGCGCGCAATGTACCGGTAGTTTCGGGTCGTGCGTGACAGCCTCCTGGCTTCAGTTAAGTTATTTTTATTTTTATAACATGAAGCGCACTCCGCAGATCGGCGATGATAAGCAGCCGCCCCGCCCGCAGCGCCCACGCTCCTATGCCAGTCGAGCGAGGCCACCTGCGGATGCTGAGGCAGCCGCCGCCACAACCGGACCATCATTCCAAGTGCGCGACACAGCGCACAGCTCGCCCGCAGCGAAGCAGCAAGCTGCGTCAAGCTTGTACAGCTTTGCGGAGCCAGCTTCGCAGCAGACGAGCCGCAGCCGATCCCTAGAAGTCCCCAGGGACCGTCATCCGTCGCATCAAAAACGTGACCTAACTCCAGCGGCTAGGATTAAGAAAACGGTACGCATAGCCCTCCCTCACCGCACCCCGCAAGTTTCCGTCACTACGTCGGCCGTGACGTCATCAAACGGAGCGGCGATATCGCGGCGTGCCACCGACGTTACGCCGGCCGAGACCGCATTCCTGAGCGTTGAGTCATCGCCTCGCGCCACCGATAGCGTCATACAATCCGACCCGCCCGCCCCGCGGGCCCCGCAACAAATTGTGTCTACTGTGACGTCATTTGTACATTCCGAGACATCGCCGCATGTCACCGAGACGCGGGCCGTGTGCCAACGCCGCGCGTCCGTAACAAATAGTGAGTGTTCTGGTATTGACGAGCTGTTGCGAATGCTCGATCGCGACCCGGGTACTAGTGCCGCGTCTTCGCCGCGGACGGCATTCGAGTCAGACTTGATCTTTTTGGCTCAGTCAGCCGCATGCTCGTTCGCGTCGCGCGGGATGCTGCGCGCTATGGCCCGGTACGCAAAATCGCGTGAAGAAGCGCTACGCAACAGCGGCATATTAGAGTCGCCGCTCACCGAAGCCGAGCAGCGGGAGTTGGCGCTGATCCGCGACGAGTGTCGCTTCCCAGCGCGCACCCCTGCCACCCCTGTACGCCGCCCGTTTTCAGCCGTTGACCCCGGCTCGGAAGGTGAGTCTGTGGCAAAGCGCCCATGTGCGGTGGCACCCACAGCAGCTACTCCAGGTTCCACTGGGGACCCTCGGCTGGCGCCAGGTCGCCGCCTTGACCTGGGACCTCCAGTCCAGCCGCCATCTATAACTGTTCCGCCACCCGCCGCCCCTTCGGCTGGCAGGGCGGGGAACGCCAACGCACCCCCTGGTGCCACCGGTGCCTCACCTGGACCTGCTGCTCCCGTTGCTCCTGCTGACGACGACGCCGCCCCTGCGCTGGTGGCGCCCTCCTCATACGCAGCGATGGTGACCGCACCTACGGTCCACGCACAGCCCCCCAGGGCCCCTGTGGCCCCGAAGAAGCCATCATATCCGCCCATTGTGATCGAGTTCCTCCCCAATTATGTACATCATTTGGGGAGGATCAGCCAACTGCTTGGACGTTCCGCCAACACCAGGGCATACGGTAAGGGCTACCGTATATCTCCCGAAACAGCTGACGAGTACCGGGTGGTCCAGCGCTACCTCACAGACCTGGAGAAGGAGGACCGCCGGGTCTCTTGGTTCTCATACTCTCTTCCAGCGGAGCAGGACCTCAAGGTGGCGATCCGGGGAATACCAGTCACCACCGACCCCGAGGAACTGGCCCAGGCGCTACGAGCCCTTGGATACGAGCCTGAGTACATACGCCCAATTCGTGCCAGAAAAGGTCGACCAGGGTGCATTTTTCTCGCCGTCCTGCGGCGAACACCTGACATCACCCCTGCCATTTACAGCATAACCGAGCTGCTGTACATGACAGGAGTAACGATTGAAGCCTGGCGCGGGAAGCAGGGCCCTGCACAGTGTCATCGTTGCCAATCGTTTAGGCACTCTTCGGTTAATTGTCATCGACGAATGGCGTGCGTTCGATGCGCAGGGGAGCATCGCGCGGCGGACTGCACGAGACCGAGGGACGTGCCGGCGACTTGCGCCAACTGCGGGGGCCCACACCCCGCCTGTCATTCGTCTTGCCCGGTCCGCAAGGAGGAGGAACAAAACCGGCGCGCGGGCACATTTGCCCGAACTGCGCCCTCTCGCTCCTTGCGCCAACGCCACGAGCAACCACAAAAAGAAACTTCTCAGCAGACCACGGGTGCGACATCAGCGGCCGCTCCCTCGACGTCTGGCGTCGCCCCTACAGGCGAAGCGGACGACTTCATCACCGTGCGGCACCGCACAAGACGTGGTGGCCGCAGACGAGGTCGTGCTCCACCCTCGCTTGCCGCTCAGGAGGCAAGCCGCGCTGCCGCGCTCCATGCAGTCACCACCGACGTCGCCAACCGCGCTGCCACCGCAGCCAATACACCCACACCAGGCCATGAACGCGCTGCCACTGCACCACCTCGCACAGCACCATCTTCGCGCTCGCGCACCAGGTCCCGCGCGCGCCGGCCACAAATGGAGGAGGCGCTGTCGGCGATCGCCAATATCCTCCAGGCTGTACAAGCCGGGGACAACCCAGCCGCGCTCTTCAGGAGAGCGGCATCGGCCTTCAAGGGCCCAACCCGAGGTCGCAGTCGACGATGATGGGGGGCCTCCGGCTCCTACACTGGAATGCGCGTGGCCTCGCGGGTAAGGTCACATATCTAAAACATGTACTTAGCTCACAGGACATCGACATCGCCCTAGTCAGCGAGACGCACCTAGCCGCCACAGCTAGACTCCGCATGCCGGGTTACGAAGTCTACCGCCAGCACCGTGTCGACGCCCGTGGTTACGCCTACCGTGGCCTGGCGGTCATGGTGAGACGCCGGATACCACACAGATTGCTGCCAGATGTGGCGGTAACCGAATGCGATGCCCTCGGCGTGGAGCTACAACTCGCAGGTCGCCCCACTGGATTCTTCGCGGTCTACGCGCCACCCAATAATCGGTACACCACAACAGATCTCCAAGAGCTCCTCGCTGCCGCCCATCCCTGCGTCATAGCTGGGGATTGGAACGCGAAGCACCCGGCGTGGAACTCGAGAACTTCAAACCCGAGGGGTAGGCGTCTGCTGCACGACGCCGAGACGCTGGACTTTTCAGTGTCCGGCCCAGACGTGCCAACACACTACCCCGATCAAGCCAGCCACAGAGAGGACACCATTGACATAGTGGTCCACCAGGGACTGACGTGCCAGATGACGCAGGATGTGATCGTCGACGAGTTCCGGTCCGATCACCTTCCCGTGGTTGTCACTCTGGTGAACTCCTCACCGAACATGATGCTTCATACACCGCTTCGCCGGAAGTGCATTGACTGGAGGGTCTTCGAGCGAGCCCTAAATGACGCACCCCAGCCGCGCCCACCCGTCACCCCAGCGGCTATTAACGAACTTGCTGCATCCTTTACCACACTGTTACAGAGTGCATTGGACGCAGCTACCACCGAGCGTCCTCTACCAGCCACGTACAAACAGTTGCCGCCCCGTTTGCTGGCGCTCATCCGCCGCAAACGCGCCCTACGTCGACGCTGGCAACAGACCCGCTGTCCGCGCATGCGTGCAGAACTGCACGCCTTCGCCGATCGGGTCAAGGCTGCACTTAACGACCACGCCTCCGAGTCGTGGGACCGCGGCCTTGATGAGGCCAGCACGGATTGGGTACGGCTGCACCGCCTTTGCAGGCGCCTCAGTGGCACAGCCGACCCCATCCGCCCCTTGCGACACCCGGACGGCACACTGCGCTACGACGCCGAGGGCCGCGCTGAGCTGTTCGCGGACCACCTTCAACACCAGTTCTCCCCTAACCCTGCGGAGGACCCAGCCCGGGCGCTAGAGGTCGAGACCGCCGTCGCCGAGCAGCTGGGCGCCCCTCCACCGGCAGACGAAGAGGTGCTGTTCTTCTCGCCGAGCGCCGTCAAGAAACAAGCAGCGCGGCTCAAGCTCAGGAAGGCCCCCGGCCCAGACGGTATCACAAACGTAGCACTGCGTCACCTGCCCCACCGTGCGGTGGTGACGCTTATGCGTCTCTTCAATGCGATCCTCCGGACCGCACACTTCCCCGAAGCCTGGAAGGAGGCAAAAGTTATCATGTTGCCCAAGAAGGGCAAAAGCGTCTTCGACCCGGCGAGTTATCGCCCTATCTCATTACTCGCCACGCAATCCAAGCTGTTCGAGGCCATGTTGCTGCCGACAATCAGGCGACACTTTACTCCGAGGCCCGAACAGTTTGGATTCCGAAGTGAACATTCCACCACCCTCCAGCTGTCGAGAGTGCTGCACGACATCACCGCCGCTCTTAATAAGAAAGAGGCGGCGGCTGCAGTATTTCTCGACATGGAGAAAGCCTTTGACCGGGTCTGGCACGCGGGACTTGTGCACAGGCTCCTCGCTTCCGACATCCCGCGGCGCGTGGTGGCAATCATTCGCTCCTTCCTTCTCGACCGGCGGTTCCACGTCTCCGTCGAGGGGGTGAAGTCGAGCTGCCGGCCGATCACCGCGGGTGTCCCCCAGGGCAGCTGCTTGTCACCGAGCCTCTACTCTATTTATACCGATGATGTTCCAGTCGCAGCGGGGTGTGCGGTGTCATTGTTTGCGGACGACACCGCCTACATCGCAACGGCATTCAACGCGCGCTACGCAGGCGTCAAGCTGCAGAGGTCGCTGGATGCCCTTCCCGCCTGGTTGGCTGAGCGGCGCCTGACCGCAAATGCCGCCAAGACCCAGGCCATAGTCTTTGGCCGGCGACATCTCCCGCCACCGCTCCAGCTACAAGGGGTCGAGATCCAGTGGCGCCCCAAAGCAACCTACCTAGGCGTCACATTGGACCGAGGCCTCACAATGCGCCACCACATCGCTGCAGCCACGGGCCGCGCAAAGGCGGTTGCCGTGAAACTACGCCCTGTGCTGCAGTCATCGCTGCCTATAAAGCGCAAACTGGCGCTCTACAAGCAATACCTCAGACCGCACCTTACGTACGCGGCGCCCGCGTGGTATGCGCTTGCGGCCGAGACGCACCGACGTCGGTTGCGGGCCGTGCAGAGTACCACACTGCGGCGTATAGTCGACGCGCCGCGCTACGTAAGGAATTCCACCATTCAACGAGACCTCAAACAGGAGAGCCTGGATGACTTTATCAGCGCGCTGGCGAGACGCATGTTCGAGCGTGCGGACGCCTCCGGCTTCCAGCACCTCCAGAATCTCGCCCCGCTCCACACCAGGCCTCCCGACCACCGCCGATCCTTCCCGCGCGAGCTAGTGCGCGCGGAGGACTCTGATGACTGAAGAAGTCCCTACGCATTCTCCACCCCGCTGACACACAACAACATTGCAGCCAACACGCTACATAGCAACTAAAAGACCCAGGGCCGCTCCAGGCCCGCCACAACGACCACCCCGCCCTTGAGCGGGGCGCGAAACTGATACCCCCCGCAAGCCCACGGGCGTAACGGGGCTCCCGGCGCCACCCACGGGTGCCGCGCGGAAGACAGCAATAGTTAGTTTGGTAACGTAGTTGGGTTTAACAAACGAAAAAAATACTTGTACATCCTTAAATTTGCGAATAAGATCAATAATATGTTCGTAATACTATGTTCTTCTAAGGACAATCAGATCACCACGTTTTTTTTATATAAACTGTAATTACTATTATTTAGTTATTAGATAATCAATATAAAACTAGAACAAATTTAAACAACTTATTCTAGTAATATTAATTATAATATTAATATTTTAATTAATATTACTGATTAATTAATTATTATTAGTGTCCATGGGCGGCGGTATCACTTAACATCAGGTGAGCCTCCTGCCCGTTTGCCCCCTGTTCTATAAAAATAATAATAATATTATTATTAATATTCAGAAAATATACTATTCCACCAAAGCTACAAAGTTGTTAGTTTTTAAGGCCAAAACATCACTGACTAAAAATAATTTTAACATCGAAATGAAGAGGTTTTAGTGATTGTTTAGGTAACTCACTAAGACGTATGGTTTGTCTCACTAAGGTCTACATATCGCTGGTTTCTTTCGCTATCTGATCCTAACATAAGAATCGAGGCCATGGGGTCCCCACCGGAAGCGAGCTCCGCACGCGACGCTGGCTTGTGACGAAACATGCAAATTTTTCTTTACTGCTTTTTATTCTTGCTGCCTTACTATGAACGCTTTAAGTGTTATATTTGTAACGAGTATGATTCAAAAGTATCAATCGAATTTTAACCGTAACTAAGTTTTTTAGTATGAGGTAGCTCTGACTCACAATTTTTTATGGTAGTTATATAATCGAACGGAATACTTTTTATTGTTCAAATTTTACCGCTAAATATTGTTATGTTTCACCTGTGGGGAAACGTAATACTTTATATATAACGTCGTGCTTTGATTTATACCATATTAGAACAAGTGTCTCAAAAGGAAAAATTGAGTAATAGCTAGTATTTTTATTAACCTTCCAGCTACCAAATTTAAAAATGGGTCATTGCTTGATACATTCTAAGACATCGACTTCGTAAGTTTGTTTGTAAAAGCCAGTTCACGTTGCCGACGCCTTTATTTACTTGAATCATGCAAGAAGTCGACCATGCTACGCAACTGCCGCAGTTATAATCCGCCCGCCCAGCGATTCGCCCGCCCTAGTCATGTATCGCGAAGTGTTTTGTGAATATTAGGTTATGTGACTATGTCGCAAGCCCCAGGAGGGAAGAAAGGCGGGAAGGGTCCCCCTAAGAAACCAGCTGTAGATGATGATAAAGCAGCTAAGCCTGAAGAGAAAGATGAGACATCGTCAAATAATGGAGATAAGAAGGAAGCTAAGGACATCAGCGTACCGGATGTCCCGAAGCCTCCCAGTGCCGGAGTTAACATGCGGGAGGCTGCTGCAAAGATCTTGGTGTTGGCACAAAAAGGAGAGTGGTCGGCGGTGGAACAAACCCTCAAGGCTTTGGAGAAGCTGGTAGCAGCAGGAGGAGAGGATATAGTATCAGTTCCTATGGCTGGGATCATTGATCCGGTATGTTATGATATTTAAATTGTTGCTTGCTTGTTTATAATTTCTATATTATAATATAAATGAGTGTATGTCTAAAATTTTGTAATATCAGATTTTCTTGTATCTTTGAAAACATACAAGTTTGTTTTACAACTTAAATAAAAACTGAGATAGTTATACAAATGTTCATGATGTTTAAATTTTATTTCATAAATAAACAATTAATTTTTTACCAACAACTTCTATTAAACTATGCTGGGCGCATATTTTTTATAATTAAAATCTGAAACGCTAGAAAATTAAAACTAAACTAGGTATTAAAACGAAACAAATTTGGATTTATTAATTGTTTGTAACCTCTATATACGCGACTATCTATTCAACAGAGCCTTCAATCACTTCATCATTTAGACATAAACGACAATGAAGCTACATTTGTCAAGTTCTTCCTGTCGGTGTCTTGTACATAAACCGTATTTTTTCGAAACATAAGCAATACTTGTTCAATAGCATTGAGCTAAACATGAAAAGCAAAAAACCAAGAACATTTTATCATTGTTATAAAGCTGTGTAAGTACTTGTTTCGGCTGATTCATGAACGCAAAATCTACAGCCCTTTTAGAAGCGAACAACATGGTGAGAAACTAGTAGTTATTTACATAATTTTCAGGATTTTTGGATTACACTGAAATATAGTATATTTTGAGATGATGATGATCAGTAGTTATATTGAATAATATTATTTATAAGTATGTTACGCTTAAGCGAAACCACAGTCATGTCTCGAGTCTAGCATTCTTATTTAACAGACTTTTAATTACATAATTTTTCATTACAATGTCAAGTCATCGTAACCCCGAATAACTAATGATAACTACGGAAACAATTGATAAGTATGTGATATTGGAACCCAACGTCAAACAAATATCCATATTGATAACATTGAAACAGGAACATTGCTATCTTGACAATGATATGAACTTTTTTACGAGAACCAATTTAGTTAAGTGCCTAAGTTGTAATTATCATGATATGATTATGCTATTTGTATTTACTTAAAGTAAGAAATAACATACTTAGTATTGTCTTTTATTAACATAACTTTTACACATTTAATAAAACACTTTTTTACGGATTATAGTTATGTATTATTGTATTTAAACTTATAATTATTTGGACATAATTTTAAATTTAAACCGACGTTTCGCGTGCTTTACAGCGTGCGTGGTCACGGTGACTGAAGACAAAGGTGTTAAATGTCAAAAAGTATTACAGCTGCAGAAAATGTTGTGTTATCTGTATTTATTTCCCCGGAGTTGGTATCGAGTCGATAATTATAAGTTTAAATACAATAATACATAACTATAATCCGTAAAAAAGTGTTTTATTAAATAACATACTTATAATATATCAATATATATGCGCTTTTACGTGCATCAAAACAATTGTTATTTCGGGAAGATACCTTAAAGGATAAAGTAAATCTGAGCAATCAATAAAACATTGTTAATGGATATCTATCATAAATCATATTCTGCAGTGTGAAATGTTTATTCAACATCCGTTCACCAAAATACTTATGAAACAAAACAAAAGCTTAAATTTTCCTGACCCGATACATTCATATTTTGTAAATAAATATAGAAAGAGTATAAGTTATAGCAGTGATTAGAAATAGGAAGCATGAAATGAAGAAGAAAGTTTTTTTGGACTGCTCATTTCAGGTACGTTCATACACCTGAAAATTAAATATTTAATTTACAATCACAATCGCTTATGTTATTATCCAATTAAACTAAAGATATATTTATTATTGATTAAGAAGGAGGATTAAAAATTAACACATAACGATAATTTATTCACGGCTTTTATTAACATTACAAAAACTTGTACATGCACTTTTAATTGGTAATTGCCATCCAAGGGGTGGTTTATTTTAATATTCTTAGTACTCTTTTATGAAAAAAAACCATATAATTAAAACAGATTTTTTCAGTTCTTATGTTTATACATGGATTCTGAATATTTTTCATTCATTTTCTAGTAGTAGTTTCACATTTGCCTAATATAAAATAAACAATTATGAGTCGTTTATAAATTAGCTTGGAAAAAAATCTTGAATTGTAGAGGTAAACCACTCTACCTATAAGAACTGACCAAAAAAATCTATTATTATTTGAGTAAACTTTATAATTCATATTAATTTGATAATATAATCATATATTTTAATAATGTGATGACGTAGTGATAAAATAACTAATGGACTTTGATGGTATGATTGATATAATGTACAACTAGGTATGTAAAATTCTACTTTTTAATTATATACGAAAAATTTGCTCGTTATTGTGTGGCAGAAATCGCAAAGTTTAGATTGTATTGCCATAATGTTTTTGTCCTATATCCTTGCTAATAAATGATTATTATTATTAAAAGCACATAAAGTAACATGTATGTATACATTAATATACCTTGTTTAAAAACAACTTAACAGATAGTGAACAATGTATGATAAATGAGATAATATTTATTAAAAATAAACAAAAAAATCTTTATAATAACTTAGATAAGCATATTAAATAAAATACCTTGATTTTCGTAAGATCCTGTTAAGTTTTCTTTAACATACATTTAAAATATGGTGAAAAAATACTCCTATTGTTTACGAAAATACATATTGTATTATGAAAAGTTCTTCTTCTCCTTTCAAAATTCTTTACAGGCCTTAATATTCTATATAAATATATATTATATATGTTAACCAGATCTGACCTAATTGCATCGAAACAAGCAAGTTCTGCAACAAACTTTGCGTAGCACCACAAAATATAGGTGCTGAACCGTTTAAGATTTATTTATATTATAGTATTACTTATATTACCGTCTGACCTCAACGGCGCCAATCTAAGACCAACCCTATAATTATAAAAGTTCAGTCGTAATCAACGCGAAGGCCACACTAACCTATTGGCTAGATTTTTTTCCGCTCAATTCATTCCTGTGAATGTTACAACAATGTAAGTTTCACGTCATTCTAAAAAAGGGATTAGTTCAACCTCAATTATGAGTTACTGAAAGGAAAAATCATATATTAAAAAAAGCCACATTCTCACATTGGAACTAATTTTTAGATTACTTAAGTGAATATTTTGTTTATAAACTTAGTTTATCTTAAATATCTTTATCAAAAAATATCTTAAATTTACATTTTACATCATAGTTAATTATGATATTATTTTATCACTACGTCATCACATTATTAAAACATATGATTACATTTTTAAAATACAATTGCAGTTTATAATTTGTATAAAATTTTTGTATGAAATCTCGGTTTTCTTTACAAACTCCTATACAAGTTAAACAATCGAATGGAAATGTATTCCTTATGTTTATATTATTTTACGATTAAACTGCGTTGTTTGGAAAATAACTCGTTGGAAAACAAATGCTACAAACCATTTATATCGATTTCGAAATATGTCCCTAGCAGTAAAAACTCGAAAAGATGTCTCGCAGGCACACGCGATCCGTTGCCAAGATATCGAACACACAAAAATTCGAATTTGGTAATAACAAGTATTCATTCAAAATAGAAAAAATATATTATTTAGAATAATTGTAACGTTTATTAGTGTCTGTAGTAAAAATAGTTTAGATACTCACTTTCTCATTATACTTTTAATCTTTTATACTTGTTATACAGCTTTTTTATCTTGTAGAGGAATTTTTAAATAATGTCAAATTTATTTAGTTTTTGGTATGTATGTAGGTACTATATTGTTACCGTTAATGTTCAAAATCTTTAGTAATATAAATTGCAAATAGAATAAAATATTACATCCACTATTTTTAAATAAAGCTATACATAGCTACAATTTAATTTTACTGTAATAAACAGCTTGCCAGCCGTGGATGAGCTTAAATTTATATAAGTATTAATTTATTGTCAGGAGTATGCGTAGTGTTTGTATTAGCAAGCTGCCCTAACTAAATGTATACGTATGATAATGTGAGATGTAAGAATCTAACACAACAACAACACACAAATAGTGAATGTTTCGATAAGACGGGATGTCTGCACCATGAAACATAAGAGACGGAGGCCGACGTATAGGATGAAAAAGTTCAAGGTTGCATTATCTGAAAGGGCATGCTCATAATGATAATTAAGATCAACTGGGTCATTTAGGAAGCCATGAAGCGGTTAGTGAATGTTCAATTGATTTCTGAAGACAAAACATAAATATTATTTTAAATTACTATCTAACTGTTACAGTATCCAACAATAATATTTTCATGTCAGTAGAAGCAACATTAAAAATATATATAGTGGAATAAAGTTTAACAACGGGTTTGTAAAGCTGTAAGTTAGAGATCAATAAATAAAAATCTATTTACATATGAATGTACAAAATTCATTTTTGTGTGATTGCATTCAATAACAAAAATTATTATCAATTTCGGTCATGCAATAACTGAGAGGTTCAATGACCTTTACATACCCCGTGCAACAATTAAGGAAAGTATTTATATGCACCGTTTTGCATGCTTCACATTACATGCTAAATATAATGATGAATGTACAAATAACTCAAATACATTTTATACTTTGGCTGCTTCAAATAAATATTTTATTATATATTCAGGAATAAAGTTTGCAGTTTTTTGTATGGTTATATATTTAGATATGTTTACACTTGAGACAAATGAAACGTTTCGTTTAATGCTAACTGGCTGTAATTGTCTAAAACATGAGCTTATAAGTTAGTGGTAGACCTCTCCCAGCCAGTAATACAGGCTAACGTTTTTTTAAAGAAAACAATAGAGTTAATAAATACTTTATATTTGCACACTGGTATATAATTACTAGTTTTATTACCAACTCTACTAGCTCCTGAAACAAAGAATGCCCCGCCGAATTTTCAAACTCCCGACGGGCCCTCGCCTCGCTTGGTTGTTTTTTCTCTTAACCAATCAACACCCGATATTTTCCCGCCACACTACTCGAGAAAAAAACACCAATCGGGGGTCTTGTCAATGGAACTATTATTTACAAAATCACATTAAATAAACATCATTGTATCTATTTTAAGTACTTATAATTTAAGATAATAATAATAATACAAATCATCTATTTATTAAATTACCTGAATTATAACAAACTTGTATTTATTGTAAAAACCACCGGATATTGTTGTACAAAGTAAAAAGTATCACAGACCAATCTGTTACTACGTTTGGCTAGCGTCTCCTCCGGAACATTGAGGACAATTGTAACAAGTGTTATTTATATTCTAATTATTAAATGCAATAAGTATATATTATCAACTATTTCGATATTAACCAACCAAAAACATACATATTAATTATGGTAAATGTAGCAACGTATTCACTATTCAATTTTAGAAACCCTAACATTAAATAATATTAAAAACTAACTTGACTTATTAAAGCGTTTGTAAATCTAAGTGAAAGTATCACTTATGTTATTGGACATTATCTGAAACGATGTTAAGTAACAATTTATGAGTGTAGTAAATTCTAAACAGATCATATTGGCTTCAAGTGTGCGACGCTATATATGTAAATTAACTAATACATAACTCGGTTACATAACTCAGTGCACCTTATAATTTATAATTGTATTTAATTGTCATTAAATATAATAGGTACATGAAAAGACATTGATTTGTGTATATAAATTGGCGGATAAGTTTTGACGGTTGACAGTGATTATATGCAATGAATCGTAGATGATTCATAGGATAATTACATCTTGCACGACAGCATAATGCTGCTATTGTACTAACATTACATTATACTAGTGTTATACATAGGTAACGTTATTACAGCGTTTAAAGGTTTATGAGAAGGCGCTCTACATACGATTTATATGCTCTTCCGTCGTGCACTTCCGGTGTTTTCTTTTATAAAGGCCGTCTATAAATAGACACGGACTGCATAATTGCAACGTGTTACGCATAAAGTCGATTTAAAAAAATGTTCTATGAGAGTGCTAATTATCCGACTATCAATCTCATTTAAAACCCGACATAGCGACGAGGGCCCAACTTTAAATCTAAAAGATCTGCAAACTTATTTTTCATTATAAAGTTTTAACATAGGTTAGTGCTTAAGATAATATTCTAATTTTGAATTATTTAGCTTACAGGAGTATAATATTCTCTTCCTTAACATCTAGGATACCCAAACCTGCGAAATTTTGTCAAGATATAATTTGCCTTTTGTATCTTTATAACGATAGTTGCTGCGTTTTCCTACATGCCTAATTTTAAGATTATGTAATTTTAGATAAATTGTATTGTATAAAATCTAACTATGTTTAGCCTAACCTTTAACTATACTTATGTTTTATAAATATAAGCTTTTCTGTGGTTTGTTTATCATGAAAGGTATATAATTGTAAATAGTTGTATGCCTCCTAATTATTCTGTCAGATGACATCGATATTAATAGACTTCATGAATATAATAGGTAAGCCAAATTTAAGAAGATGCAATAAAAAATATAGTATACATTGTTGCCAGCACAAATATAATGGCACAAAAGCGCCGCTCCCCACAACATAAGCCGAAATGCGCACGACCGTAGATTATAAACATTTGCAACCACAGATAATCAAGACTATTTCCCATATACAACAAAAAAACATTTTTTTTTGTATAAATTCGTGTAAAGTTAGTGACAAGAGTTACTATCTATGTAACAGTATGAATATGGCTCTTTAATGATATTGTTTTTTAATACTGTCACCGATAAACCTTATGTTACTTGTAAACTAACTTATTGGATCCTTTAACACATGTCTAGGAAGTAATTTAGCTATATTTTTATATTTTTTATGAAATTGAAGTACATCCGCAGGTTATAATATAAATTAGGAGAATAGGCTTTATTTCCATCATAATTTTCAAGGTCTTACCTGAGGTCTATAAAAACAAGAGCATCGTCCGAATTGAACGAGCTTACTTTACGAAAACATTAATTCTTGGCCTACATAATTTTGGTTAATAAAGTCCAGTTGTGTGTCAAGGGCATAGGGCCAAAAGATTTGCGTGCAAGCTACTTAGCCCACAGCTGAAATCGATAGGAGATTTCCGACCTTCAGTAGGAACCAGTCCTTGGGATTTCATACTTGTCTAAGCATTTGAGAAACCTTTAAACTGCGTATTTATTAAGTAGTCTTATAAGAATATTAAACTAAAGTATTCTATTGTATATAACAACTACATATATAAATTAGTGACGGATAGATTTTTTTTAATTTAGTCGGCATATAAGTGTGGATTAACTTATTCTCAGTCTATTGTTGTATATGTAAAATTTTACCACAAATATGTCAATATACAACAAATACCTTAATTCATGTAACTAATGACGTCATAAACCTACCAGTTTATATCGTAAACCGCGTCCAATTTCCTGACACCTCCTTATATTCGGGTTTACCGCATCGCCATTCAACACTTGCAATATCCGGTAAGCTTTTAACCAAATTAAAACTGACCTACAAACTGCTGTATCAGCGTACCTTTTAGGTTATGAACTATAACCCTTACACCAAGAAACCGTTAGTAAGTTAGTTTTCAATGTTCTTCTGCATTATGAGTCATACTTACACAAAGTTGAACTAAGTAAAAATGATAGTCATTTATTTACGAGGGTAATAATAAACCAGTGTCTCTACAACACTGTATGGGTCTTGGCCTTATTTCATATTTCTTCACGATGTTTTATTTTACCGTACGAGCGACTGTTAGATGCATAGCCGGCGATCGAACCTACAACTCGTACGCTTAAGTCAGAAGGCCGATACAAATAAAAGATTTATCACAAAATAAAAATAAAAAGACACTCCAATGATATAAATCGCGTTTCATTATGCCAATTTTATACGGCACAACTCGTAGCTATAGCTACTGTAAAGCACGCTGAATGTCAAGACAGTTAAATATATTGTAAAATATATGTAAAAACGCGTTTCAAACTGATAAAGTATTTCTTTTTTTAGGGTGCGACCGCTTTAAATATAAATTAGTTCTATAAGTTACCGTCTTAGTCTGTGTTTCCAAGTGCAGCTATAACACGACTGACCCATTTTAATCAGAAATAGAGTTTCTATTTCACTTCTTATTGTATGTTATATTCATTTTTCATAAATCAATGTTTTACAACATGGATATCAGGTAATGACAACTTTTATTTTTTATCGCGAATAGGTGTGACTTGTCATGCAATAACCGTTAAATCTTTAACACCTCGTAAATTGAACGTAAACTTCCTATACTTTCAAGAAAACGGAAAACGTATTATAATATTTATCAATATACAATTTAATATGCTTATACATGTTTGTAATCTTTGCGCCTGAAGTATAAAAGAAGTTTAAAAGGGATGGTACGTTAAAATAATTTTTAGGATTAATAAATTATATATCATGGAAATTTATATGTTACATTTTATTTATAGATAATCCTTATATGCGCTGTAAGCTTCGGTTGAATATATAGATATTTTTCCTACATCAATATAAATAAGTGACCAATCATTGGATAATTGCCGAAATTTGCCGTTTGTAAATGTAATTATTACTAAATATGACGTCGTGGTATAAACGAATTTACTGTACTGAGCTAAAAATAGTAATAGAAGTCATAAACATGTTTCACTGACCCAAATCACCTTATCGTTACAGATTTTTGGTGCGCTGAATTTTTCTGACCAATGAAATGGTGTCTTTAGTTTAGTAACTTTAGTTATTAAACTATAACTTATAAAATTGTAATTCTAAGATGGCATTTACTCTGATTTTATTTTATTTATTTCGCCTAGCGGCTAAATTATTGTTCTGGTTTATATGCCGCGCTAATATTAAATCAGGCGATGTTAATAAAATAACATACAAAATATTACATATTTCTTAATTAAAATGAAAAATATGACTAAAGAGTTAGACTTGAATTTTATCTTTGGTTCATGGGAATAAATGACAATCGCAGGGCGCCAGGTCAGGACTCTATGGAGGATGACTGTAATAAAATATGTATATGACTGTAATATCAAATAATGATTTGCCAATTATTCAACAGTTAAAAAAAAGTCAAACATTCAACAGTCCGTTTTGCGAAGTGCGCTGAAGCGTTGTCGTGGTGAAGGAGGATCCTGCTTCGAGGGCGCTGCTGTCGAATTTTTTCCAAGATAACAGGCAAACAGCGATTGACATACCACTCTGCAGTAACTGTCATTTCATTTTGTAGCACAACTGTCGCGAAATGACCTTTCCGACCAAAGAATGAGACAATGTTTTTCCTGGACTTCTTACTTTCTTTACCTTAGCTAGCCGATCATGGAAAGGAAATACCCACTGAGCTGATTGTTTTTTGGTTTCGGGTTCGTAGCAATACATCCAGCTCTCATCACTTGTGACAATGTCAAATACAGCATGTAAGTCACCGCTGTTGAACTTATCTAACATTTGGCGATACGAGTCCATGCGAAGGTATTTCTGGTCGTCGGTTAAAGTATGGAGAATCCATCTGGTACAAAGCTTCCTGACGCCTTAATTTTGGTGTAATATTTTTTGAACTTGACTCATACCGATGCCTAGGCTTGCCCGCATTTGCGGATAGGTTGTAGGACTTTACTTCCTCTATCCTGCGCGTTGAGATTGCTACGTCCACGCTTAAACTCGTTAAACCAATTGTAATGGCACGAGATGGGGCTTCATTAAGAAACGCTAATCGCAGCCTATCATAGCTTTATTGTAGTGTAAGCCCTCAACGAAAGTCATAATAAATCGTTGACCGAAAATTTCTCGCGTTAGGTTCATTTTCACGAGTAACAAGAATTTTAGATTTGCCGCCAATTCACAGAAACAAATGACAAATGAATGCATTTACTACATAAGGTTACCGAAGAGTTCTAAAAATACAAAAAAAAGTTTTCATTAGCAATGTTTCTCACTGGCCAGTTCTTAACATTTTCAGTGTTACCCGCGTAACAAAAAAAGCCAAAACGGGCAAGTATTTTTTTCGTTTCGTTTCCAGAATGCGTAATTTACGTTTGACTAAAATAAACCTTATGGTTTTTATATAGATGTTAGCATAATATAAATATGTATAATTTTAGCCAAAATATTTTTTACATACACTTGCAGATATACTACTTTTTATTTCAGATGACGTTCTTATATAACTTTTTAATTTCCGTTTTTAAATTTTCTTTCACAAAAGAACAGTTATTTCTTTAAATTACCATCATCATACGATATATTTTCCACATTTGCACACAAATTGTTTTCCAAGAAACATAGTGATTATGGCAGTAGGTTAGTGAATTAGGCGTGGAACATAATTAACTTTGCGACTTTCCTTATTTTGTTTTAATGGAAAATATTATGTAATATTTTTACTGCCCTGGGGTTGAGGTCAGAATGATAATATATTGCTGTTAATTTCTAATGCACACCTCTGTATTATTTCAATAAATTCAATTACGTAAGTTTGTAAGTAATATAATCACTGACCTAAGTTTTAAATGTAACGATACTAATTTGACGAAATTTTATTTATTTTTAAGTCTCTATGTCTTTTTTTAAATTGGAAAAGTTAACAAAAATATAAATATAATCAAAACATCAGAATATCTGGGCAACGATAATTACCTTATTATATCTTCAATGCAAATAAAATATGTCATTTGACTGTAGACAAGACGTTCGTTTTGTTTTTAGTTTCTATTGGGTCCAGCTCGCCAAAACGCGTAGTCATAGTCAGATTGACTATGTGTCCTTGTCTTTTTCATAGTAGCTTGTACATTTCATTTTGCGGCATGCAAGAGAAATTGCTTACATAACACGATTGCCCGCTTTGTAGCTGATGATCGGCTGCCTTGACTATAACAGCTAATAACTAGTGAGTAGTTCTTCAAATTCACCAGTCTCAGTGCACGCAGACACATGACTACTATTCCATCGATAAATCTATGAGACTTTGATAGGACTGTGTAAACCATAGGATACCTATTGGAATTAGAGTCTTAGGCTCTGTTTCACAATGTCGATATAAGTTCCAAATAAGCTATTTATTACTTATTGGTAGGATAAACTAGTGCTTGTTGCGTTTCACGACTGCCAGGTAGCGCTATTCGTCATGAAACGCGAAGTGTCTTATTCGGAACTTTTATCTTCCAAATAATGTATGTGTTGCATAGCTATTTGGTACTTTATTCATACATTGTGAAGCAAGCCATTAGTATTTTATAAAATATACGCGTCATTACCCTTTATTCTTTTGATGTTTTTAATCTTTGAAATGAAGACCAATTACATTAGTTTTTATTAAAAATGTTGAACTGTGGCAAATAAAACAAAATAATTTTATTGACGACACAGAATATAATGTATAAATATCTCAATTAATGTACATCATCTTTTGTTTTAGACAACGGGAATGACTCCACTAATGTTTGCAGTAAAGGACAATCGAACATCATTTGTGGAGCGGCTTATAGAATTAGGTTCTGATGTTGGTGCTAGAAACAATGTAAGTATCCATTTTACTGCTATAATGCGTACCTTTGGTAGAGAAAAGATTTGATTATTTAAATTAAGTACTTGTATAATTGAAGAATCCGTCAGAAATTAACATAAAAATGATAGATCCGTCAAGGACATTTGGTTTTTGTAACAAACAAGTATTACATAAATTAAAAAAAACTGCCTTACAAGTGTATAGATTTAAAAATGCGTCTTACGATTCAATTTTTCTATTCAATCGTTCCTTACAAATTCAAATTCAAAAATCATTTATTCAATTTTTTACATTAATGTACAATTTAATGTACACCTAAGAACGTCAAAAAAATCTAATATAAATTAAATGCTTCTAATTTTACATTTACTGCCAGTTGTCAAATCGAGGGCGTAGAACGGAAGAGAAGAACTGGCAATAAACTCTCCGCCACTCTTTTTGATATGATTATGTATATTTATTACTATAAATAAGCCATTAAAAATCTATTTGTTTTTCAAAAAGTTTTTTAAGTCTAACTTGCTACATTTATCACGACTATTAATGATAAAGTTTGATAAAGACCGTGAAATCACGAAAATTCGAGCGTCATCTAATTCACCAGTAGAGCACGCAAAGTGAGAATTACGTTGTGAATTGCAATAGAAATATGCGAACTGGTAATTTCGACTAACCTACTTGCATAAACCTATAATTTAGAACCAAGGCTTATATTTGTATCAAATATACATAACATAAGTTTTGGGCATAGGTGTGACTCATGTGTAATTTTAATTTATAACAATGTAGCTTAACCTTTCATAGTGTTAAATTCTATAATTCGAAATTTAATTTTTTGAATCTACGTATATGTATGGTAGTCTAATGTTTTGTTCAATGACGTTTAATAGGTTAAGTCGTTCTGTTAAATGATAATTTAAATTTTTCAATGGTTAATTGAGAAAAGCTAGTGTGATAATAATGTGTTTCTTTAATATATTTTTGTTATAACAGTACAGTATATTCTTGGCTAAAAATATATCGAAGGTCTTTATGTAGTCAATATTAATTGCAGTTAAGCGTGCAATGCCCAGACAGATCACGCAATGTCTTAATGCGTGGATAATTACTTGGGTTCTCTTTCTAAACGGTTGTTATTATTCAATGATAATGCGATAGTAATAACATATAATTTAGTTATCAAATTTTACAGCTACTGTGATACACAAATAAGTTTTTCATTATTAGATTCAAGCGTTTCAGCTATATACTTACAATTTGCATCAGCTACCTATATGATACAAATTTATCGTCTAAGTGCGAATAATTTATTTTAATTATATTTAATATTATTTCTACGTCAGTGAATAGAAAAACTAGGAAAATATAATTTAAAAGTATCTATAATTGGTCTCACAGACGGTGGTTTGATTTATAGATAAATTTCGTTGATCATGTTTGTAGATCTTCAGTCCCTTTTCCTATCAACTCTAGTAGTATAGAATAAAACATAACGAGATCAAAGTCTTGGTTGTTTTAAAAGTATTTTTTTTCTGTATTTTGCAGTCATGTAATATAAAAAAGGGTGGAAGGGTAACAAAGTAAACGTGTCGCAAACCACATATAATAATAATTAATATGTCAATAGAAATTTTTGAGTTACGGCTCCACTACACTGATTACAGAATTCGACAAAAGGCAGTGGGTCTTAATTAACTTTTCCATGGCTGTAGGAGCTAATATCATAGTCGTAGCAATATGATGTAGGTTTGTGTTCTACTCGTAGAGTTATTAGCTACGTGCTACGTTCTACTCAACGTCTTAAGACATAAACAAACAATAAAAATCAGTATATTTTTTTAAGCTAACCGTCGAAAAATTCTATAAATCTCATCAAATCATAAATCTGATTCGTAATTGGAATATTTAAATATTATTGAAATTTATTGAGTATTGTCTTGTATTAACATAACTTTTACACATTTAAAGAAAAACACTTTTTTAAGGGATTGAAGTTATGTATTATTGTAAACTTATAATTATTTAAACATAATTTTAAATATAACCTAAAAATGAAATAATACAGTTTACAGTAATACATAACTTCAATCCGGTAAAAAAGTGTTTTTCTAGAAATTGATGGAGTTTGTATTTCATTTGTTTTAATAAAAAAATAATTTTAAAAACTCTGATCTCTTCAGGATAACTACAATGTTCTTCACATATCGGCAATGTACTCGAGAGAAGACATCGTTAAATTACTGTTGTCTAAAAGAGGCGTGGATCCATTTGCTACGGGAGGTGTAAGTAGAAAAATATATTTTTATACTTAGGCGAAGAACTTAATAAATTATACTAATTATCAAGCGTATTTAACTATGTTATGTTTGCAAATATAAAAAAAATTGCAAAGTATATTGTTGAAATACTTAGGGCCTGTTTCACAATGTATGGATTAAGTGCCAAATAGCTATGCAACACATAAATTATTCGAAAGATAAAAGTTCCAAATAAGATACTTCGAATTTCATGACGTATAGCGCTATCTGACAGTCGTGAAACGCAAAAATACTATTTATCATACCAATAAGTAACAAATAGCTTATTTGGAACTTATCCGGACATTGTGAAACAGGCCCTTAATAAATAAAATTACTACATATATCATTGTTAGCGAGTTTGTTTGAAGAAAGTACAGTACGGATTTTTTTTCAACATCAATATAATTTTTGGGTGACTTACATGTATTATTAATATACATATTTTCAGTTTAATTATATATATTCACGTGGACAAACATGACTTAATTTAATAGCAATACAAAACTAACTTATAAATAGATTATAGCCAAAAAACGAACCAAATTAGATTAGATAGATGAGACCTAGATTAATGCGAATATTTATTTTAAGAGCCGGCAACAAACAGCAGTTCACTTGGTGTCAAGCAGACAGACAGGCACGGCAACATCTATTCTTCGAGCTTTACTTACAGCAGCGGGAAAGGATATTCGACTGAGACCTGATGGAGTAAGTATCATCCTACAATAAGCTGTGTATGAATTATCTTCAAGTCTTCGATCATTAAAAAAAAAAAAAGAAATTTATATGATAATCAAATGCAACTTCATTTCACTCAGACATATCGATGTAACAGTGGGGTCGTAGAAACCAATAAACTATCAACTTTATGATGATATTCAGAGGGTATGGATTGTTTGAATCATGTCAAATGGCTGATGCAGTATTGGACACGCGTATCGCGTGCAGGCTTCGCTCGTCTCTCGCCTGGCACCGACATCCCCAATCAGGAACTGCCTCCTCGCTTGTAAACAAACCCTACAATTTTACCCATTTAAAGACAAAAGAAATTCCATTCTATATTATGCAAAACTATCAATCAAGTTAGCCACATTCCTTCTACACGCATACAATTTGAATGTAAGAATTTAAACGCGAAACAGGCGTGTATAAGACATACCGTTACAACCCACAACCCCCACGAATAGTAACTAGCTAATTAACTTAAGCTT
Source organism: Pieris rapae (assembly GCF_905147795.1). Classification (NCBI taxonomy): domain Eukaryota; kingdom Metazoa; phylum Arthropoda; class Insecta; order Lepidoptera; family Pieridae; genus Pieris; species Pieris rapae. Next base: position 4,921,397 of record NC_059517.1, read on the forward strand.
TGCCGAGTTAAACGTCACCACGCAAAATTTACAATGCAAATCACTCGCGGAATATTAGTTATAACGTCAGCGGTGAAATTCAAAATTAGTTATTTTAATACAATAGGTCTCAGTCCGCCCTACGACACGAATAGAGAAAGGCACATTTACCATGTCCTAGCAGAACTTTGTTGAGTGATGATGGATGAACAAGTACGTATAAAGGAGCTGACTGCTTCGACTAGTCTAACTGCATGCGAGGAGCAATTTCAAAATCGATTTTCTGTTCTGCCAAATCGAATGCACATAAGTAACATTTTTCGAGTGTGATTTAGAACTTGCAGTGATACCGCACTGCCGTGAGTCCGCGAATAGACTTTGCACCGAATGGAGTTCTTGAGTGTAAATTTGCGATGTCTGAAAATGATAAAAATATACCGAGAAGCGCGAATCTGCGCTCAGGAAGCCCTCCCATGAACTTGTCGAAAGACTTGCAGAAGCTCGAGTTGAGTTACATCGAGCTGAACAAAGAACGAGCTCGTTTAAAAGAATGGAAAAAGCTAATTCGCGAAATGGTATTCCAGAGAGGTAAAATCCCGCTGCTCTTGTCTGTGGAGGCCGGCAACCAGAGCATGGTGCGGGAACTCCTTAGTGCGCAGACGGCTGAACAGTTGAAGGTAATCATTAACAAAAACATAAAAATAAACAGGTTGGCAGTACATAATTGTATATATTTAACGAACACACAAGAGTAATGGGTATTTGTAAAACTAATTACAAAATTGTAAACACTTTTTGTACATAAGCTACGCCCAATTTATGTCAGCCTTGAAACCCTTATAAAAGTTAATCAATTTATTTATATTTTTACTTAATTAATTTCATTTTGAAAACGTTGATCGTTAAAGTTCAAGTCCCGTAAAATCTCATAGAGTAGATATTTTGACAGAGTACATTTTTTCATCACAAGTAAGTGATCGCTCTGTGTGCCCAGCACAGGTTTCTTAGGTGATCAAGACACGCAGGTTTCCTCACGATTTTTCGATCAAGTGTAAATAAAAACTCTGATTGAAGCTGTGGTTGTTAAACGCATAACCCTGTCGAGAACGCACGTTTTAACATTTGCTAACTTTAAATTTTCTATTACATGGACACCAGATATGTAACTAGTTTAGTTAAAACAGTAAAATATTTGTTTATGAGTATACCATATTTTTATGTAGAAGAAAATGTGTGAAGAAAAAGTGGCTAAAATAACAGATCAAACATGACAAGACAACTAACTATAATTATTCAATGTGTAGAAATTTGTATAAATAAATTACAAGAAACTATAAAAATTAAATTACGTCCAAACATGTTCTTGTAGTCATCAACACCAGCTGGTGACACAGCCCTGCACTTGGCCGCAAGACGGCGTGATGTAGATATGGCTCGTATTTTGGTGGACTATGGAGCCTTAGTCGATGCAGTCAATGGAGCCGGTCAGACATCGTTGCATATAGCTGCTGCTGAAGGAGATGAAGCTCTAGTTAAATACTTCTATGGCGTTCGGGCGAATGCAGCTATTGCGGATAATGAAGGTTGGTACACCGAAGTGTGTTTACCGAAGTATATATCTATCGTACGAGAGCGCTGTACAGTATTTTTTGCTAATATTGTTTATTTAATTACTGTGTTTTTTACAAAAATCAAGCTTTTATTTATTCAATTAGCGGTATATTTTATAAATGATTAAAAGAAAATTAATAGTACATAGATTATTTTCGTGTTAATATTTTTTATTAAAATTAACTTAAAAATTAGATCGGACACCGATGCATCTCGCTGCGGAAAATGGTCACGCGGCTATCATAGAACTTTTAGCGGATAAATTCAAAGCCTCGATATTCGAGAGAACGAAAGATGGAAGTACTTTGATGCACATCGCGTCTCTAAACGGACACGCCGACTGCGCAATGATGCTTTTCAAAAAAGGAGTTTATCTACATATGCCAAATAAGGTATGTTTCTTGTAGCATAAAGGATCCTTATACCCGAATTGTTTCCTTCTGAACTTTAAAAAACAATGGGTTTTAGGTAATCCTAAAGATAATATAAGTGAATATATATGCGTGAATTTTCCCCAAGGGTACCAGATACGCTAGGTTTAGTTTAACATTAAAGTCTTTGTCCTTGAATAGCCAAGAAATAATGGCATTAAAACATTCTGAATAAACACGCAGTAAAGTTTGCATTATTTTTTAAAGCCGACCTCATAAACATGAATTAGCATTTTGTATTAAGTATACTTTTATGTGCAAATATTACTATGAATGGTAATTTTCTACAAAATAAATCTGTCCTTTATGATAGAACAGCATTGGTTTGTCTGGTTAATTATTGTTCATTATTAAAATTTAAAATGCATAATATGTGAAGAAAGAGTCGGAGGTTCTTAAAAAATTCAGATGAGTCAGACAAAATATGACATTTTCGTGTTAAGGTTCCATAAGAATGTTATAGAGCTTGCGGCTGGCAACCCTGGGGTAGTAAGTTGTATCTCCGGCTGTGTGTTGGATTTTTTAATTTGCGGAAGTAATACATATAACGAGTATTACTTGCATAGTAAAGAAAATCATTATGAGGGAACCGGTATCCAAAAATAGACGGCATGTCAGATACAGAAGGTTTATCATTTTCGTATCAATAATAGAATGTATGATTTTTGAGAAACATCTAAGTCAATAGTTGTGGCTCTGGTATCTTTTATTACAGTTTTATATTTTGTGTGTAAACGTCACACTGTACCGCCTAACCATTGTCCTAACCAGTAAATATGGATAGTTACTGGTTATGGCGGTAACATCAACAACAGGAAGTTGAGTTGCAATTTATATTTAATTGAATTGTATTTCAGCCATTGGTGAAATATGTATTGACCTCAATCTTTATGCTGAGTAAATACTGAGATAGCATAATATGTTTCAGGATGGAGCTAGGAGTATACATACCGCGGCCAGATATGGACACGTTGGCATTATCAACACCTTACTACAAAAAGGGGAGAGTGTGGATGTCACTACTAACGTAAGCTAATACTAAAGTAAAAGCTTTTTTTATTAATATTTAAAAGATATAATGGATGGGTCACCAGTTTACCTGAAAATAAAAAAAAATAACAGAAATCAACCCACAACACAGGGGTTCCCTAGTCTGAGAACTAGCGATGGTGTGTGACCTAGTCATTTCAGTCATGAGTAAAGTTTTATTTATTTATTTATTAAATTACCGTGATAATGGATACTATTTACTTTAGGTCATCATTTTATTAACCAACGTTAAAACACTCAACTATAACGGAGATTTATATTATACTATATTAATTAAACTAGAAATCCAATATGTAAAACATAGATGGTATCGCAATTAATAATATTTTTCAGGACAACTACACTGCACTTCATATAGCAGTAGAGTCATGTAAGCCGGCCGTCGTTGAAACGCTGTTGGGATATGGTGCTGATGTCCACATTCGTGGTGGAAAACAAAGAGAGACTCCTCTTCACATTGCTGCTAGGATACCTGATGGTTTGTATTTTTGTCCATGGGCGGCGGTATCACTTAAAATCAGGTGAGCCTCCTGCCCGTTTGCCCCCTGTTCTATAAAAAAAAAGTTTCTTATCATTAAACTTCACTTAGGTTTAAAAATTGTATTCGTTTACTTATTAAAATTGTTATTTTTTTCTTTATTGGTACTTACACACTTAAACATATCAATAAATGTTTTAGGTGACAAATGTGCACTGATGCTGCTAAAGTCTGGAGCAGGACCAAATAAAGCGACAGAGGATGGTATGACACCGGTACACGTAGCGGCGCGGCACGGCAATCTCACTACGCTTGTGCTTTTATTGGAAGATGGGGGTGACCCTTTAAGAAAAACAAAGGTATACTTCATGTGTAGAAAAGAAATAAGGTGTAGCTAGGTTTAACGCGGTATAACGTAACAAAAAATAAAATAATTAAAATTAGTTAATCATTTTTTTTATTTACAGAGTGGCGAGACACCTCTTCACATGGCGTGTAGGAGCTGCAAACCAGATATCGTTCGGCATTTAATAGGATTCGTAAAAGAACATAAAGGAGAAAAAATTGCCACTATGTACATTGACTCAGTTGATGAAGATGGAGCGAGTGCCTTACATTTCGCGGGGCAAATAACTAAAGAGGAAGTAAAAGTTCCGTCAGCTGACCGAGAGGTCGTCAAATGCTTGATGGAAAATGGAGCTGATGTTTCCTTACAAACAAGACATAACCAAGAAACAGCATTTCATTTCTGTGCAATAGCGGGAAATAATGATGTACTTACTGAAATGATAACCGATATGTCAACGGCAGATGTCAGTAGAGCCCTAAATAAACAAAATTCCATCGGGTGGACGCCATTATTAATTGCATGCAATAGAGGACACATGGAACTAGTCAATACATTACTCACAAATCATGCAAGAGTAGATGTATTTGACGTTGAAGGCAGATCAGCCTTGCATTTAGCTGCTGAACATGGTTATCTACAAGTTTGTGATGCGTTACTTACTAATAAGGCATTTATCAACTCAAAGGCACGAAATGGGCGAACAGCCTTGCATTTAGCGGCAATGAATGGCTTCGCCCATTTAGTGAAGTTTTTGATCAGAGATCACAACGCTGTAATAGATGTACTGACTTTAAAGAAACAAACACCTTTGCACTTAGCGGCCGCAAGTGGTCAAATTGAAGTCTGCAAGCTTTTACTTGAACTTGGTGCCAATATTGATGCAACAGACGAATTGGGTCAGAAACCTATACATGCAGCGGCTCAAAATAATTATTCAGAAGTGGTTCAACTATTCCTTCAACAGCACCCAAATCTAGTGATGGCAACGACAAGAGATGGTAATACTTGTGCTCACATAGCTGCGATTCAGGGTTCAGTGAAAGTGATTGAAGAATTGATGAAATTTGATAGAACTGGGGTCATATCAGCGCGGAATAAGCTGAATGACTCCACACCGTTGCAATTGGCCGCGGAAGGTGGTCACGCCGATGTTGTAAGGGTTTTAGTAAGGGCTGGAGCCTCTTGTACTGATGAGAATAGAGCTGGCTTAACTGCAGTGCACTTAGCGGCTGAACATGGCCATACCAACGTATTAGACGTCATGAGATCAACTAATACTTTGAGGTTATCAAGTAAAAAGTTAGGTTTAACACCTCTTCACATAGCCGCCTATTACGGACAGGCAGGTAATAACCACATTATGTGTATTTACTTATTATAACTATCATTTTTTACTTACCGGTAATGAGATTATTAAAATTTTCAGAAACGGTGCGAGAACTGTTATCTCATGTTCCTGGGACTGTAAAATCAGATGCTCCTACAGGAGTATCGTTAGTCCCAATTTTGGGGGCAGAATCTGGCTTGACCCCTTTACACTTGGCTGCATATAATGGGAATGAAAACGTTGTGAGATTGCTACTCAACTCTGCAGGCGTGCAAGTAGATGCCGCTACAAATGAAAATGTAAGTAAAAAAACTTGCTTTAACTAAATTCATTATTTATAAACCTTTAACCAAATTCTATGTTTGGGTTAAAGAGCAGAATATGCTTGCCTATAAAATTTCAGAGAAAAATGAATATACATTTGCGTAATCTTGTACATTGTCAACCCTAGCTTATGGGATGAATTAACGTTTCAGGGCTATAATCCTTTGCATCTAGCATGTTTCGGTGGACATATGTCAATCGTCGGGCTTTTGCTCAGTAGATCGGCAGAATTACTTCAGAGTACAGACAGACATGGGAAGACTGGTTTACATATAGCATCAACACATGGCCATTACCAAATGGTTGAAGTTCTACTCGGTCAAGGGGCTGAAATAAATGCGACTGATAAAAATGGATGGACACCCTTACATTGCGCAGCGAAAGCGGGATATTTGAACGTGGTGAAGCTTTTGTGTGAGTCTGGAGCGTCACCAAAAAGTGAAACGAATCTTAACTGTGCCCCTATCTGGTTTGCGGCTTCGGAGAATCATAATGACGTTTTAGAATACTTGCTCCACAAAGAACATGATACACAGTCTTTGATGGATGATAAGAAATTTATTTATAATCTAATGGTCTGCTCCAAAAATCACAATAATATACCAATTGAAGAGTTTGTGTTAGTATCACCAGCACCTGTTGATACGGCAGCAAAGTTATCTAATCTTTATATTAATTTGTCTACCAAGGTAAAGCACTGTATTTTTACTTTATTCAAAATGTTTTTTTTTATTTTTTCTTTGATTTATTAACCAAAGAAAATGTTTTTTTTATAGGAAAAAGAGCGTGCCAAAGACCTAATCGCTGCTGGAAAGCAATGCGAGGCAATGGCGACTGAATTATTGGCCTTAGCGGCCGGTGCTGATTCAGCGGGACATATTTTAACAGCCACTGATAACAGGAATATAGAATTTCTAGACGTTTTAATAGAGAACGAGCAAAAAGAAGTCATAGCGCATACGGTCGTCCAGAGATATCTCCAGGTAAAAAATAGGTAACTTCACCTATTACGATTACAGTACTCTTCATCATTTCTGTCATATTTTTTGTGTGAAACTTTTCTATTGAAAACGCTGTAAAAATGTCAATCTTGTTACAGGAACTGTGGAGAGGGAGTCTCAAATGGACGGGCATCAAAATAATGTTCCTTTTCTTTATTTTTATAGTTTGTCCGCCGGTGTGGCTAATCTTTTCCCTTCCATTAGGTCATAAATATAATAAGATACCTATAATTAAATTTATGTCGTATTTAACGTCACATATCTATCTTATGATATTGTTAGCTTTAGTCGCCATTACGCCAATATATAATTCAATATTTAGGGAAAGTTTAGTTCCAAGATGGTATGAGTGGATTCTACTTATCTGGCTAAGTGGTCTTCTATTATTCGAACTTACGAACCCCAGTGATAAATCAGGTTTAGGTTGGATTAAAATTGCAGTATTATTATTAGGGATGGTGGGCGTTGCGACCCATGTAGTCGGTTGGATATTCGTTTTACCCAAGTATTGGCCGACACTCATGTACTGTAGAAATCAATTTTTCGCTCTGTCATTTCTTTTAGCTTGTGTACAAATTTTAGACTTTTTATCCTTCCACCACTTGTTTGGTCCGTGGGCCATCATCATAGGTGACCTTATGAAAGATTTAGGTAGATTCCTCGCAGTATTAGCCATATTCGTATTCGGATTTTCAATGCATATAGTCGCATTGAACCAACCTTTCAGAAATATAAATAAGCCTGAAGATAATAAATACGCTAGAACAGCGAGGAGAAAACTATTTTCCGACGGTAAGGACTTTTTTATACATTTTCATATCATCATTGTATTTTAGACTTGGAAATAAGAAATTCTCATTATAGTATTAAAATTCACTCAAATTTTTACGTATAAAATAGTTTGGACTATTTACAATAGATAGTCTCCGAACGAAAAGACAGGCATGGACAGCCTCAGGGGAATCATATCGACGAAAACAAGGTCCAGTGGGACGTAAGTCCTAGAAGCAAAAATACATTGTGACAGTTTTTAGATGACACTTTTTTGCAGTTTCATTCATACTGACTCTACCACAATGTGCTTCTACACGTATTTGTGTGCCATCTGCTTTACAGGCTTTAATATGTGTCGTCATCGGGAATGATTTCATTTTCAATGTGAATAAAAAGTCTCAAAACCATAACCATCACACAGTGGAATGTATTGAGTCTGTGTACCATTTATACACCAATTTTATGCTATTATCATAATTTATGACATACTGGTATATGCATATCGTAAATTATGATTAGAAATGTTAGCTATAGTTATATGTTAATTGATGTAGGCGTATAATATACGTTCTGCCATAGTCTCGGCGTCGACATTTAGTTTACCAAAATTAAATTGGAAAATTCCAGATTCAGCTATCAGAATGTACGTTATACGTCGAAATCTAGTTTTAGTGGAATGAGTGGCCGACTTCACCGCATTTGATGGAGCATTTGATTTGCGCATGCCCCGGTTGGCTTATCCTACGTTTGTCACCGGTGTCTTGAGGTACCACTTTGTGTTCCGATATGTTTGGCTAATGTCTTCGTTGTGGCGTTGTTATGCGCCCACGCTAATTTTGTCGCTACACTGGTAGATGGGACTGGGGTAAATTGATGCAGACATGTCAGTATCGCTATGTATTAGTTTATTTTATTTACAATTGTAACTTAAAAAAGAACACACCACACATTCAAATTTTACAATATTTTTACAAAATATCAATCTACCCCAAGCTTACACATTAGAGAACTACAGTCACAATCGTATTGTACCATACAGTTACCACCCTTTCAAACATTAAAAACGTAAATTTTTGTTAGACTAAGTTTTGGGGTAATTTGATGCAATAATATGAGCATGTCTGCTTCAACGTACCCCAGCGATGTTAACGAAAACAAGGTCCATTCGCGTATTGGTTTCTAGCGACTTTGTCACCCATCGAGGCGGTGGAGAAATTGTTCTTTGCCCTATTTGGGCAGACCACTCTGTCTGACTTGAACTACATAACGAGTGTGCGACCTCTCTGGACCCAAAACCTGTTCAAGTTTGTCTTCGGTGGCTACTTGTTGATGTCTGTGGTGGTGCTCATAACGCTCCTCATTGCGATGATGTCGGACACTTATCAGCGGATACAGGTAAATGTGCTGTCAACTGTCAATAATTGTTCACAGTCACTATGAACCCAGTGTTCTCGTTCGAGCTTCTTTTCTTCGCGGTGTTTGGGCAAACGACCACAGAGCAGACGAGGGTGCATCGTAATGATAGCAACACCCAACCGCAATGGACAAATTATTTATTCAAAATAGTATTCGGGATATATATGCTGGTGTCAGTTGTAGTGCTAATCAACTTGCTGATTGCTATGATGTCAGATACATACCAACGAATACAGGTGAAATTATTAAAAGAAATAACAATAGTATTTAATAATGAAAATATAAATAATCGTTTCGTTATATTTACATAGCATTTATAAAATTATTTAAGATGCAAAACACTAAACGGCAGATAATTGGTATTTACCTATTTACATAATAATTAATTTTAATATTAAAGTCGTAATGATTGTACTTGAACTGAATAAATATAATATATGCAATTGGTATATTTTATAATAATAAATAATAATTTCGTCTGAACTAATAAAAAATTATAAATCACAACCAATATATAATAACTTATGAATGATTTTCTAGGTTAACCGATATAACTTTCAAATAAACAATAACATTCCTATTATAAACTTTGTAGGCGCAATCAGATATCGAGTGGAAGTATGGATTGTCTAAACTAATCCGAAACATGCATCGGACGAATACGGCTCCATCCCCACTCAATCTGGTTACTACGTGGCTTATGTGGCTTATACATCGATGTCGGGTAAGCTCTTAATATATAAAAGGTATATCAACAATACAACATTACTTATCAGTACAGAACAGTATAAATAAAGATTATACATTTATAAATATAATTTATTACGTCTCAAAATCTTCTTTTTTAAGAAATCTAGTTTTGTTTTCAAGAATACTAATTGTACTGTTTTCAGGAACGTTTATCGAAAAAGAAACGACCGAGTCTAGTGCACATGGTAGGACTCCAGAGACAAGACCAGATGAGCGCGAGGTCGAAGGCTGGTGCCAAATGGCTATCGAAAGTTAAGCGTGGCCAAGTTGTTCCAAAAGGTATACCTTGAGTAATAAGTGTGAGCAGTGTTGGTCTAGGCTTAAGCGTGCGACACTCATATCTGAAGTTGTTGGTTCCATCCCCGGCTGTGTACCAACGGACGTACTTTCTTCGTATGTTCGCCGTTAACATTCTTCATTTTTTTTTAATTCTCTTGTCAATTATATAATTGGATGCAAGTCTCGTAGAATTAAAACAGCAATAAATGATACAAAAGTAACAACAAAGATTCCTTTAAACTTCAAGTGGTTGATTAATTAAACTGAATGATGCATTATCTTAGTTATTGTTTGTGTGTAGTAATTTTTGTCTTGTCTATGATCTTATATCACATACTTATTACCGATATGTATTCTATGCCGCTACAACTCTAACGGTCAATCATTTTAGAATAAAATGATGTTACAATATATCAAAAATAACATATTTTCAGATTCAACTCGACTCTCCGTCGTCCATCTTAGTCCACTCGGTTCTCAGCTAAGCTTCAATAACATGACAAGGATAGAGAATGTAGTAGACTGGGAGATAATAGCGAAGAAGTACAGGGCATTGACAAGGGATGAGCCTGAGGAACCACTTGCTAAGGACAGTGATACAGATACAGCCGAGAGCGAGTCTGAAATTGTACCGAATAATATAGCTGCTGTTCCTCCTTGAACTCTCTTTTTATTTATATTGAAAAATGTACAACTTATTACCAAGTCTTTACAAAATAAAATGTCTGTTAAATGAAAATATAAGACTAGATTGTATCTTTTGAATCTGTACGTATCTGTTGAAATGTGAATTTATCAATTCTGAATCAGACTTATTATAACCGAAACCAATGATTTTTCTCTTTTCTTCGTCGTAAATAGAATGAGTGGTTTAGTGTATTAAGTCAGATTTAGTTTTAATAAATATTTAATTTATGTTTTCTCTATATAAACTGTATGTAAACATCAGCAATCCTTCAAAATCCAAGCCTTAAAAACATTGAGACTTTAATTAAAATACATTATGTAAATATTAGTCTTATATTAGTTCAATAAGATTTAGTAGTATATAATAATTAATAGTAGTTGTAAGAATTAACTTAACTGTTTTTGTAAAAACGAATGAAATATTTACCTAAAGTATTTATATACCTAATAATAATATCAGTTAAAATATAATTTTAAAACATATTTCCTGATTTTTATTAATACTGTTTATGTCTATGAGCTGCATTTACCATTAGTTAATATATTTGCGAGTGATTTACAGATTTATTTAAATAAATTTGACGTAATTTGCGTGACTACTTTAACGCTCACTTCACCAGAAGCTTTTAGTAGGCAAAATACTTTAAAAGGATTATTTTTAATTATATCAGAACTATTTACATCTATTTAAATACAATGACTAAATTAAATTACAAGAAACTAAATTTTTCTTTATTTAAATTACCCGTATTCAAATTACTGTACAGGATAGTTTGAATGTTATTCGATAATATGTATTATACGATTATTATTAACCTCCACCAGAACCTTACTAGTACAGTGAAAACTATATAACGACACATGCACGTGAAAATTTTGGCGTTACAAAGAATTGTCGTTAAATGGTAAGAAGGAAAATCTGTATAAGAATATATATATATATATATTAGGCTAATGTTAGTAATTACATAAAACACAACACACAATCAAACACAAAATAAATCACAATTCTTATTTGAACGCTGTTGCGTATAGTTAGTTATATATAGAGGGAAAACAAGTTAAATCAACGAAATCCGAATGTTTTCGACTTTAGGAGGTTTGTAATTAAATCGTTTACTCTGTATTAACATGTTTTGATTTTCCTAAATCTACACAAATCTAACATCAAAATTTATTTAATTAGTTCGTGAACACGTAAACCTTAATAATATATTTAATAAGCAGCTCTTAATTTAGTAGTTTAGTCTTAAAACTTGTGATATACAGACGTTTTACAGTAGGTATACTGTTTTTAGTATAATTTATTGGAGTTTTTCTATAGAAACCAAAAATTTTACAGAAAAGTTACTGATAACAATTTCCGCTGGCTTTAGAACCCGTTTTATTCAACCTACACGTCTTCTTTGAAACAAAATACTTCTTTAGCTAGAATTGAAAAATCATACTGTACAATCTGTGTAATCTAATTAAGCTAATTCATTTCGTTTTATGAAGTGCGATACAACATAATTAACTTTTCTATCGTTTATAAAGAGCGCAACAGGCGAAATTTTATCATAAGTAAATTTTCTATCAGAGTTGGAGTTAAATAATAACAATAATGTTAATTCGGATTTTATTCATATGCTTTAGTAAGTATTATATAGGATTATATGAAGATGGCATAATCTTTATATCCTAAGTGATTTCAAAAAGAGGCCTTTTCGATTTCCTCTACCCCAATAAAAATACTCAAATTGTTTAAGCACTACAAAATGGGTATTATTTTTTCAGATGTATATTATGCTGAAGCTGCGAGCTTATGGCTTTTTGAAAGGTATTTTAATTTTATTTACATTTCCACTAACCCGGTCAAAATTTTGTTTTTACAAAAAGAGCTTATAATATTATTATTAATCATCTTAATTACATAGCATGATACATTACGTATTAATTGCTTTTCTAACCGTTAAGGAGTTATATTTCTAATTTCCACTGTGTTATGGAGATTTACCTGTTTTAGCCCAACAAACATAAAGATTGCGCCACTTACTGCCCCTGAAAGCCTACTAGATCCCCCGTTCAATATTAATCTAACAACCGTAATTTACGCCTTTGGTTACAATGGATCCATCAACGATAATACTGCTCTACCTGTCATAAATGCATATCTAGAATATAAACAAAGATGCGATATAAACGTAGTGTTGATGAATTGGGAAAGAGAGGCAAGAATTGTGCTCCCTCTTAACCTTATTGGCGCAGCTGTACAATATCCAGTTACGGCAATTCTTAATACTAGAATGGTAAGTTAAACGGAAATCTTTGCAAACACCCTATTGTTTATGTTACTGATTTAGTTATACTAGATTAAAAAAATAAATTTAAGCACGCAATATATGTCTTGTTAAGCACTTATCTCATTATATCAGCCAAATTGTTTAATAATGTGCAGTACTTTTGTTATAAAAGTAAAAAAAAAAATAATGAAATTCATGTAGTATTTTTTTCTCCTAATTAACACAAAATCAGAAGCCGAATAAAAAGTACTACATAAGACATATTGTAAATTTGTTGTATGCCAATATATGCTTACTTAATCTGAGACATAGTGTTTATGGTAACATTTGTTTAAAGGTTGGAGATGAGTTAGGGGCGGCTCTTTTAAGATTGTCAGAGTTCGGACTCGATTTGGACAAAGTGCATTTAAGTGGACATTCTCTGGGTGCTCATCTAATGGGTTACGCTGGTAAGGTGACGAGAAGTAGTGGAAAAATTATATCCAGGTAAAAACACATGCAGATGCATGCGATCTTATTAATTAACCTGTCGTTGGAATTAAAAACATGTGTAAAAGTATTGATTCAACAACAAATTATGGACATCAGATAAAACACAAACCAACGATAAAAAAATTATACATCTCATTACCTATAGTATTTTTTCATCTGAGTGGTTTCGTATGAATGGGTTACTATGTATATATGAAGATTTCAAACTATCACGTACAGATTTATCGTGAAATATTTATTTATTTTATAATTCACATCGTATATTTTCATCGTGTGTCTTTTTGTTTTCAGAATTACTGGCTTGGACCCAGCAGGACCTCTGTTTGAAGGACCTGTATCATTAGTCGGATTACAACCTGGCGATGCTAGGTTTGTCGACGTCATTCATACAAATCCTATCTTTCTCGGAGATCCAGACAGGCTTGGAGACGTTGATATACGCTTTAATTGTGACATGTTACATCAGCCTGGATGCCCAAAAAATTATCTAGGTAAATATAAATTAAAAAAAAAACACCATCTAATGATCTAAGTCTTTATTATTAAAACATACTTCTATTAAATCATCTAATTCTGTATTAAATTCACTGCCCATCACACATGCCATATAGGTATATAAAATTCTCGTGTCGCGGTGTTTGTGGTTAAACTGCTCCGAAACGACTTTCTCGATCCTCATGAAATTTTGTGTGCATATTGGGTAGGTCTGAGAATCAGACAAAATCTATTTTTCATCTCCCTAAATGTTAAGGGTAATCCACCCCTAATTTTTTTTTCAATTTTAGATAAAAAAAAAAATATTTATGATACAGCATTAGTAAATACATATAACCCTGAATTTTCAATCCTTTACAATCAACCCCTATTTTTTATTTCATTATTAAAATCTTATGTTGTGAACTCTGAGGTTTGTACAGAGAAAAATTCACAGAACAACCTAAAAAGATTTCATTCCGAAAAACGGAACAGTCTCTGGGATAGCATAGCAAAATGTTCCCTGTTGGTATGTACTAAACAGGTAGGCTCAGTAAAAGTAAAATCTCATTAAAAAGAAACGAAGTTCGCGGGGGCGGCTAGCATTATATAAAAGTCTTTAAGCGATATATTTATTCGTTATTTTCATATTATTTCAGAAAGTTGCAGCCACTTCCGCGCGCCGCTTTATTTCGCTGAATCTATCAACTCCCCTAGAGGATTTGCGGCTGTCGAGGGAAGAACCTGTCTTGATTGGAGGTCCGGCCGCAATATTCGAGATAGAAGAATTCTATTCTGGGGAGAAAATATTGATACACAGTAAGATTTACCAAGTGTTGTATTTACGATTTTATCTGTGTGACATTAACTATTATGGATTTTTTTCGGTCTGTATTAACAATATACTTGGAAACGATGTTATCCATATTTCAGAGACGGTTTAATTCAACTTAAAGCAAGTTTTCAGATCGGTTAATAAGTTTTTTTTAATAGAACAGGGGGCAAACGGGCATGAGGCACACCTGATGTTAAGTGATACCGCCGCCCATGGACACTCTCGAGTTAAATTAAGTTAAATTAAATTTCATTTAAACGCTAGTTTTATTTTTTGATACTTGTTTATAAGTGTAGGGCCAATTGAACAAATATTAGAATTGTGAGTACATAAATTTGTATAAGACATACATACAGCTGGTTAAATATTTAATTGAATATTCTGATAGTATAATTGTAATTATAATTACTTTAATCTTTGTATACATGGCCTAAAATTATATGAGATCCTAATTTTATAAAGGTGAAGGCAAGTTTGTTTGCAAGGGAGACACGCCTTAAATCTCTAGGGTGGCTTATCCAGAATATGACAGAATAATGTATTATCACACGCTAAAATTCAATTCTAATGTGCGCGTATTGTTATTTTTTCCTAAAAATAACAGTACGCACTGTAAAATATAAATAAGAAAGTAAAATTATATATAAATATTTTGATGACTCCATTTTTCCAGGGCACGAGGAACCTACTACTTAAGAACAAATCGATCGCCACCGTTTGAAAGAGGACTTAATGGAATACGACCATAAACTAATTAATATTTAGTTGTATCAGAAACCTGTTTATTGCAATTGTTATTCAAAAGATTAATTAAAAAGTTGTTTTATTTTAATTATTTTTTAGATACCGCAACTTGTTTGACGACATTGTTTTTAAACGGTTTTATTTAGCTCACCCCGTTTGTTTTATTCTTTTTTCTTTCTTGTTCTTGGGTCAAATTTAGTAATTCAAATTTCACCCTCTTCCTGTCAACCGATTAATCTGAAATTTTGTATACACTTTGGATTTTGGTGACAATACAATAATGTTTATTCATTATCAATATAAATCCACGATGGCAGCCGCTACAAAATTGCGGATAACGTCGGTTTTATCAATCCCATCAATATGGGTATCAAATGAAAGGGCTCAACAAGCAGAATACAATATACTATAAATAACGGCAAGAAACCTTGCAATAATGAAGCACTAAATGAATTAAACAGAATGCGAAATAAAAACTAAAAACTAGAAAATAAAAATAGGTAAAAAAACTTTTTAAGTTAAACGGTTTTATATTAAACATACATTGCAATGTTTAAGATAAATGTACTAAAAACCAAAAAATAATAAAATAGATACAGTCGTGGGAATTAGAAACATATGCATAGACTAGACTAAAATAAAACCGTGGGGAACGTCAATTGTCTACAAATTATTATCGACTTAATGTGCGATAGAAGAATCGTTTAATTCGTCGTTAAAATAGGCAGTTGGCCCGCAGACGGTGAGGAAATTACTTACTATTTTCTTGCTCATGGAAATTCCCCACGGTTACACGGGTACACTGTTACCCACTAAAATCTCACGACGCCAGTGTGTGCCATACACAGTACCGAGTTCTACATAATCACGACCACACCACACGTATGTATAACGCATTTCTCAACGAAAAAAAATGCCTACTCAAGCTATAGGTACAATTAAGAAAGTACCAGCTAAGCCTAAAGATCATCTAAGGTCCTAATTGAATAATGATCATCATATATCTAATCTAGTTTCTGTTTGGCTTATCCATGCTTTACCTCAAACGTTTTGTCATAAGATTTTCTTACTTTCTGTTTTGAATAAAACATACTTAACAGAAATTGTTGTCTCCATTTTTTCTAGTAAAAGTAACCTACTTAATTAATATTAAAGATCAAATCGATCACCGCCACATGAAAGAGGACTTAACGGAATACGACCGTAACCTAATTAATGTGTTAATTGTATCAGAAACTTTTCAGAGTTTTTTTTTTATTATATTACCTTACGTATTTAAAGATTATAGTTTTATTTTACAGTTAATTGTTACGAATTCCGTTTAAAATATACGATATAAATATATAAAGCGTGAAAAATTTTAAAATATAAAAAGTAGTTTTAGTTACTTTATCAATTAAGTACTAGCTGATCCGGCTAACTTCTTTCCGCCTAACAGTCTTATAATATATGTCGTGTTAACCTAATTTAAACTTAATTGAGGATTTAATTCAGGTAATAATAACATTAATTCCAACTTTACCAATACAGAAATGTTTTATTGCTTACCAATGCGAAAGAACAAAGAGACACGAATTCTATGTAAAATCATGCGCAGTTTTGTCAACAGATGGCACCACATGGCATTTGCAATCGTAAAATAATTTAATTTATTTATTGTTATTCGATATTTTATTACTTATTCTGCTATTTGAAGAAGAGAAGAAACCACATAAAAAGAGATAACTAAGATCGGTCTAGCCGATCTTGAGTTATAAGTGGTGTAATTAACACGACTTTATATATTTAGATTTGGTCACCCAAAGTATTATTATTTTTCAATAATTATTCTTTTAATTCGACCTGCTGAGGTCGAAATTGCCTTTAACAAATCTGAGACCCAGAGGGGAATCTTTTTTGAGTTAGTAAAACTGCGTTGTTACTATGACAAAACGTAACTACATATTTTGTGTTTTTAAAACATGCCGTCCTTTATGCTCGACTCGAATTTTTTGCAATAAATAATTAAAATACATTCTAATTACTGTAATTTTTGTTTAATTATTCTTGTAATTAAATTTAATAGTTCTACTACTAACAGCCTTCACCGCGTGCGAAATATCATAAAATTAAAAGTATGTACTTATATTTTAAAATATGTTTATAGGCACTCAACTTTATTTCTTCTATATAAATGTATCAAATATAATAATGATACCAAATCTCAGTTTAGGATTAATTTTCCTAAAGCCGAAAGAAATTGATTTGTTTGACGTGCTGGTTGAGATTGGTTTCTAAGAAACACAAATCATTATTATTTCTTAAATTATATATCTGTACAATCATCCAACTGTTATTATTATGTGTATGTATGACGTACGTTGCTTTCCTTAATTATTTTTGATAAGAAAACTAATTTTGGTTCTAAAGCGACATTTTCTATTCTGTCCCAATTTTGATTCTTCTGCCAACATGATTTATCGCCTGTTTCTGATATTTATCTGTAAGTCTTCTTAAATATAGATTTAAATATTTTCAAGTATTTTGTTAAAATATAATAAAAACATTTTTTTTCAGACTTCAATTATGTACGAGCAGCAAGTTTGTGGGTTTACAAAAGGTATTATTTTATATATTACTAGTTGGTTCATTTATATTTTTGGTGGGAAGTGACGTATTTTCCGACTTAATGTATATAATACTTATTATAGAATTCCTTAAATGAAAAATATCGTTTTTTAATGTTACAGGGTTGTTAATACCTATATCATTTTAAACTAATATTTAATCTGTTCGTCAAATATTATGAATACATCGTTTAAGATGTTAATAGTACAGACAATAAAATTATTCCTACTTTTTCCTACTAAAATTACTTAATTCATGTGTTTGTTTTTATATTTTCCATTAAGTTAATCGACTTTTTTAGAATAATCTGTCACCTAGTTTGTTGTCTACTGTGTCTTGTACTACCGTACTGAATTTAAAGATAATAATTATGGGAATTAATTCCTTCATAACCAAATAAATGTTGTTAGAATTATTTAATAAAAAAACTACATTAATCATACAGTTAATTGCTTTAATCTATAGTATGTTTAAATCAGGCTAATTATCTTGAAAATACCTACGTACAATCCCTGACTCGCGCTGACCACATTTTTCCGGCCGATAAAGATACATATAACTTCTCGACTTTAGCCTCTGGGGCATTCAGACTGTTTATGATAACACAACAATAAACTGGTTTATTATACTCCCTTAATATCTAAAATCTTCCTCCACAAAGTGAATATTTTCTATCAATTACAGCAAAGACAATTACATATCAATACCGCTTACATCGCCTCTAGACTTATTGAATACATCTTTTAATGTGACGTTTGATTCTGTATTTTATGCATTTGGATTTAATGGTTCGCCTGATAGGGTCACAAGTAGAGCTATTACAAATGCATACATGAAACTTAAAGAGAACACTGATGTGAACTATGTACTTCTGAATTGGGAAAAGGAAGCGACTAGTAAAATCGCAGGACCCATACTTCAGTATCCAACAACAGGCATCAATAATGCTAAGATAGTAAGTAAATATATAATTTTATGGCTGGTTTTTGATAAAACAAGTCTAGTTCTAGTTTTATATTTCAACGTAACAAGCCGTCAGGCAGGACAAGATATAAACAATTTAAGAGAATAAATCAATTAATTTATTATTAATAATTATATAGGTAGTCGTTATTTTTGTTAACGAAATTATCTAGACTATATTATTAGACTAATATATTTCAATGTTACATTCGAACTCGTGTATTATGAAAAGGGTGTATGATTACTAAGCCAATATCAACAAATTAATAATTTGACCAGTTTTTATATAATAATCACCAGAGTAGTTATACTTATACGTATCAGGCTTCTGTGCTTTTCAACCATTAGGAATAGAACAGGGTTGTACGCATCATTTGTTACTAAGTATAACAGACGACTAGAAGAATTGACAGTTTGAAATATTTAATACCTTCTTTCAAGATTGGAGAAAAATTAGGAGTCGCGCTTTTAGAATTATCGAAACATGGCCTTGATTTAGATAAAGTGCATTTGATTGGTCATTCTCTTGGAGCTCATCTACTAAGCAGCACTGGTAAAGAAATACAGAGGAAAAAGAAAATCGTTGGAAGGTATGAAATTGTATTCGTTTTTACAACAAACTCCCAAGCGAAATTAAAGAATTATCACTAAATTAATTCAAAGCCCCTGTTAAAACTAAATTAATTAATAAAGCTTTTTATAAATGTGACGAATTCTTAATTGATCCTTGGGATCGATTTGCTCCAGTTCAAACAATTTGTATTAAAAACTTGGCGATTGAAGAGTGGCGGAAAGTTTCTTACCAGTTCTTCTTGCCCGCCCTACGCCCTTGACTTGCGAACTGGTAGTAAATGAAAATTTACATTTAATTTAATTTTTTGACGTTCATAAGTGTACTTGTTTACCTACATGAATAAAGATATTTTGATTTGATTTGATTTGACAATTAAAACGAAAATGCATTTAATTAGTTTATTCAATTTTTTTCTCCCTTCTTTAATAGAATTACAGGATTAGATCCAGCTGGACCTCTGTACGACAAGCCTACTTTATTAAAAGGATTAAGTAAGGACGATGCCGTGTTTGTAGTAGCTATACATACAAATCCCCAGCTGTATGGCACATCAAAAAATATCGGACATATTGATATATGGCCCAACTGTGACTTAAATCTTCAACCTGGGTGTCCGAATCAGTTGTTAGGTATCTTATTTATATTTATCATTAGCATTTTTATAACTAATTTGATTAATTATTTGAACAATTTCTTGTATTATTACAGCAAAGTAAGTTTATGATTTGCTTTTTTAAAAGAGTACCGAGAGTTTTTTACGCCGGCTTTTTCTCTCGGCCTACACCCTCTGTCTCCTTTGCCGATGAGTAGGGATGCCTACAAGTTCGAATTGATTGACGTGGAATAAGTGATACCTAGATGATCTTATGTTCCAAAATAAACGTATTTTATTTTATTCGAAAAAAATAACACCTCGAATTTCATGAATGTTCACTCTTTTTAGACTCTTGCAGTCACAGCCGCGCTCCGTATTTTTACTCAGAGGCCATCAACTTCCCGAAAGCATTTCCATCTGTCAAGGCCGACAGTTGTCGTGATTGGGAAACCAGGAAAGGCTCCAATGATACACATACGATTATATACATGGGAGAGAATATAGACAGGAAGTGAGTTGCAATTGTTTCTTATTTAATTATAAACATTTCGTTACACCCTGAGTATTTCTACGCCTACTAGTCCGCTAACCAAAATATGAAACAAAAAAGACAATTGCAAAGGATATTGTACTTACTATAATATTTTCTTTTAGATCAAGAGGAAAATTTTACATGAGAACAAACACGATGTCGCCGTTTGGCAAAGGACTTGACGGAATTGAAGCTTAGACTATAGTTCGATCAATAAAATCCTATTAATAAATATCAATTACGACAAACATAAAAAAAAAAATGTTTTATTTGTATCTTCAGCCCTGTTGACTTGTTCAGATGAAATGGCAGTGCTTATTTAATAATACCGGTCGCAGAATAATGCCCTTAAAAATATTATCAGTAACATTGCAGTAAAAACAATTTCAGTATATAATAAATACCATTCAGTGAGTAGTCATGAAGTCGCTCTTAGAATTAGCATATACGTGTTTTCTTGAAAACATGTTAGTTCGATTTCGACCTTGTCATATAATTAATTCGGCAACTATGAATAAGATATTATATGAGCCTAATTTCAAAAATTATATTTAATATCGATATGTACATATATATATAAAAGATATTATTTATGTTTACTAGTTTTCATTTATTCAAATAACTTAAATCTAAATTTCTGAAAACCTTGAATTTTACGTCATAATAAAAATAATCTAAGATAATCAAAAATTGTTAAATATTATTACGCAGTAGATTTTTAAGGGATTATTTTAAAATAAATCAACAAGAAATTTAATTGTACTAAAAAGACGCAAATTACGCGCAGAACGACAATAATTACCATACACAAAATACTGTCACTAATTACATTCTTCAATCAAGCGCAGTTCACAGTCCTTTATCACTTGTCTTCAATATTCGCACTTTATCTCTTCCGTGTTAATCTCTAAACTAAATTAACGGGCCGGGTTTCGGCTTGCTTATATATCCCTGGGAATAATCTTGAACGACTTTCTAGGCAAGAGTGATAATGAGTAGCTGGTGTTCTATCCTTATCGCACAATTCTAGAACATACGTAATCTTGGCACATCGGTCCGTACTTGTAGTACCTACGGCGTTCTAGAATGTTCAGTCTAACTTCAAGAAGGTTCCAATCTTCCTCTCTTTCGCGTGTCTTTCCATCTTTAACCCACATCTAGAAAGATCACTCTAAAATTATCCTCCGTCTATGGGGTATGAGTAAACATGCCTGAAAACGGGTTTCCTGGTAACTGTACCGCTGTACTAAACTTAGAGCCTCCTGAAAACGAGGGTAACTTTATGCAATTTACAATTTTCTAATATGTGACCCGACCCTTTCTTGAAAGTTGAAACGGTCAGAAATAGTTTTTTTGTTTTTCGGAAACATTTCATACAACCTGTCTTCGTAATAATATTAAATGTTTGTCTTCCATGAAGGACATGAAACTAATCTGCAGGTGTTATAATCAGATCAATTCCTCTGAACACTGAGATTAAACCGCTCGGAAAGGGATTGGTCGTCGACGTTTCGAACCGCTCTTCGTTGAATGTGGTCAAGTGGAAGCTGGTATGAAAGAAAGAAATAAAGAAAGATGTTTATTTCCCTAGTTATTATGTCCACAGGTCGATGGTGTATTCGGCCTTACAATCTACCTATCTTTGTCTCAGAGAGATCTATATAAGTGTAAGTGAGCTTGTTAATTTGTATGTACAGAATAAATTTATAATGTTGTTATATATCTCCTGTCTTTTTTTAATGTAATCAATTTTACCTAATCTAGTATGTAGTAGTGGAAACTGGTACTGTGGAGCTCCAACCCAGAGAGAACAGTACTCCATTTGGGCTGAAATTGCACTTGATACAGTTGCAAGCGGTGGCCCGTCTTGCCTTGCCTTGCCTTGCTTAGCGCAGCAAGCTCCCCGAGTTTCCCTCCAAATGACCCCAAAGGTGAACTTCGTTATACATACATATATAATATTATATACAATTATTTAAACCAACTTGAAAATGAGTTGAGTTAGCTCTCACTTTAAAAAAATATAATTTGTTACTACCGAATAGTTAATGTGAAAAACTTTAAACATTTTGAACACAATATAAGAGGGATATCACTGCATTTATAAGTAAAAGAGATTAATATCGTCTTTTGGCTAATTTATTTATTTATTTATTTATTTATTTACACTTCGTTGCTAAAGAAATACAAATAACACAGTATATTTGAATTACAAGGGATGCAACGGGCGGCCTTATCGCTAACAAGCGATCTCTTCCAGGCAACCCTAGTAAGAATAGAAATAAATAAAGAAAAACAGAAAAAAAAAAGAAATTCGAGTTTAACACTCTTGCTCTACAAATTTTGATTTGCATTCGCGGTAATACGATGTTTAAGTCAGTAAAGTGAGTGTAGCCAGGTTTCAGGCTAAAGTTACTTAACATTTAAAAAACTCAATCATATACACAAAATTGCGCGGAGTATATATACCTACACTGAGAAATATTTGATAATACATTTTTTGTCAGACCTTTGTCGGCCGTTGTAATACAATGTTAATTCAACTTTTTATAATATTTATCAGTGAGTAAAACTTTTACTAATTAGAAATTAAAGAGAAAAAAACTTAAATAGTAAAAAGATTTCAATATATCTTTTGTTAAAATTATAATTGATTCGTTGTTAAAGTTATTTGTATTTTTTAAATTTTAAATATTTAATATTTTAAGTGTTTGTATAAATGTAAATATTTATGAAAAAGACATTTAAAGCAGCAAGAATAAGATTTTATTCCTCTATATTTTAATTTCTATTGACTTATAAAATAGTTATAGGCTATTGCATAATTTTTCTAAAAACAGTTTAAAAAAATTGACAATTAAGTATATGAAAGATAATACAAGTCTCAATATGCAAATTTAATAATAATAAGTTTTACCTATGTAATTGGAGATACTAAGACCAGTCTTTACAGATTTAATTATCTACGCATTGGAAGGCAATGCGATATTTGAGTAAATTTTATTTGAGAGTCAGTCATTTTTGCTAGATAGAATTTCATTTTTGTGGTTTTCATTCTTAGCATCAAAATACGTTTATTAATTATAAATTATAAAATACTAATAACCTGTTCTTTATTTTTTTTTTCAGGCCTGTACCATGTTAAGTCTGCAGACTTACGGGTTTTTGACAGGTAATTATTTATTGTCATTACCTGTTATTTTTATGGTTACCAATAATGGTCTAATTGTAAAAAGTTTGGTTATGTGAAACATAATTTGATACATCAGTTCTTTTAGCTATATTGTCTTTGCCCTTTAGTTTCGATGTTCTAAATAGTATTTTAAATGAGTATAATTAGAGACTAGTAATTATACTCATTTTAACGTGAAATTTACGTACCCCGTAACAAAACTGAATCCTGATAAATTCAAGTCTGTCATATAAAGATATTATGAAATATGCCTACACTACCCGGTATACATTTTGCTACGCAATTTTTAACGTTAATTTATTTTCTATAACGTATTTCTATATTTTTGTGTAATTAAATTAATGAATGATGTTATGATTGGATTAATGTTGATGTTTGTTTTAACAAAATAACTTTAATATTACAATTACGCTACATACATTATACTTCTATTGCATTCATAAAAATATATTCCTTACAGTTCCTTTTCTATTCTTACTCAAATTGATGTTTCTTGTAATTTCAGATGATATCAATACGTTAAAATAAAGTTTATATAATTAAATGTTTCTCTGGCTTCACAGATTAGTAATAATTATAATTAGTTTTATTTAAATCATATCAAAACAATAGAATCATGACTGGTCCATGTTTGACAAGAACCATGTTTTGAATACAATCATGTTAACTTGGCTTTAACAAAAAGGTTTCCGAATCTTAGCCTTAGTATCTCCTAAACGATTAAAAATACTATTTGCAAAGTTTCCATACAGTATTTCTATACTACATTTATAAGATGAAACAATGAATGTTTATGGTAACTCAATTAAATAAGTAACATTAATAACTCTCGTTAAGTAGATTTTGAATCCTGGTTTTGAATTCTAATAAGACGCGTAAATTCTCTTACTGATTGTAAGACAGAAGATTTTATTTAAGAATGGGCCATATGGAAGATAAAATTAATGTTTTATCAGACATATTATATTTTATTAGTTCAGTAATATATCACACAAATTAAACAGACTTTGAAATTTAATGTATACTGACTGAAATTCAAACTTTAATGGTATGGAAAATAAATGCAAAGATGTGTTGTTTTATACGAGTATGTTGACGAAAGCCTTCAATATCTAATTTATTTTCACATAACTAACAATTCTTTATCGATTCCAGTAAGGATAGTTTCACGTCAACGCCGCTAAAATATCCTCTAGGCCTCTTAAATTCATCGTTTAATGTGACGTTAGACACGGTAATTTTTGCGTTTGGATTTAATTGTACGCCTAGTACAGTCTCAACTATAGCTATGACAAATGCATACATGGGATTAAAAGAAAACACTAATATAAACTATGTACTTCTGAATTGGGAAAACGAAGCGACTACTAAATACTTGGGGCCCGTTATTCACTATCCAGTTACAGCCATTCCCAACGCCAAAAGAGTAAGTAAAGAATTACTTATACATATAGTTATTTCCTAATATGCTAACAAATTAACTATAATTAATAATTAATTCCTTTACGACAAAGGCTATAACGACATATTTGAATCGTGTTAAGGCCGATTTAGATGGAGGGAGTTCTTCGTCTCGAATGTACGATAATCTAAAGAATATAAAAAGTTTCTTCGTCTAAACAAGTCAAGCTTAAATGATTAAGAATGCCTTGCAATGGACAGTTTATTGTGTCCGTGTAAACAGCATTTCAAAAGCAATAACCGTATTCGAATTTCGAATTGCAGTGCAGTGCGTGAGGGCATTTTAAATTAATCAAATTTTTATCAAACTTGAGATCGTTGTATGAAATTTCTTTTTCTATAAAATGAGTGCAAAGAATTGTCCCAAGGCAATTTTGGCACGTAAATATTTTCAGCCCCAGCTATAGTCCCCAAACATGATTTTACTTTCTTTCTTTCTTTCTTATAAATACTGACTTCTCATATTTTTAATTTTTGTACTAATTTATTTGGGACAAAATCACACACAATTCTCTCGTAAATGTATTTAGAGCTGCATTTCTCGCAACACTCGTAACTTCGATAAAGTTCAATTAACTTAACTTAATATTATCGGCCTTGCCTGTTTGTAAACA
The DNA here is from genome assembly GCF_905147795.1 of Pieris rapae. Classification (NCBI taxonomy): domain Eukaryota; kingdom Metazoa; phylum Arthropoda; class Insecta; order Lepidoptera; family Pieridae; genus Pieris; species Pieris rapae. Next base: position 4,947,219 of record NC_059517.1, read on the forward strand.
TATTGATACGATAATACTATGGCGATTATTGCTGGCGATAGTCGCGTACAATATTACGCACCAAAACGTGCTAGAAACTCTCCATCTAAATGGGCCTTTAGTGTTCTGAAGCAAATAAAATATACCATAAAAAATATTACCTATATCTCATCTACAATTAATTAATGCTCGGAACATAATTTTAATTAACTGAAAACTAGCTGGAACGAGTTAGTTTATATTTTTTATGGTATATTTTATATCGGCATTTTTAAAGAAAAAAATATACATAATAAATACTAAAATTTACATTTTAGTATTAGTAAAACCTTGATTATATTAAAACTATTTTTTAAATTTTATTCAAACAATACGACATGCATATTTTAGCATAATTACCTACTACGTACTACGTACCATGAATACTACCTAATTGCCATAATATCATTTGGATAACCGCGTACAAAGCTGGCGTCTGACGTAATTTAAGACGTACGTGATCGGAACTTGATTTTCTTTCTCATAGATTGGTGAGGACTTGGGTGATGCGCTTTTAGAATTGTCAAACCACGGACTTGATTTGGAGCGCGTACATTTAATTGGACATTCACTTGGTTCTCATCTAGTGGGTCACGCTGGTAGGCAAACAATAAAAAAAAACAAATCCGTTGGAAGGTATTTATTTTTTTAATTATCATTAAATCCTCGTTTGTTTAGTTTCACCTGCCATTTTGTTTGTTCATATGAATGGTAACAATTAATTCGATATTTTTTATTTAGACAAGATATATTTCAGAATTACCGGTTTAGACCCTGCAGGGCCCCTATATGATGGTCCTACTTTACTACATCCGTTGCGAGAGACTGATGCCAGTTTCGTCGTTGGTATCCACAGTGACCCTGTCGTATATGGTACATCACAAAATGTCGGCCATGTTGACATTTGGCTTAATTGTGGCATGAAACATCAACCAGGCTGTCGGGAGAACTTTTTAGGTACATCTCGTTACATTCAAACATCCCTGAGAATCTTAATCGAGAGTGCAGAATTGAATGGATGAATATCCTGAAACGGAAGCCATGTCCGTGAAGTGACCATTTATTTTATGACCTATACAAATGATTAGTCAATTTACAAATTATTCGTCTTTTTAGAGCTATGCAGTCATGCCCGTGCCATTTATTATTACGCAGAGTCAATAAATTCCAAAGAAGCTTTTCCAGCTGTTGAGTCCAAGAGTTGCCGTGACTGGAAAGCTAAGAAAAGTATCGATGATGAAGATGACATTATATATATGGGAGACAATATTGATAGAAAGTTAGATTCGTAACATTCATTTTTATATTGCTTACCACTACTTTACCATAAATTTAATTTAAAAATCTACTGCAGGGCTATTATTATGCACGCAGACGTTATAACATTGATTTTTTTTACAGCACAACAGGAATCTTTTATTTGAGAACAAATTCAGATCGGCCTTTTGGAAAAGGCCTGGATGGAATTCAATATTCTTAATAATTTAAGCAAAAATATTTTAGGTTCGCTTTTCCGGAACAAAAACTCAAATACTAAATAAATAAAATTTTCAGTCCGTTTATTTTTTATTTTGATTTAAAAAAAAATATCGTTTTAGAATTTTGCGGTTACCACCATATTTTACTTTGATTTCAGTAATGGTGCAAGTGATTGCGTATTGTGTTTTGAGTGCATTATTTAATTGGTAGTGCTAGTTAAATAAATAGCTTTATCTAATTTGATGATTTTTTATGTTATATTAAATAAAAATAATTTTGGTAGGATTTGCTATTGAAATATTGCCATTGTCTTGCCATATTGCGCAAATAACTTTTATTAGATAGTAGAGATGTTGTAAAATATGTATGAATTAACACATGTTTTGGACAATAGTAAGTATAATTAAACATTATACAACACGCATTATTATCCTAAAATATATTATATACAACATGTTGTCTTAATTCATCTCAATCAGTTGTGTTACTTAGTTAGAGTTATGAATTTTTCTTTCTTTAAATCTTAGAAATACCCGGACACAGATCAGCGAAGGGAAAAGTAACACACTACACATAATGGCATTCAAATAAGATTATTTTTTATGTACATACCTGGGTAACACTAAAAATGTTTTAAAATGGCCAGTAAGAAACATTGCTAATGAAAAGATTTTTGAATTTCAATTTTAGAACTCTTGGTTACCTAATATAGTATATTGCATTCATTTTTCATTTGTTTTTGTAAAATGGCGGCAAATCTAAAACTCTTGTTACACTGAAAATGAACCTAAAGCGAGAAAATTTTCGTCAATGATTTATTATGACTTTGGTTGTGGGCTTACTCAACAACAAAGCTACGATAGGCTGCGATTAGCATGTCTTAATGAAGCTCTATCTCGTGCCACTATTTACAATTGGTTTAACGAGTTTAAGAGTGGACGTAGCAATCTCAATGATAATCCGATTCAGGGACCTTTAACAGCGACTACTGAAGACAGCATTAGTGCTGTGCGACGCATGATAGAGGAAGATAAGAGAGTGACCTATCGGCAGCAACGGGCAAGCCTAGGCATCGGCTTTGACTTATAAGTCCAGTTCAAAAATGTTACACGAACACCACAGAGGCCAAACTGTTTAAATTTGTTTAAGTTTTCTTGTTATACATTTTTAATCATTATTATCACCTACATAAGGTTGAGAATTAAAAAAAAATATTATTAAACTAATTTGAAAGAAATGAATTTGCATAAAATACATAAAAAACTAATAGAAAATGCAAAAAGTTAATGATAGTGTAAAAAAACACCACCTGTTGAAATTCAACCATAGAACCTGAGAAGAAATATTTTACAGTATTATTACGATCGATTATCGGATGGACAGTGCTGTAGATCTCTTCTTACGCTAAAAAAACAACTTACACGCAGAAATACACTTATTACCACACACAAAATATGGTCTCTACTTACTCCAGTTAGGTACGTGACTTCACATAGTAATTTTTTGTCTTCACTATTTGCACTTTATCACTTCACTGTTAATCTCTCGAAATGGCACTCAAAACTGACGTCATTGGTTCGCCTGAAGGGCAGGACCGAAGGTCACTGGAGTGAGCGAAGTACGCAGTAAAGGTCCCTCACCTTCTCCGGTGAAGGCAGTTTCTGACACTAATCAGATTATGATTATTAATTTGTTATTAGCTATCCTGATTGGATCATCGGGATCCGTTAGAGTCTGTCTGGGCCTCCTTCTAACCTTTTTGGAAGGGATCATAGTTGATGGTTTTACGCACTAATGGGTTGGGATGCTGTTTAGTCTTGTCGTAGTGGCGTGTGTGGACGCCAGTTTCATCCATTGGGCTATTGTAGGCAGGACTTTACTGGTCGCGTTTCTGCTTCCAAAATATCTCTGGTAACAATCTTGAACGATGTTCGAGAAATCTTTAGGCAGAAATGGCACTAGGTAGCGATTGCACAATTCTATAACGTACGTATATTTATCTCTTTCGCACTTTACTCCGTCCTTGTCGTACGGCGTGCTAGAGTGGCTTCAAGTATGTTCCTATAACCAACCTCTCTCGCGTATCATTTCATCCTTGTCCTACACCTAGAAAATTCGTTGTAGAATATTTCTACATCACAGTGGTAAAACTGGTCATGAATAAGGGTTTCCTGAAAACTGTACCACTCGACTACACATGTTCTGAAACGATCTGAAAATATAATTCAGCGTACAAGAAACGAGGGCATCATTATGCTTATTACAAATTTTATAGTATTTAAAAGAGTCTCTCCAGAAAACGCCATAAACTACAATTCAAATGAATGAAAACGTCTCTAACTTGTGGAAAAATCAAGAAACATTTCAGTCAACTCATCTTCGTAAGAGTATAATGCCAATAGAACGCAATAAAGCAACAAAGGGTTGTGGTTGGTATTGTTAGGAACAAATTCTGATCCTTGTGAGAAAAGTAGATGATAATTTAAATAATATATTAAAAATCTGAAAATTTTTAACACCCTGTTTCATTAACTATGACTATGTAAATATTCAATGTTGAATAAGAAACATTAAACGGGAAATTCAACTTCTAATTTTGTTAAATAAAGTAATTCAAACGTCGTCTACAACATTAAATTTATCGTTTTATTTCTTTAAAATGAAATTCAGTGTTTTTGGAGTCTTTTTTAGTAAGTTGGTAAATATATTTATAAGATAATTCATTACTGACCTGGTAAGTTTTTAAGAGATTTTTGTTTTTCAGTGTTTTATCAAGTAGAAGCCGCTTCGTTATGGTATTATGAAAGGTTATTTTAATTTTTAATTAATAATAATTTTAAACAACTATCATCTACTTTTTCTTTTCAAATTTAAACTATTACATTTTTGTTTCTGTAAATGTAAAAGCCGAATATATTATAATCTCTTGACTAACAATGACTCAGTTTCTAATTATTTCAGCGAAGACTATCACACAATTACACCGCTAAAATCACCTTTAGGTTTGCTCGATACTCCATTCAATGTAAACATTAGAACCGTTATATTTGCATTTGGATATAATGGCAAAGTAAATGGAAAGGAAACATTAGCAGTATTAGACGCCTACATGGAGTACAAAAAGGATAATCCAACTAACTTTATTGTACTCGACTGGGAGAAAGAAGCATCCAGTAATAATACCGGATCTATAATTAAATACCCAACGGGAATACACAACGCCAAGAAGGTGACACTTTCAAACTTGAATGTGCGAGCCGGATAATAACTATAAATCTAAAATCATATTCATGTTTAAAACGACGTTTTTTATATCGTAGATTGGATGTCTATTAGGAGACGCACTTGTGGAATTGTCAGAGCATGGTCTTGATTTGGATAATGTGCATTTGATAGGACATTCCCTTGGAGCTCATCTCGTGGGACATGCTGGAAAACGAACACAACAAAAGGGAACACAGTTACTAAGGTAGTACATGCGTGCAACTCTCATGTCTGAGGTCGTAGGTTCGATCCCCGGCTGTGCACCAATGGACTTTCATTCTATGTGCGCATTTAACATTTGCTCTAACGGTTCACCGGAAAATATCGTGAGGAAACCGACATGTCTTAGACCCAAAAAGTCGACGCCGTGTGTCAGGCACTGGAGGACACCTCAGATTCAAAAATCTGCGGCCAAGACCTAAAGAGGTTGTAGTGCCACTAATTATTATTATTACATACTTAAAACAACGGAGTATGTCGTTTTAAAATACCATTTATTTATTTATTTAATTATAAGTAATCTAACAGCTTATACATATTATAATGCAAAACACTAAGACAATACAGAAAGCCAAAACAGATTACATAGATAAACAATTTATGTATGTATATAAAACAGAAAACAAGCAAGTGCATTATTAGATAAAGATACATTATAAAAAAACAAGAAAAAATAAAACTAAGTAAACTGAAATTTAACATTTAAAAACAATAAATAATATTTATAGTTTAAAACTACTACTTAAAGTCTCAGAGTCTTCCCGTTCTTAAAGAGCACTTGACATCTCTCTTTTTGAGGTGGAAAAGATCAATATCTTGATAATGGATGTCATAGTTCGATAAAACTAGAAACATTGGCGAATTATGTAGGTAATTCGACTTCGTACGAGGCACACTGAATACAGACAACATTTATACTGTTTTTGTTACCTCTTTTTTTTCTAATGAGTTGTTTTTCTTTAAATCGTAGAATCACGGGCTTAGACCCAGCAGGACCACTGTTCACAGATCCCATTGATTTAGTTCGTGGCCTAGAAAGTATCGACGCCTTTTTTGTAGACGTACTACACACAGATCCTCAACACTTGGGTACTTCGGAAAGTATCGGAGATGTTGATATATGGGCTAATTGTGATTTGGAATATCAACCTGGCTGTTCAGAATCAAAAGGTATGAGTTTACTATTACAGTTTAGTTTTTTTTTTAAATAAAGCTAGCCAACGCTTGGCACACTGTTCCATCGCTAAAAATAGAAAATATATAAATACAATTTTAAATGTGACATTATTTGACAAAACAAAAAAAAAACACTACTTAAAAAAATAAACTTCAGAAACTAAACAAAAATCAATTTCAATGTGTGATTGCGAGCTTGGTCTGGATATCCATAGTTGCTCAAACTATGGATATCCAGACCAAGCTCGTTTATCAAAATGCTTAATCTGGATATCGGTGAGCTTTGACCAAAACGCGTTCTACGAAATGGTGGGACAAAAGGAATAATGGTTATTATTACTGTTACAGCGCCATCACTGAAAAACATCTATGTATAGCCAAGTTATTTTTATAACATATGTGATGGTTTTTTTTTTAATTTATAATATGAAATCGTGTTTCAGTCGGTTGCAGCCATGTACGGTCAGCAATATATTTTGCCGAATCCGTGAATTATCCTTCATCATTGGCAGCTGTGTCGGCAGAGAGTTGTCATGATTGGAGCAACGGAGATTACAATGAGAGCGATATTTTATACCTCGGGATACCTTACAATAGCCAGTAAGTTAAACGTTTTTGTTTGCCAAGAATTATATAGAAAACTGTGATTATACAAAAAGCAAGAGGCCTTATACTTTATTGATTTAATAAGTTGTTTAGCATAATTTTATTTATTATTACAACTTTGTAAAATGTTAAAAGCGGGACCAACTACTGAAATAAATTGATCTATGCAAGAATTAAAATGTCAATGGAATATGAACGCGAATTTGTCGCATAAATAACCAAATCATCGTTTTGAATTATTTCAACAAGGAACATCTCATCAGCACTCAGCAGTCCTGACATTGCTAGATTTTATAAAATATTTTATTAGAATTTTTGTACGCATATTTCTTTTTCAGAGCAAAGGGAGACTTTTTTTTAAGAACTAATTCGAAGTCACCATATGGAAAAGGAATTGATGGCATTCATCCCTGAAATGAAATATAAGAACAATTTTTTTAAAGTTATGATTTTTAAAGTAGTATTTCATAAAAATTAAATTTCCAGTGAATTTTGTTATTATTTAAGTGAAAAAACTTAGACTATAGTAACGAATTTGCCTTCTTTTAATTATCACCAATGAATAAAAACCTGTCAACAGTTGATATATGTAATTATGTATTTTAAAATTGTTTTTTAATTAAAAAAATTAGCCAGAAGTTAATTATATAGTGTTTATTACCTCTACTTAAATAATTATTTCTACTTTAAATGTACAAATACTAGAATTTTGCTTCAATTTGAAATACAGAAAACGTATACATTTGTGCACCGCATTTCTGCCATTCCTTTTGTGACTTTTGTGTTAGATGTTCGATCTAATAACTCTGCCCAACTTGTTTGCTGTGAATAACAGAAAAAAATATCTGCTATAAAAAACCATGTGAATTGTTTTAAATGAGTAGTTCCGATTCCTAATATTAGTAAAGACTTACCTATCTAGCATATAATATTGGTAATTAACAAAACGTTTAGTCTAGGTACACAATTTAAACTAAACCTGCTTCGGTGCCCTAATCTCTTACTTCCAATAGAGAATCCCAATTCTTTGTATGGAATTTCGAGATTCTCACACTAGCAACTGATGTTATTTGAAATGAATTTTTTATATGAAAACGCACTTGATATCTCTAATAGAAGGTAAGGAATTTGAATAAATATGCTAAAACGGCAAAACAATAGCATTATTCGTTTTATTTCGATAGTTAATGGTAATATATGATGTTGACAAATCAATGATAAAAATTAAATCCAGCGCCTTTTAAAAAATTATAGTGGCGACACGTGACATGTTTTTTTCTAAAGTTAATGCCGCACGAAAAATAACTATCGCAAAAACACACTTAAGGAAGAACACAATAATGTAATTATTATTATATTATGATAATTTAATTTAATTAATATTCTTAACCTTCATGATTATAATAATTAAAAATTGATAAATAGAACATTAAAACAAATTTAAAAAGTTTGGTCCCTGAGGTGGTGAACCTCTAATACTGGCAATATTTCCCCGCTGTGTTGCGGTACATATTTTCGGAGTCAGGAAAACACCAGCTCGGAGGTCAGCCGCACTATTCACCAGGCGTTAAGTAAAATCTTTAATCAGCGCCTATGCACTTGATCTCCACCCAACAGTGAAAAAGAGAAAAAAAGTTTGAGAAATGCTCAATAGAAAACGCCTCAAATATAAACTCCTATAATTGAGCCGTTTGTTATTTCCTTCCGGTCGGGGACCTCGGCAAGCTCTTGTGTTTGTCCGTGAGACGGAGAGTAGCGTCCCATACCATAGCCTGTCTTATCAACCAAATCAAAAATCTCCCATCCGGCCACTTGTCATCGTCTGCAGCGATGGCTACAATTCGAGATGCAGGCATCGCTGCAGACAGAGCATTCGAGATGACTCAAAGACCAAAAATTGCCAATATTAGACGAAAGATAAAACATTGTACCCATGACTTCACTGCCACGAACCCACCGAGGTCTTGTTGAGGTGAGTGAGGTGATTGGTGTGATCTCATAAGGTTGGGAATACAGATTATAAAGACTATTATCTGAGCTCCTTTGAAAGTTAACGGTAGTAAGCAAACTCAACGCTCTGTCGGATGCTAACCACGTGTGTTTCACATCTGTTAAATTCACAATATTGTACTTTGTAAAATGAAATCTAAAAGGATTCCACCTACCAGACTTCTTGATTTGTGAGCAGATGAGAGAAACGCTGGTTACGCTTAACTTGAACGTTTAAAATAGGTATATTTGTTTCATCTTAACGTATAAAAGTATTAACGTGTTAACGATTAATCTTATATATAAATCACTTATGACATCTCGCACCGGCTCCAAGTCTATACTGTATTCTGTGTATCTACTGGTCCGAGAAGATCTCCAACGTACAACTCTGGCGCCGCCGAGAAATCTAGCCAGCTGATCTAACGACGCAAGTGGAACTCTATTCACATCTCCAAGCAGAAGCTAGGCTTGATATGAAACCGCAAGCGTGGCCGTTCCAAGCATACCTGGCGACGTTCAGTAGCAGATGCGGCAAAGAAAGCCAGAAAGACTTGGAGCGAGGTGAAATGCGAAGCCTGGGGTCATACAAAAGTCAAGTTAATTATAATACGTATCTAATCTATCTTAAAATCAAGAAAATAAGCATAATACAAAGATGTAGTTGTCTTATCAAATACATTGCTATCTTGAAAAATCATACACGTATGTAAATACATGTAATTAAAGAAAACCCGCACAATTTTTTTTTCACAAAAAATTGCAGTTACAGATGAACGGTTACAATACCCGTACCGACAACATGCCGTTCTAAATAACACCTATTAATTCACGTTTGTTAAGGTTATTTACAGGTAATTTTAACAAAACAACTGCAAAACATAATCGAACAGGCGAGGTTTGAATAGCTTATTATAATTAAAATATTATTAGATACAACTACAACTAGCTTAATTAGCAGCCTAGCCGTTTAACTAGTGCCTGAATGATGTTCAGTCAGTTGATCAAACAGCTAGGCAAATGACTTTGATCGATGACGATTCATTACTTGCCTAGCCTGTTAACTGATAATTTAAATTAATTCCACTGCTACTCTTAAACTCGAAATGGCGACGGAAAACCACAACTTTGATGGTATTTTCCAAAGGTTAATGAAAAACAACAAGTATGGAATGGAAGTACAATGACTAATAATGTGAATTTGACTGACAATTTAATTTTTAAATCAATATCATTCATGTCGTATGTTTCATCTTTTTTATTTCTGCCAAATAATGACTATATCCTACAAATGGCTTAAGCATTATCCAGCCAGTTTATTAAATGTTGTAACAAACGCTAACGCTGAACATCTTTCAGGCATCTAGTAAAACGGCGCCGTTTAGTTAAAAGGCTGGGCTGTTAATTTAACGGCCAATTAACCTAGTTGGCTACGACATATACATCTAATCTGAAAAATTGAGGATTTGGCCATTTCCCGAAAAGAAAATAAATTAGTATTAAAACAGTTCAGGTCTTCATAATACTCTATATCTGATAAAAGTCTGGTCTGTCCGGATTCGCTAAGATGGATGCTAACAAGCTAAAGTTTGTAGCTTGAAAATAATAAACGTTCTATTAGCAAAAAAATATGGAATACCCTTGTTCGGAGACATATTTCCTAGACTTTCTACGCTATTAAAAAAAAACATATTATTAATAAAATACAAACAACACATGACTCTTAAATTCCGTCATGGGTTCCCATTAAAATGTATTAATAAGGCCCGTTGGTTTTCTGTTATTCATAATAATTTATTTAAATTACATTACAAGATCCGTTCTGGCTAGTAAGCGCATAGCGAAGATTTTCTAGGTGATTTTTCGAAGTAAGACTCCTCTGGGTTGTCATTGAAAATTTGCCTTGACGAACTAACCGTCTGAACATACTTCTACTTTTTTGTACTGCAATGTCTACTTATTAATTCGTCTTGTCCAACCATATTTATTGTAATCAAAATGCCTAAAAAATTACCCTTTTAAGCGTACCTGACTCGTACGCTACTCGACTCGTAAATGAAACGGTTATACGCACTGTTTATCATTTTATAAAAACCTTATCGCTTTAATACTCTTTACATTGACAATTTTTTGGCATTACCTTGATCCACATTGTTAATGGTTTAAATAGTTTTTGCTTAGATTTTTATTACAACGTTATCATGTATAATGCGGGAAACCGAACTTAAAACATTAGACAGAATCTTAGATAAACGCTGTGAAAAAATGTGTGTAAAATTTAGTTTTGGCTACGACCCCCTTAATTTCGTCAAAACGAGTCTTGGAGACGAACCAACTCACCAAGCATATTACATGTAATTATTATACCAACAACATACATAGAATATTAAATTCAATTAAGGGACACGCATACCTTGCCACTGGCTTTTTCATTGCCGAATAGATTCGGTCAGTTAAAAAGTATAGCCGCGACGGAAGCAAGTCACGCATTGACATCACTTATACTGCGTAACAAATGCATTATAGAAACAGGGCCGTGTTCTGTTCTAATTGTTTTTGTATGTAAATCAACGTCAGTTAACATACAGACATAGTAAGGTATTTGAACCTTCGGCTTACTGCAAGGATAAATCACGGTCAATGTGTATAATTTAAACAATTGTTTTACTACGGCCACATGTAATAGAAATAGTGTTTTCGTGAATCTACTAAAAACAGCATAGGTGCATTTCTGAAAATAGATAGAGAGATTTAGATATTAGACAAGTCTTTAAGAGCTCTTATTTGTCAGATTCTGTAATTTCTGTTTTACTGACACTGTTCAAAATTAGGTGCAATTCAATATAACAAAAAATACACTTGTCTTCTAATTTCTTTGTTTCTGCTAATCTTACAAAGTAAATCAAACAGGACCAATAACCATACAATAATTACATTTTTGATAGAAAAAATTATTTCGCAAATATATTTTTATACTGAAGCTATCGCTCACAATTTTGCGGAATATCATGTAAGTAACTTTGTAAATACGTAATAAAATGCAACGTCCTTTACGGCTAGATACAGGCTAGCCGTAAAGGAGCATGGGATTCACATAATTTGAGGTACGTGAATAGATTTCTTAATATGATCAGATTGTCTTACTCAAAGAAAACAATTATTGTATCGACGGGAATCGAACGTATCTCTGAGCTATTACCGCTGTTAACTAAGCCTTGATGTGTCGTTTTAGGTAAAAAATGATAAAACCCGCCAATTTCCGCCTTATTCAAATAAAATGGAAGACTGAAGGATTCTCGTCCAAAAGGCTGCTGCAATTAAAATACGTATCACGTCTTGTGGTGTAAAAACTTTGCATTCAGCACCACTCGATATAGGCCGAGTTTATTATCATTCAGTACGTCTGGCTTGATACGCGTGTTTAGTGAAGAATGTGGAACGAAATATGGACACTTGTTTTGGTTACTGGTCAGTATTTTATAACTTTAAAATCTATTACTAAAGTGATGTACCAATGCTTTATATATATACCAAAGCTGTAGTTATAGTTAAGCCATAGTTTTAATAATTGAAATGTTAAAAATCACATAATATTATTAGATTGTTAAAAAAACTTAAGGTCATAATAATAAATTAAGTATTAGGTATAATATAAAGGGGAAAAGTAGAATAACATAGCCGCATGGAGCCGTTCAAGTATTACGTAAGCAGAAATACTGAAATTTGTCTCCCCCCCTTTCTCTAGTAAGCAAAAGTTAACAAAGTTCACAGAAATAATAGTAACTACAGAAACGTATTAATTTTTTTGTAGGAATCCTGGAAAATGCATTTTTTGTTCAAGCATAGACAAAGTGTGGGTAATATGTGTAAAAAAGTATATAAATATTGAGAAAATCGAAGTCCCCCCCCTCACTTTATTAGTGATTACGTAATAATTGAACGGCCCCTCTGAATGTGACAGATTTTTTTAACGAGGGTGGCTGTTTGGGCCTTCCATACCAAAACTATTATTCCAAAAGCGAGAACTCTAAACTTCATGCTTTAAAGATGCGAGTTAGAGATAGGGAGGTAATCAATTATTGAGGGCAGTCTTTTTAATTTGACCAAGTTCTATAATTAATGCAATCCAAAAGTTATTTCGAAGGTCCAGAAGTTTTACCGAACCAAATTACGGAATTATTATAAAAATTACAACATACTATAAACATAATTTAAATTATTCTTTTTTTAGGTTTCATACCGTTAAGTGAAATGGCAATGTTACGGTGTTATCAAGGGTAAGAAATCTTAGAATACTTTTATCGCAGTTAATTAAGAAAAGATATTTTTCCGATTACTTACAACATGTTTAATAATACATTCTTACGTTTATTCCTTCAACATAGCTAGATTTCCTTTAAAATTAGCAGAAAAAAATGTGTAATTCTAAATAATTTGTAAAAAACAAATATTAATAAAGAGATGCCGTATAATAATCATACGACATCTCTTTCTTCGACGACTTGTTTATATGCTATACACTTACATTCATTTAGCGTTTTAATACAAAAAAGAAACAGAGCCTTTCTTTGACATCGGTTATATGTGGTTCTATGAATTATATATTCTTTGACAGATTCTAAGACAGATGTTATTTATAATAACCCTTATCAAAAAATAGTTGAATCGATGCCACAGACAAAGTTCTATCAAGCCTTTGATTCCTGGATTTAATAATAAATGAATTGATTTCCTTAAACTTTAGGCACGCTGGAATATTTTTATTAAAAAAAACAGATTTTGACCTGATGCAGTTCTCTATACAACAGTCTTTCAAGTTATAAAATATTCTTAACTTGATCTTGTAACAAATTAAATTCAAAGTCAATTATTATTATATAAATTGCGCGATTGGCCTACTTTTATTGAAATTTTGTGCATGCGATGTAACTCGCCTTTCACATGTCGCTCAACTTTTATACAAAAGTTACAAGCACATTTTGCCTCTTATTTAATTGTTTATATAGTCCCTAGTGGCTAATTAGCATGGGTGACTGATACATGGGTGTCTAAAATTGAAGCGAAGACTCGAATACAAATTACTCGTGCCTCCTTTAACAAAATGAGAAAGGTACTCTGCAAAAAAGACACACCGACAGTTTACACCTAAGCATCCTGCTTCAATGTTACATCTGGCCAATTGTTGTTGGTTGCGAAGCTTGTATCTTGAAGGAGGCAACCATTAAGAAATTCGACGTCTTTGAAATGTGGTGTTACCGAAGAATGCTGAGGATAAGCTGGGTCCATAGATTCACGAACGAAGAAGTTCTTCGACGCGCCAAACGGTCCCGAGAACCCACTTTTACCATTAAAGAAGAATTACTTGGGACATGTGCTTCGACACGAACGGTACCGACTCCTTCAAGTCATAATGATGGGCAAGGTCGAGGGGAAAAGATGCGCTGGTAGAAGAAAGAAGTCGTGGCTCTGCAATATCAGAGAATGGACGGGAGTGGCCAGCGTAGAACAGCTGAAGCGCTTGGCGAAGAATAAGAAGAAGTATCAAAAGCTAACCGCCAACCTCCAGTAGTGGAGAGGCACTACAAGAAGGAGAAGCTAATTATCACGGATCTTTCTTAATCCGAAGAAAAGGTCTCATTTATATACCTTGTACATACACGTTTGGTTACGTTATTTTAAACGATAAGAGACAAAAATAAATGATAAGGACAACACATTAAACAGCTATTTAAGGCTCACAGTGAGTATTTGACAAATGAGGTTAATTTTCGTTTCGATAATGCACCAAATATCTATGACATTATCCGGTCAATTATGTACAGGAAATCATTGTCTATAGTATCGAATAAATTTCCTGCAGGTATAGATTAGAGCTGCAGCTATATATTGGTAGCAATGTTGGACTAGTGGCAATAGCATGCGACTCTCGCGATGTTTACGAATACGCTGTATTGTTTAACTTTTTTTCACTTACAGCACTTAATTTATTCATTTTCTTAAGCCATAACAAAATTTTATTGCTAATTCAACACACACTGAATAGTCAATAGAACTTACATGTCTTACATTAAATTTAAAACCTTGTTTACCTTCTTTCTCTCATAAAGGCCGGTATTAAACTCATAAGCGGTACAGTTTACATAGATCACAATCCGCATTGGCGTTACGAAACTGATCATTTTTATTACTTTTCGACTTTTGATGTTTGTCCTTTACCATACAGTAAGTGGAACCTTGAAGGCTTAAGTTTAAAATGAAATATAGCATGAACTAAATGATTAAAATGTATACCTTACATACAATATTCAGTCGTTATAAAACACATCGTAATCATTATACTCCCTCGGTTATGTTTGGAGTATTTTCTAATCCAAGCTATTTATTGTGTAAATCAGTGGCGCTACAACCTCTTTAGGTACTGGCCTCAGATTTTTGAATCTGTTTCATGATCATTTTTAAATCTAATAGGCAAGTAGGTGATCAGTCTTAGTGCCTGACACACATCGTCGACTTTTTGGTTCTAAGACATGTCGGTTTCCTCACGATGTTTTCCTTCACCGTTCGAGCAAATGTTAAATGCGCACATAGACAGAAAGTCCATTGGTGCACAGCCCGGGATCGAACCTACGACCTCAGGTATAGAGTCGCACGCTGAAGCCACTAGGCCAACACTGCTCTCTATTGTAAAACGTTAGTATAAAAATATTATCACAAATTTATGCAAACAGACGATAAAGCCGGTATTATTTTGATCATTTTGCAAGGCCAACGGAAATCTTTAACATTATGCCTGAGTGTTGTAAAATGCATTTAAATGTTGAATTTTTTATTCTAAACAACTGAATATAAAAATACGCGACGAATCGTAAAATTCTGTAGGTATTTTCGAAGTGTGTTTTAAACAAAATGATACAAACAAACGATGAATATACTTTTAGATTTATACCTAGAATAAAACACTATTAAAACTCAGGCTAAATTAGAAGGAACAATATTTATTTATTTTTAAAAATAATAATTATTATGTACAGCTTAGGTCATTAAAATATTTTGTCGAGTTTAATACGTTTTGTCACATAGCCGTGTAACGAGGATTTTGATAATTTTATAAAATTTTACAAAAATATTCACTTTGAATATTAAAGATAAGTTTGTCTTGAACATTACAATGAGTAATTTAGTCACAATATACAAACAAAACAAACATTTAAATTAAATGTTTTTTATAACTACAAAAACATGCCACAAGGACATAATATAATCTACGCCTTTAAAAACCAGTAACACTCCCATCTTTTCAGCTCTGAGCCTCAGTTTTCACGATTATTTTGTTTCTAAAACGGAAGTAGGTGATTGCGTGACGATTTTTTGGGTCTAAGTGATACCGGAATCCTGATGATGTTATTCTTCAATTACGAGCGAGTATTGAATGAGCGCAGCCGGGATTCGAACTTTCGACCTCTAGGGCGAAAGTCGCACGCTGAAGCCACTAACGAATATACATAGCTGATCTACGCTTGCAGGAAATATCATCGACACTACAGGAAACGATTTCCTATACAAAATTTACTTCATTATATCTATGTTATGAGGTAAATTTACATTCAAACAAAATTTACCTCATTACATCTATGTAGTGGGGTAAATTTACATTCAAACAAAATTTACCTCATTACATCTATTTAATGACGTAAATTAACATTCAAACAAAATTTTCCTCATTACATCTATTTAATGAGGTAAATTAACATTCAAACAAAATTTACCTCATTAAATCTATGTAATGGAGTAAATTTACATTCAAACAAAATTTACGTCATTACATCTATGTAATGGGGTAAATTTTGTATAGGAAATCGTAATCGTTCCTATAATGCTCTAAAATGAGCACATGCACATGAACATTTTTGAACATTTAATTTTTTTTTTAATACAGAAAATTAACCACATTGTTCATATAAAGAATAGAGTTTCAAATAGCAATTTAATGTTTCCTCCTTATCACTTTTGCCACTGCATTAAAATTGAAGTAACAAAATCTTGTACGTATATAAGATAATGTTTGTGGAAGACCTAAAATCTGCTAGTCATTCAGATAAACAATATAAACCTAACTTACTAATACTAGAATACAATTGCAAAACAATAGTTACATTATTGAAGTATTAGCAATAAAGTATGGTTGCTCTTGGTTTTGTATTTGCTGCCATCAACTTCATATGATGAGGCCAACGACCTGATTGAAAAGGAAACAATACAGTTTAAATCATTAATTTTATTTCATTGGGGACACAGAACGGTCTGAATTTTGGGTCGTTCGTTATTTATTCTCGTTTCTTAATCGTAAGCATCAGTTAGTTTTCCAAGAATCGAACCTAGAACTTCGGAGTTAATCACAATTACATTATTACTAGCCCATGGAGTAGGTTGTTTAATCATGATTAAAAATATTTAAATATAAAAAGCATGTTATCCATATGCATAGATAATCTTTATGATTTTATGCATGAAAAATAATCAAAAAATGTTTTTATTTACTGCTTCGACCTCTACCAATAACATCTTTGCTTAAATAAATATGACTTAACTTTATACTAAATAACGTTTAAAATTATATTTAAAATTAAGGCCAAGAAAGGAAGGCAACGATGTCGCATTTCTATTAAATCTTAACCTATAAGTCGATTTGTATAAGAACAATTATTTTATTATAAAAAACTTCTGACAGCAAGCTCTCAACAAACCATTCCAGCCAAGCTGTTTAGGTCGTTGTTCGCTTCCGTAAACTAAATTAAGCCATGGGTTTTGTGTCCGAATAAAATAGGGACAAATAACAACACATGGTAGCTATTTGTCCATATTCTCGACGTCCACAGCGAAGTAACTCTGTAGCGTTGTACGGAGAATAGAATGTGGCTCTTTATCTATTCATATAAGATGTATAAATTCATTATTGTTGTTAAACTGTATTAAATATGAGCTATTGAAATATTCTAGACCTTCAACAAAATTGCAACGCGACTAATAGAACTACAACGTCCTTTTTTTCATGACTTCCTCTTTAATAACTATACAACAAACAAACATTACTTGCTGCAATATGAGTACATCGTTATTTATTTATAAACGTTTTTATGTTTATAGTAATAGGC
Source organism: Pieris rapae (assembly GCF_905147795.1). Lineage (NCBI taxonomy): Eukaryota > Metazoa > Arthropoda > Insecta > Lepidoptera > Pieridae > Pieris > Pieris rapae. The sequence continues at coordinate 4,964,903 of NC_059517.1, forward strand.
CATATAATTGCTTCATATAAAGAAAAAAGTAAAAAAAAAAATAATAATTTGATTAACATTTTTCTATTGCTATAAGTGTCTAAAAACTACAACTTAATTAAATTATGTGAAAAAATTAATGATGCTGTTTAAAAAATTGCTTTGTTTTGTGTATAATAATGATTACGTATTTATAAATGATTTTAGGTCTATGGATAATTTCACAACATTCTCACTGGATAACCCAACGTCTTTAATAAGGTCTTCATGTTTCGATACATCTCTACCTACCATAGTGTATACATTTGGATACAGAGGGAAATGCACTGGTCCGGCCACTTCAGCTATGCTTAACGGTTACATTAACACAAAGAAACGAAATGTCATCCTTCTAGACTGGGAAGAGGAAGCTAAAACTAGAATTCTCGGCATATCTTTGAGTTACGCCGTGTTTGCAATGCCCAATAGTAAACGGGTCAGTATCTTTTCATTAGATAAGTATAAAATATATTATAACAGTAGATACTATAACAGCGGAATGGAGTTTTTCTATCCTTTTACTCAGAAACGCTACCAACCGTTAATTTTACGACTCATGAACAGATAATTTTTATTATTATATACACAAGCGATAACTCAAACATGGCATATACTAAATTATGTATAATGTACATAATATTTTTATAATGTCCTTTTTAGGTCGGTCAAGAGCTGGGCGCGGCAATCTTAAAACTTTATAAAGATGGGCTTGCTATGGACACCCTTCATCTCATTGGTCATTCACTTGGAGCGCACCTCATGGGCTACACTGGAAGATGGATCCGCGAGCAAGGAGTGGTCATACCAAGGTGAACTATCAGTGCAGCAGAACCACGTTTATACACGCAACCTCAAGTATACACCATTACTAGATGGTTCTCCAATTTATTACATCATCGGCTCACAATGCAGCTTTGCCTTCGTGGTTTTGGTGTGTTATTAGCAAGAAGAATATATTTTTATGACCTCTTCAACAATACTTCTAAACCTATCTCAGGTATCACATAATCTACTGATGTTTAGTGCTGACAAAAGTCGTGGTCATAAAGACGGTTGCTGACCACGACTGCCATAAAAGTGCACTAAGTACACATAAGTGTACAATGCTATACCTAACATAGCTTAGGCAATTGTTTATGAAATGGAATATTAAATCTAAGACTGGAGGATATTATAAACCTCAGCGGTCAAACTAGATATGACAGCGATAACTGTAGGAAGAAATCCGTTTTCACTTTAAGAATAATGTTAATTTTAATAGTATTTTATATTTTTCAGAATAACAGGCTTGGACCCAGCGAGAGCTTTATTCGAAGGAATTTTAGCTACTCAATCCGGATTAGATCGAACCTGTGCAAGGTTCGTAGACATAATCCATACGAATTCTGGAAATTATGGTACCACCAAGTCTGTAGGTACAGTAGACATCTGGCCAAACTATTCATCAGATGGTATGCAACCCGGATGTCCCAGAGGATCACATCCTATGTTCAGTTGGGATGGTAAGAGAGCTTTTCAGATTAATATCTGTGTGTCTACGTATATTGCAAAGTTATCGACTTATAGAATACTAGTAATAGGTAACGTTAAGAAGTTTTGTTTTCTTAATTCATATGGATATTCCAAGATTTTAATTTTATAATGACATAATTAGATAACAGTGTTAGAGCTGCTTTTGAGACCCGCGATGTCAATACACTTAACTCATTCACTCACTCACACATTTACTCAGGTGTGATGATAACGGTTCAAAAAAGAGAAATAAAGGGGAAACGGATAAAAAAATAGGTTTAATAATGTCATTATTTTAAGTAAATAAGTTTGTTTATGGAAGAGCTTTTTCATGGTGTTCCTGGTGTTTGATATAATTTAAATAGTTTCTGTGGCTCATTGCACTATCATTACAGACCTCTGCAGTCACAATAGAGCCGTCGAATACTTCGCGGAATCGTTGAAGGATGGAACTGATTTTCCTGCAGCTTCAGCTACATCGTATGACAGCTGGATTATCTCTGACGAACCTTCAAACGACACCATTTATTTAGGCGAACTAGCCAACATTCGGTAAGTCTTAAACAAAAATAAAATAAAATATATTTTCTGGTTCTATTAAAGAATTTACTTAATTACACTTTCATTTATATAAATTATAACATCTGATGGTGTTTCACCGTCAGTTATAATTTGGAATTTTCTAATAAACATGTGCTTTTTTGCTACGTTAACAGGAATACACAAATAGGAGTTACAATTGAATACCACTCAAGCATCACTTAGAAATAATAGTGGCTTTTAGAGAATCCTGTTTAAATATTACTTTTTTTAGATTCCAAAGCATGCTTAAAAGTAAGCCAAGACAAGTGTCTATACTAATTACAAGAAATGTATGAAACGTTTATACACAGGTAGATAAAGGATTAATTAAAAAGCATTTGAAATTAAAATTATAGTTACTTAGTCACTTCACGATCATGTCATTGTATAGTGACGTGAATGATTTATTAATAAGGACTCTCCGTATACAAATGTTTCCAAATAGTAAACCCAAGTTGGCAAACATATTGGTGCTAAACCTTTTATCGGCTTAATATACATTTTAAAATTTAAAAGAATGTAGCAAATCTTCCCTAGATGGCGGTCTTAAACACTTGTTATGTTTTTAATTTTTATTTATAAACTAGGATACCCGATTCTGGAATGAATACTGGAATAATTAAATTTCGAATTGGTATAATTAATTAATAAAAAATTATTTTATTTTATTTATTTATTAACACTTCTTTACATTACACTTTACATTGACTGCCCTTGAGAGTTATATATCGACATTGCAAACGCTAGAAACTGAAAATTTTAAACGTTTTAAGTCGAATGGCATGTTGTTTTCATCAATCAAAGGAATCCGTATTTTATAAATATAATAACTCCAATCGAAGAATATATATTATTATTATCTAAATATATATATATATATTACTTAAAATTGATATCTTTGTCTGAAAGCATTATTTTCCAAATTGGTACACCTGTTTGAACATTGAAATATTAACTCAATATTTTTTTTACTAAGCTCTCGGGGTAATTACTACTTATCAACAAATGGTCAGTCTCCATACCATAAAGGCCTAGATGGACTAATGCCTCACGAACAGGAGAGAAAACGAAGACATGTATCAGAAATGTATAGTTTAATGGGGTAAGATATTAAATATGTAACACTAATATTAATATGTGAAAATATATTTAATTGGCTTTAACCATAGAATACATAACATACCATACCTTTAACTCCCATAACTTTCGTTTATTCATTTTTAAAATTATTTTATTGACTCACATAATAAATATTCAGTCCATGTCGATATACGTAACATAACTATAGTTTTTTGGTTTGTGCCCACAAATAATCGTATTAAGGATTAAAAATTATCGTGTTCAGGAGGATAATAACCAAAAAATATTTGGAAAAAAATCAAATTAATGGTTCAATGTTTCTACGATATACCATAGTCGTTCAAACCTAGATATAAAATTATCCCATATTTACGATAACAATCGTAATAACCCTGCCCGAAGGTTTTTAAAAACGACTAAATAAAACTCAAAAGTTTTCATTGCATTATTTATTTGTAGTCTTACACAAAAAAGTCACATAAAATATAGTATTAAAATATACCGTTCACTTAACCTAACTTACCTACTTAATATGAAGATGCGAAAACCGCACAATGTTTTGGCCTACTTACATCAAATAACATTTTACAACAATCACAGTAGTAGTAACATACAATTATACACTAAAAAACCTCATAACTTGAGCATTACATACTGATTGGTATACAAATACTGAATTTCCGAGTCATATAATACGTAGGTAACACTGAAAATGTTTAGAGAATGAAAAACGGCTACCGGGAGAAAGATGCCAATACTTTTATTGTTTTTCGAAGTAATCTCCGTTCCTCTCGTTGCATTCAATGGACCACTGATAAAAGCAGCGGAACCTCGAATTGTTTTTTTAGTTCTTGGAAATAAATGAATGTCGCAGGGGGCAAGTTCAGGACTGTATGGCGGATGACTTGGATCTCGACACCAGTTATAGTCAAATATTCAGTTAAACAGTCCGTTTTGCGGAATACGCTGAAGCAGTGTGGTGGTGAAGACGGATCCTGCTTCGAGGGCGCTGCTGTCCAATTTTTTTCCAAGACAACAGGCAAACAGCGATTAACATACCAGTCTGCAGTAACTGTCCTTCCATCTTCTAGCACAACTGACCAAAGACTGAGGCAATCATCTTTTATTCTTGACTTCTTTATTATCATACTTCTTCTTATAGGTTACCAAGAAGTTCCAAAATTGAAATTCAAAAAGTTTTCATTGGCAAGCTGGCCAGTACTAAACGTTTTCAGCGTTACCCACGTGGGCATATTAAATTCTGAGCATTCGAAAGTTTTTTATCGCTTAATTAACATCCAATTACTAAACTAATTTTAGTTGTAAGTTTAATATTTACAAACAAATAGCTGTGAAAAAGAACGTAGAAATACTACTAATACGATATTTCTCGATTTCAGAGTTCTGGACGCATTGATTGGCTTTTGATAAGCAATTTGCCCCAATGTAGAACACTGCCACTGGTTTTCGATTTTAATCAGATAATGTGTATTGTGGTGATTTAGATTTTAAATAGAAACTTATCTTTTTTACTGTCATTACCAAAGGAATATTTTTGTCTTTCCAGTATTTGTGCCATTAAATTGTGTATTATATATTTAAGAAAACCTGTAACTTATTTATTGGGCGAAGAATTTATGTTACATATATTAATACGCCCCTTATTCATAAGAGTCAGTCTAATTGCACCGTTTTAAAATAACTCGTCTATCTCTTCTTCAGAGTATTTAAGTGCAATATTATTGATTAAGTTAATATTGTTATTTATACATTAATTACAGATAAAGACAAAAGAAAGGCTCACAGTTAAACTAGGAGCCTCATTTAATTAAAATCCAATTATAAGTTAAATGGATATTTTATATGTTACTTTATAATTACACATCGTGTCATATTAAGAGATAATAAATGATTGATTTAAAAAAATTGTTTAATTTTTATGTTAATTTACCCATTTTTTTATATTAAATAACTATTTTATTTCTAGAAAAACCATATATGTATTCAACGCTTATTTCTATTGGCAACACATCTGGGCATTTTCCCTGTTGTGTATTATTTTAGGTTTTTTGAAATTTTATAAAATTATTTGTACTAAATTGTAACTTAAAATGCTAACAAATTTTAGTATGACGCACTTTAGTCAGTGCAGTATAGGTTTTAGATAAAGTAATTACTTTATCTAAGTGTAATGCTATGTGGGCGTTGTACAATACATTTTTTTCATGGTCGTGTCAATGTCGACAATGGTAGTTCCGATATGATGCGCCGTAGAACCGATCGCTTCGAATGTGTTTGCGAGCCGTTCGATTGCTCGCGACTGAAAATACGTTACGTCACCCTAAATAATTGTGATAAAGCTCAAAGTACACATATAAACTCAGCAGATAGGTGATTACCAAAACCTCAACTACTTTTCAAAGTACTTTAATTATCCTATTTTTAAAACTTGGATAGTAGTACAATGATTTTTTCACTAAAAACATGGTATTATATGAAGGGTCCGCAGACTAAAGCACATAAGTCATTTTTCCCTATATTTTTTGTTAATCGCCAGGGGCATTATATTGGCTCGACTCATAGCTGGACTAAAACACACATGTCAAATCACTATTATAAGTAGCTAAGTCTCAAATTGTTCCTTATGAACATTTTGATAGCTACCAATTTGTAATCAGGCTAAACAACATAAGTGAACTTATGTGAAAAGGAACAAATACTCCACAGTCGCGTTGTGCCGATAAGGAACGACTTATGTTATAAGGTACCTAATAATTTTAACACCGTTTCTCAAGTGTCTTACTACCCACTTAATAAAAATATATCGTCAAAGAATTTTGTTGAACAGCAGTCAACTACGGGTGGTCTACAAGTGGTTACGCGATATTTTTTATAACAATCCTGTGGGATATAACTGTTATTTTGGCTTCAGTCTTAACTTTGATTCTATTTAAAACAGTATGTTCAATGTAAGGACCGATTCTCTTTAGAAGTTCGACAAATCATTTTTAAGGAAAACTGGCAATTTGGTTGTTATACTAAAAGATCTTCGTACATGGCTTCTTTATTAGATATAGAAGATAAAGCATCTGTAAGGATACGTACAGAAGAACCTGATAAGCAAAACATATAAGTATAATCTCATTGTCAATGGAAATCGTGAACCAGTTTGTAGAGGTTGCTTACTTAAAACTTTGGATGAAAGTGATAACTTTATAAAAACAGTAGCTTTAAAAAAAAGATCCTTTACCGCTGGTACTGAAACAGACGATAAACGTGGAAAAAAACACCTAAAAATAAAACTTCAGATGACAAAAGATTACAAATAAAAAATCACATACTTTCCTTCCCATCTTATGAAAGTCATTACACGCGAAAGAGTACTTCAAAGAAATATTTACCATCCCACAAATGTATGATCAATATAAACTGTCTCGACCCAGTGATTGTTCACTGGGTCGAGACAGTTTCCATTTCCAGTTCCAGACAAACATCCCTTTATAAAAATCTACACACAAGAATTCAAGAAATTAAAATTATCATTTAAAAAACCCCGCGCCGATACTTGTTTTACCTGTGATAAATTTTAAATGAAAATAAAACTGTGTTCCGAAGAAGTAGCAAAACAAGAACTGATGTCGGAGCACCAAAAGCATGTGCAATTAGAGGATGGTGCATACGAGGAAAAAGCATTAGATACAAATATGTCTACAACAGATGACACCTATCAGACTTATACTTTCGATTTGCAACAATGTTTGCCCACTCCTATGCTAAAATCATCCGTTGCTTTTTATAAACGCCAACTGTGGACCTTCAACTTAACTATACACGACAACAAAACGGGAAAGTCTTACTGCTATGTATGGTACGAAACTATAGCAGCACGTGGAGCGAACCAAATAGCCTCATGTTTAATCAAACACATCTGTACTATGGTTCCTCCATGTACCAAGCATATACCATTTTATTCCGACACATGTGGTGGTCATTCAAGAAATTCCCATGTCACTGCTATGTTTACATGGGTCATGCAGAACACACCAGTCCAGACAATAGACCATAAGTTTATGATTCCAGGACATAGTCATTTAGAAGTAGATACGGATCACGGTATCATAGAAAAGAAAAAGACTGACATCGAAATTTATCAACCCCCATGACTGGATACAGATAATAAAGTCCAGTGGAAAAAAGTTTCATGTGATACTAATGAATCGCAACGACTTTTCGGACTTTTCTTCATTATTAAAAGGACCATTAGTCCTTAGATACAAAGATACTACTGGAGACCAGTTCAAATGGCTTGAGAAAAGATGGCTAAGGTATGAAAAAGACTTTGGTATTATTTTGTTCAAGAATACCTTAGACCGAAATTGTGATTTCCAGACTTTGAATCTGAAGAGAAGATCTTCAGTAGTGCCCGATGCTGTACCAGTGATAACTAACCAACCTATACCTATATCCAAAGAAAAAAAAGATGATCTTATATCACTTTTTCCGCTTATACCCGACACATTTCATAGTTTTTACAATAATTTGCCTACTTCTGAAACAGCTCGAAACACACTCCCTGATGTTTTCCGTAGTGAAGAAGAGTCCAATAATTAGATAATTATTAATCATACACACACACACCTCTCTTCTGTGAGTGTATGATTAATATTATTATCTGAAATAAAAGCAACACTTCACTAGGCCTAATCACTTAAGTCATGTATAAGGTGTAATTAGTAAATAATACGTATCACATAAGTCACTCAAAGTCCGCTTTTATCTTATTTTTTTATAGTTTTTTATGTTCATCTAATGTATTTCTTGTTTAACAATGAAAGTGTAATAAATAAATTAGTAAATTCCAAATACATTGATTTCTATTATGTTTTTTGTTGTTCCTGTAAAAACTCAAGTGAAAATGAATTATGACTTATGTACTTTAGTCTGCCGACCCTCCATATGTAGTCCACGTTTCACAATCAGGCATCACAAGTTTTTGAAATCCTAATACTTGTACCTAGAGAGATACTCCACCATACAGAAATGTTTTTATAAATTTTCTCAAATAAGTTAATATTCGAAATTCTAGTTGTCAAAATATTTTTTACTTATGTAAATATAATATAAATCTCCGAATGTTTCACGTCCCTCAAATCAATACAAATTATGCTAAAAACTCGGTTTTGTATCGCGCTGCCCGGACATACAATGACCACTATTTGGGCCTTGACTTGTTTAGATTATCGCGGAATGTTGTTAAAAAATGTATTAAGAATATCCATAGCGCAAAATCACACACATCATGAGCACACCCCACATACACACCATCACGTACACACACTTTTACATCATCACACTGCACACAACACAACTAATTCAGGCTTAGTTAAATAAATTAAATCACATTTAGTCAAATGTATTAAATAATTTTTGTTTGTTTGTTCCCTTTTAAAATATTTTTGCTGTTAAATGTATGTATCATCTATGTATTCCATCTTTGGCTATATTCTCAGTATATTTGTTTGTAATCTTAATATATATATTTCTTGTGTGCGTGTGTATGTGACTGAACTCCTCCTAAACGACTGGACCGATTTAGACAAAATTTTTTGTGTGTGTTCAAGGGGATCTGGGAATGGTTTAGATTCACAATTTTGTCCGCTGGACAATGTTTTTTTAATTAATTTTCAATTTATTAGTTGTTGTTGATTTTGGAATGTTTTACATTGGATCCGACAGACGGCGCTACCATCGCAGTGTCAAATTTTAAATAATATTCGAATTTGAATTTTAGTCTGTCCCGAAATTAAAAAAAAGTTTTGTTATCATTGTGTTATATCGTGTGTGACCATGTGCTGGATCGTTAGATATTGTCATAACATTTGAATAATAATTTTCATCAAAATAGCTTATTAAAAATTGAAATTTTGAAATTAAAGACGTGTAGACAGGACAACGTCTGTCGGATCCGCTAGTTTTATATAATTTATGTTAGCTGTAGGAGTACTAAATAAATAAATAAATAAATATTATATACCTGTATTTGAGAAGCTTCAGCTAACCTCTCCATTGCTTGAGAGCTGACCTGAGAAGCATGTGCTAACTGAGACATCGCTGTGGCTTGTTCACTCATCACTTTAACCTGAAAAATAATAATAATACTCAATGTATAAAACAAACGTTGTGTAAAACAAAAAACAAGTTTATTGGCAGTTTTCTCTTCCGTTTTACGCCCTTGATTTGAGAAGTGGTAGTAAATGTAAAATTAGAAGCATTTAATGTATATTTCTTTTTTTGACATTCATAAGTGTACATTTTGTTACATATAGGAATAAATGATTTTCGAGTTTGACTTTGTCAATATATATGTAGATTTTTATTTTTTTTACAGTTACAACATGATCACTCTTTGGGTCCATCATTTCTCTGACACTTATTAAGCAACTATATCTTTTATACTTATATATAACATACAAATTTGGATTGCTATATTATAAATAATTGTCCTTATATAATAAACTTTTTAATGTATATATTACTTGTGATCCTTCCAAATAAAGAACATGATCTAATAGATGTTTAGATATTTGGAAAAGTGTATTACCAGTTTTTCCATAAGCATCATATTCCGTTCCTCTAATGAAATAGGTTCTGCCGCAGGTTCTCTTGGTGGTTCATCAAAATTAAATTCTTCATCATCCATTTCATGATTTTCTTCAGTAGTCTCTTCATTTAAATAGTTGTTCTCTGGTATATAATGAGATTCTACTTTGACTGAACTTCGGGGTTCTGAAAATAATAAGCTATTTATAATTTATTAGTACCTTAATTACAGAAAATGTGTATTCAAGAAAACTTTTTTAATATTTAGGTTATTTAAAATGCTTATATAAAGTACTTATATATACATATTTATATATATATATATATACTATAATAAATGCGACTTATGTCATTATAAGTTCTAAAAACAGAATAGTGTTGTATCATGTTTCAGAAAATGGAAACCGAAAAACAGAAATGGGAAAAATATGTTTTTCAAACTAATATAGTGATCCAAGCCTTCAACAATAAAATATAATTAGGAAAACAATTACAAAACAAACGGATGTTCTTCATTTAAACTAAGTCTTAGTAGTTTATCTTATCTTATTTATTTATTCAATTAGTCTTAAGACAAATAAGTATCAGTGGCGAAGAGTCCATACAAGCCGATTCCCACCGGGTTACCTTTCAAAAATCAGTTCCATATTCATACAAAAGTATTTACATTCTATTTCATTAACAAAGTATTATTAATTAAATGCCTGCGCGATTTACAATAGCAATAGTAATTCTTAGCAATACCCTAAGTATCACATTTCATTTTATAGTCGTAAATTAATCAGCGCGTCAATTTTTCGTACCTAAATTACATTAAAGGTAACTCGACGAATTACAGCTTATCTCGGCCAACGTTTTACTATGAGGCGAAAAGAGACAGAGCGTGTCAAACCATCTCTTTCTAATGCTCGCTAACTGTACGTAAAATTTAAAGAAAGATAAGGCTGATCGCGACCGGCTTCCCTTTGCCAAAATTTCACCCTTCGCCACTGATAAGTATAGTTAGGTTTTGATAGGAAAAAATAATCTTTATCAATACAACTATGTAGTATACTTACTATAGCCAGAATCATTTTGTAGGAATTTGTCCCATATCCTTCTTTCAATACTAGAACCCAGAATACTTGGATCACCACCACTTGTTACAACTTTGGCTCTTACAGTAGATTTTTTATCTGCCCAGAACTGGAATGATTAAATATTACTTTAAACAAATGTTTATATAAACTGTGTCCCCGCCATACAAGAATTTATAGAGAAATAATGCAAAACTGTTAGTGTACATATATATTAGCAAATTTTTATACATACAAAAATGATATCATTGCCACTTCTAGTAATGCATAAGTAATTTTATCTTGTGCATTGTATAAATAAAAATTGTGCAAAAAAGAATATTATTTAAAATTCACACTTTCAAAAATTGTTTTTGACTCAATTTTGTTTAATAATATAGACATGTGAATGTAACACTGAACAAAGTATTTTTTTGGTTTATCACCTGTCAGTTCGCCATTTAGTGAACAATTAGGAATTAGATTTACCTTCACCCATGACTTCATGGGCCGTGTGGGACCTTTCATATTATTAACAATACTGGTGAGTTTTAACCACAGCTTTTTGCTTTCATTTCGTCCTTCCATACCCCTCATCTGACTAAGTCCTAATACTGGGTGTTGCTCCATGAATTCTGTAATTGCCACCATTTGTTCTAGGCTTGGCCGACCCTGAGTGAAAATAAGATGTATATAAGATATTTTTAATATAAAGCTATTTGCTAATTGTTGACCAGATAGGAAGGTAGGTAGTAAAGAGGGTTGTTATATTTTTTTATGAATTATTAATAACACAATGTAGTTTATGGTGGACTTTCAACGTTTTGCTTTTTAAAGGTCTAAGAAATGATGAAACACTTACATCAATATAAAAGCTGCAACATCTGTATTAAGGGGCCAAGTTGCAAATAATATTATATACATCAGCTACTTGTAAAGCGTTATAATTAGTTTATTAAAGTAGTCTTACCGCTACGACTCGTTCCGTCATTTTTGTTTTTCTAGAAATCAAAAAACCTTATGGATTCGAACAATGACAATTAATTTGCGTTATGGGACCACAAAATACAAATTTTAAAATTCTTAACGCCTATAATTATTAATTCTCACTAATTTCTCATTTCGCACGAAGTCTAAGTCGAGACATAATTTCTATCGATATTCGAAAACCACTCGAAAAGACGAAAATTTAAGTCGAAACTGCAATACGCATTTCACAAATCGTAATACAGATAATGTAAAAGCAAAGCAATAGTAATATAGTAGGGGATACTAATACTGTCTGTCTACAAAAATTTAATGCCCTCTTTATGTTTCACCCCTTAACTAGAACAATAATATCGTGATTATATACTCATATTTGCTATTTAATAAAATTGCTGAATACTTAGACGTACCTAGATAAACGCAATTAACATAACCTTTCAAATTAAATTAAATAGTCGTTGCAATTCAGAAACTGAACCGAAGGCGTAATATTAAATCAGCTTTAAATTTTAGTAGAGAAAGCCTTCATTCATGCCTCATTTCCTAATCAAATTAATTTTGTTTTGGTGTCATTTGTGAAAAGAGAAATAATAAAAATTATAAATATTATCGAAACTACTATAAAACACAAGAATGATTATGTGCCAGAAACAAAATCACTTTTCAAGTTTCAACTAACATGACTGGTGCAAAGAAATTGGATGGAAATGACATGAGCTCACGCTTTGTCACGTGACCAGCTTCATACAAAATACAAATTTGTTTGTCGTAAACGTTAGTGAGCTGTGGAGTCACGCCTGTTGCTAAGAGAATTTGTCTTAACTCTCAACTCAAGTCTCATGTCATCGCAATATTTCCTATAATTATTTAATTTTGTGGTTATTATTAATTTTTATTTGTAGATTATTTTAGTTAACACTGACATTATGATACATTCTGATATAAATTAATACAACACCCAAAAGTACTGTAGGAAATGTCAGGTTTCGTTTGATTTCACTTGCCGATTATACACCGGCTAGAAAAGTTAGAAAAGTAATTGGACATATTGGATAATCAATATTTAATTACTGCTACTACATAAGTACAAAGCGTATATTAAAGTATAATTATGTCTGAGTCCGAAAACAATGAAACGATGGAACAAGAAACAAAAAATGAATCAAATTCTAGAAAAAGAGTTCGCCATCGTAAAAAGAAGCTTTATGAAAATGTTTTGAAGCAAATGGAATTTTATTTTAGCGATGCAAATTTGAGTAAAGACAGATTTCTAGGAGACTTAGTTTCATCTGACCCATTTGTTCCATTGGATGTATTTCTCAAGTTTAATAAGATTCGATCTATGACAGTGGATGTTACTGATATAGTCAAGTCTATGAAAAATTCCACAGTTTTGGAATTATCAGAAGACAAGCTAAAGGTTAGTTTCTATATTTCAATACTCAAAAAAACTGTTTTACTAATATGGTACATGGATAAATTGCTAAAATCTGTATATGTATATATTTTCTAATTTTTTATATTTAATTGTTAGTTGTTGATTACATTACTTCACAAAAGGAGTAAGAATTTCCTGACTTTAATGGTTGCTAATAGCTTTAACAATAAAGTAAAATCTTAAAAATTTTATCTGTGTGATTTATTCAAGGTGAAGAGAAAAATTCCAATGGTGCCATATGATGCTGATCTAAGAACAGTTTATGTCGAATCAATACCAGTAACAGCTAGTAGAGACTGGTTGGAGCGAGTGTTTTCTGACTATGGACAAGTTGCATACATTTCCTTGCCAAAATTCAAGAATTCACAAAAAATTAAAGTATGTATGTACATTATTAGCTAATCTAAAGACTACTCGTTTTGGTTCAACTAACAATTAAGTATTATAGTCTAAACCATTGAATAACATGACAAAAGAGACATAATAAACAAATTGGTGTTTGTTCCTCTGCTGTTTGGAAACTCGGTGACTAAATATAGAGAGAGAGAGATTGTTTGTTAATGTATACTTTAATAAATCACACTATGAAATCTTAAATTTATATAAACCTTTTTAATTTCAGGGTTTTGGTTTTATAGAATTTACCCGACCTCAAGATGCACAGAAATGTATAAATGCATTTACTAAAATGGGTTGTAAATTACCCACCTGTATGCCTCCAGAAGAGTTATCTTCTATAAAAATGTTTTCTGTTGATGATAAAGACCAAGATGTAGAAGTAAAAGAAGAGAATGAGGAAAAAGAAGAACCACCTAAAAAGAAAGCAAAAAAACATAAAGACAAGAAGCAAAAAAATTTGGAATTAAAACTTGAAACAGAATCCAATGCAGATAAAAGACAAGCCACACCAATGGTAAGATTATAGAATGAAATGCTCAAATTCTATGAAATAATTATCATCCAGGCAACTTTTTAGTAATATGTATACACTACATAATACATTCATAAAATAAAATAAAAAATACATTATAATAAATATTTGTAGTATGATTCATCAAATAATAAATTAAATAAATAATGAATGTCTGATTAAATTTGTGCGGCTGTCAATAAAAATAACTATTACATTTATCAGTTGAAATGCAAAATGATACTTAATGTTTATTACAGGAAGAGAAGACAATTTTGAATCCTGTAACACCTGATATTGAGACACACGAAGTCACAACCCCTTCAGAGGTATAATTAATAACTATATCCATGATAAGATTTTGTATACTATAATTTGTTCTTATAGTTGAGATTTGTTTAAATTATTATTAATAAAGCTTCTTATTAATTAATCCATACTATAATCAGTTAACAATTCTTAGTAGTGTCCTACATCTTTGTCTTGAGTAACATTTCAGTTTAATTATGTATTAATCCTATGCATGTCTTTCCATACTCTTTTCCGGTAGAACACAAACTTTTTTTGTTTTAAATGTCCACCTTTATCCCACATTCTATACATATGACTTGCTCGCATCTGTAAGTTATCTTTTGGTACAAATATAATTTTTGTTTTTATTTATTCTTCTTCTTTTGTCAACTGCATGCTGGGTAAGATACCATGATTTTTCTTTCTCAAAACCCTTTGTTTGCCTTGCGAATGTCAAACAAAATAGAATATTTGAATCCGTTATTAAATATTACCAGTTACCGTTACCGTTATTAAATATTATTCTACTAACACTTGCTATATATGAGTTGTAATATATTTGTAAGAAGATTTATTATTTTTAAAGTCTTTCCATATGAGAAGTGTGCGTTATACTGTCAAACACTTTCAAATAATCTATGAAGAAATTTTTTCATTGTTTTTTTGAATTCATTGTATTTGAATGGGAATCTGTTTGTTCTACTGGTTTGTTGTTGTTACTTTTTCTGTGCTTTTCTTCTCAGGGTTATTGTTGTAAATTATTTATATTTTATGAATAGCAAGCTGTTTCCTCTACAGTTCCCAATCTCTAGTGGGTTGCGTTTCTTGTTCAGAATTATTTTATTTGTTTGGCAATATAGCTTTTGCCCCTTCTTGCCATTCGTCGTATTGTCAGATATGTAATCAGGATAGGTGGTTGAATCTTTAGAGCTTCGTTAGTTATGTTATCTGGTTCTGAGCTTTCACCTGACTGTTTTATGTGATGCAATGTTACACCTTTATTAATGGGCACAATCGATCTTTCTGTAGGTTATTGATGTGTCTCTTGTCCAGTTCTGAATTTGTTGAATTGAGAGAATTAATTCTAAGTTATACCAAACTTGTAAAGACGCCATCGAAATGACATCATCAATATTTAAAATAAATTATCTTACAGGAAAATAAGGATATAGGCAAAGACTCCAATGAGGAATTAACAAGCCAAGACGAGGGCAATAATGAAGATGGATCGCCAAAAAAGAAAAAGACAAAGAAGAAAATATCCAAAGAAAAAGGAAAGAAAACTTCGGACAAAGTCGAAGCACCTAAAGGTGCATTATGGGGGCTTCAAGTCCTAGCCAAAACAGAATGGAAAGTGTTAAGAAATAAATATTTAAATCTTCAAAGGAAATATATGAAAGAACTGAAGCAAAGCTTACAAGAGAAAAGGCGTTATACGGGTATGCCGGCGCCGGCAGCGCCAACTGTTGAAGTAGACAATTGTAAGTAATAAAATTTAAATTTAAGCAAGCTGGAATTTGAAATATCTCGGCATTTCCATTAATGACAAGTTGGTCAGCGAAAGACTGCCACATCATGCGACAGATCTTGAATGATTTTTTACTTTTAAATAATATAGACAACAACAATACTACTTATATATAATTTATTAATAACAATCGAGTGTAATTGTGTCATAGTATAAGTAATAGATATATGTATATTTATATAACTTTTGAAAGCAAAAACCAATTATTCGTTTGATTGGAGATTTGTTAATGTATGTTATTGTAAACTTGTTGATACTGTAACATTATAACTTCTCCCAAATTTAATATTTTTTCAATACATCGCCGCATTTCTTACATACCAATTATGTTTATATTACACAGCTATGTAATAGTTTCGCAATATATATTTATTATTTTTTCAAACTTCCACGAAAGTCCACTATAAGGATTTTGGACCATGAGAAATTACTTTTATCTAAATTTTTTATTATCCATTAATTAAACTCATGTGTATCCGATTGTACAGTAATATGTTGTATGCTTTAGCTACCTCCAGACAGCAAGTAGATCGAACAAAGGCACCTCTTGAAAAGATTCCTGGAGTGTTTGTAAAGGAAGCGCTGCCGGAACCTTGTCTAGATGTCAAACTGACTAAAAGAACGGTAAATGCGAATGAAATTTCATACCTAGTTGATTAAGTAGTAATATAAATATTCAGACATGATTTATTACTTGTATGTTACTCCTGAAGTTATGTTTCTTTTGATTTCGTTTCGACTACGTTCTACTATTTAAACAAAAGTGATTTTAAAATTGAACTCTGTTCCCACTTGCACCCAAACCCAATCTACCATCCAACCTATCTCAATCCATTTCTGACCATCTGAGATAGATATCTTAACCCAAATATTGATAAAAGTGTGCCAATAAACAATCGACGGATCGTAAGAGCCATCTGTCGATACAAGCTATCCATGGTAGGTCGGATCGGTGTATGTGGATAGAAAATGACAGTTCAACTGTGCCAATATCCTGCCTGAAGATTATTCGAACGTTTTTTTTTTAATAATTAAAAAGCTATTTGATATGTTTTTAACATGACATGTATATTTTAATATTATTTGTACGGTTTTATTTCCTTGATTTGGTTTATATTGATTATCAAATATGAGTGTAAAGAGCGAAAATGGATTGTCTTCTTAGGGTTTTGTTATTGGGATGCAGATAGGAGATCGATCGCCTGTCACAGTCTGATCCACAAATGTTCAATCTGAGTTGTGGATAAATTATTGGGTTCGGGCGTTAGTGCATAAGACTTATTATAACTTTATTATAAAAATACTTTTAGGTACGTTGAAGAATCTTGATTTAGCAGCTGTTTTATTTTGTATTATCTGTTTAGTTTGGTATGTTAAATATGTTGTACGCTAATTTATTAATTATTTGCAATTATCTTTTGCTCATACTGAGAAAAAATAATTCTTGCGTAAATGGCGATCCATAAATGGTTGCAGCATCACTAGATTATCATAATCTTAATATAAAAAAACAAGGTATATTTGAATACGTATGACTTGGAATACAGCTAGAACGATTTTCATATTTTTTAGTTGTTGTATTTGTTTCTGTCTTGTATTTAAGACGGAGACATTTTGCTATTGCAAAATAACTATTAAAAACATTGGAAAATTTAAAAGTAAATCAAATACAAAATGTTCATGGGTTTCGAAACTGTTATGCCAGTAATCACATAGGAATTACATATACATTCAGCTAGTATTATATAAACTTGGGTATGTTTGAATTATAAAACAAAAATATTACATTTTTTTAGATAAAAAGTAATATACACGCGTTGCACGTAGAGGTGAAGGAAGGTCAGACAGATGCAATCATTAGATTCGACTCTGCTAAAGCTGCTGATGAGGTAAGACTGTTTTTAAGTTTAAAACCGAACCTGTTCGTCTATTAGATTTCAACGCTACTAAACTATTGTTCAGAGATGTGTAAAGCTAGAGGTTAAGACGTGCATGCAGAGACAGACAAAAAATTGTTTGAATAAATCAATTTCGTGTACTCCCAAATTAATAATGCGCATACAGATCTTCGCCAGTGGTCGGTTACCCGAAAAAGCAAAGAAAATGCCGAATCGTTGAATTGTATTTGAATATATGCATTACTGTTTATTGTGTTTTGTAAGTTGTGTATTTTTTACTCTTAACTACCTTCCTGTAACATATTGTTTTTTTTCACTATTTTTTTCATATAAACTGTGAAGTTTAACGTGAATATTTATTGACAGCATACACTCGCCAAATGTTAATTAAAATATTAAACGTTATAGTTTGCATATGGTCAATATAATATTGACATCAACAATTATATTTTATATTACTAGTATTTTGCAAGGCTTTGTTTTATTCTGTCGTTAACATAATAATAATTCGGCAGTACTGTGTAAATTCGGGCGGTCGAGCGCTCGTGCTCTGCGGTACTGATGAAGACGAGCAATGGACCCGAGCTGAGAATGCTCGTTCGAGCAAACGATCGCGTGGACGGGCAAAGTTACTCGCACGTACGCTAGCATTATCGAGCGCACCCGATATGGCGCCCGCATCCCCACAACCTACCCATACCCATATACGTTTTGATGAATAAATATGTTTTATTTATTAATTGTTTTACTAAACCATTTTATCTTAACACTAAAACTTATCAAAACACGTCAGTTAAACTTTCTTTGACTATAATACTTACATCGTCTTTTGTTTATAAATTAAATTGACAGGTGTATGATGTTTAAATATATGTAAATACTAAATAAAATACCAATACATTCAAATATGCGTTAAGCATGCGTTTTGGTTACAAGATTTATTACTTAATTATGATAGTAGTCGATCACAAATACATATATTTCAGTTTTGTATAGTTAAATATGTAATGGAATAATCTGTCATGGCTTGTGAATTAAAACTTAAATATAAAAAATCTTGGTTTTAGTGTTTACTTAAAATAATGTTTTTAAAGTTAGTACATATTTAGTTTAGCAAACCTTCAGATAGTATGGCTTTGTTTAAGCAAGTACAACCTTATAAAACAACCTACCGGCGAATCCCACCTTATAAGTATTAATTAATCATTCTATTTAATTATATATCTTATTAATATATTTAATATAATTATACCTACATCTTCCAACGTGCAGTTGAATGTTAATACTGATGCAGTAACATCGTATGTAATTCTGGATCATCAATTATTCAAAAATGCTAGTTCCTGCAGTGTTATTTTTACTTATTTTAGCTTTGATCGATCTTTACTATAGATTTAATTATAAAGGGAGGCTATTTGCAAAAATACCGGGTCCGACTCAATGGCCGTTAATTGGGAGGAGTTGGTCTGTAGTGTTACCATCTGGTAAGTTATTTGTATTACCAAAACCATTATCATCAATATATGTTTTTATATGTGTATGAAACGTTGTAGAAAAGTTTTTGAGGTTAATCTCTTATATTCAATAAATAGAGCAAGAGACCACGCCAGATCTTCGTCATTATATAATAGCTGAAAGTTTACCTGTAAAAACGACCACAGACTGTATACCTTAAATTCCTTAAAGTTAATTTTTTTATATTTCTTCAGGTTCACTTTAGCAATCGCGTTATCCATTGCCGGGCATATTACAGTTGTAATAAAGTATAATTATGCTTTTGTAACATATTACCTATAAAAAATGGTACCTCAATAGCTCCCTATACTTACCTAAATATTCAGTTTTAATGGTACTTACATCTTACAAAAAACATTATGTTCGCTGTAGTTTAGTGTGCGACTGTATACCGTTACTGTTGCGAGTGAAATAGGGCGCTTAGTATAACTAGCTTAGTATAATAACGAAGGTCTGGCCTGGCCTTCGTGGGCTCTTGGGCTATAAAGTATTATCTGCGCAATAGGAAAGCTTCGATAACGAAAGCCAAATATTGATATGATTCTGATAATACAAAATCCTTATTGTTTTATACGCTCACGTACAAATCGAAATATTAAAAATCACTATATTTTCGGTAAAACTTACTGAGCTATTTATTTTAAGGAAATTGGAACCAATACCAAACCAATGCCAAAGAAATTATGGTATTTGAATAAATACCTTGCTCAGCTTTGTTTATTTTTGCTATGCATGATAACTTCGCTATACATATAATGCGTTGTGGGCTACAAACCCGATATGTAGAGGTTATACTGTCTGTTTTTAACTTATGTTATTACCATATTTGCAGTATTAAAAGAAGCAGCTGATTTATATGAATTGATGTTGAATACCTGAAAATAGGTTTTAACCTACTGAGTTGTACGGAATTAAGTCATTTTTATCAATTAATTCTATATTTTTTAGAGAAACTATTTTTATATTTGAGATCTTTATATAGCAAATATGGACCTGTGGTTGGTTTCAATGCGCTTGATTTGAGATATGTAAACATTTATCACCCAGAAGACATAGAGGTAACTGAACAATATCTTATTAATTAAATTACAAATGATGGGTAAAATAAAACGAAACTTTATTTTTGTTGATTTTTAAACAAGCTCAAGCACAAGTCATAGACGATATTCTTAGGCGTCCATTATTAACATCAAATGAGCCTCTTGTCCGTTTGCTGTAGAAAAATATGTTTTAGCTCTAAGACATACTATTTAAATATATATACATAGGTAGTATTCCCAAATAGAGTATTATGCTTTACTTGAGTAATATGAATTAATTCGCTAACTTGAAGAAATATTTTTATAACATATGAAAAGTGAATGATTTGTTATCATTTTTTATTATTTCTGTATTCATTATCAAAAGAATGTCGCCAAGAAGGTCACGAGATGGAATCCTGTATGCTTATTTAGAATTGTATTAATTTAAGACAAAACATATTTGTTCGACTAAAGTTGACAATTTTTTGCCAACAATCGCGACAGTAGGTACTCGAACAAAGTTTTATGTAATATTAGATGACAATCGTGGAAGTAGAAAACTGCTATAAGTGGTACTGCCGCCCATGGAACTTGCAACAACTTTAGTCTAAGGCAAGTGCATTAGGTCGTTAAGTATCTATAGAGATTCTACTGATTGTATAAAGTGGTGCTGCGCGGAAAATGCCTCAGAAATATGGAAATCAGCATTATTTAAGTAGAAAGTTTTGTGGTCAAGTACATTAATTTGAGATTTTAGGTTATATTATCCAACACTAAATACAATGACAAGGACAAACCTTACACGTATTTAAAACCCTGGCTTCGTGAAGGATTATTAATTAGCAACGGTAAGGTATTATTAAGTAGCAATACGGTAATTTAAATATACCTGTTTTATACAACGCATTCGGTTGAGAACAAAGGGATATTCTTGAAAGTCACAAGATTATTTATAAATACCGATATATTGAATCTGTAGGCAATTGTGAATTAAAAGTAATGTTTGGTCAGATGAAACGATAGTTTGACGGATCTACGATTGGAAGAGATTTATCACAAAAGATTAACGTAAGGGATTTGTAGTGGCACGTATAATCAGAGCGAAGAAGTCATCTCTTGAATCTGAGAAATCTTCCTACCTTCACGTATAAAATTAATTAATACATATAGTCCTATATTCTAATAGGCATATAGCTGTCAATAAAACAGACCAATAAAAAATTTCAGGTTTGAAATGGCACCAACGAAGAAAGATGTTAACCCAAGCGTTCCATTTTAACATATTAAAGAAATATGCTGTGACGTTCACGGAACAAACAGATGAGTTTCTAAATAAGGTTCAAGCTGAGGCTGGAAAAGAAACGAATTTAATTTCCCTCATCACTATGACTACTTTGGAGATAATGTGTGGTAAGTCTATGACAAGAGAGATCTTATTTATCTTATGATTTTTTTTGAACCTGAATTATTTATTTAATTATAAGTAATCTAACAGCTACTTGATACATATTATTATACAAAATACTAATACAAAGTCAAAACAGATTACACAGATTAAATAAACAACAAAAAACAAGCATTAAAAGACAAAGTTACATTTAAAAGCAAAACAAAAGAATAAAATTAAAAACTGCAAAATTTAAAAAAAAGGAACAAATAATACTAAGAATGTATTAATATTTACTACTTAAAAAAAATCGGAGTCTTCCCGCTTCTCCAAGTACTTCTTGACATCTCTCTTTTTGTGGTACAAAAGATCAATGTTATTTGGTTATTATGCCTTTCACACTGAAACAGTGTTTCTATAAATATTTATCTACGTGTTTCATTTGAGAACAACTTGAAGATTTTTAAGAATTTAAGTCTCATCGGCTACAAATGCAGTAGGTAAATCAATTAATACTTGTGAATAAAGAAATCTAAAACAATTCCATCAAGAATCTATAGAAGTAATTTGTACATATATATAGAACATACACATCGTTTGTTACTACTTATTTATATATTTGGGTTTTTTTGTTCGTGGACTCATTGCTTTCTTGTTTTGGTTTGATGCGAGCTCATAAGATCTCGTAACCATAAGTATATTTAGAAAATTAAATTAGTGAGCTTCTTTGTTCTACGTGCTTTGGTTAACGTGTAGTTTACGATACGTTACGTTTTTTATTCAAAAAACAGTTACGTCAGTAGTTACAGTCACGTTATGACAATCATTAAGATCGATAATAAAATAAATAAAAATATGTTTACCTGGAATATATCACTTAACCCATGCCATTAAATGTGAATCGGTAGATGTCCCTACTAATCGCCAAAGAAGACAGAAGGTGTGGGCCGAGAAAAAAACAAATATTGCAAATAAATTAGAAGTAGCCTGTCTAGCATTAGTCCCAGATCCTTTTATCAACTAGATAAGCGTTAACTGTATACATAGTAAGCTTTTTTACCTAACTTTTAGAAACAACAATGGGGACATCAATGAACGTAGACATAGAAACAATGACAAGCAAATACTTCAAAGCCATACATGAAATTGGCGAAATATTCTTCGATAGAACGTGTATGGTGTGGCTCCGAATGGATTGGGTTTTTAATTTAACAAAAACTGGAAAGTTATTAAACAGAATAGTCAAAGATTTACATAAATTCACCATGAAAATTATACATGAGAGGAAAGCATACTATAAAAATAAGGTAGATGATAGTTATAACAAAAGGGGGCGCTTGGCAATGTTGGATCTTCTTCTTCAGAATGAAAAGGACGGAAATATTGACATAGATGGTATTCGGGAAGAGGTTGATACGTTTCTATTCGAGGTAAGTTGTTGCAACTATTTGGTTTTAGGTATTTAAATATTATTCATTATACTTAATAAAAGCCTTTATTATAATTATATTTAATACAAGTACACGACCTCCGACATGTCTCTATCTTCGCTATATATTATATATACAACTTCTTGACCTCTGGAGCCTTTAGACGATCAGTCAGTGGTTAAATTTATCCTTCCTTTACATATTTATAAATTATTGACAACATGCTTGGCTGCAGATTTCGTTCAAAATGTTATATTTTTTTTTATTCCGGAACAATTGAAGGCAATTATCATCCGATTAGGCATCCCAAAAATGACCACGGCGTGTGTCAGGCAATAAAGGCATGCTTGCCTATTAAAAAAAAATTGTGAACGATTAACGAATGAATTTGATTACATTTGTTTTAAAGTAAGTACCTGTAGTTGATGTTGGTTCTATATATGAACCGTTTTTTGTACTTTAAGCTTGCAGGGAGTTTATATTTTAACTGAACATATTATTTTCAGGGACACGACACTACAGCATCGTCTCTCTGTTTTTTGATAATGGAAATCGCTAATGATACTACAGTACAGGTAGGTGTCTAGTTATCTCTATTGGGTTCATCACCTGTCTGTTTCACGTAAAAATTTTAATATTACTGCACCCAGTAATGATAGATAGATAGATAAGATATGTAAAACCATTAAACGAATAAGGAAGGTACATAAAAAATATTACAAATAAAATGTTTATTTACAGAATAAAATTTACGACGAATTAATACAAATATTTGGAGACTCGAAACGCGCACCTACGATGGACGATTTAGCAGAAATGAAATATCTAGAATGTTGTATCAAAGAATCGCTTCGACTTTATCCAAGCGTGCCGATGATAAGTCGATATATAAGGAAAGAAATGCAGTTTAGTAAGTTTATAAACATGACTATATTCAAAGACGTGCTAAAATTATCTCAAAATAAATAGGCAATGTTATAAAGGAAATGCAAACATTTATGCATATTTGCAAACAATCTAATTATGTTAACTTTTTAATAATTAAGTTTATATATCTATACGTAGTATAACAATGCGTCAATGGTAAATATTAAATTGTTTTGTAAAGCGTTATTATAAATACATACATAGTTTTGTCGTAAAATCGGTTGGTGGAAAGTATTAGTTAATATCTTAAAGCTGCTAGTGGTCAGTACATTTGATAAGCCACACTATACACGGAACCGAAATTCAAAAGTTTGCTGTATAGTATCTTCTTATATTATTATTCTTCATACGATTGGACAAAACTATTTAATACGTCTTAGGGCGTGTTTCACAATGTATGGATAAAGTACCAAATAGTTATGCAACACATAAATTATTTGAAAGATAAAAGTTCCGAATAAGAAACTTCGCGTTTCATGACGATTAGCGCTATCTGACAGTCGTGAAACACAACAAACACTAGTTTATCCTACCAATAAGTAATAAATAGCTTAATTTCAACTTATCCGGACATTGTGAAACAGGCCCTTAGTATGTTTAATTCTATTGCTAACATAAAACTTATCAAAAAGTAAAATTTAAGTTTGATATATAATGACTAAAATTGAGCATGCCATGCTTCCATATACCTAAACCGTGATTGTTACTATGTTTTCGTTAATTTCCGCGAGATTGTGGGGATTCCCAATTATTACTAGACGTACTAGACTGAAATCAATAGTCAATCTCGGGCTGATTCAGTTTAGAAAGCTCCCATTAAATTTTCCGGGTCAAAAAGTGTACCTACTAAGGATTTAAAATAACTTTCATCTTTCACGAGTGTTGAATTCCAGGTAACGGCTACACCATACCTGCGGATACAGTCTGTATTATTTGTGTATATGACGTACACCGTTTACCCAATATATACCCTGAACCAGAAAAATTTATACCTGAACGCTTTTTTCCGGAGAACAGTGTTGACCGCCATCCTTTCGCCTATATTCCGTTTAGTGCTGGACCTAGAAATTGTATTGGTTGGTGTTGCTTTATATAATAGTTATACTATATAAAATGCTATGTATTCATAATGAAGTGCAATAGAAGTAGAGTCTTACCCGCTCTACGCCCTTGACTTCCGAACTGGTTGTAAATGTAAATTTACAATTAATTTAATTTGTTTTTTTTAACGTTCATAATTGTACATATTTACCTATATGAATAAAGATATTTTTGAGTTTGAGACTGGTGGCTCATCATGCGATTATCAACTCTGTGTACGTTTAAAGTTTAAACCCGGTGGAATACTTTATTCCGTCAATGTACGCAAGGACTCAAGTTCGAGACGTAAGCGTTGTATTATTAATATTTTTTCAGGTCAAAAATTCGCCATGTTGGAAATAAAAACTTTGATATCCGGCCTCATTAGGAGGTTTCACGTGGATCCTGTTACTAAAACAACTGACATTCGTTATAAATGCGATTTGGTGCTGCGGTCGACTCAACCTCTCTACGTACGATTTAGGAATAGAGAATAAAAATAAACCTTTAAAAAATTATCGGAGTGTATGTTTTTTTACCACCGCTGAGATTGCGTGCCTAACGCGGCTTTATCATTAATAAACCGTAGATTAATTCCCATTTTGGGCTACAGTATAAATTTTAATGGATTTAATAAACAACTAAATAATGGCCTTTTTTTTATTTGCACATCACCGTGCCTTTGAGTCGGTGCTACAGCAGTCGAAATGAATCAATAAAATGTGCGACAAAATTCGTAGTCAAAGCAGCAATTGCTCACTTGCAAATCGGTTCTTACATTATTATGTCGGCGTATGAGGTATATACCAAGTAATGTCGTTGTAAACAACGTACGTACCTACACTGTTTACATAAATAAAAGCTTGTCTTACAAAAAAAGTTTATTACAATGTAAATGCAACATCAAATTCAGTCTTAATATACATTCAGCTTATACAGGAGGCACTGGCACATTGATTTCGATTACAATATTACTTCAAACATTCATAATATAAAGGAAAATATTGTAAAATATGTTACAGTTACCAGTTATAATTTTACGCATACATATTTTGTTCAATCAGTACACATATTGTGATGTATGATTAAGGTGTTATTTATGAAAGAATTTACAAGGTATATATATTATATAGTAATTAATGTAAACATTAATTGCCGATTAACATAAATATGTTGTCTAAGTACAGCTGCAAAATATGCTCGATTTTACAATTTAAAAAATTATTGTATGTTAGGAATATTTATTCCTGTAAGATGCGTTACTTATACATTCATGAATACATATTTAATTTACAAATCTTATATTTAAGTACAAATTTATAAAAAATAGTTATTAGCCGTCAAAATTGCACAATTAAAACTAATTCTAAGTTATACCTAATACTTCATATAAAAATAATTGAACTGGATATAACATTCATTTCCATACCATTGGATATCTGCACATGAATTACATGATTTGTTAAAAAAAATAACGAAAACGTTTATGGCAATCTAACATACATTATCATACGCTAATTATTATTAGTTAAACTCAGTTGGCAAACTTGTCTAATGACGACAAATGTGTATAAAATTAAATCTATGTATTTCATTTATACAGCACCAAAATTAATTAATAGGATTTCATATAGGAAAACAATGTCAATCAGTTAAAAAAAACTAAAACTTATACTAACTATTACTAATTGGCGAACATATTAATATTATCACAATGAAAATAAGCTTAACTAAGTAAAACTAACAAACCGTATATATACAAACGAGGTAGATTTTTAGTTTCTAAGAAGCTTCCATGTTTCTATGGACGGTCACAGGGGCTATAACGCTATTCTTTCCACATGGTAATACAGTCATGGTTAAATCTGTCTGCATAAGTCGTGGTTTAACCCTAGCCGGAGGAGGAAAACTAGCATCAGACTTTGTATCGTCTGAGAGTACGGTTGGATCATTTACAGAAAACCCAGTTGCTTCTGAATCCTCATGAGGTGTCATTGTAGAGTAACCTTGATCTGAGCCCCCAGCTGTGTGTGGCCGTCTATATCCCGTTATCACACGGTAGGGAGATATTGGCGCTTCAATTTCCAAAGCTGGTAATAGCTTGTCTTGTCCAGAAGAATCGTGCCTATCATCACTTTGTAAATGACCCATCTGCACATCAGCATCATGCCATGTTTCAGCAGGACCGTCAACGTATAAATTGTGACAGCTCGCAGAAGAGGTATTCTGTTTATAACAGTATGTGGCTACAGCTATTATCAAACTAACTGTTACAATAAACCCTGCTATGGGACCTATGGCTGAATAACTAGCAAATGCATCTTTATTTATATGACCAAAGGTACCCTCTCCATATGGAGTCACAGCACCCAACACACCATTAAAGCATGTAGACTGTGACGTACAGAAAGGAGTTGTCAAAGGGGATCGCCCATCGGCATCAATTTGACACCATTCGCAGCCTAATACACCCAGACAAGCGGAATGCGTGAGATATGCCTCACATTGAAAATCAAAGCATGACTTAAGATTTTCAGCTACATTGTGGAAATAGTGGGATTTATGATTATTACTTTCGGGAGTAATACCGCACAGCGGCACATCATGGATAAAATTTGAAGCGTTTGAATTGGGACATTCAAACTGTTCAGAGCTACACTCGCAGGGGCATTCGCATTCCGTTTGTTCCATACGATTACAATTTAAACAAAGACGATCTACCATACTACAAGGGCAAAAAGCGCCAACACTGCATGATGCATTAATGAGGCCAATGAATGCGTTAGTACCTGGTATAGCAGTTATGTAATAGTGTACACAATGATCAGTAGACACAACATTTGATAGGACAGAGGACAAGGATGTGTTGAAATCATAGTACCTTTGAATTGTTTTATCATAGAAATTGTTGCATAACCTTTTAGTAACAAACCCTTTGTGATTCAACATATCAATTGCAATCATAGATTCTTTATGTGTTATATGTTGTTGCTCAATTGGGCCTGAACTATTTGGATCCATTAGACCAGGATGGGACACTAAATAACCCCTATTATTCATGATAAAACATTTGTTATATGACATGGAACATAGAGGTGAACTATCTATCAGAAGTTTGTATAAAAATCCCATAGTAACATCCATTGCTACTACCATAGCAGGATAACTGGGACTCTTAATGGAAAACGAAATTGTAACAATGTATCCTGCACCACCAACATCCAAATTAGGAGAAGTTAATATGATTTTTCCAGGATTTTCTATAGCATGTGTGTACCAGGGTCTTCTCACTGGTTCATAATCATATTCTAACACAGTCCCAGGAAACATTACAAGGACTCCACTATCTGTAACTGCATACCTCCTGACTACATATTTGGAAAGGCTGCCATGCAAGTGTTGTCTCTTATAGAAAGATAATATAGAATTTAAAAAGCCGACATCATGTTGTATTTCACTTTTCAGACCAGGATTTGATAACAAACCATGAGCAACACTTCTTAGATAAGCTAAGTAATTCTGCATATATGTTATAGCCTCTTGACCATCGCTCATATCATACAGATAAGTAAATGGTGATTGAAAACTAGAAGGACTTAAGTACACAGTACCCTGTTCAATAGTTGATATTTGTTTAAAATGTCTACAAATCCTACCAGTCCTAGGAGGAAATAAATCTATTCTATGAAAAAGAATCTCTTTATTTGTTCTTGTAAGAAAGGAATTTGACATATTAAATATTGTAGAATTTGATTCCTCAAAAACAATACAAACAATATAGAGTTGTCTTACCCATTTCCATGAATAAGTGATTTTACTTGTTGTATTATTCTTAATTACAGTCATATTCCCTGAACTGTTTAAAAGCATTTCTTGCATAATATTTTCAATAAATGGAGAGGTTTCAATTTTATCCAAAGTTGTAAATTTAATTTTTTCAGAAATGGCCTCAGGTCTTGGAAAGTATGTATGCATAAGAATTTTACCTGAAAAATCCATGACAAATGCTCGCCTTTGAATGTTTCCTTTAAAATAAATTATATCTTCAGCGAGGTCAGACCAGTATAAATCCAAACCAAGGATGCCGCTTGATGTTGGAATAACCATAGAAACAATAAAATCCCTTTCTGTTGCTTCCCAAATAGGTAATTCTACTTTTAGATTCTGGTCATACTTATTAGGCAGCAGTGATATAAATGCAGAAGCTACTTGGCCAATCACACCACTGTCATTGATATGCATTTTCATAACAGAATGATTATTAGAATGATTGTGCCACTTGTCAAAGTGTAAGATACCCAAAGAACAATTTTTATCAATGTAGTTTTCATACAGTAAACCAATAGCAAACTTTACTTTTTCATTTGTTGAATGTGGGAATATCTTTAACCATATATCATTATCCATTACTTTTGTATCTGTCAGAAAAATTAATAATTTGTTTTCTGGTAAATGTGTTCCATTCAACAGTGTTCTTAATTCTCTACCAATTGTTTGAGGGGGAAGACTTGTGGATGAAAAATCTATTGTTGACAAATATTCACGGAACAGTAATTTGTTACTCTCTGTAGCATTACCAATATTGGACACATCATCATTACTGCAGATATCTTCAAACTTGATAAAGCTTGTCATATTAGTAATCTTTAAAGCAATCATATCTATAGATTGCAAAGCATATACAGTTTCTTTTGCAATATTAATAGCATGTTGTAATGATTCCATTCTCATATTGTTATCAATAATGAAAACAACCAATTTAGGGCTTCCATGAAAAACTTTATGGTATAAATACCGTAGATTAGAATGGGGTATATTTGTACAATCTTTGTCTGTTGCATAATCAATGTGTGCTAAAAAGTATTGTCTTTTTATCTTCAAATCTTTAAAGCGTTCAAGCATATTAATCTGGGGATCTTTAGAAACATAACTTGGCTTGACAAAAACTGATTTTCTTATAGAATTAAAGGGACATGGATGAGTAAAAGTAAGTGTATTATTGAGATCAAGAGATTCCTTCATATCCAAAAGTATATTCACTGCTGAAGAAAGTTTGTAGTTAAGTTTCTCTACTATGTTGGAGAGCAATGCTGTTGTATCATAGTTCAATTTGTATGCAGTTCGTACTTCTAAATGCGATGTATACTCGCTTCCTAATTCTTTGACAGTATATTCTGTTAACTTAGTAGCTAGAGTATGAGACAACTGCTTTATACTTAACTTATAGTCACATCGGCTGCTATTTGTAGTGCAATCTTCATTTTGCGAAAGCACTCTAGAAACGCCGATAATGACTATAAAACATTGTATGTTCATTTTTATGGCTGATGTTAATCTAACTTCTAATCACTTCCATATACAATCGCAGTTTAAAACTATATTTTAACTCCATATTAAAACACTTTTGTGTGAAATAAATTATTATTATCACATCAATTTTAATAAATAATAAAAACAAACTAACTTGGTTACAAATCGCGACATATTTTGATAACAATTTACAAGCACAGACTACAGACCTCAGAATTCATGTATCGACATATTGTTGTAGGTGAGAAGATGGTACAGACTACAAACATCATCCAAAATTAACATAAAATTTATACCGCGTCCTGACCACAGATAACGAAACCAGCAGGAGTGGACATTCTGGACAAATCGACAAACGTAATTCAGATTTTAGGTTAAAGAAAAATACTCTTTTAACTGTCTAGAAATTATGCAGTTCAGTTGCTAAGTGCTGTAAATGTATTTGGCCCTGGACACGTTTGATTAACGGTGAAAAATATTGGTTGGTTTGTTACAATAAAACAGATGCACATATGTGACCGTCGTACAATCCATTTAAAACATATCTATGGAAAATCAAATAAATGAGTTTTCACTGAAAATATGTATTGAAAATTTATCTTGCTTTAATTTTAACTGTCTCCTTTGGTCATCACCGGTGTTTAAAAACTCACAATTTAATTTTAATGCCATTTTGATATTTTGTAACATGAATCTCAGCCTAAGAAGTCCAAATTAAGGTCTAAGTATCTATATCCAATATGACTTGTGTTACTTACTTGCTTAATATAAAGTTAATGATCATAGTAATATAATATTTATTACTATCTAAATTTAATATCTATTTACTAATACGTATCTATAATATTATATTTAGTTACTTATTTAAATTTTCTTTTTCAACATTTTTCCAATCTTGGCGTTCTCTAGCGGTGTGAATCTACATTGGACTGGTTACAATTTTTATATCGTCCTCCCATTGTCTTATCTGCCTGCTCTCTTTCGTTTCCGACTTTACGGGTACCTCTCCGTTACGATTCTGTTCCATGTTTGCCCCAACGATTTCATGATATTACCCGTCCATTTCCACTTTAGTTCTCAGTATGTTTCGTATGCGTCTTTTAATATTATTTGCAGGAGGTGAGGTTGTAAGAAAACAAACACATTATACATGTTATAAGTTATATAAACAAATGTTTTTATAATATTTACTTAAATTAATATTATTTAAACAGACCGATAAAATTATATTTTCACATGTATTGCAGCTTCAGTGATGTTGACGTATATTGGTGCATTATTTGACGATTACAACACTTCCAAAATTTTGAAAACGTTATATCTCAAAACAATGGCTCTAGAATAAAAGTATTTAGACTTTTTGATAGATCTGACCTACCATTTATTATGCCTATACCTTTGGCACCGAGTAAATTTCTATGTCATATTTCCATGTCCGATACATGGATCGATATCTGCATCCTCATAACCCTACGAAGACAATCCATTTTCGGCGTCGGATAGAATGCAATCTCTTCGCTCTTTACACTTATTTTTGATAATCAATTTAAACGAAATATTAATAATACCAGATGGTCAAAAATGGATTGAGATATGTTATTGGGTTTGGACGTAAATTTACCGGTGTACATTTTTAATACACTTTATTGCCATTCTTATGTAGCCATTCCAAATGGATATGTTTTTGTGTAAAGAAAGTCGTTACGTATTTATCTGTAAATTTTTAGGCAAGAACTGGTAATGTGATTTTTAATATTTCGTTCGTATCGAGGTTTCAATGATCCAAATACTCTTATTTTGGTTTAATTAATTGTTTATTCTTTTAGTATTATAGATATTTCTTCGTAGTTTTGTTTTCTTCATTATTAATGTGAGGTATTAAGTCCTTTTTGAAAACAATTGTTCCTTTTAAGGGCCTTTTTTATTCCATTTTTCTTTGTTAATATTCAGCATTTAGTTTGTCTTAGATCAATGTCCATATTTGCTTTCTTAATAGAAAGCAAATTTGGACATTGATCTGATGGATCTGATGATTATTGTGACCCAGGAGATGAATGAAAATTTTCAAAAATATGTAAAATTGTGATATTTACATTAAGAATATTATGTAGATAAGTATATTGTGAATTTCATAATTTGTATAAAAGATCAGTTTTCCTTTTTTACTAAAAAAAACATTGAAATCAAATTGTTGTAAACGTCATTATCTTATGTTCCATTGCTCTGATCGACTTTTATTTATAATATCTTCTTTTATTTAAATAATATTATATACTATATATATATTATGAACTAATATAATATATGATTTAATTATTACGAATGAAATACGACAATATTGTGAGTAGTATAAAAATAAAGTAGGTAAATAGGTAGTAAACCTTTTTGAAAAAATAAAATGTTGTGCGTTTTTACTATTTGTTATGAAAAGGTAATTAATTCTCACTCGCCGTAAAACCACTTTTAATGTGGAGCACCGCACTTAATAAAATGTAACATTTAGTAACAAATAAAATGAATGTATAGATCAAATACAAATGTTCAGACTCGTATTGAAATTGAAAAATGTGAGGAATCAAAAAGGCTTCTTGGACATCGGTCCATTGGTCATGTCAGAAAATGATAGCTGTCAGAATTCTACGGAATTAAAAATCTGAGTACAGTTCTGTAATGTTCCGAGGATCATTTTTCATTTTCATTTTCTCAACACTGCAATAAAATCAAATAGAATAATAAAGAACAGGCATCAAACTTTGGTTGTAAATGTTTTGACAATCAATTACCATATATAAATAGACATTATAAGAAATACGTTGAAATTTTAATAAAGTTATGTGCGTTGTTTTTCAATATGACGTTTCTTCTCGCAAACTACATGCGGGTGCGACGCCGCGTTCCCGATGATTGAACGAGGTGAGATGATGAATTCTTGGACCTCACTGGTTGCCTTCAGACTGTTGCGTCGGCAAGTTATTGACATTTAGTCAACCAACCTCTGTAGTCTACTAACCCCGGTCTCCCCTACACTGTCAACAGAAAATGTCTTACGCATACTAAACACTGAATAGAAAGAAGAAAGCGTCTATCCGATGCGAGTTAAAGTGAGAGAAGAGGAGGCTGCCTACCGCTGCCGTATGCGTGAGAGTAAGGGAAGATAGACAGACTTGCGCCATTGCAGACTTTACGTAACGAAGCAGTTTACCCTCCTTTTAAATATTATCCATTTATTTATTAGCTTATTGTTTACGGCACGTAATAAGCTCTTGTGCTCACACTTACCTGAAGCGATGGATGGATGGCCACGATGGATTATCGGAAACAGGAAATATAAAAATTTAATTTTGTGTTAGGAATAAAAAACAGACTGTAAATAATTAACAATAATATACATGTTTAAACCTAGCTGACTCTAACCCTGTGTTTCATTTTTTTTTTAATGGAAAAAATCACCAATACATTTATAAAACAACCGTTTAAAAATTATTATTTAAGAAAATTGAGATAGGTACAGAATTGAGCAGTGGGATCCTGTACTATTATGTATATTTAAATAGTGAATGTAAATAGAATTTCAAATAAGATGCAATTATAACTAATTCAGTCTTTACTGGGTCGCTCGACGAATCACGCGAGATGTAGGATCTAGCTTAGAATAGTTAAACAAATTATTACTTACAATGGATAGTGAGAAAGGAAAAACCGTGGTGTCTGATATTTTTGAAAAGTTTGGAAAATATCAAGTAATTCAGTACTTTCTCGCGTGCTTGCCAATTGTTTTTGTTTCTATGAACAATGTTAATTATGTTTTTATTGCTGGTGATATTGAATATAGGTAAGACATATAAATGCTAAAATTATTATTTCTTCAAATAAAAACACTTATATAGGCTGCCATAAGTTTAATATAATCAATTATATAGATTATTGGTAAAGTGTATATGAACTAAATTGGCTATTAAATTAGGCTTCAGGTTTAAAATATTAATTAATATTATTTAATTATAATATCCATAATTGAATTAGGTTAGTAATATTGCAATAAATATATTATTTTAGTGTTTTACTCAGTCTTTCACATATTTAAACAACAAATATATGTGTCATAACAATTATTTAACTCATTGAATTAATTAAGTGTTTAATGAAACCACTTTTAATAAATAATTTATTATTCTAATGAGTTGCTTAGACCTTAGATATACTGCGCGTTTAGTCCGGTTTTTCGTCAACCTTATAAAGACTGGCACAGAATTTTAAATGAATGTGCAGTACCTAAGAATTTTCGTCATACTACAAATTATGGAGTTTATAAAATTGTAAATTGTGCAGAAAAATTTAGTTGTTTTATTGCAGATGCTACATTCCCGAGTGTGAGAACTCCACAACAGAATTCTTAGTTCCATGGTGGCCCGATACGGTTCCGAACAAATGCCTGAAACCGATACTAAAAGACAGTTTTGCGGTGGGTGAAATCTGTACAAACGAAACTTTTACTGGGGAATACGAATCCTGTACGAAATGGGTATAC